>NC_143498.1:51971666-52640833 GCF_051622355.1 Phaseolus vulgaris
TCGGAGTGCAATCGCAGGTACCCCCGCCGGCCGACCGAAGCACGCGAAGAGAAAGAAGACTTGAAGAATAGGACAACCAAGAGTGAAGAAGACACCTTGTATCGACGTGGATCAACATTACTCAGTCCCCAATATCCATACAGGTACAAATTTCACTATTTACATATTTCCTATTCATATAGCATCTATATATTTTAGTTATAATTTCATGAATGTTTTGATTTTGGTCTTGATTTTATTTTTTTCTTCACATTTTTTTTTTACTTTTATATATGCTTTAACTCTATTGTGTTTAACGATAATGATATCATGATACATTAAATCCCTGTGATGTAATGATTGAATTTCAACCCATCTATTACACATCCGTACTTAATTTGATTTGTTACCCTACAATGAGAAATGTTACAGTTTATAACGTAATGTGTAATATCATGAGAAAGGCTTATCACGTAATGAACAATCTTCAGTGTGCGAAGAACCTGTTTGATGAAATGTCAAAGACAGGTCTCCGAGTCTAGAATGCAACATTTAAATTAAGAAGTTAAAACATTCTGTCATAATCACAACTTCATCATATTTCACTTCAAATAATGAAACAGCCCATAAACCATTGTCATGTAAAAACAGCCCAACAAACAACGAAACAGTTATCTTCTTTTAATTTGAGATTACTTTATAACGAGGTGTCCATTTTTTTTATTAAATGTGTTCTACACATTACATTTGGATTAGTGTCTAATCAAGTCCTTTTCTTTACACTAATGCAAAGTCACCACCAAAACGAATTGTTCTGTGTAGAGTAAGCGTTTTTTTTTAGAAGTAATGTAATATACAATAAGATAAACTTATTTATAGAATACGTTAAAGATTAAGAGTGTATTTTATTTAGTTAAAAATATAAGATTTTGAGCTATCCTAAAAAAAATTAATTTAATAGACAAACCTATTTAAATAAATTTAACTAATATAATTACAATATCACATTGTAGTCTTTTGTGTAATGTTTCCAAATTGTTTTATTTATTTATTTATTTAGTGGCTTAAATATTTTGATTTAGCTGTAATTTAGTTTCTTTAATATGTTTAGGGGTATATTTAAATTTTTTATTATATATTAAATTTTTAAATAGGTTTTTAAACTATATCTAACTTATAAAAATATCAAATACCTTATATTAAACAAACAAATTAGACTCAAACAGTCAGAAAACACACTTAAAATATACCTGAATTTGTTGAAGTTTCAAATTACCCACTTTACAGTTGACATATATATATATATACCATTGAGGATTAATATGAATTTAAAACACAGATATACGTTTAGAAATAATGGGATGATAAATAATTTAATTATATGTTACGAAAGATTGGTTGGTACTAACTACTTATAAATATTTTTATTCCTTTAAATAGAGCACTATATGATATCAAGTTTTAACATCACTTTATCTTAATAATAGATATAGATGTTGTACAACTTTTTTTTTATCAGCAAATAAAAAAAAAAAAAATATGAACTACTTTAAGGTTGATTCAACCCTTATATCGGACATAACACAATAAGACTTACTGTTTCTTTACAACTTACCAAAAACCTACTAGATTAAGAAATAACAAACAATCCAACCAAAATAAAACATCTTACAAATACAATCAAACACCTCAAACTCTTCCTACAAAAACAAAAGGTCTTGAAGTTGAAAGTCACTTAATCAAATACATACAAACCAGAGGATCAATGCATCACTAAGACTAAGAAAAGTAGGTAGAACAATAAAGGTATAATGGCACATGATTCACATGCAAAATGATAAATTCTATTGATTTTCAAATGGTACAAGGCATTGGAATGGAAAAATATTGGTACAAGGCATTGGAAAGAAAAAATATTGGTACAAGGCATTGGAAAGGAAAAATATTGGTACAATGGCATTGGTATGGAAATACCAATTAAGATCAGAAGACACAACAACAATCAACAAAATTACATGATTGATCTTTATTTTTGAGAAAGAAAACATGTTCAAAACATCTCCCGATACCTAATGAAGGAGCTAGGTTGTGGGGCATGGTATGGTATGGTACAAAACTCTAAGTTTCCTACTGATAGTGTACAACATGCATGACATACAAGGATGAATACATTTTACATGCTCCTTCCCACAAAGCTTCTACTTAATGGGTTTCAGAGCTTGGTGACCACAGTGGTGCAAGTTGTAAATTTCATTGCCAACACTGCAGCTCCAGCACTTGCTGCTCATCATGTGGAGGCATGATTCTCTTGGAACACTCCTGCTTGATCTGCATGTCAAATTTTATATCCACCTCTTCAAATTTTTCATCATTATTACTATTATTATACATCTATACTTCAATTCTACATAGCTAAGCTCTTAGTAAACATAATTTTTTTGTTCACTGTAAAACCTTTTAGACATAACAATTTATAAAAATTAAACTCTACTCCAATTCTCTATATATCAACCTTTTCCTTGTCACACTTTCCACATAATTGCTTTTTATTTTATTATCCTAGGAAGTTTTATCATTGTCCATTACCTTTGCGGGAAGAAGGGCTTATCAAAATAAGGCATCAATTGAGCTCTTGGAACCATATCCTTCCTTAGCAGACGAACCTCTTCCTCTTCAATCAACTGCTTCATATTAACTCAATTAATTTCATATATATGATCTTTTCCCAAATGTTACTCTCATTCTCATAAGCATCTTCAATATTTATGTGCCTACCTTTTGCAGCCTCTCCTCTTGTTTCTTTTGCAGCTCCATTATATAGAACTTTGTTGTCACCTGTGCATGATTGCAAAACCACATTCATTAATAATCGCACAAAGCTATTTCCTAACTTCATCACTGATTGGTCACATTGTCTTACAGCATAATTGAACATTGCACGCTTGACAGCTCTTTCTTGGGTGTGGAGTTTGAATTCCTGTGGCTTAGTGTTTTCTTTAGGTGGAGACCTTGGTGGAGACTTTGGTGGAGACTTTGGTGGAGCCTAGAGAGATAAAAATGGCTCACCAAATTTGGAAGAAGAAATTTACATATATATTAACTCTTATATATTACATACCAATGTACTTTCTTTGGGTGGAGGAGACCTTCTTGAAGCCTAGACATCACAGAGAAAAATGGCTCACGAAATTAGAACTAAGAAATTGACATATATACTGCAGAAATTTACACACTAACATGTGTGTGTATATATATATATATATATATCATACCTCTTTGGATGGAGACCTTCTTGAAGCCTACACACAGAGAAAAAGTTGATTTAAGAAATTTACATATATACTGCAGAAGTTTACATACTAAATCGTATATACAATGTTAGTTACTTTAGTCTTGTAGTGTTTGAACACATCTTTTGTCTGTGAAACATCCAATTATGTCTATTTAGGTGGCCATCATGATTCATGTATAATAAGGTAGAGGAGTTTTTAAACAACCAATCATTCATAGAATAATGGAGAAGAAAGAGAAAGAAGAGTAAAAAGCATAATAATTATAATATTAGTAGACAAAACTCGCGTGATCATTCTGGGGCCACTGTGGGGTGACGCACTTGTTCCAAATTATGGAAAGGGGTTGCATGGTTCATGAACTAATTATCTCAGTGAGAAAAAGGAAAAAAAGTGGTCCAATATGTCTGAACACATAGCCCATGTACGATGTGTGGATAACCTTATAAACTACCTTCAAAATGAGAAATACCAATTCACTTCATTCTCATGACTATGCTAAAAAGGGATAATTTCTTTATATTTTTAGATTGGTGTAAACCAAAACTTATTGAAAGTATCAAATGGGAAAACAAAGAAAAAAACTAATATTATGAATTTGAAAAATAAGAGAAAACTCATTGAGTTACATGGTACATATATATATTATGTCTTCCGAGTCAGACTCCACAATATATAGTATCCATGTAAAGCAAACAAAATCCATTAATTATCATCTTTTAGGTGGATAATTCGCGGGTAAATGATGGTTCTTGTTTTTTTCTTTTTGTCTGAAAAGCTCTCTTTGGTTTATAGCCATAATATTTTTCAAAATTTTGGGAGATAATGTGATTTACTTAATCAAGAATTCAATAATTGATAGCAAGTAGAAAGTTGTATGGCTTGTTGGGTGTGGATAGGGTTGTTGAGACAACTTCAATGATAATATTGAAAAGGTGATATAGGATATTCACTTTTTTATGCTAAATAGGATATCTTGTGACAAAAGTTATCATATGCATGCATGTCTAAACTGCATTTTAAATGCAAATTATTATTTCGTATAGGGGTGAGTGTTAAGAGCAATTAAGTGTAGTGGCACAGACAAAAGAACACATCCATATGCACAAGGTGGCAATCCACTTGCAGCATCCATGTAGATAGGTGTGCTTTTCGAAGAAGATAGAAACAAAAACAAAGGTTGTATCACCATTATCTATGTATGCCAAGAGGTGTTACTTAAATATATAAAACTTCTCACTGATCTCTTTTCTTTTCACTGTCACTCAGAGGTGATGCAGTTGTTTCATAATACTTCAGCCTTAATATGAACTGAAGCAAAACATAAACAAGTGCATAAATATTATCTCCAGTGACTTCTCTGCAATCTCTGCAACCTGGAATCTAAATCCTAAACTCCAAAACCCAAATCAAACATCCATGTATGTCATGGAGCTTTTAAGTTTAAGGGACACCTAAAGATGACAATGAAAAAGGAGGGGCTTTTTAAGGCTTATATATATGTGAGGGTAAAGCTAGGGATAATCTCACCATTCCTCTAGAATTAGTACTGCTCCATTGAGCCGCAGACTGAGAAGTAGTCTTCACAAACTTTTGCATGGAAAATTAAGGAAAATGGAAAAGAATAGTGAAACTGTTAGGACATGTTATTGAGAGAAAAGAACAAAACAGCAAATAAAACTAAGCTTCCCCACCTTCAAAGCAGATTTAGTGCTTGCGTTCTCCATGATTAATTAAGTGGGATGAGTGCGTAGCAGTTTATGAGCTTAGAGGAGTATATAAAGAGTGGAAAAGAAGAAGTTTGGAGGTTGGTAACTGTCTGAAAATTTTATTTTCTGTTGCTACATCACCAACATGATCTGGGATTTGCATGCTTTCTTGTACCAAACTTCTGATTAAACCTCCCTCTCACCCATATTTTTGTCAAACTTTGCCATGTTCCTTCAAATTTCCACTTGGCTTAAGTGAGGGATAATCTTAAGTTTTATAAGTATGTTCATGTTGAGAGCACTCAGGTGTATAGTTAATTGGAAAAATACGTCCTCTCATTATAATTGTTAGTGTCACTTTAGTTATGTAATGTTGAATACTGAAAAAGCATAGTTTAGTAGTATTTTGAAGTAGAGAAAATTTGCATGTTTTGGTGGCAAAACCATAAATTGTAAGTATAAAGGAAGAAAAAAATCAACTTCTGCTCTGGTTGAGCACTAAGGGGGGAATGCCATATGTCACTGGTGTCTATTTTTCTTGACAGTATATGGATTTCAGTATATAAAAATGGGAGCTCAACACAAAAAAATAAGGAGGAAAATACAAATGCATTTTATTAAACAAGAGTAATTTGATCAGCATCTCTTACTAGAGATAAACTTATTGAGTTGTAGATTCTATGAAGTTGTATTAGAATAAAAGAAAATCAATCTGATTCTATATCCTGCATATTTTAAACTATATTCACATCTTAGTTTTAATTCACAACATCAAAACTTGTTTGACTTGCATAGATAAAGAGAAATATTTCAGTTTACAGAAGTTGTTTGTAATTTTAGTTTAACAAAAAGTAGTTTGTAAGTAAATCTAAAATGTGAATCACCAATTCAATTTAGAGTTATAAATGTGTGTATAAAACCCACATGTTTTATGCTTAGAGTTGTACAGAAGACATTTAAACTAAGTAGATGTGATTGAGTAATTGAGTATCTTTTTTTTAGTGAAAGAGGAAAAAGTGATGATAAAAAAGGTTGTTAATAGCCTCCTTTCAAGTGTTTCTTGTTGAAGCCGTCAAGGTCAAACCAACCTAAGACACACTCCCTTCACACATCACTTCATGCTATCATAATCTAAATCTTATATATTATATCATGCTACCAAATATATATGCTTTCCTTTCTATTATATATTTTTTTTATCAACAATAAACAATAAATAAATGAGAACTAATTTAGAGGTGGTTCAATCCTTATACAAAGTTCAATAATATTTCACAATAACCAATTTCTAACTAGAATCACCTACCTAACTGGCGAAAGCACTAATCAAACTAACAACGTAAAAACTTCAAGGAACCATCCTCAGGCACGCCGCCGAAAGTTCCAAACACCAATAATAATAAAAAAACGAAGCAGAACGAGATTTTGCAGAGATCTAAGATCAAACATTTACTTGCAAATACTTCTGACACACCAGCCACACCCCTTTTGAAAATGATAAAGTTTTTATTATATACCTTAATCCGTTTGTTTCTTTGGTTGAGTAAATAGTTTGTGGATTAACAGTGTAAAGAAATTTTAGTTGCTTATTAAATTGTATTTGTTGCTTGATGGAGGTCTAACAGCAAATTAAAGACTTCTTTTCATCGCAACATCCATAGCAGCATCCAGAAAAATACGCAATGAAAGTGTTAATTTGAAATAAACATCATATTTGTTTTGTGATTAAGAAACTAATTAGTACGATGATTAAAATAGTAATCTGCCAGTAGTTGACTCTTGTAAGAGGGTGATAATGTTTTCTAGTGGTTTCATTTAATCCATTATGATGTTGTTACCATTTCACTAAGTTTAATGCGTTATATATGCTGCTTAAAGAACGTTTCATAATTATAGAAACGTTAATTAAATGCACTAAGATTAGCACTTCCGAAGAACTGAAAATGACAAAACAACAAAATAGGTCATTATTTATATGTTGAAATAATTAATGTTAAATTCTGCAGTTGTGATACTGTCGATGGTTAATTAACGTTAGGACAACTTGAGTTACACTCTTTGTCTTCTTAATCAATTAGTTAATCCTCGTGTCATTCAGATTCAATGAACAAATGTCAATTCATGAATTTACAGAAAAATAAATATAATTGTCAATTCATGTGCATTATTATTCTCTCTTAACCTTTATAAATAAATCTTTCATTGGATACAACATCATCATTGATCAATTTTGTACAATTGCATTCGCAGTCTTTTCAATTCCTGTTATGCTTTTCAATGCTTTGTCGTTAATCTAAGTTTTGCATATCTATTTCGTCTGCTTTCGAAAACTTCTTCAGCAGTACATGACCACACACAAAACTTGTCATATCTTTCATTAAATTTGTCACTTTAAAGAAATAGAATTGTTTGTGAGTAGACAAACAAAATTTATCTACGAATACCAACTTTTTTATACTAATAAATATTTTATGGAAATTTATGATTTAACAATAATGTAAATTATATTATAATTAAATTTTATTATATATTCTTTATATGTACTCTTATTCCTATAACTCTTATTAAAAAGAGTTTCTCAAATATATTAATAACATCTCCTTGAAAACTATAGAAACTAAATATGAAGTTAATAAAATGAATGAAAGATGTGTATTTATAATATTTATACTGATTAATTAATTTTTGACAAACTAGGTCTGTCCATAAAATATTGTATAATAAAAAATCTTTAATTTAGTTTTGCTTTGAAGATTAAATTTGGTATCAGACTTTAGGATTTTTTTTAAGATCTTATCTAAAGAGATGTAGAGAAACCAATTTCAAATAGTAGTTCAATTTGAAGGTGTTTTTAACATAAGTGTCAGTCATCCTAAATGAATCTAACTATATGATCACAACTTATGAAGATGCATATCGTAGAGAAGAAAAAAGTGTCTTACATTAGTGAGAAATGTAAAGCCTCCAATAGAAGAAGACGAGAGATATGAAAAATAGTATGCTGAAAATCAAAAAGTAAAAAATCATTTTATACGTTTATTCATGAAGTAAAAAATCATGAAAATGTATATACATTTATTCACTACCCTTAATATTTGGAATGCTTTGTCATAATCATTTTATGATGGAAATGATGAGTTACATGTGTTGTCCTGGGATCAAAAGGCATTTTCTTTAAAATAAAATAATAGAACTTTAACTGAATATTATGGACAATTGGCTGATATTTTAAGGGGATTGGATAATTGTGACAAAATAGTCACGAAAGACCCTGATAATGTGAACTCATAAATAAAAAATCAATTGAAATATTAAGGATGCATATATTCCTTGTTTGGATAATGGTTTTGAGCAAGTTCGTGGAGAAATCATGCTGAAGGAAATGACATCTCATTTAGAAGAATGTCATGCATTGATCCGGAGATAGATAGTTTAATGAACAATTTTGAGGACATAAGATATCATTTCTTCCACAACTATGATGACAAGGAAGCAAACAAAACAATTAAAATATTTTGAAAATGTTAACTACAAGTACTCAGTGCAATAAGGATGGACACACCAAGGAAGGATGTTGTGAAATCATAAAATACCCTTAGTGGTGTAATCACAATTGGGCCTCAAAGAATAATTCAAAAAAGAAATTCTGCTCTAGCTACGAATGTGAGATCCATTATCATTGGAGAAGGAACAATCTTTCTCTATTTCAAACAATTTGAACCTTAATATCCTCCTTGTTGTTCTTTCTCCAAAATATAATCTATTATCCGTCTCTTAAATCAACAAAACTCTATTATGTGTTGTAATTTTTAAGTCCGACTTCTTAAAATGAGGAAGATAATTGGTTGTGGTACTAGGTGAGAAAAATTGTATTATCTGAATTTGACAGAAAAAAAATTCAAATAGACTTTGTCACAAGTGTTAACAACAAAAGAGTCTCAAGAAGTCAGAAAAGGCAAGAATATATGGTTATGGCATAAGCATCTAAAACATGCATCTTTTGGTTACATAAAGAAATTACCTTTGTTTTTAAGCTAGTATTTCAAGTGTCCCTCTCAACCTAGACCATGTAGTATTTATAGAGGTTCCTCCATCTTAGTGTTCATTAGATAATTTTAAGTACTGGAAAAATTATTCGAGAGAAAAGAGGCATAGGATAACAAAAAAAACGTGTCCTAGAATCTAAGGATTCGATTGTTTCTCGAGCTTCCAAAAATTCGGTAACAGAATCATAATTTTCGTTATTCTCACTACACCGGCCAAAGAAGGTCTCTATGACCGACATACTCATCGCCTAAAGGGTGACACCAACATACTCATCGCCTAAATGACTACTTATGACCAACATACTAATCACCTAAAGAGTGACTTATAATTGGCATACACATTGTCTAAAGGAAAACTTGTTGTTACCTGACGCTTAGACTTTATATTTTTTTAACACTTAGTTTTTATTTCATGATTTTCTTGTAGTGTATATTGGTTGTTTTACATTTGAAGTTGAAATCCTATCCGATGGGCTGGAGAGAGTTGGAGGAAAGTGGTTTTGATTTGCAGAAGAAGAGGACAAGGACAGGGACGAAAGCTAAGAAGAGCAATGGGGAAATAGAAGGTTGTTGAGAGCAAGTTTTCAAATGTTTCTTCTTGAAGCCGTCAACGGATTGTGGTTTTGTGAAGCTGAAGGGTAAGCAGAATGTCATCGAATTCGTTAGGTTTATGAATGGAAAATCAACCTACTACAAGACACCACCCAATTACATCCTTGCACTTCAAGCTCTTGTGGGGTTTCCATTCCATTACATCATAATATGAAATCATATCATTGAGCCTCCAACACCACTTTAACAGATTAGTGCACCTCACTCTCTCTTTCTTTTCAATTCACAGTAGAAAAGACATTAATGTAACTGAACATGAGTATAAAGTTTCAACTACCATTCTCACTCATGCACTATATAGAGTTCCACACTCTTATATTACCATTTAGATACATCACTTGATAATAAGTCCACAAATAGATTTAGAATAAGGTAATATATTTAGTGAGTATAATTGTAATTTTATGTCAAGAGTTCATCTTATAATGCATATATTATTATTAGAAAATTATTAATAGAGATTGAAGTATAATTAGTTATATTGATTAAATTATACTTAAAAAAATTCATTAAATAGAGATCAAATGAAGTATAATTAGTTATATTGATTAAATTATACTTAAAAAAATTCATTAAATAGCAATCAAAATTATATAAAAAAATAATTAGTCACCATATTAACTAAATTAGATATTATTTTAGAGATTAAAATATTATTTGTATTTAAAGTGATTTCTATTATTAATAAAAATTTGTAAAATGGTTTCTAGTATGTAAATTAACTACTAGGATTTTAACTACATATTTTAGACTCTAAATTGGTTTCAATTAGTGTTTTAGAGACTAATTGATTATATAAAATATTAGTAGCTAAAACATTGGTAACTAATGGTTAGATATTAATTTAAAAGTTATTTTATAAATTTTTATTAATAATAGAAACTAATTTAGATATTAATAATTATTTAGTCTCTAAGGTCTCTAATTTAGTCTAATAGTAACTAATTTTTTTAATTTTTTAAATAATATTTAATTTAATTAGTATAATATCTAATTATATTTTTATGTATATTGATAATTGTCTTATAATGTATATGATTGTAGCCATCCATAAAATTATGAAATGTGGTTGGTTGATAAGTGAGAGAGAGTAGTTGTTGTTATAGTCCAATATAAGGCCAATGCAATAGACATCTTTGGGTTGTTAGTTTGTTGGTGTTTCACATCTTGTGTCATGTATACTTAATGGTTGAATTGAAAGCATGCAAAGATGATTAATAATTGTTGAAAATGTGTTTCAAAACTTTGTTTTATTCTTTTAATTTTGGAGAAACATGACACCACTGCTTTATTCTGACACGCAGATGCAGTTGTCATGTTTTGGTGGAGTGAGCCATGCCTACCTGTAAAGTTCTTCTTCTTCTTTTATTCAAACACTTTCACAAAACACAAAGGAATCAGAGAAACAAATGAAGCTTTCGTCCAGTAGTTATCAAGTTAGTCTGCTGAATAAAAATGCTAAACATCTTTTTCAAGTTTGTTAAAATTCTGATATTCATTTAATATAATAATATATATTATATTTTTTCTAATGTATATCACTAAAACATAATTTTAAATAAAAAATAATTTTAAAGATAAAATATAATTAATTACTATATTAATTAAATTGGATATTATTTTATCAATTAAGTTATTAATATCTGATTTATATTTGCACTCACTTATAGACAATGAACAATCCCATAAAATCAGCTCAAAGGATTGAGGTTTATACCCACTTATATACAATGAAATGTCTTTATCTCTAGTCGATGTGGGATCTCCGTCACTTTTCAACAAACTTACAAAAAATAATAATTAAACCAAACATAAAATAGTATAACTTTCACAATAATCCTAAACTATCTCTTCATTGGTGGTCGTTAACTTGTATTTTTCACAAAAGAAACCAAGCATTTTAAAAAAAGGTAGTAGTTTGTTATATTTGTCCTTAAAGAAAGGAAAGAAAGCATAAGAATGAAACACTGAATTGTTAGACTAAGTAATTAGTGAGCCTATGTCATAATCAAATGCTCTTACCATATTGAGAATTTTATCTCTCATTTATTAACTTTAATAGGTTTTGAGATAGGGATAATATGGTGGGTGAGTGCATCTCCAACCAAAAGCTCATTTATATCTTTCTCAATCATGAAAAATTGATACTAAATTCAGTAGGAATCTTGAAAACTCATCCCCACATGATTTTTTTTTTCAACCCTATATTTTTAAAATATATTACATACCAAACATATTTATATTAAATAATACTTAAAAAATGTTAAAATTTATATAATAAATTAAAAATTAAAATCAATTGTACTTTTTTAATTAAAAAAGGTAAAATTAACTATTTTGTGTTGTATTGAATTCAAGTCTTATTTTGCTTGACTGCTTCTTCCTGCACCTCCATATCTTCTTGTGTCACTCCCATAAACTTTTTGTATTCCAAAAATACCCTTTTCAATATTCTAGATTATATAATCCGGAAGTCTCTTCCTAGATTTAGAATTAGCTTCCGGATTATGTAATCCGGAAGCTTTTTTTTCAGATGTGTTATTAGCTTCCGGATTATATAATCTGGAAGTCTTTTCTAAATATGAAATTGACTTCCGGATTATGTAATCCAGAATATATCAGGATTACATAATCCATGGGCTTATTATTTCAAATTCAAGGGGTGGAAAAAAAAGGATAAAATGGTATTTTCATATTTAGTATGGGGGTGGCACAAGAAGGTATGGAGGTGTAGGAAGAAAGAGTCATTTTGCCTTCGGCTAGCAAAAAAAAGCCCAGCCCTACCTTGCAGTCAGCCCAATTGGATATTTTTAATAAGGATGAACTAAATATTAAGATACAAATAGAAAAAAAAAGGATTTTTCTTAAAGAAAAAGAGAAGCAAAATTTTATTGCTGTATTTATCTAACTAACACTAAATGAGACTATATTTAAACATAACATTACCTTCGCTATAAAATAGTAAAATATATTGTGTTTGGATAAAAACAGATTTTTTTTGTAAACCTAGAATACGTGTAATATTCACAATTAAGCAAACCCTAAATTACCACAGTTCATGAAAATCTACAATTTTTATAGTTATATCCATAGTTTGGGGACATGGTTTGTTAACGCGAAATTAATTCACATGGTTATAATAATTTCTTAAAAGTCTTATTATTTAACTTCAAGAACTCAAATTTAAAATAATTATTTTAAAAGATTTTTCAAAAAGAAACAAGCTCTATAGATATAGATCGGGTTTTATAAAAGCATAAAAATAAATGGCTCGTTAGACTTACACCAAAACTCAAACCTTCCTAGTTTCCACTGACCATACACGTGATTGTAACTTACCATTTTGCCAATACGAATTTCAATAAATTTTAAAACCAAAATAATTCATCTAAATGGCTAATTTCAAGAGATACTCCAAATGCTGTTTTAACTTAGATTCACCTTGAACCTTCAAAATTTGATCACAAGGGTTTTCTAATAGTTCTGTTGAAGCTGAAAATATTCAAGAACTTGACAAGTATACAGAAGGGGCAGCATTCTTTATATGTGTGAAACAAATAAGAAAACGAATTTCTAACTTTTATGTCGGCCACCAGAAGTATCGAAAACTTGAGGCTTCATCAATGTGCTCTGCATATTTGTCCTTTGAAATGGAGGGAGCATTTATTTGAATTTCATTTGAACATAGAAGTTGGTCTTATTCCTCAGAAACCTTGAAGAATGTATATGATAATACAATGTTATTGATACCATTCATTTTAGGATCCGTCTCAAATTCCGGGTCAATATAAAAGAATACCTACATTGTACATGCAGCATAGTGTTTAGATGTAAGTGCATTATGAAGAAATTGGAGTTCAGTTTGAAACCACTTACAGGCATGTCAATCTGCTCTCCAGGAAGAAGTCGCTGCTCCTCAAAGCAGAAGCATTGTATTTTATTGAAGTACACCGCAGCCTGTATAAGAAAATTTAAAATCGGACATTATGATTATACTATTTTGGAGTGCTAGTAAGGAAAGAAAAGGGAAGAAACTAAAACAACATTCTTCAATAAGTAAAGCAAAAAGAGATCAAAAGAAAGAGTTGCAACAGGAAGACTTCAAAAACGACATTAAGTTCTTAGCCATAAGCCAAGGTTTTAATCATAGAGATATTTATATTATAAACTTCCAAAATTCTAAAGTATGCAGAGTTCACGGACAACCTTTGTTATAAATGGAACAGAGTATTAATCAGTAGTTAGTACCTTCATAGGAGTGACATTATACGTAGAAACACCTGTTATTGGAGTAGAACTTTTGTTTTCCGCAGTATAAAATGCGAGGGCACTTTCACCAGGCTTGACCCTAACCTGGTACAATAAATGAATAATGCCACATTTCAGTTCTTATTTTTCATTCTCCTATTCCCCGTGTGTTCCAGGATGCAGTCAAATTTGAAAGTGTTTAAGTAAGCATACAACTAGATTTAGATTTAAAGATACCATTTGTCCATAACCTAGCTTCTCAAACAAAAGCTCAGACTTTAACTTCACTTGATTATTAAAATTCTTTGAGTTGCCATTCTTAAATTACAATGGACTAATATAAATAAAACTAGCAGCTCCAGGAAATAAAATTAAGCATAATCTTAAATAATACTTTCAGATGTAAGTAAATAAATCCTCTTTGTGATGGAGAGCAGTATTTTCTTTGTAAGGTGCAAGAAGATAAGTTATAATAACCTCTCTCTGTGCGGGAACAAACTTCCATTGCATCCCATCAGCAATATCAGCATTAAACTGCACCACAATTTCCCTGAACCAAAAAAATTTATCAACCCAAACACTTGGAAAAGTGAAGTTTAAGTCTAACTTAACTTTATAAAATCAGTTTGTAAATTGAGATTTGCATTCATTTATATACTATAATTTAGTCTTATCTCTAGTCAGAGTAAGTTTTTCAACACACCTCATCATGCCAAGGACCGGACATCTCGAGCTTGGGACTGGGAGGAAACCCAATAGCAGGTGACATGAGACTCAACACCTTGCAAAGATAGACTCTGAATGGTTCTAATACCATTTTAAAAAGGTAGAATTTAAGCCTAATTTAACTCTACAAAATCAGCTTATAAGGTGAAGTTTACACCTACTTATATATTATAATTTAACCTTATCTCTGATCGATGTGAACTCTTTAATATTTATAAACTACAAAAAGCTAGCTTCCAAAGCACAACACCCTAAATGAGATTTATTGAATAATGCCTCATAAGCATATCTCTTGTTGAACAATTACATAAATATTCCCAAGACATATCAAAAGTATAGTAAAGGTACTACTGTTGATGGCACAGAATAGGCAAGTTCTATGGTGTAATCTTCAGGTACAGCATAAAGCTGAATAAATATATTGTATGTTCACTTTCCTTTCCTTAGTTTTTTTGTCTAAGTACTATCGAATACATATTCAGAGTAGAAAGGAAGGAATAAAAAGCAGCTCAAATAATTTGAACCACCATCTTAGGAACAGTGAAATGATGATTTTTTTTCTTTAAAACTGCTGGGAAATTCAACAGCAATTTCCAATAACCATGAACCTGAAGAAGAAAACTAATCCTATGATGAGGGATAGTAAAAAGGTAACATCCAATAAAAAAAAATAACACCTTGTGGAGACTGTATTATTGCTATCATGTCGAGCAATCTTTTCTTCAACAGTCTGTAAAAATTTGAAATTTATAATCATCCGTTAAAATAAGAAAAATTGCCAAACTTTGATGAAAAATCAAAAAGCCATTGAAAACCAACACAAACACACCTCACGCCGTGCGACAGTCCCCCCATAGCCAGTGGCTTGGCAGAATCTCCTGTAAAGGGGAACTGCAGCATACGTGCAGCCAACCATAGCAAAAACTAAGCCCGTCAAGTATAAAAGCATCTTTTGTGACTTCTGCTCTTTAGATGCATGAGATGAGAAGTGTCGGAAACCAGGCATGGAACATGACTTTCCAACATTCTGTGTAGCAAAAGCTGAAGAGCGGTGACTCAGATGGAACGATTCTTGGTTAAACTTTGATACCCGTACATTATAAGAGAAATTGTGTTGGAAGCTGGTATTAGGATTAATGAACCTGTAACTTGATCCTTTAGAAATGATTGACAGCCATCTGAATAAAAAAAATTATCTACAAATGACTCATTAAAGTAGACACTAATTTCTTTTTGGAAGTCAGATTTTAGAGAGGCAAAAAGGTATAACTGACACAAACGTATCTCTATAATTAAAAAAACAACTAATTAGAGAGAACAATTGGTTTGAGAATGATGCTTAAGAAGTAAAATATAATTTCTTTCATTTTATCACTATGTTTCAAATAATTCACCATAACCATAAGAGAATTAATCAATAATCTGAGACAAAAATAACAAAACCATAGGAATTAGTGCAACATAGCATAACCTGGACTCAAGAGAGTTTGCTTGCAAGGCCCTAACATATGGCAAGAGATGAGTTCTCCTACTTAGCCTTGACCATATCATGTTTAGCAAGACTTATGTCCCTACAATAACAGGACATTAAGTGCTAACTGCAAGAAAAGAAAATAAGTATGTAATTATTGACAACTTGATTTTTTTTAAAAGAGACAAATGCTTCCTTTTCTCATAATAATTGTTGATGCATAAAATAATACAACATATAGACACGACTTGACTTTGGATTGGAAGAATGTTGTGAGTTTTTATGTTGATGTTTAATTTGGTGACAGTTTTTATCCGTTCATGTTTTTATACATGTTGTTAGCACAAACCAATAACAGTGTTTGGTAATCTCCCAATGGAATCATATAATGGGTATATAAAGGCTATTGGCTATGAATTATGAGCAATCAAATCAGCACTAACTAAATGCATGCACTAAACTATTTTAAAGGAAGAAAGCATGGGAGAATAGTCACCAAACCAAGTACAAGAAAACTGCCTTAAAACACATCCATAGGAACTGTAATTAACAAAAGACCGAGTTAAAGTTTATATACTCTGCACTAACAAGCAGCCATAGAGAACAATTCTCAAGCTCGAATATAAAAAGAAAATAGAAGTTAGAAAGGGGTTCAGCTTTCGAAAGTGAAGGATTCAGCCATTAGAAAATATCAGTTCAGAGGGGCATTCCATCGAACAATTAGTGCACCACAATACTTGCTCCTCTGGGAACCATAATCCCGAAAACGCAAAATCAAAATCAGACCCAAAACATAAGTGAACCCAATCCCCATAACCCATCAAGCAAATCAAGCAACGAGACAAAACATAAAACTGTATAGAAATGTAGTAAAAATGCGAAAGTGCGAGAATGAGAGAATGAGTGTTTCACCGAAATTGATGAAGTTGAGAGGGGAAGGGCAAAGCTGAAGCCTTTTAGGACAACAACCATCAGAATCACAGTGCCTGCCGGGAATTCCAAGCTATGGATTGAAGAGACCTTCTTTTCCCTTCACTTTAATTGGGTTGGGAAATTTTGAAAACTTGAATTTTAGATATATTAGGGTGGGTTTGGATAATTAATTTTTATAGTTTTATAAGGTAATTTATATATAAAGAAGGTAATAACTTTTTAGAAAGATCAGTTTCTCATATATAATTATTATTATTATTTTTGGTTACAATATAGAATCAGCTATTAGTTATGTTAAATAATAAATATCATGTTACTTTTTTTTTAGTCTCTGGTTTTTAAAAATTATAATTTATTTTTTATAAAAGGAATTTAATATAATTTCTTTGTATTACTCTGCATGATTAGGGAGGAAGGAATTAGATGTAAGCAAGTTATTTGCTCAGCTAGAGTTTAGAGAAGGAAGAAAGAAAATTGGTTAAATCCAATTAAAAAATGTCCTTCCACAAGTGGGAATAGTACTTTTTTAATATTACAAGATATTTTACATAATATAATTTTATTAAGAAAATTACAACATTTTGTTATAGTCATTTCTCAACCTACTTTTTTTGTTTCTTCTTCCATTTCAACAAATTTCTTCCAGCATCCTATTAATTTTGGAAAAAAATCTTAAATTACTTTTTTTCAAAATGTTTTTAAAATATGCTTTTCTGAATTTATAAAATATATTCTTGTAAAACATTTTTAGAACAAAATTTTCAGATACGGCATGTGTTTTTTTAAATAAATTTTTTCAGAGTATGTTTGAAGAAGAACTTTCCTGAATGATGACAAATTAATGAGGCATTTTAATTATTTTACCTAATTAAAGGAGATGCAAAGAGAAATTTGACAGGTGCAAAAAGAAACACCATTTTCCTCACTCCATTGCGACCTTGACCCTTTTTCTTTCTCCACTTCCTACTTCTCACTAAACGACCATCATCATACTGTTTCTTCCTGCACCTTCATATCTTCTTCTTTCATTTCCATAAATTTTTGTATTTTCAGAAATGTCCCTATGTAATATTTTGGATTATGTAATCCGAAAGTCATTTCTCAAATTCATAATTAACTTTCGGATTATATAATCTGAAAGTCTTTTTTCAGATATATGATTAGTTTTTGGATTACTTAATCCAAAAGTCTTTTCTAATTTTTGAATTATTAAATCTGGAAGTCTTTTGTCAAATGCGTATTCGGATTACATAATCCAGAATTTACTATTAAATCCATATAATCCAAAATATGGAGGTGGTACAAGCAGAATAAAAAATATTTTCATATTTTGTATGGGATGCCAAAAGAACATATGGAGGTGCAGGAAGAAACAGTCCCATTTTCATACTATTGGCAGATCCAACAACAAAACTTCATGGGCCCCTATTGCCACTGGAAAGTTACTGTTTAAACTCCCTACCAATATGAAAAGACTAAACTTTTCTTTTTTTTATTTAGTGAAACATGTTTCCATTGATTAAATTTAACACAACAGAAACAAGTTATTGTTTTCTTAAACTTTTTTCAATATTTTTAAAAGAGAATTATTGTTTCTTTTGTATTATTTTTTTAAAATAAAAAATTAACCAAATAGAAACAAATTTTCATAATATTAATATTATCAAAAACAATTAATACAATGAAAATAAACTTTATTTTGTTGTATATTTTTCATTCAAATTAAAAATGTAAAAACAATTAACACAATAAAACCAAGTTCACACTGTGTTATTTTTTTCACAGAAACATGTTTCATTCAGACTATTTTTGTCAAAAAATGAAAGTAAAATTAGAGATTTAACCATTTAGGGTACATAGTCCATTTCCCAAAGACCTAAGGCCCCATAATTTCTTTTACCCCTTGTATTCGTTACAGTGACTTTCTGAAATGTATAAAAAAAAAATATTTCGAAATTAATACTGTAAAGAAATTCGTGAGGTGCAGAAAGAAACACTAAAAAAGAGATACACATGCCCATGTTCCGTAATCCAAATTCTTAAATAAAAAAAACCCTTATTTCTTTTTTGTTGGGCTTATTAGCCTATCAAGAAATCATATACGTAGCCATAACTTGTAGGCCTTTGCATTCTGCACCCCAAGGTTTAAAGCTGTATCCCCTGGATTATTGAAATGTCAAAACTACCCCTTGTTTAGATTTTTTAAATTCTACATTTTTCCTCTCTTCCCCACTTCATCTTCTTCCCGTTACCATGCACTGAAAGTTTTTACACCTTTTTTTTTGTATTTGTGTGTAAGAGGCTGCCAAAATATTATTGCCTTTTGAAGAACACACCTTAAATCTCCTTGCCTTGTCGTTTGTTTTAAGAGATTATTTTTTGAACTTTTTTATCATTATTGTTAGTCTTGGTTTATTCTAGATTGGATATTTAGAAAAATTATGGATTTTGCAATCCATAATATATTTTGAAGATTTATGTACATTTCGTAATGTACATTAAAAATGTATTTTTTATCTATAAATACATTTCATAATATATAATATGTTTTTTTTTTAAACAAATTGATTAATAATAGAATTATTTGACAAAGTTATGGCTAGGACTAGACATGCTAAATAGAAATTGACGATATTTATCTGTAAAAGAGATTGAAAATAAGTTGGTAATGACATTGGTGGTAAGAGGAGATAATGAGCAGAACAAATCCTCTAACAAACCTTTTGATACATGAAACCTAAACCTTAAATTAAAAAAATATTATATATGAACTTTAAAACATATTATAAAACATTAATATATGACATATTCGAATGGTTTATCTCAACGGTGTTAATTTATGAAAATATTATTATTATTATTATAAAATAATCTTTGTGTTCAAAAAATAAATTTTGTATTAAAAAAAATCAATTTTTTGTATTAAAAAAAATTGTGTATTACAATGCTCGTAAAAAAATAGGTTAATTTTTTTAAAAAAATCATAAAACATGTATGTCCAGATTTTACAATAAAAAATAAATTTTTTGAAAAAGGTAAAATTAAAAAAAAAATTATGGGGGTGTGGCTTCAAAATATGGGGTAACAAAATGCAATGCCATAACTTGTATCCGGTTTTTAGTTATTTCTGGGCCAGGTAACTGGTAGGTAGAGTGCAAAGGTTGTTTAAACGGGAGAAAATGCAAAAATTGAAATTAGTGTTGTTAGAAGTGTGCCTGAATCCTAGTCTTAATTTCTTGTGATTTTCCAAGACTCATTTGATTTAGGTTAAAAGATGTTTTACTTAGCATACTTAGTAGTAGTGTTGGTTTGTTTGAATGAGAGTGAGTGAGATACTTGGTAATAGGATTAAGCTATGTTTGGGGTGGGGTGGGATAAGAAAGGAATTTGATTATTGGTGCACCTCGTTATAGTGGTTGAATTATTGAAGAGATGTTTATGAAAGTGAGACACGTTGGAAAGGAAATGAATTAAAAGTGGTAGATTCCTAGAAAAACAAAAATGCAATTATGGTGAGAAGGACTGATCAGGGTGGTTTCTTATGACCAAAACCTGACCTATTTATAGGGTTTCCATTGAGGACCATTTCTTGTGGTATACCCTAGTTCCTACACCCCTATAAAACAAATATTTAACAGACTTTAGTCAATTGTTTTATGCCTTATTCCATTCTCTGATCTGTGTCCATGCATTCTTCTCCCTCACTTTACCTAACAAGGTAGTATTCTTCATTGTTCATCTTAAATTTCCCAACAACTTGAACCTCATCACACTGTCCATAGCCATTTTATTAGATACATACCCCTAATTGGTATATTCTATTACCAAGGACAAATCTCACTCTATTTAAGATCAACCTGCAATATAGATACAACTTACCATACATCACTGTGGATGCCTCAAGAACCCTTCTAGGAGAAATATTCCAAGTCCGTTAATATTGTTGGATCACACTCCAACAAAAAAATTGGACCACCCCATCTTGGTCCCCATGCTTTTGATCACACACTTGTGTTGTTTAATTAAAAGGGTTCAGAAGTGTGAATGAGTACACCACAAAGGACCACAAGAAGGGTACTTAAATCTGGAGAATTAGTTAAAATAATTTGGGAGGATATCAGAAAGAAGTGAAATGCAATGCATTAAAGAAAAGGACAAAGAGTTGGAAGAGGAAGCAATGAAACCCAAGTTCCAAGAGAAGAGCTACACTAGTATGGTGTCAACCTTAATGGCAGATCAAAACTAGTAACCTTTTGTTTCATCTTCTAAACCGTCCCACCCACCCCTAGGACAAATCCCAGATGACACATAACTGAACTCAACTTACATTTTTCCAATTCCGGTTCCCAACATAAAGCAAAATAAAGAAACCACACTTTTTTACTGTAACTATAAACTATATCCAAAGATGCCTTTATGCATTTAGTCCTGCTTCAAAAACTACCTCTAAGTGCATGGATGGTGATTAAATAAATGCATGCATGCTTTAGTCTCTCTTATTATCTGATTATTAATCTGATTATTCAGGAGAATAAAGAAGTTATTTCTACGATGGAGTTTAATTTAGAATTTATTTTTGCAGAGCGTGTTTTGTTTTTTTCATTGAACTTTATTGAATGGTAATGAATGTGTTTGTTTTTTCTTTTGTTTGATGAACGTTATTTGGTTGACTCCTTAAGGCAGGAACGTAGAAGGGAAAGGTGGGATCGATGTTCCTTGAAAGTAACGGCCAAATAAATACACTTGTTTGTCAGATACCTTTTACTTAATGCAACTCTGATTTGTTTTTACGTTTCAATCTTGAAAAGTCAAAAAAAAAAAAATACCAGTAGAAAATAAAAGAGAAAAGAAAAAGTTACGTGAGATTGGGAGTTGTGCATCCATGTTGAATGTTTGTTTGAATGATTTTAACAGATGAAGAAGTGAATATGAAACTCAAGAGAGAAAAAAAAGAAGAAAAAGTAGAATTGGGGGCATGTGAAGAAGGAAGTGACAGTGAAAGATGAAAAAGATGAAAAGGTAGTATTTGAAGGAAGAAGGCCAAAGTTAGAGAGAGTTTGTCTAAATCAAATTACCATTCACATTTTTTTAACAAAGTATTAAGAAGTGGACTTTAAGTCTAACTCAACCTCATAAAATCGGTTCATAAGGTTGAGGTTTGCACCCATTTCACGGAACTCAAAATGATTCTAATACCATGGTAAGAAGTGGACTTTAAGTTTAACTCAATCCCATAAAACTGACTCATAAGGTTGAAGTTTGCACCCTCTTATATATAATGAAATATCCTTATCTAGTCGATATGGAATCTCCAACAAATAGTTTGATAAAAAATATTATGATTTTTTTTTATTGCATTATAGAAATTGAAGAATGAAAAAGAAATGAAATTGGTGAAGGTGTAGAAGTAAAGAAAGTGAAGAATAAAAAAGAAAAAGAAAAAGGAAAGAGTTGATTTGAGAGGGGAAAAGTAATTTAAAAAATGTAATTAGAAAGCAGAGCATGGTGTCCTTTAGTGGCATATATAGTACAAAGGGTACTGCATTTAAACGACCCAACTACACCATGCATGGCCTGCATTGTTGATCATAGAGTCATCATAACCTCATAATTAATTGCTCCCTTCTCTGATCACTTTTCTTGTATGTCAGAGTTGAAAAAGTGAAAGGTGAAATGAGAGAGAGCTTTGGATTAAAAAAGAAGAAGGAGCTTTTTCCACCCCCCCACTATTCTCTTTCTATCTCTATCTCACTGTCAATTGCACACTTTTTCAATCTTCATCAATCATAAAGCAATCGATTACAAAATCATTTCCTCACCTCTCACATCACCACTTCCATTTCTCTTCTGCCAAACAACTTCTCTATGCTTCGGGCCCTTTGCATTTATTATTCTCTTTTCCACCAATGCCCCAAATACCCCATCTCAATTATCTCTCTTTATACTTTTTTTTATTTTTATTTTTAAATATACAATCTCTTTTTCTACCCTGTTTCTTACACCCACAATTTCTTTTTCTTTTTTTTTTTTTTACTTTCAAATACATTTTTTAGTAGAAAAGAAAAATGGGTGTGAGGTTGAGATTTACCGTCACTATCGTGCACCGCCATTATCTTCTCTACTCTACTATTCAACGCTTTCAGCTTCTCTCTCTGATTAAGATGTCAACGTCAAAGTCTTCAACTTTGTTCCATGTGTGAATTCTAATAATGTATGATCAGAGCACAATGGTTCTCAGAAGAAAAAGGAAAAAGAAATTAGGTATTTAATTAATAAAATAAAAAAGGGTAAGAAAAAAAGAGAGAGATGAATGAGAAATGGAAATAAAGAGGTACAATTGTACGAGAGGGAAGTGGTGGATGAAATGAAATTCTGTGACTGATGGGAAGGTGGGTGGTTGAGTTGGGTATGTAGGTGGTGGACATTGTACGGTACATTCTTTGGATGCTGCTCTTTCACCTTCAATTTATTCGCTTGTCATAAGGGATCAAATTTTGGACCCTACTTCAACTCCATTTTCACACACACCCTCTTCCTCATTCTCATTTCACCTTCACAACACACTGCCAAAATTATTTCCTTCCCTTTCAAACATTTTTTTCTTGTCATGTCACACAACAAAATCAGGCCAAAAAATGAGCATTACTCTTATCATTGCTTTTAGAGACATACTTTTAGCCGCTATTATAATCACTTTAATTATCCTTAACCACTCTTTACTGTTTCTACAAGATAAACCTTATTCACTTCTCTAATGAATCTACAATTTGTTTCAATACTTGTTCTTAACCATGTGTGTTTGGTTGCAAATCAGGTAAAGAAAAGAACAAAAATAATTAGAAACGAGTAGAAAGTTAGGCGAAAGAGTGGTTGATTTAAAAAACAACAAGTTAGATTTATTGTACAATTATCATGGTGTCTTCAGGTTTCAACTTATCTGAATCTGATTGGATTGGTAGCCTTGTGTTGCAGCACAAGAACTTTTGACATTCTCGTATCAGTTTTACTATATTGGTTTAGTTGTTGTAGGTTGGTTTACTTTGTCTTGCTTTTCAGTTTGGTTCAAGACTTTCTATTGGTACCACTTATACCTTTTAATGCATGTTTTTAATTTGATTGTACTTAGAATCATAGTGTGTATTGTTTAGCATTTAGAATAAGCTTAGAGTTAGTGATAATGATAGTTCAATATTTGATATGATTCATTATGTTAAAAATATAGGTGTTTTGTGGGAATAGATTTTGATTTGAATGTGGAACAGTTGAAGATTGACATTGGTGTTTTGTCCTAATTATGAACCGGATGCAAGTAAAACCCAGAGAATATTGGGAATAGCCAAATCCCATGCCCAAATTGGCACGTGAAATCAATAAAAATGTCACAGGTTTTACAGACATCCCTGCCCCCTTCCCTGCTTTAATTTTCTAATATATATATTCATTCTTTGAAATGTGTCCAAAATGAGAGTTAAATTCTCCATTGGTCCAATCAACCAATGAACTTGCTTTGCTGCACCATGAGTACGAATGGGAGAGAATTAATGCATAGTCCAATCAATGCATTAAAAAAATTATCCTACCAAATACCACCACACTTTCTTTTCAATGCCTCAATTATTTAGCTCTCCATGCTCCTCAATCATATCCCATACTATATACCATATACATTTCAATTATTTTATACCCCTTTCAAAAATAATATTAATTAAGGCCAGAAATAATTAATTTTAAATACATTAGGAAAAAACATTCCGAAGTGTATATAAATTGTTTTGATATAAGCTAAAAACTGTTTTAGTCAATTATACATCTTAAAAAATTATTGAATTGAAACAAAAAAAACTTCCAAACGCATTTAAAATAGACCTTGCATATAGGGGTGTGAATTGAAAAGTGCCTCTCTGAACCAGTACAACATTCTGATATTGTATGTGAAAGATTAGAATATTCCATTTTAATAAATATGGTTGTTGATTAAAACAAAATCCCAATTGTGTTGAGATACATAGATGTGAGTTTCAGATGAAACATTTAGCCAAAAGGGTGTGAAAAGAACTAAAATTCAGAGTTAGCAATGAGAGTTGATAAATATATAGATATAAATTGTTGTGGTGATTTAAAAAGTGTAAGAATAAATATTAGATTAAAAAACATTTGAGGAGAGAGGGTACTAGACTTTCATGTTTGAAGATGATTTATTAAAAGCTGTGATAACTGTAGATGGCATCGAGTCGTGTAAATTGTACGTTAGACAATTTCAAGTCAACATCATTTTTGTCCTTTCGTTTTAATGCACGCCAGTATATTGTCCTAGATAGTATAGTACATTTTGAAAATGACCGGATTCACAGGAACCACTGTTCATAATGTTTTTATCATCATCTTTTTCAAACACAACCATCAAACATCTTTTAGTGTTCATAATACCACTAATCAAAAACATATTACACCTTTCTTTATTCTCTCTTAAATTCAATTCATTGTTCTTAAATAGACTCAGGAGTAGTTTATTTGTATAAGCTCTGCAGGCTTAATTAATTAATTAATTACCGAGATGCTCTCCTAAAGATTAGGAGGATTACATTATCGTTGTTGGAATCATAAACACAGGTCAATCTTAGTATATTAAATACTCACACAGAAAAAACCACATCTCTGTTACACATTTCTAAAATCTTTCACGTGACTTAGTCAATGGATTTCTTCGGAATTATCTATTTGCAACCATCACCACTCTCAATTAACAAAACAAAAACACTACCCTTCAGTCTCAGGAGTTTAAATTTTTATTTCTGTTTTTCTATTTGTTAGATGTTACTCTTTAAAGTGATGAGATTAAATATTGATAATTTAATTATATATTATTTATAAGTAATACAAAATTAAAAATAAAATATGTAATAGGGATATATTTTTCAATCACTACAAGAAAATCATGAAATAGAAATAAATTTTAGAAACTAAAAATAATTAATTGCTATATTAACTAAATTAGAGACTAATTTTTTTTTATTTTATTATTGTTAAATGATTTCTGAATTGGTATCTAAGTAGCTACCAAAGTTTTTGCTTTCAAATTTAGAATGTAAATATTTGGTAGTTAAAACATTGGTAGCTAATTAGATACTAATTTAGAAACTATTTAACAATAATAGAAACGAATTTAGAAATCAATTTTTTTTGTTTAGTTTCTAAAATGGTCTCTAATTTAATCACTATAACAATTAATATTTTTTGTCTTTAAAATTGATTTCTATTTTATGATTATTTTTTTTAGTGAATTTTATGAACTTATCAAAACTTATATAGTAGAAATTAACTTTATTTAGCTCTTAAGAATCTGTTTTGCCACTCTCCTACATGTGGTGTCAGACTTTGCAAACAAAACTTGAATCCCGTCACAGTTAAATTTTTTTGTTCATGAATCGTGTGAAAGAAAATACCAACTACACACTCTACATCAAGGAAAAGTGTAATAAAGAGGGTGTTGTAAAGTTTTTCTCAAGAAAAATATTGTTATACTCTCTTGCCATTTCTAAAAGGTCTAATCTAAACTAGAAGTATTCTTCGAGCATTTTCATAATACTTAATCTAAAATACCTTTAGTATTATTATTTTTTATATAAAATATCCTCAAACTTATTTGGCTTATAAGTTTGATAAAAGTATATCAAGTTAGATATGTTTAGAGATTTGAGTTGCTTGAAATATTCTTTTACTGGCGTAATTTTATATGACAGTTTAAAGTTACTTAAAATATTTTGTAGTTGTTTCTTCCACCGATTTCAAACAATTCAATTTACAAATGAAATATATTATTTTATTCATTAAAATAAAAAACATTCTTGTGTGCAATAATCAGGTCTAATATAAAAATATTTATAAAATTTTTAGTTGGATAAAGTTTAAAAAAAGTTGCTAGAACAAAATTGAGTTTAAGTTGCTTGGTAGTGTTATATTTATTATATTTTATGTTTTAAAAAATTAATATGTAGTCATAAGGAGAAAAAATAAATAAATGAAAAGAGACATTAATACACTACAAGAAAATTATTGAATAGAAATCATTTTTAGCAAACAAAAATATTTAGTTGCTATATTGACTAAATTAGACACCATTTTAGAGACTAACAAAATTATTGGTTTCTAATTTAGTTTTTATTATTGTTAAATAGTTTCTAAATTGGTATTTAATTAGCGACCAAGGTTTTTACTACCAAATTTAGAATCTAAATAATTGCTAGTTAAAACCTTGGCAGTTAATTAGATACCAATTTAGAAACTATTTAGCAATAATATCAATTAATGTAGAAACCAATAATATTTTTGTATTCTCTATAATGATTTCTAATTTAATCAGTACAACAACTAATTATTTTGGTCTCTAAAATTGGTTTCTATTTAGTGATTTTTTTTTAGTGATACCATTGTATTGAAAACAATCTATATTTGATGAATTTCTTTTTATTTTAGTAAAACTGTTTAAAAAATACTATATTTATTAATATATGTAGTCATTAGGAAAGAAAAAAGCAAATGAAAAGATTACACGATCATTATTATGGGACGGTGGTAGTATATTTGAATATATTTCCTTTCTTATTATTGAGATGAAATAGATAACTCAAAGACTAATTAGCATATAGTTCCTCCTAATTTTTGCACTACAAAAAGTATTTAAAAAAAAAAAAAAGATCGACAAATGATAAAAAAAGGGAAATATTAATTTGATTAATGTAATTTTAACAATCGTTGAATTTCCAGTTGTAATATGATAAATAATTTTCTAACATATAAGAAAAAATAATGAAGTAGATCGTGGACGTTGAATATCGAAAGAAGGTGCACAGAAAATGAAAAGACTAAAAATGCAAAAAAGTGGTTGGTGGAGCTTCACTTTACCATTTAAAGTTTGAGAAGAGTAATTTTGGTGTTGTTGCCTAAAAGTGTGCCCATATATGCATGGCGTAGTGGAATATCTTTTCAAAGGAAGTGGGGGAGTCCTAGCTTTAGCTACTTAGTTTACACAAAAAATAAAAGTAAGCTCTAACTTTATCACTTGACTTGTTATTCAGGCAACGTACACATTTACACATAATGCTTTATCACATGCAGATGAACAAAAGACAGATTGAAAATATATAATCAATAATATTCCCCCATGCAAACATGAGAAAATGCCTTAGGTTAATTAGCTTTAGTCGTGTGAGCATTGCTAAAAATGAGAGGTTTTTTACATGCCGATAGAGGAGGCAAGAAAAAGAAGAAGGAGCTTCTTCCTACAGTGAGCATTTTTGTTTTGGGAATTACGAAAGTGCTTTTTTCTTTCTTATTTCTCTCTCTAATGGAGAAAGAAAGAATGGGGAAGCGCACAAGTTTTTCCAAAGTTGTATTAGGATACGTGACAGAGTGGGACCAAAAGGAAAAGCAACTAGAGATGGGTACTTGGGACAGCTGTTTCAGACCGTATGAATACATGTGTGTTTGGACTTTCGATCCACAACAATGTTACTCTTCCTCTTCATGTTCATGTTCATGTTTGTGTTTATGTTTAGAGTTGAAAAGTTGAATGCATCAAACTACACAACACAACACAACACCACTGTAGTGCGTGAGTGTGTGCATGGAGATTGGAATAGAATGGTTTCAAAATCTCTTCATCTATCTATCTATCTTTTTCTCTTTCTCTATCTATTATTTAGTTTCAATTTGGAAGGGTCAAAGGTAGGGTCCGGCAGAATCATCGGAGGCTTTCATTCCCCAATATATTCTTAGTTTCTCTCTCATAAACATCTCATTCACACAAACAAACTTCAACATGCATATGCATGCATCAAATGTACTTTTCAAAATTACACTAACCTATTTCTATAATTAAATCAAGAAATTGCTTAAATAAAAAAGTCAGCTTCTGATCCAACTTTAAATATTTGGAGAGTATCATGTTAATAATGATTTAAATTTAAGTTAAATTCTTTAAGGTAATGATTATTAGTAGGAGGAGATTTGAGATTCTTAATGTTTTATTTACTGTTTTCTCCCAAAAACGAGCTCCGGGAATCTAGCTTCTCATAAATCTTAAAATCAATTAATTCTAATTTTATCGAATGAAAAACAATACTATTTTGTCCTTGGAAGCAACACTGAACTATCTTTCTTTTATTCTCTATCTCTCACACACACAAACACATTCTCCTTCTAAGAAAATCATATCCGAACAAATACAATTAGTTTTTCTTCTTTCTTTTGACTCTTATGCCATCATCACAGCAATTATTGGTTTTAAAGTTGGAAATTCCTTGAGTAAGAGACAACGTGGCAGGTGGATGTTGTTTGTTGATCATCTTTCTCTCTCTTTCTATCTTTCTTTCTATTACACACACTCTCACAGTGACTCAGCCAGCAGCATTCATGTTCTCTTTCTGCTTTGCTTTTGTTCTCTTTGGTACCCTTTATTTCCTTTTACATAATGTTTCCACCAGCACTTTTCTTGAGCAGTTATTTTTCATTTGTGGCTTCATATAATTCCATGGTAAAAGAAGTCTCCCTTTCTTCAATTTGGACTATTGTGTTTGTCACACACTTCTTTTCTTTCTTTCATCTCACTGCTTCACATGAGGGGACCAATATTAAAAATTGGGTTTCTTTCATTTTTCTTCAGTACATCTTCTTCAGAATGTGTGTCTCCGTCATTTTGTGTATGTAATGTCACTCATACACAAAGTCAATCCTTTTATACAATCAATATCTATGCTTACAATGAACCAACAGTTGCTTTCCACTAATTCGTAGCCATGCATGTTCGTTCAGAACCACAACTAAAACTCACATCACATTTTTAGTGGTCCATCTATTCAAACTATTCAACACCTAGGTCGCTGAAATATAGTAGCAAATACATGTACAAACTCATCTACTTTTGTACTTAAATTTAACTTTTCTACTGCAAGAATAGATGCTTGTCGAAGATCGAGACCCAGATAATAAAATTTTTGAATTATTTTATAAACTATATATCTATTTCAAAACTTTAAATTTTGTTAGTTGGTTTTACAACATTAAGTTCACGTACCGTGAATTTCCAAGACAAAAAAGGGAATGAAAATGGGAATTGAATTTAGAGGGAAAAAAAGAAAGGTGAATTAAAAGAGACCCATTTTGGTATTACAAATGTAGATTCCAAGCTTGTCAATGGTGGCTTCTGCTATTTATCCTGACCATTCCTGTCTATGCTTGGTCTTATCTGGGGGTCCATTATTGTCATTTCAGTGAATTATGCTTTCTGGGTGTCTCAGTTCTTTAAAACCACATCTCTTTTTGCTTTTTATATCTATGGTTGTTGCTGCTCTGAAACCGTATCAATAATACAAAATCCTCTCTCTTCAATCCTTCAATTCATTTTTTTATATACATATGCATGTTCAATTCATTTTAAGATGGTTGGAAACGGAACTTGGAAAATGAAAGATACGGAAAAGACACAGGGCCATATCTGAAATAGCTCCTTTAGCTGAAATCTTTCAAAATGTAAACGATGCGTGAACATAAGAGCCCATTGTACTACAATGTTTAAGTTAGTGCTGTGATACCGTTCATCTTTTATAATTTACTCAAAATGAAGTTCTTGCAACTAGAATTAAGTTATGTTGGCATTCATCTGAGTTGTAATCACTTTAACTAGTTTGTCAATACTAAATCTTGTAGTGTAATTTCTTGTAGTGTATAGAGAAAAAAAAATTATAATTTTATTTTCTTAAAATTTTGGATTGAAGTTTCTTGTATAATCAGTATGATTTATTAATACCAAATTTTTGGTTTTATACATACTTTTTGCCATGTTATTTATTTTTGAGGATGTTTGACCTACTTATTCCTAAAGTGGAAGAAAACTCAAACCTTTTAACAAATTGGTTGTGATTTTCTAGTTTGATTGCTATCAGTTGGATGTCTCTTTTCTACACAACTAAACAACTAAGAATCAATTCCTTTAATTGTGTCACAATTTTTGTGTCACAATTTTTGGGGTAGATTGACTATCTCATACTTAGAATTTATACTTAGAATTTGAGGACAAAGGAATCCCAATGTACAACCATTATACAACCTAGCAAATGCATTAAATAGAGAGCTAACATACACGTAAATTCATATGCAATTTTTTTTATCATATTAAAAGCGCACATATCTATATCATCACTATTCTTTTATTTCATAGAGAAAACCATATACTATATTAGAAAATATTTTGTGTGTATTGTTTTGACTAAAAACTCATCATAAGAGTAATGAGTGAGGCGGAACAAGAAAAATGGTTTGAAGAGAATGTAGAGTGGACTTTAGGTAACAAAAATAATATACGATTTTGGCATGATAAGTGCGCGGGGCAGGTTACAATGGCAGAAGCATTTTCTAGTATGTTAATTAATCATGTAAATAGTGGAAAAATTACAGATAGGTGTGGAATTGGGAATAGAGGAGGGGTTGTTTCGCCTGCGAAGAATAAATTTGTAAATGTATCAAGAAGATTCCTATTTATAAAACTAAAAATAAAAAACAAAAATAATAAAAATCACTATAACAAAATTATTAAATAAAAATCAATTTTAAAAATAAAAATAATTAGTTTCTATTTTAGACATTAAAAAATGATTTTTAAATTAGTTTTTATTATTGTTAAATAATTTCTAAATTGGCATCTATTTAGTTATAAATGTTTTAACTAACAATTATTTAGATTTTAAATTTGGTAGAAAAAACTTTAGTAACTAATTAGATATTGTACTGTATAGGCCGACCAATATTCTCGATCCAATCACGTTCAATCAACGTTAGTAAAGTTAAGTCATCATTAAAAACTAGGTAATACACCTCTAAGCATGGTCCACCTCATTAATCTGCCCCAACAAGGTAGGTCCATTAAAATAATATAAATAGCCGCACATTCCAAGAAACAAATACGTCATTTATTACGGTGTTCCGACTACCCGAGTGTCAAACCCTCTTTGTTGACTTGAGCGTCGGAGTGCCTTCTGCAGGTACCCTCATTCGATCCCTAGAAGACTGAGTGATCAAGCAACTGAGACCGAAGGAGTAGTAAGAGGTTCAGAAGAGGAAGCTGAGGCATTGACCAACCAATTGGAAGGAAGAAGACCAAACTCATCAATAGTTCTCTAGGTCCCATCTCCCTAGTAGGAACATATACCAATTTATAAACTATTTAACAATAACAAAAACTAATTTAGAAAAAGAAAAACTAATCTTTAAAATGATCTTTAATTTAGTGTAACTAATTATTTTTCTTAAAAATTATTTTTTATTTAATGATTTTTTCTACAATGAACTCTTGTTGTTACAATAAATAATTAAAAAATAAATAAATAAATATTAGAACATATTGAATATTGAATTAAGTATCACATCACCATTAACTAGTCTTTTATATATATATAATTATACTCAAATTTATAGTTTTAATACATTACATATATAATCAAGATATTCTAAAAGTAATCTTGTGTTTTTTTTTAATCTAACTCTTTAATTGGTAGAGTAAAAAATATAAATAATGAAAGTAGAAAGTAAGAAAATGGATATATAATATGGTTGGAAGTTGAGATAACAAATAGTATGGCAACACATCTGAAACCACCAGCCTGTTCCCACTTGTGGTTTGAATATATGGTGGGCCTCACAAGAGATCTTGAGAAGGAGCCAAGTTTTGAAAATTGAAATTAAATTTTTGTTATTATAAAAGGGTATGTGACATGAAATTGGAATCATAAAACTCCAAATAAAGAAATGGAAAAAGGAAAAACAGTGGTGATAAGAATGTGAGGAAATGCAAAAAAAATTATTGATGGGCATGGCTGGGTATATATGATACATGGAATGACAAAATTGTTAGTAAAATGTTGTGGTCCAAAATGGTGATAATAAAATAATTAGAAAATTGTTCTAGTTACTCTGATGAATGGATCATATCAAAGGCAACATATGCAGTTGTAGTGCATGATAGTTCACCATCACTAGGGTTTGTATTTCTTTAGAGCCATATGTATTGTAGTGAGATACATCATGAATAAGGACTTTTCACAGAAGCTCATTGGGTCATGGGACCCTTTACAGTATAATTCCCCTTAAGAGAAGGAAATATCTTTGGCCTAACATCCAAACTTTAGAATAGACAACTCCTTCTAATATTATCATCACCATTATATAGTGAATGTCGTGACTATGAAATTATATATATAACTTTTTCAGCTCATAGGCCTAACCAACACTATCACCATAGTTTTATCAAGGACACATATTAGGACGTTTCCTTTCTCTTTTTTATCTTCTTTTCTACAACTTTTTTTCTTTCATTACATGTAAAGACTTCCAACTACCTAAGGATCAATCATTATATAAATATATACAAACTAAAATCTCCAAATTAAGTTAATCACATTTACTTTCTTAGGGTGTAATTTAGTTATATATTTTTTATCAGCTAGAATTTAATTGAATTAAAAGAAATACACTTATTTAGAATTTTCTCTTTCTCTTAATCTATCTTAATGTTTTGTATTCCCATCATTTAATGATATTTTAATGTATGTTAAATTACGTGTTTTACCATTCCACTGTTATTATTTCACAAATTTTACCACGTAAGTATTTTCCCAACATTTTAACATCAATATTTTTATTTTCACATATTTTCTTAAGCTTAATAAAGTGGTCTTAATCTTAATCGTTTAAGTTTAATCCATTAAATCCCTAATAAAGTGGCCACATGACAGGAAATTATTGACAAAATATCAAAATAACGTTTTTCTGAAAATTTGGTAAAACTACGTAAAAAAGAAGAAGAAATAATTATTCTTAAATATAATTTTTTTTGTTCAGAAATTTTTTCCAGCGTAAATAATCAAATACGTCATATCTGAATTTTAATATATTCATAGAGTGTCGGTACAGTTTAATAGTTCATTGTAGAAATTTTCCCTTTTATTTTTAATTGAGTAAGATGTTTTGAGGACCTTATAGTTTATGGGGTCAAAAACATTTTGTCGGCCGAAGGCTCATGTTATAATATATATATCAAATATATTGATTTAACTAAGAATTAAAAAATTAGTTACAAATAAACACATTTAAACTAAAATATCAAAATTTTAATTATTTATATTATATTGTTTTTATTTCATTGACGTTCTTTTATTTCATGTTGAAATTAAAAACAAAAATTGAAATCAATTCAGTACACAAAGGAGTAAACATAATTCAAAATTATTTGGTGGGAAAACCTGCTGAGGCACAAAACTAGATATAAAGCAAACTATTTTGTTACTATTAACATTGGATGGCGCGATAATAAGTAAGAATATAGGTGAGTTGTAAATAGTAGAAGAGATTAAATTTTTCTGAGATATTAAAGGTATTTATAAACTTCTAGACTTAGATACGAGTTCAATAAAAAAGCTAATTTATCATTATTGTTAGACTATATTTTGTTGAATGTGTCCTGATTAGATAATATAATGAATTGCATAAAAATATCTTTAGTTAAAATATAATAAAAACAATAATAAAATTAAATTAAAAAAAAGTAATTATGAAATAATTATTTTATGAAATTGGAAATAATATTAAAACTTATTTAAAAAATTAAACTAAATTGAATTAATTAAAATAATTAATTGTAAATAAAGTATAATTTTTTCACATAGAAAGTATAAAGCAGTTAAAATATAATAAAATTAAGTTTAAAAATGTTTATAAACTCAGTTACTAAATATTTAAAACAATTTACTTCATAAAACATCACATTTTTAAAATTTTATTATTATTGCAATATTTTTGTTTAATTATTCATTATATTATAATAAATAAGTAAACATTTGTGTAAACTTATCACTGCATTTTTTTAATATTAATAAAATATTGATGACATAATATACGAACATATCTATAAAGTAATAAATTATATTTGACTTTTTTTTTACAATTAATTGTGAAAAATTAGAAGTAAAATTTATTATCTTATTTTTTGAAATTTATGTATTTCTTTGTTCTATTAGAAAGAAATATAGTTTTAGAATTATTATTATTTGAAGATTTTTATTTTGGTTAAACTTAAGGTGTGATTATGACTCACGAGTAAAATAAACGGTGTTTCACTTACTTACGTTCAATGGTTTGTTTAAAGTCAATTAAAAAGTGAGGGTAGAGTTGGAATCTTTGTGGGTCGAAGTTTCTGAGGAATCGCTAGGTATGGTTTATTTTTTGTGACATATATGCTATCTTTTATTTGTCGGGTTGGGTGTTACTAACATTGGTCTTTGGCTAACAAAAGAGTTTGGTGTTTGTTACAGGTTCTTGAGTTAGTTATCGTTGTTATGAAGGATTGATGTTTCGTGTTTTATTTGGATCTTTTGGATGAAAGGTTTTTTATTAGGTGATGATGTTGCATTGGTCGGTTGTGTTTTGGAGCTTATATTTCTAGTCTATTGTGAAATTCGTGTACATTATTTAGTTCAGAGATTGAAAGGTATAACATTACAAAATTACAAATTTACAATATTTATTCTTTATTCTTAGTTTCTAATAAGAAACTTTTAACATTATATATAAAGGTTTAAACACTCCTTAAATGTTGCATTTTATTTTATTTATTCATGAAAAAAAAATAGTATGTTAACTATGGAAAAAAACATAACTTTACTACTATTTTATTATGCCACTAACCATCTCCACACTGCGATGCGCTCTTTGCAAGAAGTGTGATCCACGTGTAACATGTAAAAATATATATACCGAGGAGGATTAGAGTTACTTACTCTAATTATGAGATATAATTAACTTTAAAATTCAGAAAAATTGTATAATTTTAAAATTTTAAAATTAAGCTCAACATAATAAACTCCAACTAAAATATATTTAATATTTTTTCTCAATGCAAAATAATTTAGCGTGAGTTTAATGTTCGTATAGCTAACTCAGTGTCAAGACTATTATTAAATTTTTGGCGAAGAACAATATCATTTTAAAATAATATTTTAAATTGTATTATAGTAGTATAAACAAAGAAATCATTTTATATTTTAATAAATTAAAAAAGAGATATATTATATAAATTTTTATATGTATAATTAATCCTCAAATATTTTTGTACCACTATAAAATTTTGTATAATCAATGAATTTTTAAATTTAATAGTAAATTTTGAGGTAAAAACAATCCAATTTAAAGTTATTGAAAGATGTAAAAATTAATAAAAGTTGTAACAATATAATTGAATTGTTTGCTACATTCCAATTGTTGTATGATGTTTTTTATTTTTATATAAACATAATTTTTTTATTAAAGTTATATATATATATATATTATTTATTAAAAATATATATGTGAATATTTAGAAAACAATATGATAATATTTTAAAGTAACAGAATATGTTTGTCTTAAATAAATATTTTTTTTTAAAAAGCTTTAAAAAATAGAAAAAATAAATAAATAAATAAATATATATATATATATATATATATATATAAATATATATATATATATATATATACGAAGAATGAATTTATTAAAAGTAAAAAAAGACTCGAATTTAAAGCACCATTCATAGAAGACATAATTAAACGAAAAATGTGATTTAAAAATATAGTCTTTGTTTTAAAATTCTACTTCAAACATATTATCTATCTCATTTCTGTAATACTTTTAAAATTTATCCATTTTAATAAATTAAAATAAAACTAATACAATAAAAAACCTACAATAAAACTTTCGATTTGATTAAATTGATTTTTATAAAAAAAATATTTATGCTGTAATAGTTGGTATAAGTAAAAATAGCAATTTTAATATATAAAAAAATACAAAAATGTAATTTGATTTATATTTTTTCTTTTATATATAGTTAGTCATTATCTACGATTTTTGTACAACAGTTAAAGACAAATTACTTAATTATATTACGTAAGAATACAAATAATTGTTTTAATTTAAGATATTTTTTATTTTAATTATATTAATATTTTTTATTTTATGATTAAATGTAATGATAATTTATGATAGGAACTAGACAAGAGGAAATGGTATTTATATGAAGTAAAAATATGTTTAAAAAATGGAGGCAAAATGAATTTTACAGCCTATTCCATATTTAGGTGGGACCGGGTTGATGAATGGTGTGTGATTGATGAAGGAAGAAGGAACATGATTAGAATGGTATAGGGTCTGTACCGAATATACTACGTCTGATGCTACAGCCTATTCCATATTCTCCACCATACATTCTTCTCAACCTGACAACTAATAAATGACATGCATGTGATCAAAATATCATCAATGCCTATTTTCTAAAACCTAAAATTAACTTCACAACTAACTTAATAATTTCCCTACCATTTTGCTTTTTACTTTTGAGACCATTTATGAAGTATATGTTAATCACATGCCTCATGCATATATGGAATAAAATTATCAATATTACTTAATTATTAGTATTTTTTACCTGTTGTTCTTCTTTTCATTATAACACTTATTTTCTTGTTTTTTTCAAAACATAATTCAGAACACTTTTTTTATTTAGGAATTTGTTTATCAACAAATTATTTAGATCATTTAAGGAATATTTAAACTCTATACACACAAAAGTATGATATAAGAAACATCAACATTTCTAATTAGGATGGCAAAGCGGGTCAGCCTGCCCCGCATTGGCCCGTCCCGCGCTTGACCCGCAAAAATGTGGGACGGATTGACCCGCCCCGCAAAGTTATTGCGGGCTAGAATTTCCGACCTGTCCCGCATAAGAGCTGGCCCGCAGGTTTGCGGGTCAGCCTGCGTTCTTTTTTTAAAAAAATTAAATATTTATTTTTTTACATCTTGTTATTAAAAAATTGGCAAATTAAACTTATATATTTGTTATTATCAAATCTAATTTTTTTTCTTTCCTTTTCAAATATAGTTAAACATCAAAACATTAAGATAAATATCAAATATCACTATTCTTCCATTTCAGTAACATTGGATGTCACTGTAGTAGAACTTTCATCCAATTTTTTCATAATTATAATTTTCCTCATCATCTGCATATATTAAAACAATGACAATTAATTAATTTTTTATAAAAATAATACAACAAAAATAAGATAACTTTTGGCTCAATTGAAGGTTTGGTCATGGGTAACTTCTAAATACTCTCTGCTTACTTCTCCTTCTCTGACTGGTGTCTTGCTCCTTTATCGTGTTTGAAATTGATTTAATTGGCATGACCCAGTTTACGTTGCCCTGCTGCTACTAAGTGCCAATATTTTTTTCTTGCGGGTTTGCGGACCAGCCCGCCCTGTTCCGCTACTGGCCCGCGGGTTGCGGGCTAATGCAGATTAACAGGTTGAAAAGGTCATCCTACCTGCGGGCCGCGGGCGGGCCGTGTCGGCCCGCCCGCTTTGCCATCCCTATTTCTAATACCTTAAACAACACACCTTATACATAAAACTAATTAAGAACATAGTAAACAATATCCTAAAGTATTAGGATTGTATACTTTTTGAGAATTAAAATAATAAAGAAGTTGTATGATCATTCACCAGTTTACCATTTCTTTTTAATTTCTTTCAAGAAAAACAAACTCCCTTAAAATATGTCAAAAAATCTTTTTATGAACATGAATTTAATCTCATATGGACTATATTGTTGCTTTATATTCTTATGAAAACCTATGCTCCCTCTTTGCTTCTTATCCAATCTTTCTCTATCTCTTAAAGCAAAAGGTTGGTATTTCCCAACATTTATTTCTATTTGCTTTTCAAAATGCCTTTTAATATAACATTATTAGAAAATTATAGATTTAATAATTATTACGAAGTGGACTTTAAGCCTAACTCAACTCCATAAAACCGACTCGGTTTGCACCCACTTATATACAATGAAATGCTCTAATCTCTAATGATCTCCAACAAAAGTTATGTCAAATTATTACTTATAAATAATAAAAACTAGTAAATATACATTTTTTTTTCTTTCCAATCTCAAATAATAAAGAAAAACTTGTAAATATATAAATTTTAAAATAGTATAGGTGTTTTAATAATTTATAACAGAAATAAGTAAGTATGAAAATAAAAATGAGATATATTTACATATTCATCATCTTTCTTGTACCAAATTGAAAAAATTATGGCTTACTTATACCTCTAACTGCATCCAGTTAATTTTGAATATTATTGTCTGGTATTTATTCAATTTGGATGTTATCAATATTTTTGGTCATCATCGATACAAATTCAAACAATAATTAAGTGTTTAAATTTTATTTGTTATATTTAATTATGTTTTTAATTTCTCATTTAAATCCAACATCATTTTTATGTTTTTATTTTATTTTACAGTTTTACGATGTTTTTTTTTATCTGTCATTGTTTATTTATTTCACACATGTTGTTCATGTTATTCTTTGTAATGGGTGTTAATTAGCACTCTTTTATTTGAATTTTTTTTAATACAGATATCTCTCAACTTAAAATAAATAAATAATTAGTACTAAGATCAATTTAAAATACATATGTTTTATTCTGTGTTTATTACAATATGATAATATGGTAATTATTTTATTCAATTTTGTAACCTTTCAAACCACTATTTTAACTCTTTTCTGAAAGACAGGTAAATTAAGTAGCACTGTAACTTATTTACATCACAATTACTGTAGCAAATAAGCTGAAATAACTGTTTATTCAAGCCTCTTTTTCAAACCACATACATTTAACAATCAATTATAATAATATAATAATATTTTAAATTAAAAACGAAATAAATATAATTAAAATAATAATATTTGACAATCAATTATAATAATATAAATCTATTTTTTAATTAAAAATAAAATAAATATAATTTAAGTAATAATGTATGGGGTTGTTAATTTATGCGTTTTACTGTTTATGGAGTTAAAACCTCTTTTTTTTTAACACTAAAATAATTTAGAGATTGAAGAATAAAATTTAAAAGAGCAAGTTTGACTCGGTATGTTCTCATTAATGGTTATGTAAAATTTTTTGACCATACGGATACAAATAAATATAAACAAAGAATAATTCAGTTGTTATTAAATTCCTCCCTATAAATGATAATAAAATTGTTGTTGGTGACTGAACTATTAAAATATATGATGAGATCACAAATGATTTTAATTGGTAACTGATTTATGAATATTTTTTAAAATACTGGAATGCGAAAATTTATTATAAATTGATTTTAAAAAAATTATATTAAATAAATTAAATATTATTTTATAGATTATGAAATTATTAGTATTTAAAATATAATTTATTTTATTAATAAAATTTGTAAATTAATTTGTAAATTTAAATTAACATCTAATTATTTATTTTAGCTATTAATTTATAAAATAAAGTAATTATTAACTAAAATTTTGATAACTAATTAGATATCAACCAATTTAAAACTAGTTTATAAATTTGTATCAATAAAAAATTATTTTAGATATTAATAATTATTTTAATCTATAAAATACTATATAATTTAGGAACTAATTATTTTGTTTCCTTAAAATTATTTTATATTTAATGATTCTATAAACAATGATCTTCTTATAAACTGAAGTAAAACTTAAACTTAATGTTAATATGATATTAAAAATATTAATAATTTTTTTAGTTTATAAAAATGTTTCTAATTTAGGACAATAATAATTAGTTTGATAATTGTAACTTTTTAATCAGTACCCATACCATAACTATTAAAATAGTATCGGCAAAATTTAATATTTATCCTTGTTTATTTCAAAAATGGAAAAGCAAGTTTTTAGTGTATAAAAAGGAAAGACTGATGAAGAACGCAAAATCAAGAGAAAAAAAAAGAATAAAGATCAATTAAACTTCATATTTAAAATTGTAAAGAAATAAAAAAAACTTATGTATATTATATGTTATATTATATATATATATATATAATTATGGTTACTCTCTTGATTGTTTGCCATGTTAGTATTGATCAAAATAAAAAAACACGAAGTTTTATGCTTTCAAATCTTTTAACTTTTACATCAAGATTTTTTAACTTAAGATTTTATTAAAAGTAAAACTAGTTTCTCTTATATAAATAAAAATAAGCGTATTCATAAAAACTCCTAAAAAAGTAGGAATAATTTATCCTATAATCTTTATTAACAATCCAAATATATTAGTAAGACTTTTAACTAACATAAACTCATCCTAAATTTTTGAGTACCACATGCAAAGAAATATACGGATAAACAGAAAACAAAATCAAAGAAAAAAGAAATTTTTTTGAACTTGCTGCAGTTAAAATTTTAATTACACAATTTTACTTTGCTTATAGGCAGTAACATAGTTGTAGTCTCCAATTGTCATTTTGATAAATAATATGATTAGAAAATACACATGAAGAAAATAAAATAATTTGTAAAAAGATGTTGGTTATATTAGAATGATATTTAAATAATTAATTTTAATTTTAATAGTAAAATATTGCGTGTGTGTGTGTAAATTGTGGGTATTATACGTGTGATGATTGTAGCAGTTGATAAGTGATACATACTTTGGTTCTGAGTGTGGGAAATATTGATGAATGTTAAAAGCATAGTGTTATTTGACTCTTAGGTCGGAAATAAATTTTGTTCGTGAAGGTACATGTCAAAGGTGAATGAGAAGAATAGTATAATAATTTGTTCGATGTGTAGTTTTCCAAGAGTTTGACCCACTCTATGCACAAGAAAAAGGTATATGTCGTCGTCTAATAATTTTTCACCCGCATCATCAAAACCTGAACAAAACCTTTTACATTAGGACTTTCATTTTTAACTACCACTGCTAACATCTCAAATTACTCGTCATGATTATGACATTACACTTGTTCATGACAAAATGGTGAGGATCCCAATCCAACATATTATTTTCAAGACTCAGATAGCTAAGTTGGAAAATCCCTATTAAAATTGATGTTTATATTATATCTAAATGATTACGATGTTTACTAATTAACCACACCAATTAGTGTATTTAATCTATGTATGTATAGACATATCCCGTGTCCGATGAAGACAAAACTGTGTTCAGTGTCTTATGTAATTCCAAGATCCTGCTCTGTAAAAAACCTGCTTACCAATTAATATTTGCCATTATACGACGAACAATTTGAATGAAATGTTTAACTGCTTTACTGTGCATGTCGGTTAAAGACCGTTTCTAGAGACATGGGTCAAAAATTTCGCAGAAGGGTTAGAACAAAAAATAGTTTAAACAATGCAAAATTATAAGTGTTTTTAAAATTTATTACTTCAAAATAAAAATTCTTCAAAATTTCTATTCCAACATCTTCTACGAAGAAAAGATGACACCCCACCCCCAAGTTAGGGTGTCAGACATTAAATTGGGGGTTAGTTCCCGATAATAAGAGTTAAGGATCTCATATTTTGTGTAATAAATTATGGTAATAGTTGATTTAACCTAGGGTTTTGAAAACCTGACACCCCTCTATTTGGTCAATGCTAGAGCCTTTTTCAATCATTTCAAGAGAAAAATGGAAAGCATATATATATATATATATATATATATATATATATATATTTTACTTTGATTCAGTTTTTGTGGAACATGCAAGTGTACTTTGATCATTTTTTAAAGCTAAATATGAAAATACTAACATGTCACAGAATTTTAATTTTTTAAATAAAATGTTGTGTGGGAACAGTGTGAATGGAAAAACTAGTCAAAGAAAAATACTCACTCATACAAAAAGAGAGGAAAGTTTTTTTTTTAATCAGCAGAGGAGAGTGAAAATATGAGATGTAGTAATGTTGATTGTTTGATAAATAAAAATAAAATAAAATAGGATGCGATTTACTAGTAATTTTGTACTTTACCATTATTTTTTTAATCTTTTATCTTATTTATTATTTTATGTATATATACATATTTATTCGTATTTTTAATTTTATTTGTTTTTTCTACTAAACAAACTAAAAAATCAATTTACATAGTTCTTCAAAAGGTATTATTCATGAAAAAAATTAAGAAATGCAGACTTGTAGTAATTTGGTCACTGAAAATATTTAAGAATAAAAATATATATTATATGAAATGCTTAAAATTTTAGAGTGCATTTAGAAAGCAATTGGATTCAACTAAAGTGAGGCTCAATGGTAATACATAGTACCTTTTTTTTTTTTTTTTCTATATTTATGTCTTGAAGAGTGTAAGATTTTGTGAATGAAAATTTAGAATCTCTAAAATATTTGTTTGAATGAATGAATGAGGAGTGTATATGTAATATAAATTTGCATGTGGGAGTCATTAATTAATTCAGTTTTTTGAGGTGCATATGCATAAATGGAGAAGCAAGCAGAAGCCCTTTAGTTTGTAGTCCTTTCTGACTCACACTTTGGTCAATGTTTTTATTTTATTTTTTATGTTTGCATTAATTCTTAGTAGCTTGTACACGAACCAATACATAAATCGATTACGACCAGGGAATTTGAAAATGTAAACAACATAAAAGCATTCTCCTATAACTCATTTTTCCTATTTAAGCAATTTTATCAATTTTATCAATTTAATACTAAATACACCAATATTTTCTACATTTAAATACTTAATATATTTAAATATTCAGGAGAGGGGAAGACTGTGTTATGTTTCTAATACATACATGACTTAAAAAAAAAGGCTTCATACAGAATCACCATAATTTTTGTACAGTAAATTTATGGGTTTAATTTGTAATAATACAATTAATCTTTTTTAATTTTAAAAAAATGGCTGTAATAATATTTAAAAAATCTTGGGAGTGTCCAATGGAAGATAGATCTAATGAAATAGCCTTTAGTACGTACGGTGGATTGCAATTTAATGGATACAAGGTACAAGATACTCATATTATGACATAATAAGTTTCTAGATTTTACAATAATAATAATAATTATTATTATTCCTGGATATTAAATGTTTTTCATCTAACCAGACAGAGATAAATGATGTAATACATAATATAATGCAATAACTAAAAATAATTTTATAATTCAAGTTTTATTCTAATATTGGAGTAAAAAAACAATAAATGCCCTTAATGTTGTAAACAAGGAATTTTCAGTTAAGTTATATATATATATATATATATATATATATCTTTATTTAAGAAGAGGTGATTTAACATTGTAATATCGATTACAATATGGATTCAACTGTTGATGTAAATCATTCAATTCTTACAAGTAAAAGAAAGTTATACCTATAATAAATGATCTCAGTGTTATAATTATACAAATAGCATAACTTTGTAAGAAAATAGCGGTTTTTTTAATAAATATATTCTAAAGAGGGTTTTCAATTGAATTGTTGTAAACTTTAATATAAATACATTATCATTTTACATATGTTTATGATGGGCTGAAATACTAAGCAGTAATCAATATATAATAGTGAAGATGAAGGAATTAACGTTTATAATTGCAAAAAAATGATACAGAAAATTTAAAACATTGAAATGAATTGGGTAGTAACCAATTAGATTGTGATTTGAGGTAGTTAACTAGATGTGAATATGTGTAGAAAAAAAAGTAAAATATTAGGATTTAATTTGTTGATGAAAGTGATAATATTAAAATGAAGATCACGTGTTTATGAAATTTGGGGTTTCTTTCATCTAAACCAAACATATATACATATGTTGATCACCTATATCTGATTTAAGCTTGGATGATTGCGCCTATAATGTGTATTAAATTAGGGAAATTCCGCATATGTAGTCTTCTTATCCTCTAATCTCTCATTTCTAGATATTTAAAACCCTTCAACACTTTCAAAATAAATAATAATATTAATAATAATAATAATAATAATGTTTGTGTATCATACGTCTCACTAGTGTCATTTTCCGAGATATACTCTCGAGGAAAACAAAACGCAAATCCTCCTGTTTTTCTATTCCATGCCTTTCTGGAATTCTTTACCATATTTTCTTTGTTGAATTGTTTAAAGAAAAAAAAAAGAGAGAAAGAAATAAAATTGTGTTCTCATCTCTCCACTGTTAGCTGAACATCACTGCCTCCTATCTCTTCCTATCTATCTGTCTCTCTTTCTCTCTCTATTTTCTTCACACTCTTCCGCTTTCTCTTCACTATGTCTGTTTTTGTTTACTATCATTCTTCCTTTTCCCCTTAGCTTTCTCTCTCTCTCTCTCTCTCTCTCTCTCTCTCTCTCTCTCTCTCTCTCTCTCTCTCTCTCTCTCTCTCTCTCTGTCTGTACAATCTTCTTCCTTCTCTTATTCTTATTAATTCTTTCTTTTTTCTTGCTTCTTTCAAAAGCACAAAGCTTTGTTCCCAGATAGCAAGAGTTAGCTTTCCAGATTCTTTCCCGGGGAAAGCCTAAAAAGAGGAAGAGGAGGAGAGAAAACAATTCATCTCATTCCATCTCTTCAACCCTCTCTCTCAGCAACAAAACAAAACGATTCTTCCACACTTTCTTGCCTCTGAATATTGCACTTTAATTGTTTTGTCTCAAAATCTGATTTTAATAAAGGAAAAGAACCACTCTCTCTCTCTCTCTCTCTATCTCTTCATCTCTCTCTTTGTACTTATTTTTCTCTTATATATTCTGTAACCATCAAGCTATATACCCTTCTTCTCAAGAAGATGCCCTTGGAAGGGATTTTCATTGAACCTACTTCAACTTCTACACCTGATCTTTCCCTTCACATAAGTCCACCAAGCACTTCATCTTCCTCTTCTCTGATTTGCAACAACACCACATCTGGTGGTGCCACCCACTATGAGGCTCACAATTCAACAAGCGCAAATTTCGCTTCTCCAGCTCACACCGAGCTTTCTTTGGGAAGGAATTTCAGTGGCGGAGGAAGAGGAGGTATTCAAGAACGGCCACCGCACAACAGCAACCCTTATTATCAAACACAACAGGCTCATTTCCATCATCTTCAAAACCATTCCAGCACTGGGAGTGCTTCGAAAGCAGCAACAACAACAAGCACCACTAATCACTTGGCTCACATAAATTATGGGGTTTCTTTGCTTGATGTGTCATCGGAAGGATTGAGGCCAATCAAGGGGATTCCGGTGTATCACAACCGTTCATTCCCTTTCTTGCCCATGGAACATTCGGGAGACAAGGATCATCATGCCAAAATGTGTTTATATCATCACATGCCTACATATCCCTCTTTGTCCTCCTCTTGTTCGCCTCTGTGTTCTTCTTCTTCTTCTTTCACTTCTTCTCCTACACCCTACTTTGCCGCCGCGGCAGGTAGCCCGGATCCCATGTCCTATTTGAGCTCCGGTGGGACCACCGCTGCGGCGGCGGCGGCTTATAGGGCTGCCACGGCCACAAGGTTTAATGGAATTTCTGGGGAGAGCTTCAAATCCCATCATCCATTGCACCAGCATCACTCATCATCACACTATGGGGTTGGACTTGGAGGGTCTCATGAGGCCTCTTCGGGGTTGATGAGATCAAGGTTTTTGCCCAAGTTGCCAACAAAGAGAAGCATGAGAGCACCGAGAATGCGGTGGACAAGCACACTACACGCTCGATTTGTCCATGCTGTGGAGCTTCTTGGTGGCCATGAAAGTAAAGATAAATTACTTATCTTTTTCCCCCAACTTTTTTCCACTGTTTCTTCTCCCTTGTTATAAAAATATTTATTTATTTATTTTAAAAACTTTTGACTTTCGCTTCACTTGTCATATTATATCTTCTTTTCTTGTAATCAAAGAATGTGCAATATTAGACAGTTAGGTAGGTTTCTTTTTTATTTCTCTTCTGGTTCATGTTCTTCTTTTCCTCTTTTAGGCTTTTGGCTAATGTATTTAGATGATGAATTTTAGGAGCTACACCGAAGTCAGTTCTAGAGCTCATGGATGTGAAGGATCTCACATTAGCTCATGTCAAAAGCCATTTGCAGGTATGTTTGGTTTCTCTCTCTATCTTGTTTGTGGGGCGGTTTTTTGGTCTCTCCAAGAGGCACATTCGCCGATGAAGAAAGCAGTGAATGTGGGAGTGGATGAATTTAAAGACTGTGAAGTGAGCTTAGTTGGAGGCTTTATCGTCTGAAACAACCAGACACACACAGCTTCTGCTTATAGAGAGAGAAAAACAACAGACAAAAGTCATCATTTACCAATAATACACCTCTCATTACCACCTTATCAAACATCAACCTCGTGATTAATGAGGAAACTCAGACAATCCACAGCTATAACATAGGGATAGAGAGACAATGCAAGGGGATCTAAATGGGAATCACCAGCTATTTTATTTAATTTATGTCACCAATAATTATACACTAACTATGTATCTATCTATCTATCTATCTATATATACGTGTGTGAGTGTACTTGTTTAAGTTCTCTTTAAATTGTGGAAATGAAAATGCCTTGTTTTTGTGTTAATTCTTTCCAGATGTATAGAACTGTGAAGACCACTGACAAGCCTGCTGCTGCTTCTTCAGGTAATTCATATTGCTCCACTTTCACCCTTTTTTCATAGTTATTTCGTTTTTATGTAAAACTAAATAAATGAAAATGCTACTTACCTCGTTCTTTTCAGACATTTTCTACTACTATACTATTCGGTTTTTTCACCGCAAGTATTATATATTCCCTTTGTTTTCTACCGTACTCTCTTAGCCTTATACTGTTTCTAACTAAGGCTTTCAACAAATATATATATAAAAAAGATATCCAAGAAGACTTCCACATTACTCCAAGACATATTATATAAAAATTATGAAGATGCGTGCATGCATGCGCACATATATTAATTAATATTTATACATACAAAGATGTTGAATGTGAATAATGTGTGATTGTTTTTGTTGCAGGCCTTTCAGATGGATCAGGAGAAGATGACATGTCTCCAATGGGAAGCAGCGGTGGAATGCGTCAATTTTCAGATCAAAGAAGCCTTTCAGATCGAGCAGTGCAACAAGATATGGATTACTCTTCCGCCAATACTCTATGGAGTAACTCTTCAAGGTAAATATATTACCATTATTATCAATTCCTCTTTCTCATTTTATACACTATAAAAATGGTTTCATATGTTTTTTGTGCTTGCATGGACGTACGTTTTTGGTTTGTTTTGGGACACTGCGTTGTTTGATTTGTTAGCTTTTGCTTTTGCATGGTATCTCTTAGAAATCAACGCAAACCCACGTCCAACCTCACTCTTTTTTATGAAGAATAAAAAGGGTTCTTGTGGCAGCTTTTGCTTTACTTGTGTTTGATTTTCTTCTTTCTTTTCTTTCCTTTATATATCTTTGTACCTTGGTTAATTTTTTCGCCTTAGATATATGTAGCCAATGTCAAAAGAAAGCTACAAGACATAATCCAACGTTAATCAGCATAAAAGGAAAGCAACCCTCAGTTTCTCAATCACTTTTCTTTTTGCCCCCTCTCTTTTCTCCCTTTAGAACTGTGTCTCTCGATTGCTACCCACTAACCAGTAACTACTCTCGATGCTTATTCGATCTTAATTATCGAATGCTGTCAAAATTGTGATTGTTAGAATAAAACACAAGTGGTTAAATTCTTCGTATTGAGGTTGTTTTCCTTCAAGGTTTTTTCTACTTAGAAAATAATGTATTTTGAAAAATATTGTATAAAGTGGGGAAATGTTCTTATTTGACTAAGTTTTCTCTTGAAATGGTGTTTCTTTGCTTTTAGCTTGAAGAGTTTGTGACAGAAAATGCTGGATAGATTAACATGTAATTAATTAGTTATTGCACCAATTAATTTTGAATAACTAAGTGATTAACGTTGCAACGGAATCCACATAAGTTTATATTCCCCAAAAAAGAGCAAAAGATAGATTTATATACTCCAAGTGGTTGAATTGCCTCTCTTGCAAGTAAAGATAGTCTGTAACCTTTTTTATCTTTTTGAGTTTGTACTTTCATATAAAAAGAGAAGAACGTTATGCTATTACAAGATAAAATAGTTATATATACTTTCATTTAATTACAAATTACTATACATATAATAGCTTTATTCAGTAGGATTTAGGTGGTTTTTCTCCATTATGTTACTCTATTTCGTTTTTTAAGGGTCAGAAGATCACTTAAATATTTTATTTTATTTCATTCATTCTCTTCAACTATCTATATTAATATTCATGCATCTAATTAATGCCTTCATCATGACCATGAATTCACTCTCTTATTCGGTTTCTGGATTTACTAAACTTTAGACTAACACCACACCTTCTGTCTGGCGTACGATTGAAAGTAAACTTAAACTCTGATCTAAAAAATTCACATCAAAATAAACGTCACGTTTGGTGGAAGAAAAAGGCTCATAATTCTTATGTTATAATAATGGAGTTTTATTGTACGTGTAACTGGCAGTTACCATGTGCTTGCCTGTCCACATCAAAATATCGTAATGAGTCTTTTCTTACTTTTTTTTATACAGTGTTTATTGACAGTACTTCTGGAAAGAACTACATCATTTTTTTATATAGTGTTTGTCACGACTGCAATATGTAGGCTTTTGTTTGTTTTAATTTATTCCCTTTCAATGCAATAAAAATAAAATTTCATACCAAGAAAAGTAGTTCAACACCCAAAGTTTACAAGTTGGGTTAAAATTTTCGCAGCTTATATTAGCTAAATCTAGATTTTTGTGTGGATTACAAATATAAGACACTTTTCGAATTTATATATATGCATGCGATTCTAGTTTGAAACATGTGTGATTCTATCTTTGAAATTAAGTCCAGAAGCAGAAGTTAATAGAAGCTAAGTTAGTTTGCTCCTCCTGGTTTTCATTCCTAGCTACCTCTGAGATGAAGTGACAACATTAAATATATAAAAGATATTTCGTGACTGTGATTAGACGACATATATCTTTTTCAATCTCTTGTGTAGTTGTGTTGACTGCCAGGCTTTATGCTATGATCAGATATGACTTTGATGATTTTATAATAGATTCATGTAATTCATTAAAGTGGTTTAGGGTGTCATGATTAAGATAGAAAAAATGAGTGAAAGATATTCATGATTTTTTTCTCAAGACACTCATATATAGGAGAATATCAATAGATATAGTTGATACATATCTGATTCTTGTTTAACAGGTTTTAAATTTCAAGTATTGTGTATGGAAAGGAAAAACTCAACTGGGTTAGTCTTTACTTGTTGATATTCCGGAATTGAATATAAGGTTATCTCATTTGGAGAACAAGTATACAAACACATATACGCCAACAATGTAGAGTGGATTGAGCCCAAAAGACTAGAATGTGATTTTTATCCAAGTGTTTTCACTTTTTTTTCCATTGCACCACCATGATTTGAATGCTATGATCTTGGAATTCTGTTAAGACATATGAAGCATATATATAACTTTCTTCGCCCAGAAATGAAATTTCCTCTCCTACCAACTATGTCCGTCCTTAAATTAATACACCAAAAACTTTTCAAAGCAATGACAGTGGTAATATGGCAGTGAAATGCAGTAGCAGCAGTCGAAGTTATCTTTCAAAGCATAGTATTTTGTATGTGCATGGCACATTTTCTGTTACTTTTGTTAGGCTAGACATGGTCACTTTGCTTTTAACAGGTTCATCAGTGGTGTTGTTTTGCTTTGGGTAACAGTTGGAAGGAGTGTTTGGTAGTCAGTTAAGGACAATCTACTGTTTTGTAACTAGTTGTTTTACTCTTTTGGTGTGCAAGGTTTGATAAGAATCTTATTTTGTATAAAGATTGAAGTACCTTGAGTGCTCCTTTGTATTAGTTCATTCTACAGTTTTTACCTGTAGTTTTTGCGGTGTGAATTGCGGAGATTAATCTATTTACTGCAAAACACACATATAGAGAAGTTTTACAATTCAACAAAAAAAATTAAATAGTTTGTGATGATATATATGGTATATGATCTGTAGGAGCAATGACACTAATGAAATTTCTTCTTTGTTTGACTGTGTCCTTCTGATATATGAATGAATCTGATATCAGCAATAGAGAAGCATGGCCACAAAACAGTTCTAACGACATAAATGGTTTCCGACCCCCGATCTTCCAGTCACAACAAATATCAGGAGGGCATCAAATTCAGGTACTACCATAGGTTATGTACTTTGATTTGTTGTGACCATTTCACATTCTTATCATGAAGTATTTGTATAAGATATTCTTAAATTATAAAAACCATTTGGTACTCCTTATTTAACTCGAGATTGTTGGAAAACTTTAGTTTTTAACTTTGACTGATAACGTGATGTGATCTAGGTAACTGATCTCACATAATTAGTGAATATAGTAGTTTGAAACTATTGGTGTACGAATGATTGTTTTGTGTAGCAGGATTGTGATTCAAGCCAACTGAAGAACAGCTTGTCAGGATCATCAAATTTAGAATGCAAGAACCCAAGCTTGGAGTTCACATTAGGGAGACCAGATTGGAATGGCAAAGGACAAGCCTAATTTTCATTGGTTTAATTCTCTTATTGTAGCTAGCTAGTGTGCTTCTTTAGTTTAATTAACACCTACGGTAACAATGATAACATCATCATCATCATCATCACTATAAATATATATTCAAGCAGAAGAAGAAAAGCCCTATATAGAATTCTAGTAAGTTCATTTTGGAAGTTTCCTTGGTTCCTGAACAGTTTTGGTTAACCTTTTCTTGTATTTATATTTTATTTATTGGTGAGGAGGAGATACAGCAACAAACTTATGTAGCTGCAAATGCAGAACAACAGTGAAGAAACATAGAGAGGAAGGGGAAGAAATAGAAAACTCATCGTATTCTCCTTTCTTTTTTTTGTTCTCTTGCTCTCATTCTTTTTCTCAGCGTATATATCAAACCCTACTAAAATATTCAGTAACAGTTATGGCATTTCACACGAGAAGAAAATCATCAGCAGGATTGAAACTTCATAACAAGTATTCCGACAATAAGAGGTTTACGTTCAAACCAAAGAGACCAGAAACCATTGCATAGTGATTACTGTACTAATTTTAAACTAATAAATTGTGGAGTCTCGTGAAATAAAACCATTATTCATAAATAAACATGCATATGAAGACAGCATTGACGTAGTAGTTCGAGCTCATTGTAGAGTTACAGGGACTGTGGTGAAGATCAAGAAATGTATATAGATCTTGACATGTGAAAAGAATAAAAAGAAAGGCAAAAATGTGCTAAGGATTATACAGTAGAAGGAAAAGTGTATATAGACAACCTTAGCCCTATCAAGATTTTACTTGTAGCATCGTAAATATTTGTTGGTGTGATTGTGAAAAATGATATTGTTTCTCAAAGTCCATATCTTCTAGAGCAGACTATCCAAAAAAACTTAATATTCTTTTTCTTTTTTTATTAAAACTCGCAAAGTCGAATGAGTTGCTCCATGATGTATCGAAACAAATCCTAACCACTTAGCATTTATGTTCCAAATTCTTACAACTTCATTTCATGTGAAAAATAAGTTATATGTACTCTTAATCTCCCTATCACACATGACACAACTTTAATTTTATTTATTTTTTTGGAAAAAAAAAATCTTAATTATGGTATGGAATGTCACTACAAGAAAATTATGAAATAGAAACCAATTTTTAGAGATCAAAATAATTAGTTACAATAATAATTAAATTAAAGACTATTTTAGAAACTAAAAAAATGTTGGTTTCTAGATGAGTTTCTATTATTGTTAAATAATTTCTAAATTGGTATCTAATTAGTAATTATTTAATTTCTAAATTTGGTAGTGAAAACATTGATTGCTAATTAGATACCAATTTAGAAACTATTTAACAATAATAAAAACTAATTTAAAAACTAATATCTTTTTTAGTTCCTAAAATAATTTTTAATTTAATTATTATTACAACTAATTATTTTGGTCTTTAAAAAATAGTTTCTATTTCACAATTTTTTTTTTTAGTGTTTACATACAAGATAATCTAACACCGATAGAAATCCTCTATCATTCAACTATCCACAATAATCTATAATCACAATTGCTCTTGTACTAAATCTTATGTCAACTCTTATTTCCTAAAGTGATAAGAACTCCAATTCTAAATGGAAAGAAAAACTAGAAAATCCTCAAAAACTCTAAAAACCCTATAATACACCTAACCAAATAAAAGACCATTAAAGAATTAGACCAACTCAGGCAGCAAAAGTTGATTTTAATTCAGTCACCTCCTGAATGGAAAGATTTATTGAAAAAATAAAAGATTTCAAAAAGTATCATAAAATTAAAAAGAAGATTAAAAAAAATGAATTTAGTGAAATAGCGACTTTTTAATAAATAAGTAATTAAATGTTAGGATTCCAAATTATATTCTTTATTACCACGGCTTAAAATGTTATCATTTATGTTTTTAAAATTATCCATTCTAAACCTGAAAAAACTTATTCTTACAATATAACTCTTAAAAGAATAAAAGTGAAAACTTGGATTTATTTTTAACATTAACTTTTTTTAAATTATACAAGTGAAAATTGATACATCAATGTATTGATACAAACTCAACAATTATTGCAATATCGAATCACAGAATATAAAGTGAGTAAAAAATGTTGTGCGAAGACATTTGTGTACAAAGAATCAATATTACAAATTCATTTTTATTCGAACTCAACTTTATGGACAGTGAGGAATTTGATTACGATTTGGACAAGTAAAGTAATGCAATACGTAAACTAATATAGAAAATTAGAAGGAAGTGATGAAACTAACTAAAATAAAGGATTTTACAGTACAGAAACGTTAGAGTATACGTCTTCACCATCCTTATTCAGGGAATCCAGATTTATCTTAATCCCAGTTTTAGAAATGAACTTAAAGACCAAATTTACTATGTTAGTTGAAATTCAATTCCTTTAGTTCACTATATTCTCCTACTAAGAATCCCATTTTCTTAATGATCAGGCAAATGCTAATTAAGATCAAGATATAGAATCCATTGTGATTTCATTACTGATAAACTTTGTTCTTAGACTATCATATTACGTTGCCTAACTTCATTTTCGAGACTTAGTTTAATATTTAAATTGGAAGTAATTATAATAAGTGTCTAACTTTATTCATGAATATTCAATTCGCAGAAAAATAAGAACAAACGCAACTAATAAATCAAATTAGTATCTTAATTGAGCATGTAATTAATTACTAAATAAAGCTTTAAGTCGGGATTTCTTATTCCCAAGAATAAGATAACCAGAATGAAGTTGTCACTTCCGTATTGTGTATTTAATTATAATTTTTATTCATTACAAATTATATTTTTACATTTTATTTTAATTTCCTGTATGATTAAGGTTTTGATATAGTATATCATATTTAATAAATTGATTTTTCACGTGTAATTTTAAACATTCTTAATAAAAAAAAAATCAATTTTAAATCATCTTACATCACATCAATAGAAGTGATGTGCCTTGATTTTAATAATTTATTCCCTAATTTCCTTTTCATTTTTAAATGCCTTATTTCTTTAATTTATCCATAATTACTATAATAAAGTAGTTACTATTAATAATAAAAGTATTTATTGTTATAAATATTTTATTTTTCTTTATACATATTACTTAAGCTTAAGATTATATTGGTGCATTAAACTTAAATGTTAATCTAAAATATTATTAACAATGATTTTAGCATTAAAACTTAAAGCAAATTAAATCTATTTCAATGCGCATAATAAACACAGATAAAACAAGAAAATAAACTATGAGAAGATGTTAAATTACAAGTTTTATACACGTAAAGCACTCTTCATAGTTATTTTATAGAGACAGCCGAAGAACTTGAGGAATTTAAACAAACTTTCAGCAAGAATTGTTTTATGTGCAAATGCAAGCTCTATCTTGTAGCTGAAACATAAACTCTTTGTCCAAATTCACCAAAATTTGATTTACTCAACTGCTGAATTTGACCCAAACAACAAAAAACTCAACCCAAACTAACAAGTTTGGGTCAGCCTATCAGTTTTAATCATAAAACTTATATAGGCCTTTGATATTCTCACTCAAATTTTCACTATTTTCACCCTATACTTTGTTTGTCATTTTAATAAAACTTATTTTAAAAGGTTAAATTTGATCAAAGTTTATTCCCAAATTAATCTCAGATTTTCAAAAACGAATTTTAAATACAAACTGTACAACGGGGTGAGTATTTGATTTCAGTAAATTACCAAAGGGCCACCAACATAAGCCTTAAAGAAAGGCCTTGTTTTCCAGGATTCGGAGTATTTCTCACTTTTTAAGTTTGCCCTTTCTTTTGTGCTTGTCCAACCCCTGTTTTCGTGGTGGAATAAAATCCGTCCTCTATCACAGGTCAAAAGATAAAAAAAGAAAAAGAGGAATGCCAATCCGGAATTCTGCATACTAGCTTTAAAACAGAATGTAAATATATACAACTATATGCATGCATGTACATCTTTGTTCCCACAAATGCAACAAACATTCCTCGTTCCAAAATTACATCATTTACACAGAAATGTAATTTCATATCGGTTATAAGTTGCAACACAATAACCTGGCTTATTTATCTAAACATCTCTCAATTCATTGATATGGAACAAAGGATAGGGATTGAAACCATATGAAGGATCTAAGATCAAGGCTTCATACCAGCCAATAGAAGCAAGTGTCATTCCAAAACGGACATGCAGCTTAAGATTTGTACACGAGTTTCCATTTGTTATCATCCCCTACTGCTTCGAATTTGTGTGTATTTGGTGGGCATGCCGTGCAGTACTGTAAGATGAAATTGCAGAGCCAGTCACGCCCAACGATTTTTGAGCAAATCCAAAGCTCTTTCTAATTACCACCCACACCGAATAAATGAATCCAGTCCAGCCTGATTCAAATTGATTTTCATGTTCAGTAGAGTTAACCCACAGAAAAAATAAGAATGATAAAGAAATAGCAACATTATGAAAATCCATCAAAGAAACATCAACATAATATTATTTTTAGATTGAAGAGGATAAAATCAGTTCCAGTTAAGTGAGTGATGCCATAGAATCTCCCTGGTAGCTTTGATCTTCGTATAAATATTCTATAATTTTATTGAAATTCTATTGCGGTAATCCAGCACATCAGGAAATATTGGTCTATGGAAAGTGTTTAATTGGTAAACTCCTGAGTGAAGCAAAATTCTGATAGTAGACATATATATAAGTCATTACATCACCTATGTTCATTAGGAATTCAGTAGGTGGTATTTTCACTAAGATAAGCAAAATGGCAATACCAGTGCAATTATATTCAAAAAAATTAAACATCCATTTGATCAATGTATATACATTCAGTGACTAGGAATGGAAACAAGTACAATCTTACTGCCAGTATACAGAAGAACTTTTCTACAGTGGGAAGGAAACAACCAATAGTAGAGCCATTTAATCTGACAAATGTCTGCCTATTTGCAACAAAAAGATGCAGTTTATATCTTAAATTTTATTCAGAGGCACATCTTGTTGAAGAGATATATGTCTATATTTGTACTCAAACAATTGAATTTCACAGAATTAATTAAAGTTTCTATAACAACGTAACCGCAAACAAAATCAAACCAAAAACACGAAGCATGGAAAATGAAAGAGGAAAGGATGGTGACCAAGCAACTTGTTACCTGTGATTATCAGAATAGCCACAAATGCCCAAAATGTGGTAAGTGAAATAGCAAATATGGCAATTGATAATGCTCCGATGTATATAGCCGTAACAAAAGCAAAGAAAAGAGCCAAGAATCCTCCTGCAGCTGCCAAAGATATCAGCAGCGATATGACTATGGCATTTATGGTCGCAGACAGAAGGAAAAGCATAAACACAAGCAGTCCTGTCAAAGCAACAAAAGCAACTGTCCCAGCCTGCAGCAGTGAGGAAAAACAAAATCATAAACATTCTAAACAAAAGAGAAAATTATGTTATCATAAATCTTCCTTGACATGAATATTATACAGTTTTTATTTTACTTCAACTTAATCTTTTAGAAACGTATGTAACATGTAATTAAACGACAACAAATCTGATAAGTGACAATCATGCCGCATGCATTTCCTTGTGATTACTCCAATGTTCAATCTCACGAAAAGAAACAAACCCTGCATGCTTTGAAATCTAATGATGATAATCTGCGTGTTAACAACTCCATCAAAACATCTCTTTAAGCATATTTTATCATTAGCTTACTTTTACATCTACAATACAATGCTATAACTTCTCGAAACCACTACTTCTTAATACAAAACAATGCATCTTTATTGGATTTCTTAACGAGATTTTTTACAAAGGTGGCAAGTTTGATTTCATATTTTGCGAAATCGACTGTATCCAAAATTGAGGTGAAACAACTTTAGGTACAATTTGTATTGGATCAAGATTCTTACACTAAATTTTTCTACTGATTTGCTTTTAAATAAAAAACGTCAAAATAGAAATAAATTTCACTTCAAAATCAATTTCAACTAAAATCAATGTCGCAAACACTTATCCAAACAGACAGAAAAACCTACCAATTCGTGATTAGAAATTAGTGTAAAAGTGTAAACAGACCTCTATGCACGTCCTAATTAAATTCTGAACGTTTTAAAAACAAAACGCTTCAAGTTAAAAATCAGTTAGTTACACTGAGGTCAATCTACTTGATTGAAAGATTTAACCAATAGAAACGCATGCAGAAGCTAAAGTCACATCCTGCAAAAGCTAGAAGAACGAAGAGATTCTTAAACGGTGAGGCAACGTCATTCAATCAACAAATCGAAGAAATACAACTCGATTGAATAATTTATTCTTACGGAGATGACGAAGAGCGCGCGGAGGGGAGTGCCGCCGCGAGACCAGAGGAGAACGTCGCGGGCGGAGTTTCTGGAAGCTTCCGGAAGGAGCGGAGCGTTTTCGGTGACGGAGACCTTGATCCGATGAATTACAGATCCATCGTCACCGGGTTCCGGAAAGAGAATGGCGGAGGCGATGCGGTTAAGGACTTCCGGCAAGGAATCGTTCACTGTTCTCTTCTTCTGCTTCAACTTCACTTCTTCTTCTTCTTCTTCTTCTTCTTCTTTTTCTTCTTTAACGTAGATGTCGTTACCATTACCATTGGCTTTGGAACTTTCTGCCATTTTCAATTGCAGAGGAGAAAGAGTATGTGATTCGAATCTATTTTTTGTTATCTTTTTTGTTAAGAATGGGGAGAAGAGTTGCATCAAGGTGGGTCCCACGTGTGACTGCAAATTTAGTGTGAAGATGAACACGTCATAGAGCGAGAAGCACTTCGGCAGCATCTTTTGAGCTTTATCTTCCACGTGGACGGTGTGATTCATGCATGGCCTACACCTCTAATATAAGTCTGAGTTTCTCATAAGAATGAAGATATTGGACAGTGTTAATTTATGACATCATTGGACCAACTTTAATATAAAAAATGAATTTAATTTTTTAATCAATTAACTAATTTATATACAATTTAATTATAAATAACCTTTAATTATCATTTTTTATTTTTGAGGTGTGTTTAAATGAATTTTAATTTATGTAGGTTTTTTATTTTTCTTTTAATGTTATTTTAATATTATGAGTATTTTTGAGAAATCCATTTAAATATATTTTATGCATAATTTTCTTAAACAAGTATAAAAATCAGGGGTACAAACAAGGAATGACTATTCTATTCCGACCACACTGAACTCACATAAAATATTAAATAGGAAAAATATTATGTATGCGAATATAGATGCTGTGATTTATTTTGTCTTGCACTTATACCTATTGTTATAATATACATATATTTTTTTGAACATATTCAGTCATATATACTTGTATACTATAAATATTATTATATCTTTGTTAATCAGCAAAATATAATGTTGAAGTCTAAAAATATTATAATTGAACATTGTTTCATAATCAATTCGAAAAATATGTTAATTTGATAAAAAATAATATGTAAAAGGTATTCAAAATTAGTATTAAAAACTGGTTTAAACTGGATTTTTAATAATCATATTTCTAATTTTAATTTAATCTGAAATATAAACAACTTAAAATAAATAAACCACATTTAAAAATTAAATAAAAAATATAAATTATTTTACTAATTATTATTAATTTGAACTTTACTTCTCATCATTTTTGTGAGAAAGATTCTAAATATTTATGTTTCTTATAAATTTTACTGATTGTTCTTTAACCTTGCGTTCTATAGACTATATTCATATTTGTGTCTTTGTCCTACCAAATAATTTTCACACTGAGTTTTGGATTTTTTCAACAGGGTCTTATAATTCCTCCTTATTTACAAAGAACCCGTTTTCTTTTTGTTTATTATTATTTTTTCAATTGAAAACTTCCTTTAATCCTTCTGCTTACCCATGCTAATTTGAACAGGGGAATACTATATTCGTTTCATCATCAACATGTTTAGTTCATCAGACATGGCAGAGGAAACTGATATGTCTAAGGTTCATCAAACAACCGACAGTATTATGTGTTGCAAGCTTGGAATTCCAATGCAACCAAATGCTGTGTGAAGAGTTTGTGCTCGAAAGTTGATATTACAGAAGGATTACTGAAGCCGCGAGTGCTGGTGCATTGGCCTGACTGAGATTTGCTTGCAGCCACCAACAAACTACAGCTAGAGATTTACGAAGGAGCTGCTGACATTTAGTTTGAGAAATTGCAGAAAAAATTGAATTCAAGTAAAGTGAGGTTGATGCAAGCGAGTTTATTTAGACTGAGCCCTATTCCAGATGGACAAAAATCAGGATCAACGTTCAGAAGAAGTTCTTGAACAGTCTTATCTGTGGACTAAACAAGAGCATATGTGTGAATCCTGTTCTAGAGTCCAGGCTAAACCCTACCAGTGTGTTGCTGCTGTGCAACTCAGACAACATGTTTCTCAACATACTTCCATGGCACTGATTGTAGATTTTGCAAAATTTCCTGATGCCTTCAGTTTCCGTTGCAATCCCAGGCATTGCAGTCCCATATTTTCAAGAATTGGAATTCTAGTTAATTTATTATGTTTTTGAATTTCTTGTCTACTATACTCGTCAAATTTGCAAACTTTTTAAATTCAAAACCTACGCAAACATTTTTGTAAATCTCTGTTTTTCCCAACAGTAATCTGCTAGATCCTTAAGGGTGATGATTTCTGTCCTAAAGTTCCACACGTCTCCACAGCACATCCCCTAATTTTACTAGTGACTGAATTGAAAAGCTATAATTAACGGAAGATGATAAATGGTTCCGATGGCAAATTTTTATCTTCATACATACTACTTACAGGAACATTGACGATTCTGAGAGAGTATATCTCTTGTTACAATCACTCCTCGAAACTGATCTGGAATAGCTGTTCCAAAAGCTGCCTTCTTTACTAGACCATGGTGATCTATTCCAATTTTGAAACACTCGGTTGGGTTAAGGGCGTTTCTGCTGGCAATGAGGGTGTTTTAAGAAGGTGTTGGATTATTTGCTACATGTTTGCAACCATCCTTCTACAAGGAAACAGGTTTGCAGCCAAGGTCTAGAGACTTATTTACTGCATCAACTACCAGTTGGGTCTTTCTACTGATTTCAGGCCATTTGGTAGACGGTTGAGACCCACAATCTCTAATACCTGCAACAAGCCTAGAAAACTCTTGCACCATTAGAGCTTCTTGAGGGAGCTCATTGACCACATGAACCTCCTCTGGTTTCACATTCCACCCAATGTGAAGGTCAACAAACTTGGCTCCAAATGTGAGGTCAAACGAGGCACTAGTCTCTTGGTACGGGATTATGAAGTCCCTGAGATGTACAGAGCCATCGGAACCACATATGGCCAGGTCCATGGAGGTGTGAGAAAGAAAGGAGCAGTGAATGGTTGCTAGTGTTTGGTTTGGTTGGTCCCACAGCAAAGAGGCTGTGATGGACAAGATGACTCCCGCACTGTTTCTTGTGAAATCAGGAAGAGCAGTCACAGTGATTGGTAATTGGTAGCCCTTTGCCCACAAGGAAGCACCAATGCAGTACCAGGCCAAGTCACCAAGTGCACCAAGACCATCCAACTCTGGCTTTACCCTAATATCACTCGCTAAAAATTCAGGTGTTGCTGCCATAGTTGATGTACTGTGAATCTTCAAAAAATTGGCAGATTATAAAACGTGTCAGATTTTTTTAACAATGGACTTTAATTTCCACGAAATCAGAAAGAGTAATGAAATATTCTCTCATTATGTGACAATGTTTGAACTAACAAAAGTATAATAATAACTAAATAAATCAAATGAATTGGATTACTCACAAAATGAATTGGTCCAATGAAATTAGCAGAGCGAGGAACACAGCACAAGTGTTGGATGTGGGCAGTTCTAGGGTGATGCAACCACATGCTCCCATCCATGAACTGCACGCCGTTAGATTCAACCGCTGCCAGGATCCGGTCAAGCTCCGCCGCGTCAAGAGCCGCGGGCTTCTCCACCAGCACGTGTTTCTTTCTACCGGCAGCCATAACCGCCCACCGCACGTGCAGACTCGTGGGGAGAGGCACGTACACGGCGTCCACGCCTGGGTCCTCCAACACCTGATCGTAGCTCCCGTAAACCCTCACGCTTGCTGGAAACCCGTTCTCGGCGGCAAACCTCTCTGCCTTCTCCTTGGAACGGCTCGCGACGGCGCAGAGAGTGGCGTTGGGGGCAAGGGCAATGGCTCGAGCCACTTTCCGAGCAATGTTGGCGCAGCCTAAGATGCCGAAACGCACCGTTTTGGTGTTATCGACCATGATATATGCACGGGTCTTTCAATTCAGGTAAGTTCGTTCGTTGTGGAGATTTTGGCGCAAGGTATTTGAGTACTTATTTTATCTCTTGATAATGGATAGGATATCAGTGACGGAGATGCCACAGATACTGTTTGGTGGATCGGTGGGCTTCAACTCATTTAGAGTGTTAAAAGAATGGAAAAAAAAAATGGAAAGTCAAGTAGATTAGATTAGAAAAAATATTGGAAAAATAATTTATAATTTACTTGATTAATAAGATGTGATAATTTAGTAATTTAAACAACTGTCAAAGTATTATTATATTAAGAAACTAAACATAGTTAAATATCATTAAATATTTAAATACTTCTTATTTGTTTCATTTTAAAAAATTGTTTGGTTACTTGTTTAGTACTCATTTGAAGAAAAAAAATATTGGATAAAGTCCTTCAATACTTGAGGATAATTTTATTTTTTACTTTTTAAATAAGATTATGTTGAAAGAATCTTTTAAAATATAAATTTTAAGTATAATGACCAAAATATTATGGGAAACAAATACTAAATATGGAAAAAATCTAAGGTAATCCATAAGTATTTTAGGCTTACAAACTCAATTATGAGTTATAGACAATGGATTATTAAAATCTTATAATATCATTGTTATAATGAAACTATATAATCCATTATGAATGCGACATAATAATTATATAATTATAAAAGGACATTAAATTTCATTTGATTTCTTAATTTATTTTCAAATTAATATAAGAAAATCAACCACTTTCACCACAAATTTATTTTCTTTTTTTTTCATACAATACTAAATTTAGTACAAGCAAACAAATCATAATCTCCAATTTTTACTATTAGAAAATTATTAAATAAAAATTAATGTTGGAAAAAAAAATTAGTTACTATTGACTACATTAAATATTATTTATAGACTAAAAAAATTAATAATCAAAACTATATCAATTTAAAAACTATTTATCAATAATTATTACGATGTGACAACTTGTGCGTGAGACAACATATTATGGGTGGTCCGATAATGACCCGATAACGGGTGACACAATAGACCCAACAAACACTCGTTAGGATAGACTTTAAATGGCTTTGATGCCATATTACAAATGAGATTTTAAGCCTAACTCAACCCCATAAAACAGGTTCATGAGGTGAGGTTTGCATCCACTTATATACAATTAAATATTCTCATATTTAGTCAGTGTGTGATCTTCAACAATAATAGAAATTAATTTAAATATCATTTTTTTTTTATTTTTTTTATTTTTAGTTTATAAAATTAATTTTTATTTAATAATTTTTTTAGTGTTTAAAAAATTCAAACATTTTAAGTAAAGACACAAACTTTAACTTCCAATTCAGTCATTAAAAATATTATATTTTACAGGAACAATTGTAATTAATAACTTTTTTCTAATACGATAGAGTTTATATACTACTTTACATTCTCCCATTCACATATTTATAGAGAAAATGGTTAAGAAACTATGATAGCATCTTCTTTCACTTTTTTTTAATATCATTTTATTAATGTAAAAATAAATAAAAAATTATATCGAATATTTCACAAAACAAACAAGTAATAAAAGATGAACATTCACTTGAGATGAACAATGATTCATGAAGATGAAGCCGTGGTCTAAAGACTAAAAGAGGAATATTTAGCTTGATGCACAAAACTACATTAAAACCTTGTTTAAAAGACTATTCATGTAGTTTAGGATATCTTTAATTGTAGATTTATTTTTCCAAGTTAAGGAACTCATCAAGAAACCACTACGATAAATTTTCTAAAGATTAGATTAAAAATAACATATCTCTTGGTTACTTAGTTGGATCACATGTACCCTTCGGAGTTGTATGGTCAAAGGATGATAAATATGAAGACCATGAAAGATGAGAAACAACTTATTGACTTTTATTTAATGAATAAGGTTTGCTTAATACCCTAATAATACAAAACAATTATTTTTATAACCGTTTTTTAAATAAAATATTATATTATTCAATTCAATTATGAATATATATTTAGATTTGTCAAATTTGAAAAGTACCAAACTCACAATATATAGGTAGAGATTCTAAAGGAAGAAAATCTAATATGATAAACTACAAAATTATCCTTATTTGTATTACATATTACATTATTTTATAAGTCGAAACTATTTTCTTTCACTCTCTCCCTTACCATAAACAGTCTTATTTTTTATTCTTACTTTCTTTCTTAAACTACACGTATTGGAATACATATAAAATATTCTTCAGCTTTATCTATTTAAAACTTTACTAATAACCTTTAATAAAATCAATCTCCCAGTTATCGTTGTCAATTTATAAAACTTGAAGAAGAAATTGTAGCCAAATTCCAACAAACTTAATACTGGTAAATAAAAATAAAAACAAAAACACTCTCTGCATGCATATTACCTAAAAGACGTTCCAAATTGAGTAACGAGATCATTGACCATCAATAATCACTTAATTTGTCAATGGTGAACAACTTCTCCTTAAACCGCGTTATTTTTAGTTCCACTGGCGGAACTCTATGAAGAAGGCGCAACTGAATCGCACTCTTCAAGATCACACTCGCTTAAGCAGTTCCAATGCAGATCAGGAATTCCATTTGTGAGTGTTATCTCTGTTTCAGGTTCAGCCGCCATACTTTGGGTTAGTTATAACAGAAAAGAGAAGGAGAAGAAGAAGAAGAAGAAGAAGAAGAGATTTGAATGGAGGTCTCAGAGTTCCCATTGGAATTGCAAAGCAAAGCGTTCCAAATACTAAGCTCCAACGACAACACACCCATTGAAACCCTCTTCTCCCACATCTACTCTCCCCAACATCAAAACCAACACAGCCTCCGCTCCCATGCACTCGCCTTCCTCCAATGCTGCAAACACCACCACCCTGATCTCCTCCTCATCAAACTCTTCTTCCTCTTACGCACCGATACACTCCTCGAAACACGCTCCAACGCCGCACGCGCCTTGCACTTCCTCAAACCACCCGAGTTCTGGCCCAAACTCAAGCCCATCGCCCAGGGCCGCCTCAAGGCCCACTTCCTCGCTTACCTCGCCAAAGAATCTTCTCTCCACGTACTCCGCCTCACCTCAATCCTCCTCGCTGAAATCCTTTCCGTTACTTACACAACGCACCAGAACTGGCCAGAGGCTCTTGATTTCCTCGTGTCGTTTATCGCCTCCGATGACGACAACTGCCGCGAGTTCGCGTCGCTCGTCTTCAAGAACCTCCCCAACGAATCTCGTTTTCTCGTCTCCAGCGCTCTCGGGGAGAAAAACGACACCGTCCGCGTGCTGCACGCGTCGTTTTTCAGCTGCCTTGCCTCCTCTAACCGCGACGTCCAGGTCGCGTCGTTCGGCGCCGTCGTGAGTCTCGTCCGGTTGTTCTCCGAACCGGCGATGTTCCACGACCTCCTCCGCGCGATCATGGTTGGCGTATTCACGCTCCTGCATGGCTCCGAAGGTTCCTATTTCCGAAGCGCGTTTGCGGAGTTAATAAATCTGGTTTCTCAAGAGCCGTTGCTTTTGAAGGAGTACATGAATGACATGGTTCTCGACGTGCTTCAGATCGCGGAGAGCGATAGTTTGAGCGAGGAAACGCACTGTTTAGCGTTTCAGCTAGTGGTGGTCATGACGGAGGTGAAGGAGTACGATCACGTGTTCGTCAATCTTCCTCACGAGACTGTGCAGAGGCTGTTCTTTGTTCCGATGAAGATGCTACGGTACGTTGCCGAGGATGGCTGTGATGGCAAGCGTGAATTGGAAATTGAGAAGGCTGGCATGAAGGGTTTGAAGAAGCTTAGTGCCGCACTCGGAGCGAGTAAAGCAGTGCCTCTTGCATGTGAAGTGTTCCTTCTTCACGTGGACAATACGGAATGGAGGTTGCGCCGTGCAGGAATCACAATGCTGAGTGTGCTCGTAGAAGACTTCTCCGATGAAATGGTGACCTGATCTATATAATTTTAGCATTCTGTAATAAAAATTTAGGAAACTTATTTGTAGAAATATTGAAATATTATTGTATATATGTATTATTTCTTATAGAGATTGTTATCACAGTGATGATTTGTTAGTAATGATTTTCGTGTGCTGTGCAGGTAATGATGGGAAGCTTTATTGTTGAAGTAGTGAGGGAAGTTTTGGAGTTGATGGAAGACTCACATGCTCAGGTTCGGATGGCGACTTTCAAATTCATGACGGCCTCTTCAAACTTTGTTCAGGCGGTGCAACTCCTTTACCATCAAAGGTTTGTGCATGTGTTTTGCAATGCACTTGACAATGAACAAGACCCTGATGTAAAGGTATGGTACCTGTGTTTGACTGGTATATATATATCATGCTCAAGCTGTTGTCGTTGTCGCAGCTTCCATAAACCATTGGTGGTTGCTCCTTACCTGAAATATTAATACCTGGAAAACCTTTTAAAGTTTATATTCACTGCTTGTCTGAATTAATTGAGTTTTAACTTCACTTCATCCATATTCCACATCTTCTTGGTCTGCTTATGTATATTCTGGTGCTATCTCAGACAGTACAAAGATGATGGTGTTATTCTTTGGAGGTAGAGGTTTCGTGATGCTTCGGTGGTGGTTGGAGGATGTGTTATTAAATGCAAACCCTACCTCCCAAGTAGTTTCTCTAGTAGTTTTTGGGTCTGCCAATCATAACTAAATAAACACTTAGCAGTGAAATGAGAAGTGTTCGATGGACACTTGAAATCCAATTTTTTCATCTGTTTTCATTTTTTAAATCTCTACCAGAACTACAATAGCAATATAAACAAGCTTTAAATGTTGGTTTGAAAGTAATAAATAAATCATCACACAAATAATACCCCGATAGTGCACGATGCAAAGTTTATTTTAACCTAAGTGACGGAAGATATCCTTTCCTTTTAACCTTTCTTAAAGAAATTATGCTCTTATGGCTTAGTCCTTTCGATTTTGATATGTAACATCTCGTCCACATTATAGCATATGTTACTTTCTAAATGTTTGCTGTTCTGTTCCAACTAGCAATTCATCTTCAAAAAAACGTTTCACTCTATTTGTTTTATTTTGCTTTTTAACTAACGAGTGATTTAATATTTTGCATGGAATATGCAAATCCTTGTTTGGTAGTGATAGAATATAACAAGTACTTGTTTGGCCGTCAAACTATAATAGGATATGATAGGATATAAGGATAAGAGAATAACATAATAGACGAGAGCAAGATAAAATGTTTGTCATATATATGTAGTGAAGGTAGAATAGTGTGAAAGTAGCAAGAGAAAGATTTACTATATATCTAGGAGTGGAAAAAAAGAAGTGGCAATTAATGCTTTGAAATGAATACTTAGGGTGTGAACATTGGAAACGCTTATGCTTGGAAGCATGAACCATGACCCTTGCCTAAAATATCTTGCTCATTTCCCTTCATACTCTTCAATTATTTACATTTCCAGTGTCCTCAACACATATTTAACGTATTGTTATCATCAGCATATGTGTCTTCTACTCGTTAACTCGTTTTCAAACATACAATGATAAGCTAGCAATCTCATGTGCTTTTCTAGGAGCAAGCTGGATCAGCAATGCAATTTTTTCTAAATAACACGTTGCCAGAAAGTTTAACGCTGAATGATAATGCGGATACGGTAATGGGAAAACTTTTGCCTTTGCTTCAGGTAAGAGTTATTATCTTACATTATGCTGGATTCAATGTCCGTGTGAGGGTTATCACATAATTTACCATTACTAATTTGGTAGGATCTTGCCAGACCTACATTAGGATCTTATTTTTTCGTTTTCGGGTTTTCTTTTCCGCAGGACAAAGAAAGCTCTAAGCTAAAAAATATTGCTTTGTCAACTTTAAATACAGTTGTACAACGGTGTGAAGAAGTTGCTCACAAGTAGTCTTTTTAATCTTCTTCCCTTCCTGTATACTCAAAACATTATATGGATCTCAAAACGATATGATACATTTGAAAATTCACTGTTGTTTGTTTTACTTGATAGGTACTGTGCAATTTATCTTCCGAAGTTACTGGAAGCATGCAATGACGAAAATTTTACTATCAGAGAGGTTCTCCCTCCTGCTAGCTTGCTTTCATTCCGCATGCAATTTTCTATATCCAATTATTTATCCTCTCTTCTTTTCAGGAGGCAGCACGGGGAATTCGAATTTGTGCAGAGCTTGGAACACCTCAGTTGAAGACTTTATCAATAGTATTTTGTTTGTTCCATAACTCGCAATATTATTAATAATTTCACTACTAAGATCTGCTTTTTCTTTCTTAGGAATATCGACCACTGAGTGAAAAAGCGCAGGACCTGAATTCTTTTCAAGATCTGGGACGTGAATCGACAATTCCACTTGTTACAGGGAAGGCCGAAGTTGCTGAAATGATGCCTGCATTCTGCAAAGGCCAAAGTTTTGCAGGGTGTTAACCTTGTTTATTAGAGTTAACAACATTTGATGGTTCAAAGTTTCATAGTTCCTGCATGATTAACAAACAATTCTGAGATTTAAAGTTTATATTCAAAAATAGCATTTTTTAATGTTTGTCAACTTACTTGTATGTGCAAATGGAATGTAGCAGTTGAACTGAAGCAGCTAGCACGAATAATAATCTGGTCACATTTATTATCCAGGTTTGGTGCTCAATATTGTCACTTGTTAAACGAATAATGAGCACTTCCACAAAGAAAGCTGCAAAAAGCTCTGTAAACATTGCTCACATTGTCACTTGCATCTTCTTTTTAAGATCCACTGCTTTCACGTGCTTCACAACTCTCCACTTTCCTCTGATTTTCACATCCCTCATTCTGGTTAGAACAAAAAAACAATCCTTCAACCAACATTGCAGAATTAGACTTACACTAATGAAATAAGCTCAAAAAACTATTGTAGAGTGTATATATGCCCGCTAGTCAATGGACAAACTAAAACTAGACTAAATTTTGGAAATTCAAATTTAGCTATCACTGTTCACTTAGATACTTTATTTAATGATATATTCAGGACAATGAAAAATTTCAAGCTCAGCCATCTCAAGTGCAGAAAGAAAGTTTAGTATAGTTCAGCACGGATCTGCTAAACAAAATACCCTTAACCTTCCATCCGCATGAATTATATATGCTCATTTTCAGCTATCTGTGCTATATTATGGTTTTAATTAAAATGAGCTATCAGCTGCCAATGTTATATTGTGGTTTCTGTTTTGAACAAAATGCCCATTATCGAACACATATCAGTTCTTAGGTATGCTACGTTGTTTGTTACTTGCAGTGATTTTGTTATGAAGTCACTTCTTTATTGGGGCACAACTTTCTCACGTCCCCTGATTCATAGCTTAGTTTCCCACTGTTAATCTCCCCTACAGGTAAGCCTGTTTGTTTTATGTCAGCTTGTGATAGTTATTTTTTGGTTTTAATTAAAACAAATAATCTCAGCCGCCTATGCTATATTATGGTTTCCGTTTTGAAAAAAATGCTCATTATCAAGAACACATCTCAGTTCTTAGATTTTCTATGTTGTTACTTGCAGGGCCTGTGTTATGAAGTCACTTCTTTTATTGGGGTACAACTTTCTTAACTCCCCCTGATTCATAGCTCAGTTTCCCACTGTTAATCTCCCCTACAGGTAAGCCTATTTGTTTTATGTCAGCTTGTGCTTAGCTATTATTTTATCTCTATTTACATGTACATCTTTTATAATTAATTTTATTGAAATAAATAAATAACACATTTTTACATAGTCTGTCTGTATCTGCTTTATGGCATTACCCGTTCCAACAAGTCTGAAGAATTACCATCAATAGTGCCTCCTTCATTCACGTCTTCTACTTAGTCAACATCTTCACTGTCTGAATTTGTATCACTCTCTGCCCTGCCTTCAATGAACTGCACATAGAGATTTAAATACCTTTGAGGCTGAACCAAATACAAAAATGAAAGCTTACCAATCTACGCACAATTACTAAAAACAGACAATTTTATGCTTCACCAGATGCCAAATGGAGGTCCATGCAGGGTGTTAGCAGCTAAGCCAAACGAGGTGTAAAATATAAAAGCAAAGTTATGTTGCCTTTAGAAAAATGATCCCTATATTTTCTTCCCCCTCTAAACAAGAAAAACACTATACCCTTTGAATATCTTCCTCTTCCTTTCTAGTAAAGCCACTGGCAGCAAGTTCCCTATCTACAAAACCAGCACTTCTTTCTATCGCAGAAAAACAGGGCTTTCCAGCTTCATCTCTCCCCTCATCAGAACCATCAATATCATCTAAGCTTTCTTCAAAAGAAAGATTGAACCTGAAACAGAGAAGAGGGAATGATATGAAGTTAACTGATTTACCAACCAAATACTAGATCCAAAAACCTTTCAACAACAAGTTCAGCTACCAAATATCTATCAGCCATGCAGTAAAAACAGGAGATGAAAATGAGATATGCATAAGATACCAAAAAATAAATGAAAAATATTAAAATTATACTAAAAAATACAGGAAAAAGGAATCACATAAATACATCTCCACAACAGGATAATTTATAGTAACAACTACAGATTGCATATAGGTTATATATAAATGCAAGTTAGACAGAAAAGATTCAAGAGCGCAAATACAAAAAAAAATCCCAACATGAAGGACATGACCTTAAAGGAACCTCTTTATTTAATGAAAGGGTGAGAGAGTGGAATACAGACTTAGAAGGATAGAAAGAAACTGGCCCGGTGATTGGTTGTGAAGAATGTAAAAGCAAAATAAAGTTTAAATTGTTATATAAAGAAGTCAATTCTTCTCATTATTAAACAAGTTAAGGACAAACCAGGTTTTTGGGTGATTATTAAACAAGTTCAGAATGTATTCATTTACCTAAACATGAGAGGGAGTGTTGAGATAGAGATATTTGATTAGTTAAAGTATAGGTTTGTCCTTAATTATGTACAAAATATTGTATAATAGGATCCTTAATTTAGTCCTAGAGTATGTAAAATACTATTAAGAAATATTTGAAAAAGAAGTGAATAATAGATTCTTCAAAGAAAGAGGGCGCCAGAGAAAGAATTAAGCAAATCAAAGTAAGGAATTCGGTTTACTTTTGAGATGAATATATGAAATACATAGTATTCACAGAAAAGGTCAACATACCAATCAGATAAATATTAAACTAATTATCAGTAATCATCCTTATCACTGAGGCAACTATCTTGCATTGCGGCAGCAATAGGCTTACCTCAAACTAAAGTAACTTGAAATCCTCCACCTTTGCTCTTCTCGCTTCCAAATTTTGCGTACAGATAAACATCAATGTCATCTATCTATTTGTGAGCAAAAATATTACCACAAATCAATTAAGCACAGTGGTGGTGACACTGTATTTCAGTAACACTCTAAAGGAAGAACTTTCCCATACCTTTACAAACACCACTACACACATAATCCAGAATCATGAAACAAATTAATAGAGTAAACTGATGTTCACTGGTGGACTTCAAAGTTCTAATTTACTAAATTAGTATTGATAACAATCAATGAAAAAGATTGCGAGAACGTAGGTTATAATTTTTTATAGCTGTGATTGAATTCTCTGCAACGTCTTCTGGAGGTATATAATCAGGATCATCAAGGCAATTCACATCATCGGATACATCAGCATCCACCCATTCAGACCAATCCTCGTAATCAGTATCCACGTCCCATGACAATTCTTTTTGTTTTTGCAGGGTGTTAACCTTGTTTATTAGAGTTAACAACATTTGATAGTTCAAAGTTTCATAGTTCCTGCACGATTAACAAACAATTCTGAGATATAAAGTTTATATTCAAAATAGCCGTTTTTAATGTTTGTCTACTTACTTGTATGTGCAAATGGCATGTAGCAGTTGAACTGAAGCAGCTACCATGAATAATAATCTGGCCACATTTATTATCCAGGTTTGGTGCTCAATGTTGTCACTTGTTAAACGAATAATGAGCACTTCCACAAAGAAAGTTGCAAAAAGCTCTGTAAACAACCAATAATATTCAGTCAAAAATATATAATTTGAGGTTTATAAACTCATAGCACTAGTCGGTACATACCAATATATAGGAACGGTCTCATATTGTATGTTTGCTTCGTACTAGTCAACATGAAGATGACGAAGATTGATATGGAATAAACAAAGAAAGCTTTAATCATTCTTGATTCAAGTAACAGGGCATTTTGCAAAGCAAAAATCCTATCTAAAACAACAAACATGGAAGCCTGCTTTGATTCAAAAGATTCCTGTAAAGTAGAAATAGAAGTTTTGGTTAAAAATTCATTAAGTACAAAAACAAGTAGTCTACGAGAAATTGTAAACCTGAGAAGACAATATTGATTTTGAATTGTCCATCAAACGATCATGAAATCCTTGAATCTGTTCCTGACGCTGAACAAGCTCTTCATGTTGCCTATGCCCATATTCAGCAAAATATTGTAGGGTTTTCCTGCAAAATAATACACCAAGGAGCTAAACTTTTTCGGTATATAATCTCTGTTCAAATTTATAAGAGTTAACTTGTCTACCTGCTCTCTTCTAGTGCTTTGGATTGAAACTCAATTAACGAGTTTAGGGACTCAAGTGATGTGGATTGCCCCTCTAAAAGTTGTTGTTGCTTATCTAAGGAAAGCCCAGCCATATTCCCAATATCTTCAGCTTTGCTTTGCAGGGTGTTCATCCTTGATGACATGGCATCTCCGACTTTAATTACCTCATTCTCTATCTCAATGGCTTCATCCCTTAACTTTTCAATTTCTTTTCCCAAATAGTTATAAGATTCTTTGAGCATTGTTACCCCATCATCCAAACTTCTCTTCATATCCTCTTGACCTTCTTGTAACTGTGATTGTGATAGTGCAATTTTTGTAGTCTGCTCGTAAACATTCTGTGAATGAATTAACACAGAATCTATGTGACCTTCCAGATTTCTAGCATTTTCAGCTACTTTTTGAGTGTGACTACCAATTAAATCAAGAGAACCATGAATCCGTTTAGAGTCTTGTAATAGAAGTTCTGATTTCTCTTCAATGTTATCTAACTTGTCCTCAACATACTGGGCTGAACTTTTTAATTCAGTCACAAGTCTCTCCGTTTCATGTTTGAATGCATATGCCCTATAAAAGTGTACAAAACATTAGTCAAGTTGAGACACACATAAAAAATATGAATTGGGAAAAGGAACTGCACTTAACTGCAACTGATAACAAATGGTGTTGGTTTCAAGGTAGAATTCAAGGTAAACCTTATGGGCAAGGTCATCTAAGGTTCTCAAGCATGAAGCAATAGAAGCTTTGGGGTCACAGTTGGGAAAAGGAGATCTTCCAGAATCCCTCTGAAAGCAATCACTTAGGTGCCAAGCTAATCTAGACCTTTTCTCATCAACAGACAAGATCTCAGAACACCCTGCAAAAAGATGTTGATACGCATTTTGCCAACAAGAGTTTGAGCTAATCATTTTCTTCTGAGCATTATCTATTAATTTCACTCCCTTTTGATCGTTTAAGGCCTCAATGGAGAACTCGGCACTAGAACCTCTAAAATTGCCTCCATTGGAATAGGTCCTGTCACTTGAAGGAGTCTCCTTTGATGATGAAAACCATCCCCACGACTCACTTCTTAGCAAGAATGATAACAAAATAATAACTAGAAGAGGACTCCCACCACCCATAGGAAAATATAATCACAGAATTTATGTCCTAGTTTCGCAACCCTGCATCAAAAAACAACATAATCAACTTTTGCTACCAAAAACAATTACCTCATGTTGCACTACAAAAATAAGACGCGAAATAAATTGATAAACTACGACGAGCCTTATGTCTCAAAATTTAAGATAAAAACTTCACCAAGAAAGCAAAGGACTGTTATCTGTGCAGAGGACTACAACCTTTTTTTTGACAAAGAAATAAAAGGTGTAACTGTACATCAGAAATTATTGTTAGCATTAAACTCAAAACTCAAAGTCATTATCAATTTTGATTTTATATATCATTTATACTATAATTTTAAATATAATTTATTGTATATTTGTTATGAGAAAATGTAAAATTTGATAAGTTTATTGTATGAATATTTAAAGATATTGTATTCTCATTTAGAAAAAGTAATGAAATAAAAGTTATATTATAGAAGGTTAATTTTAATATAATCTACTCTAATTATATTCAATTTTGTTGTAATTGCAAAAGGGTATTTTTCCTATCCTGTTCTTTCTGGACAACACCTCTATGCTGCAAGCCTCTTGTTTATGAAGACAAAAAGAAGAAAAGTGTGGATACTATCGAAACTCTTAATTACCATTAGTTTGGTTTTCTATGCCAAAACCACCCTAACCTTGGAAACTTGGGTTCAGAATCTCGAATCTAACCATTGAATGAGTAATTAAATCCTATTGTGGTTTTCTATTTGTATAGCAAAACTTTTAAACGTATTTGCTATCTCATTCTTCCGTTTCCTTCTTTGCTATCTCATTCTTCTGTTTCCTTCTTTGTAAGGTGGAAAACAAATACACAATCTCTATGTTGGATAGTATGCAGTATATGCACTTCAATATTAAATTGAGAGACACTGAGAGAGAGAGAATAAAAATTTAGAAGGAAAGTGTACCTTGACATATCCTCTGTTTTCAACAAGTTGAGTGTGACAATAATTTAAGGTTGATTTGGGCTATGGTTAAAAGGTATATGTAAGGAAAGAAAAACTTTGGGATGCAAGAAATATAAAGTCTTTATAGCACAAAGCAAACTGAACCAGGAAACTTTCCTTTTATTGCAAACAACAAATGTCAAAAAACAATGAATATTAACAAATCAGAATTGCGTAAAATAATATTAACAATTTTCTAAACATTGGTGAAGCAAAACAAGAAAGTGTTAAAAAGCAAAATCGGTGGTATCCTTGTGTGCTATGATTAACATGATGTTAAAATCTGAATTTTGATGGCTAAAAGTGAAAGAAGAAAAAATAATAAGTAGATGAATGAGTGAAAGACACAAATGAAACTAAATTTACACTTCCTATGTGTATGAGAATGCACGTATCAATCACAAAGTTGCATGAATGCATGCACTTCACAAAACTGAAGGGACAAACCTGAAGGGTAGAAACGGTGCGTTTGCAAGATTGTGAAAATGAAGTTGTAAAGCATAACGTTTATTAAAAGAGAGACTAACCGTTACAATGGTTAAGAAGGAATATAAGGCGTTCAATAAAATAAATTTATTCCGAATTTAGGCACAGAAAAAAGTAATTAATTCTTGTTAATATCATAAATATTTTGTATGAACAGTTATAAATATCCATTAGATTATATGAAATTTATTTTCTACAATACATTTGGTCTCTTCCTTCTATAATTCTGGTTCCAGGAATACTGCATATATTTTGAAGTTTTTTTTTAAAGAATTGAATTAAGTTATTGGACTATTGTCAGCAACAATTTTGAATAACAAAAACATGTTTTCCTTATATTTTTTTTTTATCAACAATAAAGATTGAATAACAATTAGGGGTGATTCAATTACCTATATAATTTTTCTTATAATACCTGAATAAATATGTACATAATATGGATATGAAATATAGTACATGAATAAATTTTTCTTATGAGTACTGTACTAGAATCAGTATTCCATGATGAGAGATCTTGAAAAGTGAAACCGAGAGAAATATTTGAAGATGCTTATGGGAAGTGCTGTAAGCGGCGGAAACATGGACATGTCTCCGTTTGGCATGACCAAAAGGTGGACCATCACTTTCTCACGTGCCATTTCTGTGATTGAATAAATCAGAACACGCATGTTATCTTTCTCTACTTTCTCAAGGGATTCTTTTCTTTTTCTGTTTTACAAATATTTTTCTGGATTAGCGTGATATGATTCAAAAAAAATCACTAATCTTTTTCAAAATGTGTTTAGCCTTAGTGGATTAATTAGTAGCCATTCTTCAAGCTCACAGGAGTTTCTGAGTGCAAAACAAAATCAATAGAATATTTGCTTTGAATTTTTAATCAATTATACTATACCAACTATGCACCGTGTTGCTCCTTTAAAGATTACAATGAAGAACAAAATCCTATCACCCAATAAAGTTATACCACACAATAATCTTAAAACCATACCTTCAATGATAAAAAAAATACGTTAATTTACATCACTAATGTATCACGTCAATTTATATTGCAACAACTTTACGAATACATTATCAATTACAAAGACGTCGATATAAAAATCTTGATTATTGTTTCCAAATACAAATATCAAGTTTTGGATTTTTTTTATAATGAGAATTTTCGAAAACATGGTATTATAAAACAATTTTCTTCAAGAGCTAAACTACAATAGTGTCAAAATTTTCACTTTGTATACATTAGTTATTAACTAACATTATTTTTTTTTTACTTTTGCTGAGTCAATGTTATGTTTGGCTATGAGTGAAGTCTCTGGATCACAATGACTAATGTTATCATTTTTTACAGTTTAAGTTGGGTAGAACGTCTGAATTTGTTGATGATGTTTGGGTAGTGCTGGATTGTAGTAGTGAGTGAGATTTGGAAGCATATGAATAAAATTTAAAGGTGGTGTGGTTGATGTCTCATAAATTTTGCTCTTGCCTAGTCAAAGATTTGGTCATGGGTCACATCCAAGACATCTTCATCTTTTTTCTCTTATTCTATTTGATGTCTTGATTCTTTGTTTTGTATGAGATTAGTTAATTGATGTGTTTTTGTTTCTTTGTTGTTCTCACGAGCTTGCTTTTGTTGGTTGGAGGCTTGTTAGTTATGTTAGAGGAAAGTTTATTAGTACGTTTTAATTTTGTATAAGGGTTGGACCGTTTCTAAAATGGTTTATATTAATTTATTCTTTATTGTTGATAAAAAAAATTGACATTATATATAACTAAAATAATTACTTTTAACAACTACATATAGACTCATATTTCAGTAAATAATTCTCCTTCTAATGTAAGTTATCAAACAACCATGAACGTTTTGTGTTTGAAGAGAAAGGAAAGAAAAGATGTGATTGGTTCCATGACGTATGTAAAAGGGGTAAAAAGATGAAGCAGGTTGATTGAACATAGTATGGGGAAGAAATGAGAAGAAGCTTTGTTCCCACCAAAGATTCTCTTGTCTCTCTTTTTGTTTCTCTCTCTTGCCCACTCCAAAAGTGGTTCAGATAAGTCCACAATGCATGGGGTAGAAACTCCTTTCTTCATACTTTCATTTCATATTTTTTTATCTTTTTATCAATAAAAATAAATAAATAAATATGTTAATTTAGAGTTTATCCTTATACAAAATTAAAAAAATGTATATTGTTTGTAGTTTTATATGAAGAGTCATAATACATTTTTTATGGTGGTTTGAAAACTTAAATTAAAAAAATAATTATTTATTAAAATATGAATCCATGTGAATTTTTTTTTATAAATTAGTATCTTTATACTTGCGAAAGTAACATTTTTTTTTCTATTCAGTATTATCTTAACTATCCAAAACTTCAGCATTCTTTTTCTCTCCAAAACACATGCTAGAATTAGATATAATTATTACAATGTTATGAATAATATATTTCTTCTCTAAATTCTTAATATAAATGTATATTCACACTAGAGTCAACATTATTGGGTAGATTAAAATAAATGGACAGATTAGATACCATCATAATAGAAGATTTAATAATTTATCTAAAAATAAAATTAGTTCAACAAATCTTGTAGAAGAAAAAACTATGAATCCATTATACTCTTTTAAAATTTGTTTTTTCCCACTACCTTTTGTTCTGATTTCTCCGTCTCCCAATCCACCAGTCCCATCTTACCTTTGTTTTCCCATAATTAAACACCCACAATCTCACTGTCTCTGTTTACTCTTTTTTATTATTATTCCTTTTCACTTAAATTGTTTTTTAATGTTAGAACATAAAGCCTCTTAGCTCTCACTCTACCCTCCCTCTATTAGTGTTTAAGGAACATGAAAACCACATAGATTTGTTTTTGTCTTCTCATAATCAACCACTCCAAGAGAAGCAACAAGGGAGATGCACCATACATGTCTTCAATTTCAAAGCAGTTTTCATTGGTGATCTTGGAAGCAAGCTACTTTCACTTCATCTTCAAACTTACTTGAGAGAGGTTATGTGATGTTTGCTACTTCTCTTCTTGCTTTCGTTTTCTGCTTGTTTCTTGGTCTCTTTCTTGGTTTCTGAACAAGTAAGTTTCAATCACTGGAAAGACCACATGTTTTATGGATCCTAGTATCCTACCTTCAAACGTTGCATCAACCCTTCTGTGCTCTACTTTTGCCTTGTTTACCCCATCACCAAATTCTAAACTGACTTTCCTTTCAGTATATATTATTACAAGTAATTCTTATTTCCCTCCAAGAATTGGCATTGAAGAAAATGAAACAAGTATCTGCTTGCAACTCTGACTTGGGATATGCACAAGTTGTTATTCCTCAATTTTTTATATTTTGGTTTTTCTTAACAATAACAGGTAGCTACTCACTCACCCTATCTTTTACTGTCTTAATGCTACTCATAGGTGATTTGGTTCTTGAAAATCTGTACATAGAAAATCTTTAATAAAAATTCCAGATTGATATCAGATCATAACTGAGGAGGTTGTTACTAATTAAGTAATAGGCATTTGATTTTATGGATCCATGATAGTGCTCAGTACAAGGTGAATATAAATTCACTATTTATTGGTCAACTTATAGTTCATGACATGTCTCCTATCTACCTTATTCCAGATTTTCACATACTTACAAAGAAGTGGGCCAGATAATAAACATATGCAGGCAAGATTCAATCAGGAACAGTTCCTTGCATGAAGAGTTCATGGGAATTTCCAAAATAAACTAGTTATAACTTATAAGTATCTAGTTCGACTTTAAATTTCAATCATACATTTAGGATTCTTGTTTTATTGGCTTTTTCTTTCTTAGAAGAGCCACAAAGAGCAGAATAGGCTAGGGATAGATAACTCTATCAACTGAGGGAGACTACAAAAAGAAAAAAAAGGAAAAAGAATCTGGTTTTGTAGATTTTCATCAAATCATAGATGAGTCCCATTTGTTAGTAAGAAGATGAGGTACCAGGGGCTTTTATTGTACATTTCTGTGTTCAACCAATATACCAAAAATTTCGAATCATGATGCATGATGTTAGTACCTGCTTCTTTTACTATTTAGGTAGGCCAGCATAACGCAAAACGAAGTGCCCAGTACAAATGCTTTTTAGCAGAAAGTAGACTTATCAAGGCACTTGAATCACAAAACATGCCATCATTTCCATGTCAATGAAAATGTGTATCTGTGCCAGGCTGCCACCACTAAGCGTACGTTCTCCACAAAGAAAAAATAAAGCATAGCATGTTTGTTTCTCTCCCCATAGTGGATAACTAATAATCTTCCGCAGGATCAAAAAACCAACATACACGGATGAGCAGTTTTATATGCTTGTTGTCAAACTGAGTCAAGAATTCAGAATTTCATTTTATGAGACTTACTAACTGTTGGATTTTCATTGCAGGACCAATCAATTATTTCACTGCAAGCTCTTAAATGGATCTTATTGTGAGGGTGGATTGTTTCACTTGTTTGGTCAACTAGTTTGGAACTTAGCTCTGCTAAATCATGAAACAACACTTTGATCTTGAACTGGTGGCCTCAGCAGAACATGAATCTGAAGTTAACAGCCAGGTTGCTTCCAACATAACTATTCAAGAAACCTATGCAGGTCCTTGCAGTGACAACCTCACCAACTCTTCCCATGTCACGAAACCAATAGAACATCATCTCCATTCAGATGCTATCTCCCTTGACTTAACTCTCAACTTCAACAACAATGAGTTGGTGGTTGCAGATTCATCAGGACTCTCATCCTCAAGCACTGGTAGCGAGAGCAACAACGATCCTCCCTCTCAAACCATGCCACGGGTCTTCTCTTGCAACTACTGTAACCGCAAGTTTTTCAGCTCTCAGGCTCTTGGAGGCCACCAAAATGCGCACAAGAGAGAAAGAACATTAGCAAAGAGAGCCTTGCGCATGGGGTTTCTCTCTGAGAGGTATGCCAGTCTAGCATCTCTCCCTCTTCACGGTTCTTTCAGGTCCTTAGGGATAAAGGCACACTCTTCACTGCACCACGGCTTTTCACCAACAATGAGGCCTCCTGAGATGAAAAGCAGTGCAAGATTTGAGCAAGGATATATTGGTCTTCCAATGTTCTTGGAGGAGGATGAGGCAGAACTCTTGTGGCAAGGTAGTTACCATCAGGTTCCCAATAAGGGAGGCCATACTCATCAGAATTTCACACTCAGTGGAAGCTCTAATTTGAGTTTTATTGGGGTGAATCATCCACCGGCTGACATAGAGAACTCAACACCTGAGTTGACATTGAAACTTTGAAGCCATATTCCTGTACAGTAGGACATGCATGAAGGCAATGGTGTCAGATTCATCACTTTCATTATCAAACTTGCTGATCTCATGTAATTTTGTTCTCAGGTTTTCGTCTTACAAAATCTTAGTTTGCTGTTTTTCTCTGTATAATTACTGTGAGAGGACAAGTTTCCAGGTTCTGTGTTTTCCAAATAAATCATGTTTATTTTCTACAGTAAGTTTCTGACCTTCAACCGTGATTTCTGTATCATTTTTCACGTAATGAACTATTTTGCTTCTTCAATCATAAGAAAAACAATTTGAGACTTATAAATCTATATCTTCTAATTAAATATTCCTAGAGATGTCCAACACATCCCCGAGAACCGAAACAAAGTCAACTTCAAATCAAATTTTTACATTCACAAGGGTGTGAGAGTTACACTAAAGAAAACATGTATCAAAGATTCTTCTACAAGGATGCACCCAAGGGTGTGAGGGAACCATTAAAAGATAAAATGAATTAGAGGTTCTTTCATAAGGGTGTGGATACACTATTGAGTGTGAGAGGCTAACTAAAAGGAAAAATGTATAAAAGATTATCCTAATGGTGTAGATAGGCCCAAGAGTGTAATAACAGATGCACTGAAAAAGAAAATACATCAAAAGTTCTTTCATAATAAAGATGTGGAAATGGTCACAAGGGTGGGAGAATATGTGAAAATCATAAATTCTACCACATGATGATTATACTTTGTTAATAAAAAATAGGTTTAATTACTTTTTTCGTCCCTATATTTATAGTCAATAGTCAATTTGGTACGGTGATTTTTAAAAAATTCAATTTGCTCCTTAAGTTTTTTAAAATGTATTCAAAATGGTTCTTTCGGTTAAATATCACCAAACGGCGTTAAGTGGTGCTTATGTGGCAGACACGTGTAAGTTACATGGATTGTGCTTACATTACCTTGGTGAATACTGAATTAGGGTTTAGGTTATTCAAATTGGGGATTTCGAATTTCTGATTTAGGGTTTCTGATATGAGGATTGCTCCCCTGGTTGGATTTTGTGGTGCGCTTCCCTGCTTCGATTCCATTCGGAGGTGTGCTCCCCTCATTCGATTATGTGGTGCGATCGTGAGTTACGATGGTGAGTTGCATTCCCATGGTCGATTTGGAGGAGCAATTATGTGTGCGGTCCAAAGGTGGTGAAGGGGGAGCGATTGCGATCCATTGTGGTTGCTCTTTTATAAGGTTAGTAATTTTTGACTTAGTTTCACAGTGGTTCTGTTTTTTATTTCACTCGCACCACAGAATCGAATGAGGAGAGCACACCTCCGAATGGAATCAATCGAAGCAGGGAAGCGCACCACAGAATCTAACCAAGGGAGCAATCTTCGTATTAGAAACCCTAAATCAGAAATTCGAAATCCCCAATTTGAATAACCTAAATCATAATTCAGTATTCACCAAAGTAATGTAAGCACAATCCACGTAACTTACACGTGTCTGCCACATAAGCATCACTTAATGCCGTTTGGTAATATTTAACAAAAAATTATCATTTTGAATACATTTTAAAAAATTTAGGGACCAAATTGAATTTTTTAAAAACCACTATACCAAATTGACTATTAGCGGACGAAAAAGGTAATTAAACCTAAAAAATATTTCTGGAATAATATTAATTTTTGGGAAATAAAATATCTATAGATAAAAATAGGTTAATTAAGTTGATTTTGAAGGTAATTTGATAAATTTATATATAGAAAAGTTGCTGCGCCTACACGGCTACTATAACGCGCTACAGCGTTGGCACAACGCGCAGTGCTACACCAGAAAATTCTCTGTTCTGAATCTAATATACTTTCAGCTACTATAATATCCTACAACTACTACTTTGTTAAGAGCGTTTAAATCAAACTTCTCCTTCAATCCCAACCTTACCCTCACACGCCTTCAAACTTTCAACGGTCAACGTGGAAAAGCTCTCTGACACACCAAATATATAGAATAGATTATTATTTGAGTTGAATTGATTTGAAACATTCGTGGTTGAACCACGCATCTCACCTAGCTAGCTTTGACCCGTGTGCCACCTTTATGACCCTTCCTTATCTCACACCCTCCTCCACGTATATATACCAACCACACAACCTCCTTTTTGTTCATATCAAATTCTAATTCACACCAAACCAAGGAAACAGAGAAACAACTTGCTTTGTTTGTAGTAAGATCATCATCAAAATGGTGTTGTCTTGGACTAGAAGAAACGTTTTCCGTCGTGCCAAGAAGGAGAAGGGACAGATTCAAGGTGATGGTTGTGGTGGTGAGTTGGAGGTGGAGGTTGTCATCCCCAACCACTTTCGGTGTCCGGTGAGTTTGGAGTTGATGACGGACCCGGTCACTTTATCGACCGGCATCACCTACGACAGGGTCAGCATTGAGAAGTGGATTGAGGGAGGGAACAAGACCTGCCCCGTCACCAACCAGGTGCTCACTACCTTTGACACCATCCCCAACCATGTCATTCGTAGGATGATTCAGGATTGGTGTGTTGAAAACAGCTCTTATGGGTTTCAGAGGATCCCCACTCCTCGGATTCCTGTCTCCAGCTACGACGTTTCTCAGACATGTACGAGGATCTTGTCGGCTTCTCAGCGTGGGGATGATAAAAAGTGCCAGGAGTTGGTTGGGAAGATTAAGGTTTGGGGGAGAGATGAGAGGAACAAGAGGTTCATAATTGGGAATCATTCTGGAACTGATGCTGGCAATAGTCCCGATGCAGTTCTTGCATATGCCTTTGATTGTTTCTCAAGTGGTGACTCTTTTGACAAGCATGTGGTTGTTTTGGAGGAGATTTTGGAGGTGCTCACATGGATGATCCCACTTGGGGAAGAGGGTGTGTCTAAATTGAGTTCAAAGGCTTCATTGAATTGCATGGTCTGGTTTCTAGAGGGGAAAGACCTTGCATCAAGGCAAAGTGCTGCTTTGTTGCTCAGGCAAGTGTGTGTTCAAGAATTGGCCAAAGTTGGAAAAATTGTTGAAGCTTTGGTTACTATGATCAGGGAGCCTATTGGGAGTGCTTCCACCAAGGCTTGTTTGACAACAATTTTTAACTTGGTGTCATCTGCTGAGAACAGAGGGGAAATTGCTCAAAAATTTGTGGAATTGGATTTGGTTTCACTTTTGCTAGAGGCTATTGTTGATGGAGAGAAAGGGGTGTGTGAGAAGGCACTTGGGGTGTTGGATTGCATTTGTGATATCCAGAAGGGTAAGGAGGTTGTTAAAAACAATGCTCTTACTTTGCCTCTTGTCGTTAAGAAGCTTTTGAGGGTGTCACCATTGGCTTCAAGTTTTGCTGTCTCTATTCTTAAGAAGAATTCTGACAAGAAGGAGGAAGATGCTCTGATTGAGGCAGTTCAACTAGGGGCTTTTCAAAAGCTCTTGGTTTTGCTGCAGGTTGGTTGTGATGAGAGAACAAAGGAGAATGCTACAGAGTTGTTGAAACTGTTGAACGGTTATAGGAACAAAGCCAAGTGCACTGACTCATCATCGGATTTCAAGTATCTTAAGAAGTCATTCTGATTTTATTCAAACATAATTCTTTGATGTAAAAAGATACACACACGAACAAAGCATAGAAATTGTAGGCTCAAACATTCAATTGATTCTTTCAGTTCATTCTTTGGAAAATTGATTCCATGTAATTAGTTAGAATACAATAATCATTATTGTGGCAAATACAGAGGAACATCTTTGTGTCATTGTGTTTCATATGGTGTATTGCATTTTTTCCGATTGATTCTGAAGCAACTTCCGTAAAACCAACAAGCAATTGAAAAAAAGAATAATCAAATGTACAAAAAGACGCAGTGATGAGAAAAATTACACCATTCAATGACACTGCTAAAGCCAATTCAAGCATCTTTATGCTAAAACATGTTGATAGTATTTAGGGTAAAACTAAAAAGTACTTCACTCTTCAAATTACTAGGCTAGTTGAGCTTTTCACTCTTGTATATTAAAACATGAACATTACACTGTAATTTGACATCATTTGTTTGCAGCTACTTATATATGAACATTTCATGATTGTTTCCTGATGCTACTTATATCCATCCTTTGCAAAATGAGCACCAGTCATAGAAGAAGTCCAAATTAAAATATACTCAGCACTCTATTTACATACTGAACCATGTTTTCAAATAGCACCAACGAGAAACATCCCCTTGCTTACATGAAAACTGAGTCCTTGCATATGAATTTGAACTGCATGAGAAAATTATCCCCAGGTATATAGAAGCTTGTCCTTCCTACACATCAGATCCCTCACATGCTTACCAAGGTGTCATTTCTTTTTTGTCTGAGCAATGCTTTCTCACTTCACAAGGTTCCAATTGGTAGAAGACTGAGAACTACCCTGCCTCGTAAAGTTCCTGATACAAGAGTTTATACTATCACAAACTTCCTCTGAAACTTAAAAGTTTTGCAATATAATATGGAAGAATAATAGTTAAGAGGCATGCTGAAAATAAACAAATGAAGGAAATTTGTCATAGTCCTTGGGACATTATGAGGCCAAAAATACCTTGACTTGGGACATGATTTCTATTATAGCGGAGGTGGTGGTGATGATTAAGAGTGGAAGTAATGATGGTGTGGTCACAATCCTAGTTATGATGCATGAAATCTTTTTTTTAAATAAAGAACATCCCACTGTGAAACTAAAGTATTCCAATAAAGTTTGCATCCAAGCACACCAATCATGTGCTTTATATCAGTGGCATCATATCTCAAACAACCAGCACTTACTATTACTTTCAAGCTACCTATTTCTGTATTTCAATTTTAGATTCTGCTAAACAAGTAAAGTGTATTCATATTATGAAAGGTGATGAAATTTTTTCAAGAACATGATAAGAAACTATAAATTAATTTATGGGATAAAGTAATTTACAACTTTTCTGAAATAGGTTTACACATCGGAAGGTAAACATGCTTCCTTTTCTAAATAATAATTTTAGTGAATACCAAATCTTCAAAATAAACAGCCACACCAGAAGGTGTTTATTCTATTTAACAACCCTTTTTGACCATGATTCCCTGGTCACTTATTCTCATGCCCAGACACATATAAAGTGAATGGCAATGATAGCAAGACATCAAACCAAGCACGTGACATCCTTCAATGGAAAAATGGGTTTGGCCAAAAGCCATTTTGGTGATTAACATCTCCAAAAGGCATAGTCTCATTCCCACCACCACCACCACCACTATTCATCAAATTCATAAACCAGTTCTGTTTGTGCATGAGATCCATGTTGATGTCAAATCCCTGACCATTATGACTCCCTTGTCCCTTGTCTTCAATCTTGGCAACAACATCAGTCACCGCTGGTGCTGCAACTTGGGTTTGACTCTGAGTATTCTTACTCAACACCTCAATCCTCCTGTTGATGTCCTTCAAATTTTGATCAATCAGCCATGCCAGATCATTCAAATCAACCATGCTTATATTGTGCATAATTTTACCAGCACTAAGGTACTGAAACATTAGCTGAGTCATCTCTTTTTCCCTATTATCCTTCCTTTGTTTCTTCAACTGGTCTTTGGCCTTTAGGATTCTCTGCCTCAGAAAACTCTCTTGGTTCACCATCTTCTTGCTTTGCTCCAATTCAGGCATTCTTCTGAACTTGGCAAGCACCCTTTGGACCCCCATTGGGGATGGCCAAACCTCCGGTTGAGGATCATAAGGACTATAAACTATAGCACATGCATCAATCCCACAGAGGGTGCTAAGTTCACTCACCTTCTTCATTAGACCCTTCTTCCTCTTCTTGAACGTTGCCTTCCTAGCTGAGTCATTGGCTATGAATGCCAACTTCACCTTCTTTCTAGTCATGCTGCTGATGAGAAGACAGTTAGAACTATATGAAACTAGAAAACGTTGTTGTTGTGGTTCCCTTGTTCTAGCATTCTCATCTTTATATAGATCACTTTGTCGTAACCAATTTTATTTTGTGTTGAGTCACTGTTCGCAACATTGACATGGACCATTCAATACCAAATATATGTTACCAAATAGGAGATGTTGAGTTTAAGTGCCTTTCCATCAATGGAGGATACAGAATTTATTTCTTACTAAGATATTCGAACGGAATAATAAGTGATGCAAGTGTGCAATTTAATGGCTAGAATCGGAATGCATTGGAAAAACATATTCTCAGTCAATAGAGTAGTAATGTAATTAATAATTCAAAAATCTTAAATTCATTGTCATATATTTTTACAAGGCAATATCAGTTAGTTAGATGCCACAGTTCTTGTTTATAGAATCAAAATTATGACATCATTATATCACTTTATCCCTATGATATTTCTATTACAGAAAATACCTTTATCTGATTAACTGTCATTAATCACTATTATTGCTATGCCTTGGGCAAAGGGACAGATCTTCATCAATTATGCATGAGAATATGGAATTATACACTAGTTAAAATATTGGAGAGAAAAAAAAAAGAAAAAAAAATACTGAAGATATAATATTTTTCATAGTACATAAATAGATATTAATTAAAAATAAAAAGTTGTCATAATATATAAGTAAAATCTCATCTTATAAGTTAATTTTTATAAAATTAAGTTAAATTTATAATTCACTTTACAATATAATTTTTTTAATATATAATACAGATTCTAACATAAAATTAAGCCACAACACTTGTATTAATAATTGTTTTAAAAAGGTTGAGACATATCCTAAAGACACCTATATCAAATTTAACTAGATTATGCTTAAGTAAATATGATATACTTTTACTCGTATTAATAATTATCTGTTGGCTATAATTTTAATACAGCTTTATGTACGAAAATATTTTATTTAATCTAACATCTATTCGTGGTTACCTTTCCCGAATGAATCATAAACAAAAAAACATTACCAACTTATATAATATTAAATTTAGTATGAAAAAATGGATTCAACAATAGACACAACACATGAAATTGTATATTTTAAATTATTATTTATTATTTTGATTTTAATAAGTTAATTTTAATAAACTAAAAAACAAAAAATAGTGATGAATCCATCAAAATGTAAACCTATCTTACCAAATCGATGTCAAGACTATACTTTCAAATCCTTAATTACTTTTATCATTTATGAAAATATATAGTAAAAGGCATACTTGGTCCACCATGGGCCAAGATTATTTGAACTAGTAAAAATCAAATTATATTAAGTGAAATTCTTTTTACACCCAACATTTTTAACGTGCACTCTACATATTTTTTAAATTTCCAAAAACACCCTTCATTTTGAAAATATGAAAATCTAAAATTGGAAAAAATACATTCCTACAACTTGATAGTTTCTCCTGACACTCATAGTTCAGACGAAAATCTTATTTTGTTTTTAAAAAATACATTTTGAATTGAATTATAGAATCTGTAATATATTGTTGGATATGCAAATACCTTATAAATTTTACAATTCAATATTTTTTTCTATTTAATATCCCAAATTATAAAATTCATAAGATATTTCTGAATTTAAAAATACTTTTTAAATTTTGCAATTCAAAATATATATTTTAAAAAAAAAATATTTTAAATTATAGAATATATATTGTACTGGATTAAAAAATACCTTTTAAATTCTATAATTTAGAATATATTCTTTTTAATTGTAGAATTAATTGATATTTTGATCCAATTTTTCTTTATGAATTATAAATTTAAAATATTTTTTTTCTTAAAAAAGCACATTCTAGTTACATGTACAATTATTTAAATATAAATATATTTAACATGTAACTGTACTTGAAAATATTTAAAATTACAATAACTCATTTAAAAATAGTTATAGAAACAAAATCATACATAAAGAGTAAAAAACAAAAAGAACCAAAGTTTTATTTAATCAATTATTTTTACGAATGATTATGCATAAAAAGCAATTAGTATATAAAATAAGTTTAAATGTTATCTGATGTGAATTTAATTTTTGTCATTGAACAACAAAGTAAAATATATATCACTTCTTGGTGTAATTATCACCGTCACAGATATAATTAAATTATAATCTAATTTGTCTTTAACATCACTCCTCGTATTTAATTTATCTCACTAATTAGTCAATCCTAATAGCTCATAGATAATTAAGATAATCATTAATAAAATTATCATATATAATGCTTTGTAATTAAACGATAACACGACGATTTGTAATAAGAGGACAGCTTAAAAAGTGAATATTCTATTTCTTTTATAAAATATGTGAAATATGTATCTACAAATTAAATTTTTGTATAAACTATATACTATAAATAATATGTGCAACCAGTTAGAACAAAAATCACGAAATAAATTTATAATTTTGTATTGGATTTTGATGAAGTGGTAGAACCAAGTACCTAGCACAAAGCAGTTGTCCTTTGGAAGCAGAATCTAAACCGTACGTTGCTTCATTGCTACTGATCTCTCTGAATTCTGAGAATCCAACCAATTCCAAATCAGAGAAAGGAAGCTGAGAAGACGGCATAGAAGAAAATCCACACTCTCTGCACCCGCTAATGCACCAGCTCATGCACCATTCTCACTAGGGTTTAGTCATCCATGGCGCTGCTCGTTCATTCTCTCTGCCTCCTCCTCTTTACCTTCCACCTTCCCTTCCGCTCCTCTGGTACCTCGTTGACTTCACTCTTCGATTCACGATATCGTCACTAAGCGTCGTTTGAACTGTCATTTCTCACTGATCGCGTTTTCTTTCCGCAGGACAATCGAGCTCCATGGAATCAGTTCCCGATCTTCAGAACACTATGTATGCTTCCATCGAAGGATATCCTTGCGTGCGGCTGCTGAATCTCTCTGGAAACATCGGTTGTTCTAGTGAGTCACGCTCTCGCATTCTCTCTCATTCGCGTTTTTTTATTATTAACTGCGATTTTGGGATTAATTGCGAGTTAAATATAAACGATGACGATGTTTGCTGTGCCGGTGAATTTTCCTTGCTTTATTGTTTTCGAATTGTTAGATCCTGGACGGGATAAGGTTGTGGCTCCTATTGTACGGTTCGAAAATGTTGACAAAATAGCTGAGCCGTCTGCTATACTGGTGTCACTGGAGGAGTTTCCAATTCTCTTTACTAGGTATCATAATTCAACGTTTCTGTTTCAGGAGGTGCTGTAATTTATTGCATTTTAGTTTTAACTGTAGTTGCGGAATCTTTGTAACTTCAGGAAAAATGTTATCCGTGCTTAGTTATTTTTAAGTGACGCTGGTTGTTATTACTCTATATTCACTTGTGATTAGTCAAATTGTGCTTGTTTTCTGAATACGTATTTTCCCTTTCAGAATATCAGATGACTCTAGATTTGCTAGTAAAGTCAGCGGTGTACTTGTGGAACCAAGTACTGATTTGCAGAATAAGTTAAATGGTAGAAATCATTGTTTTGCTCCTCGTTTATTTTCAAACAAGGATAGACTGATCCTTGTTTATAGAGCTGTCAGTGATACTTTTTTTCTGTCATGTTTAGGATTTTCTCCCGATCAAAAGTTTCCACAAGGTCAATTTGCGCCTTACCATAATACCGGCTATGAATGGAATCCAATTGTAAGATATGAGCTGCCCTTTTTCATCAAGTTTATTGGCATATTTATAGCTCATGACATCATCATTATTTGTCCTTTCTTTTTTATCCTTGCTTGTTACCAATAATCATTTTCCAACTCTGATTTGATCATGCAAATTAGGTTTTTATGAAATTCTTAATTTTAATGGATATACATTGTTAAAACCTAGTGTCATAGAGCTATTATTTAGTAAGTAAATAAATAGGCAAAAAATTTCTTGAATTATGTTCTGAAGCATATAGATATTAGATGAATTCAAAAGATCTGTGGTGGAATTTTATCGATTATTTGTTGGATATTGGCTAATCCTATTGCTTTTACAGTCTTGAGACATCAGATTCAATTTTTTAGAATGATTAATATCTTTGTTTTTATTTTTATTTTTGTCTCAACTTGTGCAGGGTTCGGGTATTATGTGGAAATCCTACAGTTTTCCTGTGTTTTTACTCACAGAAAGTGGGTCAAAGACTCTTAAAGAGGTACTGCTTGGTTCTCTCATGCTCTTATACTTGCAAAAGTACTGGTGATGATTCATTGTACTTTGAGAATGTAGTGAGTCAGTTAATTGATCCATATCCAGGTTGTTAAACTCGAGAGTCTGCACAAACTTGTTTAGATTCCAAAGACAAAAATTGTAAAATCGTATAAGATTACAGCATATTAAAAATTGTTGATGACCTATATGCATAAGATAATACTTTTAATATATAACAACATCAACATTTTAACTTCATAATATAGCAAAGTGGTAAACGACCTAAAGTATGATAATATGTCATGAGTAAATTAATGAAAAGATAAATTCCTAAAGTGCCAACCTTTAAGAAAGGAGCCAACTTCAAAGCATTTGAATCTTAATAAAACAATCATTGTGGGGGCAACAATTATATTTGATTTCAAACTTAATTACTTGTTTTCTTAAAAAAAAGATTGATGAGTTAACTTGTTTTCTGTACCTAGGATCTTAAACTCATAAAAGTAGTTAACTTGAGAATTTGACCCGTACAGCCAACTGCCCCTAGGAAAAAACTTGGTTGTATATATATATATAGTAACCTACACAAATCTCCACAATTTTTTGTGGTATTGTTAATTCCATTGCCATTAATTTTGTAGTGAACTGATGAATTCTGTTATTTCTTGTATGTAAAAATTAATTTGATTGATTCTCTCTTTACTATTTGTACAGTTTGTAACAAAGAATGAGGACAAAAAGAAAGCTTATACTTCTAATGTGGCTGAGTTTGATCTGGTGATGCAGGTGTTATTCAGATTCTTGTAAAAAATTGTTTTATCCATCTTATGAAGAAAAATATTTCATTATTTACTTTTTTTTTGTTACCTTCAATTAGACGGTGAAATCTGGGACACTTGATTCAAAGTCTTGTTTAAAAGAAGAAACTTGCCTTCCTTTAGGTGGATACAGGTGAAGTTTCTTGGACTCTACTTTATAGTGATACTAAATTAGATTCGTAGTTAATCAGGCAACACAGTCAAGACACCAAATTTTCAGATTTTTCCCTGAAAATTTCTCTTGTAGTCTTGAAAGTAATCCTTTTATCTGTGTAGAATATTGCCATATATAAAATATGATCAGCTTTGAGTTTATATTGATGTAAGAAAGGCTTATTTATGTACTGTACTGGATAAAGAATGCAGTAAATTGCCCATGTGAATATGGTGTCCATTATTAGATTAGATAAATTGATACTATCTTTGAAAAGAAAATATTTAGCCTCACATTGTTCCCGTAGTGGAAATGGACTGTCCCCGATCCATATGAAGAATATTTTAACATCCTTCACTTCTCATTTTTGCTGATAAAATTATAATTTTACTGTTATATTCGTTGTTAATTTTGTGTATGTTTCGTATGGAAGGCAGTGTCTGGTCATCTCTTCCTCCGATCAACACTTCTTCCTTACAACAGTCTAAGCCCATTTTATTGACAGTGGCCTCCATGGATTCTGCTTCATTTTTTCGGGACAAAAGCCTTGGGGCAGACTCCCCTATTTCTGTGAGTGAAAGTGCATCTACTAAATTCTCTCCATTTCTTGTGGCCACATTTTGTGTTTCTTTATGATATGTGCTTGTCCTTAAATCAAATTATAGTCTAATGTATTGGATACGGACAGGGTTTAATTGCATTACTAGCGGCTGTTGATGCACTTTCTCATTTGGACGGTCTTGGTGACCTTAGTAAACAGGTGTGTTCGGGATGGTCCACGGATATTAACTTTTTTTTTTTAATTTAAGTTTTTTGGTCATGTAAATCTATCCTCAATTTGTTCATATTATCATTTAGCTTTGAGTTTATCTAACTTTTTTTGTGTCTTCAGTGTTTGGATGGAAAAAATTCAGAGAACAATTAATTTTTTAGATAATTTAATATGCGTTATTGAAAATTATTTTCTTTGAATATGGTATTTTAAAAGAAATTGAAATTCTATAATTTTTTTATGAGTATTTGGATTACTTAAACTTGTAAAATTTTGAAATTCCACCTACAAGATAGGAATTTAAAATTCTTTATGTTCTCTCTTCTATATTCTTCTCTTACATTAAATATTTAAAATGAACTGATGTTTAACATTAAAATTTCAATTTATACTAGTAGAAATCGAATGAACCTATCCAAAATTTGAAATTTAAGAAATTTGAACTGATTTATCCAAACAAATCATTTACAAAGTATAGGAATTTAAACAAAAGCAATTCAATTTCAAAGCATTTCAAAATCTCTAAAATTGTAAAATCCCTCATTTAAACACACCCCAAGATCTTTGTGGTGGATATTATCCTGATAGGTCAATATCTTAATTACTGGTTATCTTCTCGGGGTATGGGAGATAATTATCCACTATCCTTCCCTTTTGTTATGAGATTTGAATTATTTGTGGAAGTGCACTAATTCACTAATGGCAGGAAACTTACTGTGGCTATCATACCAGGGTGTGGGTATATAAACGAGTAATTGTATGAGGTTTATCATACATAGACGCATTATGGTTCCTATTGTTTGGTGCTTTATGCTTTTCAACTTCCAGGGTTGCTTTTTAAAATCTGTTAATGCTCTAAAACCAAGTACTTTACTGACATATTTCCCCTAGTCTACACTTGATTGCTGATAAATTCTTGAACTCAATGCAGCTTGTTTTCGCAGTTTTCACTGGAGAGGCATGGGGTTATCTTGGAAGTAGGAGATTTTTGGTAGAACTTGACTTGCACTCAGATGCTGTTCATGGTCTTAATCAGGGATTAATCGAATCGGTATTTCTAATCTTCCTTGTAAATATGACTGCTGGGAAGTATTGGAGGGGATCTACTGTGTCACATTTAAATCTATAGGCCAGACTTTTTATAAATGCTTCTTCTTGATTATTTTTTCTGCTAATAACCTTGCACTTTCCTGAATGGTATTTCACAGGTCATTGAAATTGGTTCTGTTGGAAAGGGTCTCAGTGAAGGTGTTAACAAATTTTTTGCTCATACAGAAGGGGTGAGTAATCTTGATTGATATTTCAACTATGTGCACATTCATTGCTTTTATTATAAATTTTGAAATATTAGTTGGATAGTGTGTATTGTTACATAGTTTCTGTGTATGCACTACCAGAATTAGAGAAATATGCCAAATCTGCTTATGACTAACACTTCATCATCAATGCAGGATTCTTCTGCCACAAATCAGACATTGGCTGCCTTGAAACGTGCACAGGAATCACTGTTATCTGAAAACGTAAAGATAGCATCTGCAAGTTCTTCAAATCCTGGGATACCTCCATCATCTTTAATGTCCTTTTTGGAAAAGGTACAGGATAGATAATACAACTTTTTTCCTGCCCCCTCCCCTAAATAATTATATTATGAAAAAAGTACAGCAATAGCTATCAGAAAATTAATAGATGGTAAACAACTCATAAGGTAAGGACATGGTCAGTTGGTTGAAGTTATTAAATATAGTGTTTCAGAAGTTCTAAGGAGCCTTCTTGATCTCGTGATTCTTATTTATGTTATCTTACATTAGAGATCATAAAGTTTCATCAAGTCACCTTTTTCTATACATAACAGTCATATACCAAGATACTTGCACATTTTCTTTAAATTAATTTGATATAAAGCTCATGAACTGTCCTTATTTGGGTATACAGATTCTCAGTATAATAGTGTACATAATATTAGAAATGTGAACATCACATCTTGAGTAGTACCAATGCTCAAAGAGCGGGTTGACAAATTGCAATAACATGCTCTAATAATAAAGGTTATAAAAACTGACTACTTCAATAAGTTACGTGAAAGATGTAGTTGACCCAATGTGCCATATTTGTATAAGCGTAATTCATTTTTTTTATGGATAATTCTCACATCATTCATATTGGCAGAATTTGACTGCTTTTTTGAAAATATTTTGTTGAATAACTTATTTTTGTATATTGGCATATAATTCAAAAAATCTCCGGTGGTCATTGGTCTTTTTCTTCTTTTTCCCCCTCCTCTTTTGATCAGAATCCTGCAATCTCTGGTGTTGTTCTTGAAGATTTTGACTCTGTCTTTGTCAACAAGTTCTACCACAGTCACCTTGATGACTTATGTGAGCCAGTCAATGCTCTTGACATTATTTCCTTTTACTTGCTCGATTGTCCTACATTTTGATGGCTGCCTCATGTCACATGCATTCTTATTTTTGTATGATTGATGCAGCAAATGTAAATTCGTCAGCTGTAGTTGCTGCTGCTTCTCTTGTTGCTCGAACCCTTTACATACTCGCTAGTGAAATTGAAGATGTTCAAGATCCAACTTATGCTGCTATAAATGTCAATGTCTCACTTGTTGAACAACTTATGGGTTGCTTGTTGGACTGTGATCCTGGTCTTTCTTGTGAATTGGTGAAGAAATATATTTCACCCTTGTCAACCTGTCCAAGCCATTATGTTGGTGTTATCTTGGATGAACCTTCATCTACACCATATACAGGTTATATCAATGATGTTCCCAGGTTCATTTGGAATTTTCTGGCTGACAGAACTTCTATCCCAAGGGAGACTAACAGCTCAGGTTGTCAACATGGTTGTAATGGTAAAGATGAAGTTTGCATCAAAGTAGAGACTGATGGAAAGGGAGTTTGTGCTCTCTCCACAACAAGGTATCTTCCCTCTCAAAGGCTATGTTTGATTCAACATTTGGATGTTTTAGCTTATAAACTCCTCTAAAACTAAAACTTTTGTTTGTTCCACTTTAAGTATTTCTTGATGATAGAGAACGAAAGCCTAAGCCACTGATGTGTGTAACTCATTTTTGGAAGTTACTCCACTTGCTTTTGACACCTTCAACCTAGGTACTAACATGTTCACACACATGCATAATCACCACCACACTAGGTATTAATATAGATTTGTCTAGTCGTTTTGTACTCCAATGGGATGGTGTCATTCGCTTTTGTCATCATGTTCTAAATCTATACCATATGTAAACTTTACATCACAATTGGCACCATGAAGTATGTACATATGGTGTACGTAATTTGGGATCTGTAGTTAATTCTTATGGGGGGTTTCACCGTGCATGTAATGCGCCCTCTCTTGGTGGCTTTACATGTGAATAAATGGGTAAATGGATGTGATGTTTAATCTTTTACAGGTATGTTCCAGCATACTCAACACGGCTAAAATTTGAATCAGGAGTGTGGAATGTTTTGTCTCCTAATTCCTCTGAAAAAATGGGGATTGTGGACCCTGTCTGGACTGAGAGCAACTGGAATTCAATAGGTATGCGGGTCTACACAGTCCAAAATGCTGCTTATGATCGGTTTGTTCTATTTGGGGGCATCACTTTGACAGTCTTCTCATACCTTGCAATAGCAACTGCAAGAACCTTTTTTTCCAAAGCAATGAAGAGGGATTGACATTTTACTTCAGGGATCTGACTAGTAGTAAATTGTAAAACTAGGTTAAAAATATTATATAGGGGATTGGGGGGAGGAGTCCTTTGATAGACAAATGATCCATTTTTGAAGAATTTTCAAGGATGTGCATTATTTGGGGCCGCATTCTTGTGCTCATGAATTCTATTTCAGAAATTTCTCTATTACACGATCATTTTTGTCAATTGTAGGTAAGTGTGTAAGCAAATATAATGAAAATAGTCTAAATTAGCTGGTGCTGTAAATGCCTAGTCAGTACTATACCATTTTTATTTGGTTAATATTTTCACTTTTATTATCATTGACAGATGGTTCTAATTTATTTGTGGTCATCTAGAATCATCGAAGGGTTTAAAATGTTTAATTGACGAGTAGTGAAACAATAGTTTCTTGTTGACGATCAACATTGGTTTTTTTTCTATTATTTGAATTAGGATTTACTTTTGTAACGTGTTGAGTAAGATCAACTTGATAGCTTTGCATCTAAAATTCCATTGCACCAGAAACGTAATAGCATCAAGCAAAATGTTTTATTTGAACTAATCAGTAGGCAAGTTGGTGTTTAGACAGAAGTACCATGGACTATGTTATTGCCATTTGATGTTAAATGGGATGAAATATTTTAATAATTCGATTAAGAGTTGAAGTTTCATTTAATCCTTCGTTGGCACAATTTGGTGAAGTTATCATTTCGTGCTATAATGCAATTAAAGGGGATGCTATTTTTTCTTCCAGCAATTAAAGTCTAAATCCTACCAATTTGATAACTGAATACATAATTAAATTTATATTTAGAAAATTAATTAATAAGTATTTAGAATTATAGCAATTTGAATTAATATTACTCGATTCTTATTAGTGACCTGTCTAAGAATATATTAAAATAAAATAATATCAGGTTTTTCTTTTACAAATCTTTCAAAAATTGTTCACATTCTTGAGATCATTTTGTTTTGATCAACTCTCCTATCACAAACCTCCATTTCAATTTATATAAGCTTCCACGAACCAGGCTTCCCACGTTTCTTTTGGTCCTTTTCTTCATAACTAGCAAGAGCATAATCACCAGGATATAAAACATGGTCCAGATGAGTCTTGATGCTAAATATTGTGTTGTTCGTACCAAAATCTGCACACAAGCAACTTCAGCATCTGAGTGATATTTTGTGTCTCCAAAGGTAACCTCAGACCACATCAAGCCTTTAACAAGTAATCTATTCTTAAAGGTTGAATAATTGATCAATTACGTACTTCAAACTCGAAGGGAATAACACCCTCGCAATACATCATGAGTTGGGAGTGGAAATTGAGGCAACTTCTGCATTACATAAGAAAATATAAATTTAACACAGGTTATTCACCAATAGTAAAATTTAATTAACTATTAATCACCTGAGAAGGCACAACCCCCATAAGATGGGCAAACAGAACTGAGGAAGCCCATAAGCACCTGCAGCCATAATTACCAGAGGCGCTTGATAAATTAATTTGAAGAAGGCGACCCATATCTCCCAAGAAAGCCTTCAGATATCAACACATTTTCCATTAATGTAAATTTGGGCTTAAGCTATTGAACAATATCCATAAAAACAACTAGTTGTTTGTTCTTCTCGTTATTTAAAGGATTCTCTTTGTTTAGGAACAGGTACTGCCACATATCACGTCAACACCTCCCTAACACCAACACGCATCATAATCACACCAAACCTTTAAATACAGTTCTAAAAAAAACCGTACACAAACTATATGGAACTTAATGACAAAGGCAATACCTTCCACTTGAGACCTTCAATTGGTTCCCAAGAATCCGTATCAGGTCTATAACCCTTCCAATGAACCTAAAAAGCAATATCAATGGGAACAAACTTAGCTGACAGCTAAAAGAAGTTACAATTACATCCTGAGAAGAAGAAAAACTAGTGGCAAGAAGACTACCTTAAAGTATAACTCTTGCTCATATATCCCTCGATTGGATGATGATTTTGAGCAAGTTCGTGGAGAAATCTTGGACAAGGAAGTGACACCTAATTTAGAAGAATGTTATCCATTGATTTGGAGAGAGGCAGTCCAGTGAACAACGTTAAAACAAAATATATGATTTCTGTTCTCACAACTATGATGACAATTAAGCAAGGAAAGCAATCAAAAGGTTTCGAAAAGGGTAACTACAAGTGTATAAGGATGGACGCACATGCTATAAAATCATCGGATACTCCCAAGTGGTGGGATCATAGTCAAACATCCAAGAAGTATTCAAAAAGATCATAGTCAAACATAAAAGGTTCTCCTGGAAAAGGAGTTTTGTTCAAGAAGAACTCCAACTCCTGGAAAAGAAGAATGTTTCTATCTTGTATACTTCTCCAGAGTATGTAGGGTATGCATATATGCATCCCATTCAAATATATTGTGATAATAAAGCTAGACGACATTGCTTACAATTCTGACCAATATGACCATATGAAACATGTAGAGGTTGATAAAAATATTTTGGAATTGTCAAATATTCGATCTGAAGATCAGTTGGCATATATTCTTACTGAAGTTGTGACAAACCATGTTTTTGGGTGATTATTAAACAAGTTGAGAATGTGCATTCTTTTACCAAACTTGGGAGGGTGTGTGGAGATAGAGATATTTGATTAGTTAAGTTATAGGTTTATCCTTAATTATGTACAAATATCCTTAATTTAGTCCTAATTTGTAGGAGTAAGTAAAATACTATAAGAAATATTTGAAAAGGAAGTGAATAATAGATTCTCCAAAGAAATAGAGAAAAAAAGAGGGTGCCAGAGAAAGAATTAAGTAATCAAAGTAAGGAATTCGGTGCATGAACTTTTTTACTTTTGAGATGAATAAATTATTTGATTTAACAAAATCGAAAGAACTATGAAATACATAGTATTCACAGAAAAGTTCAACATACAAATCGTCCTTATAACATGACCGTATAGCTTTAAGAATGCACAACATCACATTCATTCCCTGGCTACATAAGGATCCTAAGCAATAAGCTTGAAGACACAATCAAAAGACATAATCATGGGTGCAGGTATGCAGCATACCAAAATGGTCACATAATGAAAATGTGTTTCCACTGAAGCAACTATCTTGCACTGAGGCAGCAATAGGTTTACCTCAAACTAAAGTAACTTGGAATTCTCCACCTTTGCTCTTCTCGCTTCCAAATTTTGCATCACATAAACATCATCAATGTCATGCATCTCTTTGTGAGCAAACAAACACACTGCCAAAAATCAATTTAGCACACTGGTGGCACCTATTTTAGTACCACTCTAAACATCTCAACCATAAACATCTCAACCAGCCACCCTTCCCCTGGTCTCGGTTCTTAACCTAAATCAAAATTTACAAGAATCTTTTCAAAAACTTTTACAAACACTAGTACACATAGTCCAGAATCATGAAATAAATTAATGGAATAAAGTGATGTTCACTGGTGGACTTCAAAGTTCTAATTAACTAAATTAGTATGAAGTGGTAACAATCAATGAAAAAGACTGCGAGAACGTAGGTTATAATTTGTCATAGCTGTGATTGAATCCTCTGCAACTTCTTCTGAAGGTATGTAATCAGGATCATCAAGGCAATTCACATCATCGGGTAAATCAGCATCTACCCATTCAGACCAATCCTCGTAATCAGTATCCACGTCCCATGACAATTCCTTTTGTTTTTGCAGGGTGTTAACCTTATTTATTAGAGTTAACAACATTTGATGGTTCAAAGTTTCATAGTTCCTGCATGATTAACAAACAATTTTGAGATATAAAGTTTATATCCAAAATAGCATTTTTTAATGTTTGTCAACTTACTTGTATGTGCAAATGGCATGCAACAGTTGAACTGAAGCAGCTATCATGAATAATAATCTGGCAACATTTATTATCCAGGTTTGGTGCTCAATGTTGTCACTGGTTAAACGAATAATGAGCACTTCCACAAAGAAAGTTGCAAAAAGCTCTGTAAACAACCAATAATATTTAGTCAAAAATATATAATTTGAGGTTTATAAACTCATAGCACTAGTCGGTACATACCAATATATAGGAACGGTCTCATATTGTATGTTTGCTTCGTACTAGTCAACATGAAGATGACGAAGATTGATATGGAATAAACAAAGAAAGCTTTGATCATTCTTGATTCAAGTAACAAGGCATTTTGCAAAGCAAAAATCCTGTCTAAAACAACAAACATGGAAGCCTGCTTTGATTCAAAAGATTCCTGTAAAGTAGAAATAGAAGTTTTGGTTAAAAAATCATTAAGTACAAAAATAAGTAGTCTACAAGAAAATGCAAACCTGAGAAGACAATATTGATTTTGAATTTTCCATCAAACGATCATGAAATCCTTGAATCTGTTCCTGACGCTGAACAAGCTCTTCATGTTGCCTATGCCCATATTCAGCAAAATACTGTAGTGTTTTCCTGCAAAATACACCAAGGAGCTAAACTTTTTCGGAATATAATCTCTGTTCAAATTTATAAGAGTTAACTTGTCTACCTGCTCTCTTCTAGTGCTTTGGATTGAAACTCAATTAACGAGTTTAGGGACTCAAGTGATGTGGATTGCCCCTCTAAAAGTTGTTGTTGCTTATCTAAGGAAAGCCCAGCCATATTCCCAATATCTTCAGCTTTGCTTTGCAGGGTGTTCATCCTTGATGACATGGCATCTCCGACTTTAATTACCTCATTCTCTATCTCAATGGCTTCATCCCTTAACTTTTCAATTTCTTTTCCCAAATAGTTATAAGATTCTTTGAGCATTGTTACCCCATCATCCAAACTTCTCTTCATATCCTCTTGACCTTCTTGTAACTGTGATTGTGATAGTGCAATTTTTGTAGTCTGCTCGTAAACATTCTGTGAATGAATTAACACAGAATCTATGTGACCTTCTAGATTTCTAGCATTTTCAGCTACTTTTTGAGTGTGACTACCAATTAAATCAAGAGAACCATGAATCCGTTTAGAGTCTTGTAATAGAAGTTCTGATTTCTCTTCAATGTTATCTAACTTGTCCTCAACATACTGGGCTGAACTTTTTAATTCAGTCACAAGTCTCTCTGTTTCATGTTTGAATGCATATGCCCTATAAAAGTGTACAAAACATTAGAAAAGTTGAGACAAACACATAAAAAATAAAAAATATAAATTGGGAAAAGGAACTGCACTTAACTGCAACTGATAACAAATGGTGTTGGTTTCAAGGTAGAATTCAAGGTAAACCTTATGGGCAAGGTCATCTAAGGTTCTCAAGCATGAAGCAATAGAAGCTTTGGGGTCACAGTGGGGAAAAGGAGATCTTCCAGAATCCCTCTGAAAGCAATCACTTAGGTGCCAAGCTAATCTAGACCTTTTCTCATCAACAGACAAAATCTCAGAACACCCAGCAAAAAGATGTTGATAAGCATTTTGCCAACAAGAGTTTGAGCTAATCATTTTCTTCTGAGCATTATCTACTAATCTCACCCCCTTTTGGTCGTTGAAGGCCTCAATGGAGAACTCGGCACTAGAACCTCTAAAATTGCCTCCATTGGAATAGGTCCTGTCACTTGAAGGAGTCTCCTTTGATGATGAAAACCATCCCCACGACTCACTTCTTAGCAAGAATGAGAACAAAATAATAACCAGAAGAGGACTCCCACCACCCATAGGAAAATATAATCACAGAATTTATGTCCTAGTTTCGCAACCCTGCATCACAAAACAACATAAGATAATCAACTTTTGCTACCAAAAACAATTACGAAATTCAGAATATTGAAATAAATTGATAAACTAAGACATTCCTTTGACAAGGAAATAAAGGGTGTAAGGCTACACTATGAATTATGACAGTTGGTTCTAATATAATCTACTCCTAATTATATTCAATTTTGTTTTAATTGCAAAATAGGTATTTTTCCTATCCTTTTCTTCCTGGAAAACACCTATTTGTTGCATGCCACTTGTTTGTATGAAGACAAAAAGAAGCAAAGTTTGGATAGTATCGAAACTCTTAATTAACATTAGTTCGGCTTTCTATGCCAAAACCACCGTAACCTTGAAAACTTTCGGTTCAGAATCTCAAACCTAAACAGTGAACGATTGATTAAATCCTATCTTGGCTTTGCTATCAATTCCTTCTGTTTCCTACTTTCACAATTAAATTGAGAAACAGAGAGAGAGAGAAATGAAAATTTATATGGAAAGTGTAATTGTGCAGATCCTCTATTCTCTACAAGTTGAGTGTGACTATAATTTGGGCTATGGTTGAAAGTGATATATAAGGAAAGAGAAACTTGGGATGCAAGAAATATAAAGTCGGCACAAAGCAAAGTGAACCAGGAAACTTTCCTTTTATTCAAACAACAAATCACAAAAGAACAAACAATTTCAGATAATTCATTGTTTTACAACTTCACATCATGAAAGGGACCGGTTGTATCAATATAATAAGTTGAAAGCAACAAAAAGTAAAATTAATCAAAAGCAGCATATATTATGTTATTCTCAAACAAATGGGACAAACCTGAAGGTGGAAATGGTGCTTTTGGTGTTTGCAAGATTGTGAAAATGAAAAGTTATAAATAAAGCTTATGTAGGAGAAGAAACCATTGGACACAACTCTTTCACGCTCTGCAGTTAAGGAGGCACTAACAGTTACAATGATTCTTAAGGAGGAATCTCTATCTTATCACACTTCAAAAAATTTCAACACACTACTTTCACCAGGAAAATTTTAATAGAATTTCAAGACATGATTTTTCTGAATTTTGCAAAAAAAAAAAAAGTTTGAGTTTTATATATATAAAACTCAAACTTTTTTTTTCAAAATTCAGAAAAATCATGTCTTGAAATTCTATTACTGATGAAAGTAGTATATATATATATTATTGAGTTATTTTAAAGGAGTGTATAATTTTATTGAATTTTGTAATAAAATGTTTATAGTTAAATTATTGAACTACTTGTAAAACTTAACAAATATTAACTTTGACTAGGCTGTGCGTAAAGATTTGGAAACCTAAATCAAATAAAGGAATATGTTTAATTGCGATGTTTATGAAGTAAATTCTTGAATTCATATAATTTTAAAGCAAAATTTCATATTTTACCAAAAAAATATAATTGTCATAGTTTAACAAAAATTAACAAATGACAATTAGAGAGTAAATACCTATTTATTTTCTAAAATAAGAAGATTCCATCAAAAAAATTAAGTGAAGATGTGTAGTTAAAAATTCAGTGAAATCAAAAGACTTTAAAGAGTTATTTAAATTAAATTAACTTTTAGTATCGAAATAGTTTTCCACTTGTAGTAATCTTATTACCATTGATTTGAGAAATAAAGTTTATTTATTAACATTTACTAATAGGTAGGACAAACTTATCATGAATATTGATGTAATTATTGATAACTTAATTTTTTTTTAAAAGAGACAAATGCTTCCTTTTCTGATAATAATTGTTGATGGATAAAATAATACAACATATCGACACAACTTGACTTTGGATTGGAAGAATGTTGTGAGTTTTTATGCTGATGTTTAATTTGGTGACAGTTTTTATCCATTCATGTTTTTATAAATGTTGTTAGCAAAAACCAATAACAGTGTTTGGTAATCTCCCAATGGAACCATATAATGGGCATATAAAGGCTATTGGCTCTGAATTATGCTCAATCAAATCAACACTAACTAAATGCATCCAATAAACTATCTTAAAACAATATTTAATTCTTATAAATATCATGTCTTGATTAAAAATTCATCCAATAATTACATAAATATTTAATTAAAGATTCTTTTAATTAAATATACATAAAATAAAATTTTACATAATTTATAATTAAAAATTATAAAATATAAATAATCCAACATTTTAAAAGCAAAGATAAAAATTATAGTTTTAAGTTTTTTTACAAAGAGTCTAACTTGAGCGAAACTTCTCTTATTTGAGCGAGATTGAACTAAAGAGCATCCAAAATTTCTTCCAGATCTCATCTCAGCGAGATTTTGTCTCGTTTGAACAAGAATTATCTCGCTCATATGTAAAAAAAAATTTGCATAATCCTTTTACCTGTTATATTTTTGAACTAAAATTTCATTCAACTTATAATTTTATAAATTTACACATTCAATTGAGAGTTTTCACTCATATATGTTCTCTAAATCAATCATCATCTAAAATCAAACAACCAATTTTCATCAAACATCACATCTCATGTAATTCAACAAACTATTCAAATACAATTCAACTCATTTATATTACCATTCTAGCACTTTCAATAACTTATTCACTCTAAAATCAATATATAATATTCAAAATTAACCATTTCAGACAATATATTACTTTACTCTTAAAGAAAGACATTCCTACGAGCAAAAGTGAAACTGGTGATCACGTCACCCCCGCATCCAGATCTTATAACTTAGGATTCTATTGAAAATTTGAACTAACTTCCCTTACCTGAACTTGAGCAAATGTTCACTAAGAGCTTCAAACCTACCAAAAGCTCAAGGGTAGTTTAACCTACACCAGAGTCCTGATAAAAAATCTAACTATATCATTATGACCCTGAAGTTAAAGGAGTCACATGCAAAACCTATGCAGAAAATAACAAAAATGAACTTACTCTGTTAAAGAGTCTAATGACAGACTCCGATTGTCAAATTGATGAACAAGAAGATCAGAATCTTAAAGAAAAGACAAAGAAAAGGAAAAATAAATTTTTAGAAAAATGATGATTCTTTTAAGATAAAACCTAAATAACTGAATTTCTATTTACATACTATTTTAACTTTAATAATAAAATATTTAGTTGTAATTCTAAATGTATCACTCCTCCTCTAAAACTATTTATTTGATCCTTATAACACAAACGGAAAGAAATGGCATTGTTCGCATAATTTTTTGCCAAACATAAATCTATATATATATTTGGAGAGAACACAAAACAAAGAGAAATGACACGTGTTGTAAAAAATAAATAAAAACAAAATTTATCAAAACAAGAAAATGGATGTGACAAAAACAAAAGATGTATATGGCTGGTTGTATTCAAGATATTTTTCCAACACTTTTGGTTTTTTCTTTGATTATATTTGTCATTAGGATAAATAGCCTTTTTGAAACCCTAATTTACATTTTTTTTCTGATTTTTTTCCTCTCGAAAACCTACACCCAAAGACTTTTGATCCACGTTTTGCTTTCTTCAAACACCAATCCACACTTTCTCTAATTTTTCTCCTCTGCAGAAACCTACACCCATAGGACTCTTTCTTCCTACACCTCCATACCTTCTTCTGCCACCCCCATACTAAATGTAAAAATACCATTTTCTCCTTTTTTGTGCCACCTCCATACATAATCCGGAAGCTGTTTTTGAATCCGGAAGTGTTCTTGAGATTTATGAAATCCGGAACTCTTTTTTGCATTTGAAATAAGCCTATGGATTATGTAATCCGGATATATTTCGGATTACATAATCCGGAAGTCAATCTCATATTTAGAAAAGACTTTCGGATTATGTAATCCAGAAGCTAATCACTCCTCTGAAAAAAAAGATTTCTGGATTACATAATCCAGAAGCTAATTTTATGTATAGAAAAGATTTCCGGATTATGTAATCCGGAAGCTAATCACAAAAGGCTTCCGGATTACATAATCCAGAAGCTAATTCTGGATCTAGAAAAAGACTTCCGGATTATGTAATCCAGAATATTAATAAAGGGTATTTTTGGAATATAAAAAATATATGGGGGTGGCACAAGAAGGCATGGAGGTGCAGGAAGAAGCAGCCCACCCATAGACTTCTGATACACTTTGTCTTTCTGAAATACTAATTCACACTTTCTCTAGTTTTTCTCATATGCATAAACTATGTACTTTTCTGTCTACTCACATTTTGCCAAATCATGCTATAAGAACCTAAATGTTTCTTTCTATCTCAAATCATACTACTTATAAGATAAATAAAAACAACCTACAGTAAAATTGTAAAAACTATTTGTATTTGTTTTTATAATTTTCTTTTATGAAATTTTTTATTTATTTAATAATATCTTTTATTTTAATAACTATCTATAATAGAAACAAAGAGAGGATACATTATTTTTTTAACTTTCTTTGGTATCTTCTTTTAGTTGAATAATTATAATCTCTAATAAATAAAAATAATAATTTAGTTACTTATTTAAAAAAATAAAAAAATATTTAATAAAAAAATATTTTAATATAATAAAAAAATAAATACACTGAAATAATTAGTAATACAAAAATTCATTAATCTTTTTCCGTCTCCAATTTCAATTACAAGCAACATTTTGAACTAGTGACTAAAATATAATTCAAATTTAACTATTTTGATATGATTAAAGAAATAATTTTCAATTAACTGAAATTCCATTTTATTCTTGATATTAAAAATTCCAATGAAAATATATTAATTAATAAATAAATATATTTTTTAAAATTGATTAACTGAGCCCATTGAGCCCAATGCGCAGCCTCCTCCTACAATAATCCCTTCACTCCCCTGTTTCTGGCTACACAGTGAAAATGCATTCACTGGGGTACAGAACGAACGCGTTGCTCACCTTCGCCGTCACCGTTCTAGCTCTTATGTGCGGCATGGCCTCTCTCTCCGACAACCTTAATTTCCCCTCTCCCTCTGCCCAAGTCAAGGTCTCTTCTCTTTCGATTTTCATTTCTTCTTTAGAGATCCATCTATGCCTTTTACTCACTCACTCACTCACTCTGTCTAGGTCTTGAACATAAACTGGTTCAAGAAACAGCCCAACGCCAATGACCAGGTAACTTATTCATCTTTCTTTCTCCTATTTTGAATTTCACATTTATGATATCATGTGAACGTATCGTTGTGTGTTTGGATGAGCGATTACGAAATTGATTTTGAATGAAATCATTAAATTTTATTTCGGTTAAAATTGACTTTGAAGTTGTGACATTTTTGTTTGGATGTTTTATTTTATTGTGAACACAAGTTTGTAGCAAGACTCGGTATAATTTTTTGATCAATGCAAAAGCTACCTAAAGTTAATTAATTATGGATCCAGAATTGGAGAATTCAAAGTGAAACAGCTTGCATGTAATCCCTTTCGCTGATATTCAAATGTCATCTTTAGTCGTTATTTAATCTGAATGTGGAAGCCTTTCAATTTTTGTAGGTCAGCATGACATTGAATATATCAGCAGATTTGCAGTCCCTTTTTACATGGAACACAAAACAGGTTATTCCCTTTAATTTTGATTTTTCATTCTAATTTTTTGTGTGTTTTCACCCTTTGCCTCTCAAAAGAAAGAAGGATGTTCTTCGTAGGTAGGAGCTAAAATGAAAATTGATAATGTTTTCATATCTTGTCATGTTATCAACTTTGCCCCCCGTGTTTTGGTTCAATTTATTCTTGAAAAGAAACCCCTCTGAGAGAGAGCTTTTAGAGAAAATAAACATCATTTCTTGAACATAAATCCTTACGAAATGTGTGTTTGTTTTCTTTTCTATGCCTCCCAGCATAATGCGTGTCTTAATGTTTAAATTGTCTTGTCTATTATTATATCATGTTTCATTTTTGTGTGTACAAAGTTGTATTTCTATGGAAACCTTGGATCTGCTTTATTTTAATTACCCATTATCTTCTTATTTCTCACAAGTTATTATTCTAAATATTTTGGAAGCTAGAATTTCAGGGTTGTCCAGGACTTAGTTTTGTTTCATTTTGTATGGTTGCAGGTTTTTGTTTTTCTTGCTGCTGAGTATGAAACACCTAAGAATTCCTTGAATCAGGTAACAGCTGATTTGTTGGTTTGTATCTACAATTGAAATATAATTATTTCTATTATAAGTTTTTCAGCTCCTTTTTATAAAGGGAAAAAACAAAAGGAGACATAATAATGTTTATTGATTTTGTTTATATTATTCGTGTCACTCGGATGCCTTGCCTTGCTGTTTATCTCCCCTCTTGGGTATATGTTGTGTCATGAATGTTGCTTAGGTTCTTGAAATTCCCTTTTACAGATATCTCTATGGGATGCTATCATTCCCTCTAAAGAGCATGCCAAGTTTTGGATTCATACATCAAATAAGTACCGCTTCATTGACCAGGTACACAAATCTAAGCATGTTTTATGACTAATTTATGATTTGCTTCAGATTTCGCTTTGCCTTAATGTTCTTATTTTTTTCATGTTTAGGGAAGCAATTTGCGTGGCAAAGAATATAACCTGACTATGCATTGGCATGTTATGCCTAAGACTGGCAAAATGTTTGCAGATAAAATAGTTATGCCAGGTCACAGATTGCCAGAGGAATATAGATGATGTCTTGTGATGTTATTTATGTAGCTGTAACTCTAACCCTTTCTATGACGGTTAGTTCAAAGAAAAGAATCATGAAGTTTGTGTTTTGGAAAGTGAAATCAATAGCATTTGAATGAATACCCAAACATTAGAAGTTTGAATTTAGTCTTCAATTGTCTCTTGACTTGATCTCATCCTTTTTAATTCCTTCTGAAAAAAAAGAGGATGTTTATCTAGAGTTTGCTTGGAAATTTTGAAATTGTTAATCAATTAAAAAGCGATGCCTCTCTATCTTGAGGAAAAATAATAATAACTTTATTGAGGTAGCTTTTGCATGGCAGTTGAAAATTTATATTAAGATTTACAACTTTTGAAAATAAAAGCATACAAACATAAGTACCATTTCGATTGATAATCATTTTTATAAAATTACTTGCATCCAAAATTAATATTAACGTTGCACTGATTCAATATGTAACCTATATTTTGGGTGTTATTTATTGAGATAAAATCTGAATTGTCGAGATTTTGTTGAATGATTTTGATTTTGCTGGTTGATCCATGAATTCACTTAATTGGGATGGATAATAAATATAACTTGAATTGAGTGACTAAAATCTTTTGACACTATAATCTGTTATATGAGATAGATAATTAATTATAATCAATTGTTATATCATTGGAAAAAAAATTGTTAATAATTGGCACGAATTCTTCAAAAATGAAGTAATAATTATTGCTATATAATTTGCGAATGTATTTTAAAATTGAATATTATTTTGATGAATAGTATAGAGTGCATTTAGTAATCATAGGAGTGTACGAAGAAAAAGCCTTATTTGATTCATGATTTTGTTGAGTGGGCTATTAATGGGCCTGTTTCTTCCTGCACCCAAATAAATTTCTGACAGTTTCTTCCTGCATCCCTACATTTTTCTTCTGCACCCCATAATGTTTTGCAAAGACCAAACTGTCTCTATTATTTTTTAAAAACCCTAAAATGCACTTGAACTGTATTTATTTTTTTACATTATGGATGATGGAATTCAGAAAAATTTTGGATTTACCATTTTGGTAAAATTTTGGATTCACCAATCCGTAATTCAAAATATGCATTTCACATTCAAAAATTCATAATTCAAAAAAGGCATTCTGGATCCACCAATCTGTAATAAAATTAGGTTTCTAGATTCAGCAATCCATAAATTAATAATTTATGCAAAATTTGTTTCTAGAACATCCCTCATCCAGAAAAAAAAATCCAATTCTAGATTGAAGAATCCATATAACACATTCTCAGATCCCTATTTCCGGTAACCATGGTGTCCTTTTTTAAATAAGAGATCAATACCAGTCGAAATTTAGAAAATTGTGGGATGCAGAAAGAAAAACGTAGGGCTGCAGGAAGAAGAACCCTAAATTTCTTCCTTCACCCCATCATTTTTTAAAGAAGATTTTTTTTTTTTTTTTAAATAACTTCCAGATTGTTCTTTCTGAAATATTTGCACAACATCTAAAACACATTTTATTAATTCTAAATTTATTAATCTGAAAATAAAAAAAATGTATTCCAGAAAAAGATATTTCAAAATTATTTTTTGTCTTTTGGATTTTCTATTCCATAAATATTTTTTACTTACAAAACTCTTATTTTGGAAACACTTTTTCTTACGGAACCTCTACATAAAACTGTAAGAAGATAATTTCGATATTTTAAAGAATGTAGGGGTGTAAGAAGAAAAATGTAAAGGTGTAGGAAGAAACTTCCCCAAGATTGGAATCGGAAGTCCTCAAAGCAGTTTTAATTCATTTTCAACCATTTATTATTTTCGGGTCGGGTAAAACCAAAACCGAGTATCGGACCACTATACCCACCCAAATCTGAAAACCATTCCCTTCTCTTCACCAACAAACTCACTCACATCGCAGCTTCAAAAACCGAAGATTCCTTCAACGATCTGCGACCCTCGCGTGTTGCATCCCCATCTCCCACTCCAAGCAAAGCCATTATCTATCGAAGCAAAGAGAAAGCGAATCAGAAAATAAAAAAGAGAGAATGGGGTTTGGTTTGTTAGCTTCGAAGACCCTCAGACCCACCTCCAGGTTCCTCCTCTCTTCCCAAAACCCCACCATCTTCCTCCGAACCATCGTCTCCAAGCCTCCGCTTCGCAATCCCGAGGCCTCCGCCGCACAGCCAGAGCAGCCGCCGCCCGTCGATCTTCCGCCGCGGACCCCGCTCGCCGGCGCGCGCGTTCACTTCGCGAACCCCGATGATGCCATCGAGGTCTTCGTGGACGGTTACCCCGTCAAAATCCCCAAGGGAATGACCGTTCTCCAGGCCTGCGAGGTCGCCGGCGTTGACATCCCGCGATTCTGCTACCATAGCAGACTCTCCATCGCTGGCAATTGTCGCATGTGCCTTGTCGAGGTCGAGAAATCGCCCAAACCTGTCGCCTCTTGCGCCATGCCCGCTCTTCCTGGTTAGCTTATACCGTTTATGTTAGAGTGATGATTTCGGTGTCTCTTTTATGATTATCTTGTATGGTGATGATTTAGATCGTTAGATTTTGATATTGTTGGTGATTTGGGTGATTCTGTGTGTCGTGACTTATTTTCATTTGATTATTTGAGTCTGGTTTCCGTAGGATAGAGTTTTAGATGAGCATTCTCGAACTTAGTTGTTGAGTTTCAGGTTACTTGGTGTTGTTCAGTTTTCTAATTCGTTGGAATAGTTGTCATCTTTGATCGGTTGATGTTATATGAAAATTATAATTTGTGATGATGGTGATGCTCGAGAAATTCGATTGAGTTTTATTGAATACATCATTTAGTCACCAACTGACATATAAGCATTCTGTAATAGAGTTTAATTTATATGCAGACCTTTAAAGTTTTATAGATAGTTAATCAGTCAGAAATTTTGATTAGATGACTTTTAAGGTAGTTATTGTAAAATTCAACAAACTTGTCCTACATGACATTTTATTGCTCATTTTGCAGTTTTTTATATGATGTAGTTTGTGCACAATTTCGTTAGTTTAGTTTTTCTCTCTTTTTCCTTATCTGCACTATAGCATATTATTATTTTTTAAATGTCAGAGACATTTGTTGAAAAAAATCATAATTTGCCATTCGGTTTTGCTTGTGGTATCTTCATTTTCTTTATCAGATATTACTTTGTATTCATTTAATATTCATATACAGTCATATACACAAAAAACAGATAAGCATCCTTGGATTTTGTTTAATGAAGTTTTTAACCAGTTGTTGCTATGATTCTTGTTAAAGACGTAGTCTAATAAGATAAGATGTTCATTTAGGGATGAAAATTAAGACTGACACACCTGTGGCAAAGAAGGCTCGAGAGGGGGTGATGGAGTTTTTATTGATGAATCATCCATTAGATTGCCCAATTTGTGATCAGGGTGGGGAATGTGATCTTCAGGATCAGTCTATGGCATTTGGCTCTGATCGTGGGCGGTTTACTGAAGTGAAGAGATCTGTGGTAGATAAAAATCTTGGACCTCTGGTGAAGACTGTGATGACTCGGTGCATTCAATGTACAAGGTCAATATTGGATTAAACTTTATAATTTTTACCCCAGCAAATCTGATTATTGTGAATGCAAATTTAATATTCTGTTTTCTCCTGCAAATCTTTTTACTCTGAATGCAGATTTTAACATTCTATTTTTCTCTGCACATCTGGTTATTGTGAATGCGATTTTAATAAAAAGCTATACATTGGAAGTCGTATTTATGACTTCTTTCTTCTAAAAGAGTTATGAAATACATTGATTTATATAATGTTTAGTTGAATAGTATTTTTGAAAAATTTAAGGGGCCCCTGTGTTGTATAATTCTATTTAATAATGAAGTAGTGGTTATGTTGTTATGATTGTTAATGAGAAAATTCACGGGTCAATTTAACTTGCATATGATGAAGCGACCTTTGTGAGTAATAATTTTGTCAGATTGTTTTGTTACTTTTTGCTATGTCAGCAGATGACCATCTTTGGTTTCTTTTATTTCTGCTTTTGGCATTTGGCATGTGTTGTTAATTTTTTAAACACAACCTTTGACATATGAGAAACTCTCCTTGCTATCAGTTAATTTGCCTGGTAAACAATGTTTTCTGAGTGCTTGAAAGGGCTCTGGTGGAATGTTTCTTTCTTGCAACAGGTGTGTTAGATTTGCAACTGAGGTCGCTGGGGTTCAGGATCTTGGAATGTTAGGTCGTGGCAGTGGAGAAGAGATTGGGACATATGTTGAAAAACTTTTGACAAGTGAGCTTTCTGGAAATGTCATAGATATCTGTCCTGTGGGGGCTCTCACTTCAAAACCGTTTGCATTTAAAGCCCGAAATTGGGAGTTGAAGGGCACTGAGACCATTGATGTTACTGATGCTGTTGGCTCCAATATTCGAATTGATAGCAGAGGAGCTGAAGTGATGCGCATTGTTCCTCGTTTAAATGAGGTAGGTTTTCTCATGGAAATATTTTGTTGAACTGTTTGTGATTGCTGCTTCTTTGTGGTTTTTAAAGTTATTTAATTTCTGTAAGAAAGACCATTGTCCCATGTTTTCTGGTGCTTGAGAAATACTTCTCCCTTGTTTTATGAGTTTGTTTAGAAAAATATTTATTGTTCGGAAGTTGATTATAACTTAATAGGAATTGATGCACATCAAAACAATATACTGATGAATTTTGGCCACGGTCTATTTATTTTTTCTCATTTCACTATGACAATTACTACTTTTTCTACCTAGTGGGATATGGTTTCTGTTGTTGTTATTTTATGGTAATTACTTTTATGGCATGAACAAGATGGTTTTCTAACATTCTTTACTAGCAGCCTCTGAAACACATTGTGCATGGTTTAAAGGAACTATATGTAGTACTCAAAAAAATTGGTATTGTTTTTTTATCTTAATTTCAATTTGATTGCTTTATGTTAGTAGAAATAAAGTTTACTTACTCATGTTGCCCATATAGTTGAATTTTTTTTAATCCTTTAGTCCCTTTACTTAAACATAATCTATTTTAGTCCCTGTAGGCTGTAGACTGTAGGAACTAATTAAAAATGATATGTATAGGGATTTAATACAGTATGTATAGGGACCGAATTATATAATTTTTAAGTGTAAAAACTATAAGGTAAGGTTTGTACAACTATAAGAATAAATGAGTTTATAAACCTAGAAATAAGTATAATTTTGTGGTATTGAAAATTAAAGAAGGAAAAGAAAACCTTCAACAAGGACCAGGTTGGCTAGGTCTACTAGAGATCAGAAATTGTTGACAAAAGAAACATCTTGCTCTTTCCAGGCAATTGGAAAAGAAAGAAATAGTGAACTTATTCATGATAATTATGTACTTACAAAATATCGTCTCAATTCATCCTATTTCATACTATGAAGGATGTTGTAAAAAATTATCATGATCTAGTGGGATCAAGTAAACCGCCAAGTGGTTTTCTGATTATTTCTGACTGGATAACCATACTTTCAAAATAAAATACATGAGTTTTAAACCTATGATATTACACTCCCATTTACAGGCAGTTGCTTTACTAAGATATTTGACTGGTCTTATGTTTTTGTGAGAGGGTCGTTGGAGGGAATGTATGAGATTTTGAGTGCTATTGACCATGAATTATGGAGTAAGTCTTGACTAATTAGTCGTACAATGTTAATGTATTTTTACAGCGATTGAGATCCTCTCATTTAAATTTTAAGATAGGGCCATGCAGGGAGAGAAGGCTTTACAGAGTCCCGGATGCACTGTACTAGGCCATGCAAATTGTGATTCAAATAATTTTGTGCCTTTCTCCATATTAATATTCATATGAAAAGCTCACATGAGAGAATCCTAATCTGTGTTAAAATTTAAGAGAACATTGTAATTACATGAGCAACTAGCGAGGATCCCCAAGTAAGGGTTGATCTTTTGGGACCAAGGGGTTTCATTTATCATTTTCTGAGTTGAATTTATAGTTCTTAAATTCCTTTATATTTTTATGCTTTTGGGAAAACCTTGCTCTATTACCAATGGGGAGATCTTTATCTTTTTTTCTTGAACAAAAAACCCCTTCTCAAGGAGAGAAGAGGTTGGTTTCTGTTCTTATGTTTGCTATTTTTTAGGTTTGAACTGCTTTCCCATTGCAGGATATAAATGAAGAATGGATTTCAGACAAAACTCGCTTTTGTTATGATGGTTTGAAAAGGCAGAGGTTAAATGACCCCATGATTCGTGGTCCTGATGGACGATTTAAGGCTGTTAACTGGCGTGATGCCCTTACTGTGGTAGCAGAGATTGCCCACCAAGTTAAACCAGAAGAAATTGTTGGAGTAGCTGGGAAACTTTCTGATGCTGAGTCCATGATTGCCCTAAAAGATTTCTTAAATAGGATGGGGTCAAATGATGTATGGGGTGAAGGCATTGGTGTAAATACTAATGCTGATCTCAGATCAGGATATATTATGAATACTAGCATTGCTGGTCTTGAAAAAGCGGATGTGTTCCTGTTGGTTGGTACCCAGGTATTTGTCATTATCTCTAATTTATTTTAATAATATCTCTGTATTTTAATGTCACAGATGGTCAAATTGTTCCTGTGTATAGACTATAGATTTTCTTTCAGTACTTCATCTCATAATGATTTGACAATCCACTTACGTAAAAGGAATCCCATGTTTTGGCTATTTTCCCATTATAGAGTATTCTATTATGTTGTCAATTCTCTTGGATACCTTCAATTCTCTTTATACTTTGACAGTATCTATGAGAAGTCGGTCTGAAGTCTTACAATGACATGCTGCTTTAGAAAATGAGTTTTTCCTATCATCAATTTTTTTTGGCAAATATTCTCTTTCTGCACTGGATTTTATTTTCATAAATGTTGTTTTGGGCATTTTATGGCATGGAGGAGCTTGAGTTATTCAACAATTTAAACTTTTTGAAGTGTTGTGTTTTGACTTATCTCATCTATTGGTTATATATAGGCTGGGATCTTCTATGCATGCCTAATTTTTAGTCGCTTCTAGTTGTCTTTAATTATCTTATGTGTTCATTCTCAAATTTGCAGCCACGGGTAGAAGCTGCAATGGTTAATGCCAGAATACGCAAGACTGTCAGATCAAACCAAGCCAAAGTTGGGTACATTGGCCCTGCTACTGATTTCAACTATGACCACAAACATCTTGGTACTGACCCTCAAACCCTTGTTGAAATTGCTGAGGGTCGCCACCCATTTTTCAAGACACTTTCAGATGCCAAAAACCCTGTTATCATTGTTGGTGCTGGGGTTTTTGAGAGGAATGACCAGGATGCAATTTTTGCCGCCATTGAAACCATTGCACAAAAGGCAAATGTTGTCAGACCTGACTGGAATGGCCTTAATGTATTGCTTCTCCATGCTGCCCAGGCTGCTGCACTTGACCTTGGACTTGTTCCGCAATCTGAGAAAAGCCTTGAGTCTGCAAAATTTGTATTTTTGATGGGTGCTGATGATGTGAACTTAGACAAGATCCCAGATGATGCTTTTGTTGTTTATCAAGGTCACCATGGTGACAAGAGTGTTTACCGTGCAAATGTTATTTTGCCAACGGCAGCATTCAGTGAGAAGGAAGGAACCTATCAAAATACTGAAGGGTGCGCGCAACAAACGTTGCCTGCAGTTCCAACAGTTGGTGACTCCAGAGATGATTGGAAAATAATTCGAGCTCTGTCTGAGGTGGCAGGAGTGCGTTTGCCCTATGATACAATTGGGGCTATTCGTGCCCGAATCAGGAATGTAGCCCCAAACCTTGTGAACGTGGATGAGAGAGAACCAGCCTCATTGCCATCTTCACTCAGACCAACCTTCACTGAGAAGGTAGACACAACTCCATTCGGGACTGTAGTTGAAAATTTCTATATGACTGACGCCATTACCAGGGCATCAAAGATAATGGCACAATGCAGTGCTATGCTTTTGAAGAAGTGAAACATGGATTTTTATTTTTTGGTTTCAATAATGAAGATTCACGTTTATCAATCCTGGCCATGCAAGACTTTGCTTGCCAAAAACTTATTGGATGTTGGAAGTAGTATCCAATAAATTAAAACTAGGATTTATCTGTTCCATTTGTAATATGCGGTGTGAAAGCACCACTATTTAGAACTGTTGCCGTGTACAATTTGAGTTATCCGACTGATTGTGAAAAAGTTTACTCGACTCATTCATTTTCCGTAGTCAGGAGTCAAATTTTATTGCAAATTATTTTCGTTTGCTGTATCAAGGATGAACAGTTTAAGCCCAAGTTAAATTCGACGTACTAGGTTACTGGGGTAAGCAGAAAGATAAGTTGAAAATTGAGTTGGAACTTTCTAATCACCTAGTCTAAGGTTACATTGGGGATTTGGTAGAAAAATGATTGAGTTCGAACGATACAAATGTCACTTTTTTATGCTGATTTATGGTTTTGATTTTATTTTACCATTTGTGTAAATTCCTTTAAGTTCATGACTTGGACTGCTTCATTCCTCTAACATGTTGTCAGGGATATTGTTAGTGGTAGACAATTCTTACCTCTCACTGTTTTATTCAGTTGTCTTTTATTCATGAATTATTTGCATTTATACACAGCACGAACATCTCTCATCAAATATCAAAGAATTTTGTTTTTTATATTGTCATTTAGTTAAAATTGTTATATATAATAAATTTGTTGAGTGTTATAATAATTATTTTGAAAATTATACTTAAGATAATTTGTAATTGAGTAATAGTATAGAAACATTTACTTTGATAATGTGAAAATTAAACTTGAGAAGTTCTCTCTTCATAGTTCTTGAAGACATGTTTAGCATACAAAAGGGAACCTTGGACTAGAAGCATAAACACTCCGAAATCCACATTTTTATTATTGCATTACATCAGATTTATCTTTTCCAAAGCATTTGTAGTAGCAACACAAAATGAATCTACGGAGTGAAAACTTGACGCAGGAGGACAGCTAATGAATCTATTTTTTGCTCCTGGATGTGACGATAGTTACTTCTGCACCTCTGAATATGAGGAGATACCTGTCTGATTATATGCGCTGTCCCAATTCTTCCCATCAAAATGTCTGATTTCAACATGGGTCAATGTTCCAGGGTCAACACATCTAAATGTAACTGCAACCCCATCTGGATTTGAGCGTGGATAATAGAACGAGGTTATGCCACAGATTTTACAGAATGTGTGCTTTGCAGTCTGAGTGCCAAAAGTGTAAGTTGTGAGAAACTTCTCTGAATCTCCCAAGAGCTCAAAATTGTCAGCAGGCACAATGAAGTGAGTATTGGCTCTCATGTTGCAGGTTGAGCAGTTGCAATCCCATGCCACAACACTGGAAGGAGCAACCACTTTCCACCTTACACTCTTGCAATGACAACCTCCAGTGTGTACCACTTTTTCCGCATCCATTTCAGAGTTCTGAACAGCTGCTAATTATGAATGAAATGTTGGCTTCTATAGTCACAGGCTAGTCAATGAAGATTGAGATCGGTATCAGAACTTCAAATTAAGTAGGGAACAAGTTGGAATCATATCCATCAAAAGGCCTTCTGATACAAATTCAGTAATAATTAGATTATGAGTTTGTGACAAATACTCATTCATGCTGTTAACAAACTACAGATTTTGTTTCCAAAGAAAGAGAGAAAGAAAAAGGGTGGGGGATTTTGAAAATCAAAGTGAGGAATTCGGTGAGGCTCACATCAATTAAACATGGACTTCTATTGTTGAGCTGAATAAATCTTTGATTTAACAAAATGAAAAGAACTAAAGATTTTGAAATATAATTGTGCAACTCAATCAGGTTTGATTCAAGATCAGGACCTAATGAAAGTACAGAGTATGCACATAAAAGTTCAACTTACAATCAGATAAATGTTAAACTTATTATCACTAATCGTCCTTATAACATGACCGAAAAACTTGGAGAATGCACAGCAATATCACATTCATCCCCTGCCTCCATAAGGATCCTAAGCAGTAAACTTCAAGAAAATTAGAAGACAAAATCATGGTGCAGACATGCAGCATACCAAAATGGTCAAACTACAACATAAACATAAACATCAATGTCATATTATCACAAATCAATTAACCACAGCGGTGGCACCGTGTTTGGATACGAATCTAAGAAAGAACTTTCCATAAACATCTCGCAATTGTTTCAAGCCACAACCAGTCTCCCCTCACATCACCTCTTAACCTCTATAAAATTTTCAAGAACTTTATGAAATTTCCAACTACCCACTTACGCTAGCAAATAAAAAACCATGGAAAAAGCGTTGTTGGTCTAAATTTCGAACAAATAAGGAACATTGATCAAGGTGCACGCAAGAGAATAACAAAGCAGCTTAGTTGGCAAAGGTATTCTCATCAACAAAAGAGAGAAGTATTAAGAAGTACAGCAAAACCCTTTGCAAGAAACAGAATTAAATCAAAGATTCTCAGAACCCTTTCACGGTTGCATCAAATGGGTATTAAATAAATACAAAATTGAAACATTTCATACCAGTTATATGGCCTTGCAGGTATTGAACTGACTACTTTTCTTTTGAGGTAGCAATGGCTAAATTTGCCACTACCTTCTGCCCATATGTCAGAATTAAATATTCTTTATTATTTTGCATTCTTTTTTTTAATAAAAGACACATCAAATTTTGTCCACTAACTAACACTTTGTTGGTATTAATATAGCGCTAAATAATGAAGATTTATTTATCTTTAATCTCATCAAATCACAGTCCCAATGCACAATCCATGTTTTTTCTTTATTTTCCGTCAATTTATACTTTTAAATTTCGGATATAATTTTACTACATTCCTATATCATTATTTTCTTAATACTCTTCAGGTTTAAAATATAACTCTTATATTAAATATTGAACCATATTTATTGATAATTATTAGAACTAATAATTAAAATATCTCTCGTTAATATAAAATTTTAGATATTTTATTTATTTGAGATTAAGTTATTTATGCATCTTAGATAATACCAAGTTATGTAAAATCCATTATTTATAATCCATTCATGGACTCTTTCATACATTACTATGTCTATTGTCTGGTTAAGAAAATAGTTCATTCATAAATCCGGTACAACTTTTCATTCTTTCCGGCAAGAAATTCCCAGAATTGGACACCCAACACAGGGGTATTAAAAGCAAGCTCCCAGCGAGGATCGAACTCACGACTTACGAAACGAACGCACTACCACTATGCTACAGAAGCATCGATACTATGTATAAAGTTGGTCTTTATTATGTGTTATATAAAGGTTGAACCAGAAGTGGTTCGTATTTATTTATTTTTTATTACTGATAAAAAAAATAAAAATGGGGTGGCACAAGCATGAAAAGGTATTTTTATATTTTATATGGGATGACAAAATAACATATTGAGGTACAGGAAGAAACAGTCCAGACTGGCTCTAATCGTACGTAACCCATGTTGTTGGGCTTATCCTCCAGATTTGAGGCAAATTCTTTCTGCACCATAACAATTTGAACTTGTACCCAATAGAATAACGAAAATGACCTGAAAAGAGGTGCAGATAAAAAATATTTTTAAAATCATTTTTCGAAAAACATTTTTGAATTTGGATTTCAATAACACATCTGTGAATTCTGGAAATTCTTTTTTTCCAAAATGTACTTTTTACATTCTTAATTTTCTGACTAAAAATGAGATTTTGATTTTCAAATTGTACATTTTGAATTCTGAATTTTCAAATGTTAAATAAAGGGTAAATTTGGAAATTTGAAAGATGATAGGGATTCAAATTGGTATGGTGTAGGTAGAATTTGTCCATATTCCTTTGCTGAGTACACACGAGTAAAAGCAAAAGTACAAAAAATAAAAATGTCAAGAACAAATAATGAAATAAAAAGGTTGAATTTCTGGAGTTAAATTTATTATATAATTATATAAAAAAAATTATATAACTTATTTATTTTAGTCTTTCCCCATTGAAAAAAAAAGTTAAATATTTGATTTTCTCCTATTGCAATGCATGAGATGAAGGCACCGAATCCGCATTTATTGAATATCTATTAGATCATACTAAACGTACTCGATTCGCTTCACCTCTTCTTATGTCCCCATGCACGTGTCCATGCATTTAAACATTTAGATTTTTTTGTGGGAATATTTTTAATTTTGAGACACCTCATCTTCTCTACAGTTTAATTAATCAAAACAAGACAAAACATAGTTTATTAATTCATTTAAAGTTTAGAAGGTGATATTACATCCTCCATTTAAAGTTTAATTCACCATGCTTCAAATGTGTATTCAGAACAACTGTGAGAAGCTATAATAATGAATATTTGTTTTTTATTTCCTATTGTTATAAGATAAAATTATTTTTTATTTGGTGACACGTACTGCAGAACTAAAAGAGACCATAAGGAATTTCTACTCAATGAGTAACATTTTTTTTTTCAAATTTAAAGTCTTTAACAAAAAATAGTGTCGGTAGATTTATTGTTAGTTTTCATTAGCCTGGTAACTTTCTTTCAATTGATGCAAAAATTGTTTTAGTTAACAGAGAAATTCATTTTTTTTATTCTTCCTTATTATAAATGTTTTGGAATAAATTTATGGAAAAAATGATAAATGAGTTGCAGAAGAGAATAAAAATGGTAGCAGTAATTAGTTTAGGTGAATGATTGTAAGTATGGTTAGTTAGGAATGAGGGTTGATGATTATGGTTTTGTTTAAAGGTAAGAAGAAAGCGAAAGAAAAGATGGGTGATGGGTGATGGATGATGGGTGGGGGAACAGCTCCATGTTGTTTGAGGACCTTCTCAAACAAATCACATGTCAATCCAAACACTTCCTCTCCTCCACAAAATTCATGCTGCCATTTTTATATTCAAGTAGGTCACTCACCATATTTACTTATGGTACCATATAATAACAAGTGACGTTAAGTTTCACTCAATTTTATCAAACCAATTTATAAAATAGATAGTTTTATTTATAGTTAATGTAAATCTTCAACACTATATATTACTACAAATCTAATAATTATTCAAAATTTTAATAAAAAAAATCAAAATCATTATATCACTCATAAATTTTAATAATTCTTTTTTTCACATATTACTTTAATATATATTAGTTCAAACACACTTATTATTTTATCTCAAATTATCGTATATTCATTCTCTCAAATTTTCACGTATTATCTCTCTAGTCTAAACACATCTTAAGTTCAATCACACACTTACTTTTCATCTTTCGTGTGTCTTCTTTTTCATTTTTTTTCCCTTTTGCTTCTTTGAAACTTCAAGTCTAGGGATCACAAAACACAATATGGTAATAAATGTGTACTCTATCCTTTGTCTAAAAAGAAAATCTCTCTGTCAAGTCCCTTGTTTATTAGGTATTTTGTAAAAATATCATTGTCACAACTTTAAATCTATTGAGTTATCACTAACTACTAGATTCTCATTTAGTTCAACATATAATATATTAAGGGGTCCTTATGAAAGGGAGTGTTCTTCTCTGTTTGCTCCTTTTTGGAAGATCAAGGTTTTGCCTTCAGCTATGTTCACTGCTTGGAGGGTGTTGGGTAACTCGATCACTTCTAAGGCTAACTTGGTTAGACGATGGGTTGAAGTTGGTAGTACATCCTGTTGTATATGTGGGGAAGTAGATGAGACAACAAGGCATCTATTTTTTGAATGTAGAATTGCTTGGTTAGTTTGAAACCAATGTTATGAGTGACTTGGGGTGGTGTCAGTTGATCATAATGATTCTATTTCACATTTCTTGCATTTGAAATTGTGCAATACTCAAACCTTTGTTAATGTTGCTTGGAAAAGTATTTTGATAAAAAATTTGTACTTTGTATTTTTATTTAGCTACCTACAGGCCTTTACTCTGTGTTGGGGCTTTTCTGTTTGGCACCGTTTAAGCTACCCGCCTCTATTATTTTGTTGCTTTTTATACCCGCTTGTAACCCTTGTAACACACACTGAAATACAATACTCTTTTTCTCTTCGCAATTCTTTTTATGTTCCATCATATCCTTTCTCCCTTTCTCTTTACTATGTTAGGGTTTCTCTGGATTCTTGGTTCTCCCATTTCAATCAAGGGGTATATTGCTCTTTCTCCTTACTCTTGCTTCCGCAAAATCTATCAAACAATACTAAGGATCTGCATCTACTTTGTTATGGTATCAGAGCTCTTCCTTTGAAGAGCTTTGTTGCACGCTCTGCCTTCTTTCTTTTTCTTCATCTTTATGATTTCTTGTGCTTACGTTATGTTTCTTTTTCTTTCTTTTAGCAAAATGGCGGGAGAACGAACAACAAGATCAGCTACGTCGGAACTCTCTACAAATAGCTACCTCTTTCTTCATCATGGTGAGAATCCCGCAGCTTCATTGGTCTCGTCGTTTCTCGACTCAACGAACTATCATCCTAGGAGTAGGTCCATCATAACGGCGTTATATGCGAAGAACAAAATGGAATTCGTCTTGAGCACTCATCTTTGTCCACCAACGAGCGATCCTACCTATTCGGCGTGGGCTAGATGCAACAACATGGTTGTGTCATGGTTAGTACTTTCGATCTCTCTTCTAATTAGACAAAGTGTAATCTGGATGTAACAGTTGATGTTTGGAACGATTTAAAAACAAGAACCCAAGGTGATCTCTTTAGGATTTTCGATTTGCAATTAGAGGCGTCTTCTTTAAGTCAGAATGATTTGTCACTAACTGACTATTTTACAAAACTCATAATTATTTGGGATGAGCTTTAAAATTTTCGATCTAACCTTATATGTGTTTGTCAATATAAGTGTTCATGTTTTGTGGCTTTTGTTATTAGTAAAAGGAAATGTGAGGACCAAGCTATGCAGTTTTTTCGAGGACATAACGATCAATTCAGCAACATTTTGTCTCTGTTTGGAATTGTTTGGGTTGCCAGCCTCTGTTATTTTTCTGCTTTTTATGCCCACTTGTATCCCTTGAAACACACACTGAAATACAATACTCTTTTTCTCTTCACGGTTCTTTTACGTTCCATCATATCCCTTCTCCCTTTCTCTTTACTATGTTAATGTTTCTCCGGATTCTTGGTTCTCCCCTTTCAATAGGGGGGGCATTGCTCTTTCTCCTTACTCTTGCTTCCGCATAATCGATCAAACAATACTAAGGATCTGCATTTACTCTGTTAAATGTTGCTTGGGAAAGTGTTTGGATTGCAGTTATTGGTGAGATTTTGAGGCATAGGAATAAGCACATCTTTAAAAGAGGAGTGATTGACCATTATGAAATCTTTTCCTTTGTTCAACTAAAGGTTTGGTCCTAGTTAACATCTAAATGTGTTTCTGCTTGTTTTTCTTTTTCCTGATTGGTGACCTAATCCGTTGACTTATTTGTTTTTTATCAAGAGCCTTTGATTGTTTTCAGCAAGTGATTTTGTGGTGTTATGTTTTCTTTAGCTGCCCTTGTTGGTTTTGAGTTGAGAGCTTTTGGTGAGTTTTAAAATTTCTCTTTTGAATTGGATTATTTTATAAAATGGTTGAATTACCCTGAAGTGATTGATATTCATTTATTTTTTCTTGCTGTTAAAAAAAACTAACCACTAGAGTCAAATGTTGTACGTGAAGTATTCTATTTTAGAACTCAAAATTTACAACAATTTAACTTTTAAAAATATTAAAAAATAATAATATATTTAAATTATCTTTCATCTATACTCCTAAAGTATATGATCATACTGAGTTATGTTATTTATACTTTTACTTATGAATAAACGAATAATTAAATACTTGTATTCATAACTAACAATTATATATTATAAAATATTATTTAGCGGTAAACATCGAGAATTACAAATTTGTTTGCCATGTTTTTGTACTGGGAAGTTGCAGAAGAAAACGTTAAAAATGGAAAGGACAAAAAAAACAGTGTGCTGGTTGACCCTGGTCCATGAGTGTGACCATACATTATGAATTCATTCACCTTCTTTATATTTCACGTTTTATCTTGCTAATTATTTTCTAAATTATATAAGTAAATAAAACTATATTATTAAAAAAATATTTGAATGATCTTTACGTTTTTGTTAAATATCATGTATCAATTGAAAGATAGAATTGATAGAAAAGATAGAGTGTTGTGCAATATATTAATTATGAGTTTTTTGTGATGTCCCACGAGATATCTGGTGATCTAAGTTTCTAAAGAGAAAGGATTTATGAGTGGAAATGGCTTAAAGTGGGTCTCTTCAAAGTGGTCCAAACACATGAAACTACCTTCATTCACTTCTTCAATAATTACATTTCAACTTTATAAATCCAATTTCACTACATGCCTCACATGTACCTATATCTTCTCTATCAATATTTATCTTCTTTTTCTTTCTATATATTCTTTGTCCATTTTAAACAAAAAATTCATTTCATTTTACACCTTTCATAAATTTAAATATTTGTAATTTCATTTTTATTAAAAAAATTGAATTTATATCATTATATTTAGTTGTTAAATAGGGTGACGTCATTGTTTATGTGTTTTTACATAAAAATAATAATTAAGTTGTAAATCCCTTCTAAATTTAAGCATGTTTATTGAATTCTATTAAAAAATGTTATGTTAAATATTTAAAATATTTATATTATTCAATTTAATCTCTATCATGAATTGGAATGACATTGTTTAATTTTATAGTCTTGTGTACAACACAATGTTTTGTATGATACACTGACGTAATTGTTTAATTTTATTTTTATTTTAATATTTAATTTATAAAATGAAATAATATATTTTTTTATAAAGAATTTAGGTTGTAAAGTTTATTTTTTTATTGTCGAGTTCATTTTTACAAGACTATAAAATTAAACAATTATGCCACTCTAATTCATGACAAAAATTCAATTAAAAAATATAAATATTTTAAATATTTAATAGCATAAACAAAACAAACAATAAATAGTTTAAATCCACCAATCTTTATTTTGTTGAAACTGATTGATAAATGAGCCAATAAATTAGATTAAGAGTTATCAACCTCTGCTGGATCATACTCAACCAAAATGGATAATCCATTCTCACAAACTAAAAAAAAAAAAAAAAGTGCAGGTTGTAGTATATAGCTCATACCAATAGTTTATGTTAATCTTTCTTGTTGGATGTTATATTTTATCATCATACTTTGGTTCTTCCTTTATTAATCTATACATATTAATAATATATTGTTTTTTTACAAATATTTTATAAGAAGTAATTTAAATCTAAATATAATAAGATAATATTAAATGTATGTGTCGATTTTAATAGAAACTCAAAATTCTTGTTCGTTTTGTTTATGCTATTTTTCACAATGACATGTTAGTAAGAATACCGACAAGATGATGAGTCTGCTGAAATCGGTGATTCTTAGTCAAAAATGTTTTTGTGTGACCCGTGAATTAGTTTTTTATGCATTTACATGTGTTTGGGAATTTGATATCCAACATATTTTGTTTCATGTTCAGTGAATATTCAGTTCATTCATAAAATTAAATAAAGTACATTTTGTTTTCGCGCAAACAATTAAATAATCTTGCATCCAGTTAATTATTTAAGTGTGTGTGGGCTGTTGTATTTTGTTTCTTTATCTGTATGCATGCTCCTTTCATCAATCTCTACAGTGGAATGACATGCTTGATTTGAATTATTCTCATCTAAGATGAAATTTGACTAAAATTGAGCAAACTTTTGTATGATAAGCATCGAATACATTTTCAGTAATATGTTAAGCAAGAAGGAGAATTTATAAAAAAATACATAATTATTTGTATATCTCATGTTAATTAGAGATAAAGACATTTTATATTGTATAAATCGGTTTAAACTTCACATTATCAACTAGTTTTATAAGGTTAAGTTAAGTTTAAAATTCATTTTTTTTCAATATGGTATCACATTCATTTAGAATTTATTCTAACCAGAGTTTATTGACTATATCAAGTCACCATTATCAGACTTTATCAGATCATCCGTTATCGGATTCTTATCGAATTACTTATAATATATAGTTTCATGCACGAGTTCGATATACTTCGGTTATTCCTAATAATCGCTTATTATTTTTAGGTGTTAATAATATAATCATTTATAGAATTGTTTCAAGATATTTGCCTAACTTGTTTAGATAGCTATCAACTTGGATGGTTGTTTTATGTAGTGACAAAATATTAGATAATTTGCAAGTTTTTGTCGGATAAATTTTCAAACGCGTGCTCTTTGGGAGACATGATCTGTGAGCTCTACAGTGTAAAATGCAACTAAACAAATTTTATAATGTAACAAAATATGCAAAAGTTATAGGATTTCCAATTGGGACAAAAAAAGATTGCGCGGCTCAATAATTTTAGACAACAATTTATTCGTACTTTTTTTTAATAAGAAGTCGACAATTTATTTAAGTTAAAAAAGTACTTCAAATCTCCCATTAATATCCATATTGTTTAGGGTTTAGTTAAAACTAAATAAGATTTCATTGCAAGTATGATAATCATAAAAGAAAATTTTAATAATTATTTTTGCTCATAGACCGAAATAATAAATAACTACTAAGAAATTAGCTTTCAAGATTTATAATATTAGTTTAAGATCGAGAATGAAAAAAATAAAACAAGCAAACTAGTTCTATATTTCTTACATCATAAATGTATATAATGTTATCTAAAGGAATAGCTTTTAAAATATATCAATACTTCCTAATTTTTTCTTGCTAAAAATATTTGTCTTACATGTGGACAAGAGAATAATACATAGTTAGAAATTTCATCACATGAATTACCAAAAGGACAAAACCAAACTTATTCACACATTATTCAAATTCCTATTTTCTAGATTGTTTTTGTGAGTAGTCATTCAATGCATAGTCTCCGTATTATGAAAAGGGTGAAATTGCTTTTGGTGGCATCATCACCATTAACTCGCCATAATCTCATTTGAATTTATTTCTTCAAAAAAAATTGTAAAATGTTTTGTTATGTAATAAAATAATATAAACAATATGAATACATATTAAAATTTGTAATAAATAATGTGAATACATATTAAAAATTATAATAAAAAAAATAGTTTCCAATTTTAATAAAATAAAATATATTTATGAGTAATATGATTAATTTTAAAATATATAATACCTTAAAATATAGCGACTCTAGTAAAATTTAGGGTTTAGTAATATTTAATAATGGTTAGAATATTGGTGTGGCAAATAAAAGAACTCACTCTACTCCCTTAATTTCGAGTGAAAGAGATATTCTTATACACTAAAAAAATTAATATCGAATTTATATTCACTCTACTCTCTAAAAAATTTATGTTTCTTATTTTATAGCCAAGACAAAAATAAATATAATTACCTTTTTATTAAAAAGGATAGAATTACCAATATGTTAAATCTAAGAAAAATATTGTTTGGTGTCAACAGATATTTAATGAATATGTTTATATCATAGGAATACTAAATCCGTTCATCACTTATTTTTTAAAATAATTAATTATAACGAATAAGACATGAGATAAATATAGGGTTTTTAATATTTTTTTATACATTTCTCTGTCAATTTTTAAAAAGGGTTTTAAGATTTTTTTATTGAGTGAGTGAGCAAGAGCCTTTTGGATTACGATATACTAAACCGAATTAATAAATGAAGCATTAAGATAATAACTGCGGAAAGCGTAACTGCTTTAAAAGCTGGGATCCAATCGAATTATAAAAGAATAAGGTTAAATAAATTTTGGAAAATCTAAAACTAGTGAATAATAAAATTCACACTTCCAATTTATTTTGAATATTTAATAAATATAGGAATTTAATATTAAAAATGAATTTGTTACTTTTAAATTATTTAAGTGTAAAAAAAGATTTTGTAGGGGATGTAACAGTTGAATAGTTTGTTTTTTACTCAGTGTGAGTTGACCAGCCACACGTCACTTTCTGTCGTACTAGCACAGTAGCATGATGTTGGGTTACCCACTCCTTCTTCTTCTTCGTCTTCTTCTTTCAAGCACCAGCTGTACTTCACCAACATCAACGTCTCAAGTCGTATCTCACCCTCCTTCTTTTTCTGTTAATTCACTCTTCAAATGTTTTATCTAATCTTTCAAAATTCACACACCACTTTAACTTGTTATATACTATGTGTTTAAAAACATTATAATATAATAATAATAATAATAACAAAGTAGTGTCATGCTGATAGTGATTGGAGATAGAATAAATTTGACCATTTTTTTCATTGATTATTTATGCATGAGGCCACATTAGAGTGTTCCAGTGATTGTTTAACAATATTAGGTATAAATAAATTGTCTATTAATATTTATATTTAAATATATTATTGTCATGTAAATTAAAAGATTTTGAATAATTATTAATGTCATATCGTATAAATTAAGGGATTTTATATAATTATCCTTAAAAGAATACAACATTTATTATTAAATTAGTTCAATATCAAATATAAAAGAGATAGGATGAAGATTTTAGTATATATAGATAACACAAAGAAAGAAAGACATATTACATATTAGTTAAGAGTTTCCATATTCTTAGTTACACTAAATGTTATATGTTTGAGGTCGTTAATACTTTGTATCCACAATTATATATTTTTAGAATGTAAATGATAGAAAGAATAATAACACAAAAAATAAGGAAAACAACTTCAACTTATAACAACAATATGAGAATAATAACTCAAACAACAATTCACAGAAAACAATTTTAACTCGTACTTAACATTATAATTACTATATTGTTATGCTATTAGTTACTTAAACAATAAGTAATGTGAAGTTTCTTCACTTGAAATCAATTTATGAAGTTTAGAAAGAACAAATAATAATAAAGAGTTAAGGAGTAGTGTATTTGATTTTTGAAAAAAAGTGGTTTAGGTGTAGTGAAGTATGGGAGCGTAATAAAGAAGGAAAGAGAGATCATAAGACAGAGAGATATAAATGAAATTATAAAACCATCTGAGCAAGATACACCTTCCAACTTTAAATATCTCACCCTAAATTCAATTGGGTGGGATCATAACATAACGTAAGATACACAGATAGATCTGAATTACCCATTTCAAAACGCGTCTTCTTTTCCCCTTCCTTTCTTCTTTTCTTCTCCCTATATATACAACATTTCAACCTAAACCCACAACTCTCGCACAACACACTAACATCATCACCATGCCTCCACTCTTCTTCTTCCTCTTCTTTTCTCTTCTCTTCTCTCCACACCTCTCCCTGCAACTCAACCACACCTCTTTCTCACTCTCTTTTCCTCTCACCTCACTCCCTCTCTCCACCAACACCGCCTCCAAGATGCTGCGCGACTCTCTCATTGCCTACTCAAACCGCACCACAAACCACACGCGACTCACTTCGCCTTCTTCTCCATATAACTACAGGCTCACCTTCAAATACTCCATGGTTTTAATCGTCAACCTTCCCATTGGGACCCCACCGCAGGTTCAGCCTATGTTGTTGGACACCGGAAGCCAACTCTCGTGGATTCAGTGTCACCGAAAACCACCCAAGGTGCCTCCCCCAACCGCCTCCTTTGACCCTTCTCTTTCCTCCACTTTCTCCATTCTTCCCTGTACTCACCCCGTTTGCAAACCACGAATTCCCGATTTTACTCTCCCCACTTCCTGCGACCAGAACCGCCTCTGTCACTACTCCTACTTCTACGCCGACGGTACCTACGCCGAGGGAAATCTCGTCAGAGAAAAGTTCACTTTCTCCCGTTCCCTTTTTACCCCTCCTCTCATCCTCGGCTGCGCCACGGAGTCCACCGACCCCAGGGGCATTTTGGGAATGAACCGTGGACGCCTCTCCTTCGCTTCACAATCCAAAATTACCAAATTCTCCTATTGCGTCCCCACCCGAGAAACCCGACCCGGCTCCACTTCATCCGGTTCCTTCTACCTTGGCCACAACCCGAACTCTCTCCGGTTTAAGTATATCCAAATGTTGACTTTTACTCAGAGTCAACGCATGCCAAATCTTGACCCCTTGGCTTATACTGTCGCCTTGCTGGGGATAAGAATCGGGGGCAGAAAATTGAATATCTCCCCGGCGGTTTTTCGTGCTGACGCTGGCGGGTCGGGTCAAACTATGATTGACTCCGGATCCGATTTTACTTACCTTGTTAATGAGGCTTATGATAAGGTGCGGGCGCAAGTAGTGAGGGCTGTGGGGCCCAGGATGAAGAAGGATTACGTGTACTCTGGCGTTGCGGACATGTGTTTCGATGGGAACGCGGTTGAGATCGGACGGCTGATAGGGGACATGGTGTTCGAGTTCGAGAAGGGCGTGGAAATAGTGATCCCCAAGGAGAGGGTTCTCGCTTCCGTGGAGGGTGGGGTCTACTGCGTCGGGATTGGCAACTCTGATAAATTGGGTGCGGCCAGTAACATCATTGGGAATTTCCATCAGCAGAATCTGTGGGTGGAGTTTGATCTCGTCAATCGCAGAGTGGGTTTCGGTGCGGCTGATTGTAGCAAATTGGCTCAATAAAGGAAACGCTTAGATACGTGTTGGTGCATGTACCTTACGTGTGTCAGCTGTAGGTGATTAGGGATTTTTGTACGAAGGACAACCTGTCACGTGTCCGATGAGTGTGATATCGGTGGTGATAATGATGATGATTATAAAGTTGAAACTAATCACACGGTCCAAGAGCGATGAAGAAAAAGAAAGTTCTGCAACTGTTGCCATGATGAGACGAAAACGTGGATGGTTTTAGATCGACGTGTGGGGCTGGTCTTGGAGGATGTGTGAAGAAGCCACATAAGTAGTAATGCTGTACACTGTAATATGAAGAACACCGTGACGCATTGTATATATACGAGGATTAATTAGAGGGTGTGTATTATATTATATATCATATTTAATATAAATATATGAACCATTGCTTTGTTTTTTAAATATAATATTATGTATAGGAAAAAAAACCTTTTGCAGGTTGCGGAAATATCATACACATTGCATAGGTTTAGTAATTGCAATGCAGCGTATTTTGAAGGCACATTAAAAGAAGTTAATGTTAGGGCGAAAGAAAGTGAGTTTGTGCATTATTGGTGATTAATGAAAAGTGTATTTGATTGAATCACATCCATTAGAATCGGTTTGAACAATGGCGATAGGTTCTTGGAAATAGTTGGCAGGACCATGTACCAAGTTTTAGAGTGGCGGTCTTAAGGTTTGAATACGACACCTCGTGGCATGCATCACACACAATGTTGCAACTTGCAATTACTAACTTCTTTCTCATGTCAAAAACTCATCTACTTCAAACACACTTCTCTATCTATGTGCAAATATATTAACTTATATTCATTTTTTTATATTTTATTTGAGACAAAGAAACTTACTTTTTTTTTTCCTTTAGTTTATATTTTTTTTGTTTTTGACAATTTAATTGATTCTCTCTGTCTCTTTGGCACGTGCTTGTCTCTCTCACCTCCATCTTTATACATCAATCTCAGGTTCCCAACACAGGCTAATCTGTGAGCAGAGCCAAAGTTGTGTTTTTCTTTTTTTCTGATGAATCTTCAAAAAGAGGGAATGAGCTGGCAATGACAACTATTACCCAAAAAAACAACTACAACTATCCAATTAAATGGAAAAGGTACATAATTTAGGAATGGCCAATTAACGTGATTTTTCTCTCTCTACTTAATGCAGATTGTAGAATGGTGTGAGAGAAAATAAGTTAAAATATAGGAGGCAAAATCTTAGAAACATATTTTATGTTTAAAATTTGACCCCTAAAACATTGACTAGAAAACATTGACTAGTGGTGGTATTAACCAAGTTAAGTTCTCATGCCGCCACAAAAAGTGGTTTCAGCAATAGTATAATAGTAGTTTAAAATAAGGTTTGGCCGAAAAGGTAAAAGGGTATTTATTGGTTTGATAAGAAGAGGACAAAGGCATTAGTAGTAGAAGGAAGAAAGTGAAGGAACAAGATTTTACGATTACGAAGAAGAAACGAGGTTGGATGGGACAAGAACAGCTACTTTCGACTACTTCACCTCCCAACACACTTCTAATTCCCGACAGTATCTTTCCTATGATTAAAGTTCTTAACAAAATAATGTTATAGCCTCATGGGAATAAAGTGAACCCCGTCTTAATCAAATTAAGCAAACTTAATACATTACTAAACTCATTTTGCATTATCAACACTTTTTTAATCTTACAACGTAAAATAGTTTTTCACATCATCATCTTAACACTTCACTTTACTACTATTTTGGAAAGGGATTTGGACGTAAACAAATTATTATAAAAAGGCTTTAACTAATACTTGTAATGCACAGCCTGTAATTATTATTATAGCAAAAATAAATTCAAATGTGAATTATAAAGGAAATACAGTAATGTTATCCACACCACACGCATAAAAATATCTGCACACATGTCCCACAAAATATAGAATGATCAATGCTTGAATTCCTGTTACCCTATTCCATATACACACCTAACGTGTTTTTTGTCATCAAATAAATTTCATTGGTACAACAATTAATCATCTAAGCAAAAGGTTTTCAACTTTTTGTTTTCCAACACACTCATAAACCAATCTACTTTCTCTTGCATTTTTTCTTTCTAAATATGTTTCAATAACTCGTTTATTTGGTTTGTTGGGAGTATAAACTATAGTTGCCTTAATTTGCATGCTACACTAACTAATAAACGAAACACATTCAAATATTTTCTCACACAAAAAATCTGAAGGATCACTCACACAAATTAATGATACCCAATATGAAGGGACATTTTGTCCTTGGGTATTTCTATTTATTTTAATATATGTTATTTAATTACTTTTAAAATATTTTTTAATGTGTTGAAATATCTCATAAGTGTTTACTTCCTTTATTTATATTATTATTTCATGGGTGTATATATAGGCTTGCATAATTTTATCCTCCCATTGGATAGTCAATGAGACCCTACCACACCCTCCGGTTTTCCTCCTACTCATTATTGCAAACAAAATGGTTGAAAAATAGGAATGAACGACAAAAAAAAAGGTGAAAATTTAAATTTATCAGTATATTGCATAAAAATAAGTAAGAAAGAGAATAAAAAGAAAATTCTAAATTAATGTAAAAAATATATTTTTTACATTAAACAAAATTAATATAAGTGTGGTTATCTTACAACTCAACCTATATTAGTTAAAATGGATTGAATTGAGTTTGAATTTAACAATTCCTTTAAATAATTTTAACATATTTATTGTTGTTACTGAAAGTGAGTTTGTAGGTAACGAGTTTTTAATTGGTTTATAAAGAGATGAGAAAATTCAGCTGAGAGCAACTATCTGATATTTAAGTTCGTAGAAGTACAAAAATTGTAAATTCTTATCAATAAGAAAATTAAGAGTATGAAGTAAGATAAAATTATAGTTCTTAGAAAATGAATATTTATAGGTTAATCAGGTTAGAGACCATTATCAGTCTTTTGAATTAGTCACGTAATTATTTTTCATTGTTTCATCAATAATCGTTCATCATTTAAGGCTCATTGATTAAGCCGTTTTATTCATGATGATCATTAATGACAAATAATAGCTCGATTACGAAGTTGGACAATCACCCTAATCACCCTCAGTTATTAGCCGTTTCTGATCTAGAGACATTTTTCATCTTAGAAAGTTAAAAAATATTATATATTTTTAGTAATATTTTTATTTATTAGCTTTTCAATTAAGTACTTAAATAAAATTTCAATTACACTTTAACCTTTTTAATAATTTATTTTTGTAAACAAAATTATTTTATTCTATACAATTTGAAGTATAGTTAATACTTTTCTATAAAGTGTATGCTAAACGCTAGCATTTATAACTGGAAAATTGGAAATAAAATATAAGAGTTTTTACAACATTTGTGTGGTTAAAATGCCTTGGTCGACTTTGCTTAGTTATCTACCTATTCTTTAGGAGGTCAAAATTTTAATTTAATTTTAGTATATTTAGTTCATAACTCAAGTTGAACTAATTAATTATTAAATTGATCTTCAAACTGTATTTTAGACTGTTTAACTAGTGAAAAAGGGTTGCATGGAAGTAAACAAGCTCGTGGCTTTAAATAATTTTGTAGCAAATATTAAGTATTAAAATACTATAGTAATATATTTTTCATATATTGTTCTGATTCAAAGGTTTTTGTGGGTTAGAATGGCGTTTAGAGAGTTAATCTCTCTCCTTCAACCTATCTAAATAAAAAAATCAATCCCTTTTCCTTGTGATTTTTTCTATAATTTTAGATATCAATTTTTCTAATTAGGTGAGTCATAGACAACTAAATCGTTCTTTAATTACGATATCTCTTCTTCTTTTTTGGCAGATTTAACATGCATTAACTCTACTTTTCCATCAAAATGAAAATTGAGAGAAGGAGACACGTCTGTGAATAAATGGCAGAAGGAAGAGAGTGGGGGCATGTTAGTGATAAGGGTTATAATTAGAGAGTGGGTCAAAAGAAGCAAACATGGAATGGCCCATGCCCATAAATGACTTACAACCTTATTAAATACAATAGTCCCTAGATTTCAAACTATTTCAAGTTTTATTTCTAAAAAATGTTAATTTTTTTTATCTTAATAAAACATTTTGCATTTTTTTATTTTCCATTTTTTAAACACATGTATGAGGTTTTTTTATAAATCAAGAAATGTAAATAAATAAAAGTTGTAAAAAAGTGATATAACAGTATAATTGATAGAAAATAAATTGTTATATCTTGTGGAGTATTTTGTGAAGAAAAGATGATGGAGGAAAAAGATGTTGAAGCAGGTGTAGTAGAGAGTGAAAAGTTGTTGCAGGGGAGAATGGAGAATAGGTCGAAAGTAAGTTACGTCACAGTCACAACATTATTATTTATAGGAACCAGCTGGCCATAAAATCCTGGAGCAGACTTCACCAAAAGAAAAGTGCAATCCCAAGGAAAATGTTACGTTATTTTCTGACCCAAGATTCTAGTAATAATAATTACACACACTATTTATTCTTTCTTTATTTATTTTACAGCTATGGCTAAGTTGGAGATGATTGGAATCTCTGATTTTGGCCAAAAAAGAAACAAAAGATGTGGAAAGCTCCCATATTATATTCCACCTCGCTACAACAAACACTGCCCAATTCATTCACAAACAAGGACCAAAATTTAAATTTGGAATTCAAGGGAAAGGAAGGGTCAATTAGGTTAAGTTATGGCCATGGAAGTAGGTGTAGAATAAACTTTCTTATTTGGTGTACTATTTGTTCTACACGTCGAATAGCTTTTGGTACTCGAATACTTTTTCTACTCGAGTTATTCAAAGTATATTATAAGATTTCTGTTTTTGAATGGGATGCAAATCAAAGAGAATTATTAGTTGGTCAATCAGTTTATCATTTTTCCTCTCTTTTAGAAATGATTTATTTTAGAAATGATTTCTTTGTGTTTTTCCACTTCTCGTCTTTGTGATTTCAATATGAAATTTTGGAATTGTATTTGTAAAAGACACTCTCACACCACTTAAGTGAAAATTCGGTGTTTGGTATTCGATGTTATTAGTACTGTACGATGACGTATATGGTTATTGAAATCTGTGTCTATTTATATGATTATTATAGGTCATTTGTTATTAGGTCGAATTAAGAATTTATATTGTGATTAAAAGTGTATTATCTAATGTTTGATCACTTATTAGTATTGTTATTCCTCTATTTGGATGTAATGGTTTTGGTTGTGTCGGTCAACCTTTACAAAGTGTTGACCTCCAAGTATCGTCCGACTGGTATAACTTCATAATCTCGTTATACAGTAGTATAGTATATTATGGAATCTTGAAATCTTGATATTTGAGACATATTTGAGAGTAAACTATAAAATCTTTGATATTTGGTATTAGATGATATTATAAATTGTTATTGATATGAAACATTTTCTTATAAGAATCTATATGAAATTTTTGTTCAAAACTTATCCATGATAAATTGATGGAACTTTTTGATAAAATGATGTGAACACTGGTTTTGACACCTATGCGATGTGGTGCTTGGTTGCTTTAGCCTTTAGTTGGTGCTTGGTTGGGATGGAGGCAGACAGAAACAAAGTTTGCTTTAGTGGGAACTACAACTCATGGGACCTTTTTTTTCTCATTCATCCATGTCAAACAAATTGCTTTTAACACCTTCGTTTCACATTTCCAATATTGGTCAAGCATGATTTCTATTTTTCAAAATTTCCCACCTTTTCAAATTTCAACTACCAATTGCACCCCTCCCTAGTCATTTTCTTTTTTAAACAAGGGTCTTGTTTTTATTTATCAATCACTTGCTTTTTCAATAAATGTTATAACTTATATTTGATTTTACTTCCTTACCAGATAATTGATGTAAATTTAATTTTGACTTTGATATAATGATTCAATTAAATATTTATCACGGTATTATAAATTATATTTAATAATGTAAATACACATTTTTTTACTTACAAATAGCAATTTAATTATCGTGATTTAACCAACTAACCTCCCTGTAGGAGAATTGATGGAACCTAATATAATTTAACTTAAAAGTTATTACAAATTATAAAATAATAAGTTAGGGATATGGTAAAAGAAGTGAAAGTAACATAATTTAATTTTTTAATAATTTTATCTTATAAAAATCAAAGAATATTTAAAAGAGTTTCAAAACATGTTGCAAGAATTTTGCTTATAATGGGAATAATTTTATTTAAAAAATATAACTTTACCTATACCAAAAATAGTGAAAATATAGAGTGAAATTTGAAAACAAAAAATATACAAACAAAGTGAATGGTAGGTAACATGATTCTTTTTCTAATTCAATTTCTGGTTTCTTTATTTCAATTGCAATTATGTTGCAAGACTTTACGTGTAAATCTTTTTAGAGGAAAATTTACATTATTTTTTACTTAATCAATTTTATTAGCTTTTATTAAAATACAATTAAATTTTAATTTTGTACTAATTTGACGATTGAACTCATAAATTATAGTTTTTTAAAACAAAATAAAATATTTTGATTATTTATTAAATATTTTACATATCCTTATTTCTATGTACATCAAAATCATCAGCATACAACTTCAACTATAAATTAATCTAAACTTCAGTGACCTATTACTAATTTATTTTCTTTTCTTAATTTACAATTTAAATGTTTTTTAATTATTCATTGAGTTAATATATATTAATATGTTAATATATATATATATATATCAATTTATATAATGATAATGTATATACATAAATAAATATGTATGAATATACATTTATATATAATTTTATCTATTTTTTTTAATTCAGTAACACGTCCATGTGTATATATATATTACATATAAAATATTATATGTAATAATTTTTAATAATTTAAAATTTTAAAGGTCATAGTTGCATTTGTAGAATAATATTTAGGAATATTATTCCTCATGTTAATCTAATGTTTGCTCATTTCTCATAATGGTTCATATCAGAACTATTTTCAGTTTATATTCATTATATTTATTATTAATTACACATTTTCAATATGGTAAAACACAATCTTCTCCAACTAATTAATTTTGAGTTTGTATCGCAATTACACAACTTAAAAGTAAAATAAAAACACAATGATAATACAAATTATTATTTTTTATTGAAAAAAGTAAAATTCAAAAATACAATTTTTTATTATAAATTATATATTACAAAACTTAAAAAAATATGTTTAATATTTCAAATTGTAAATTTGTTTGATAATCTCGGATTTTTCATCCAACTCTTGCAGAAATCACAAATACACCAAGAACCATCACCAAACACACCACAATATTCCTACACGTATACAAACTCTAACGGAATGAATACCCATTGTAATGAATTTAATTCTACATAGGTAAATTTGAAAATATTAAATTATTGGGTTGGAGATTGAAACCTTTTCGGAAACGGGTAAAACCCAAAACCCATTTCTTTCTTCACCAAGAAACTCTTCAACAAAGTCACTTATTCAACGATCTGCAACCCTCTGGTCTTCCATACCCAACTCAGAGAGAAAATGGGGTTTGGTTTGTTGGCTTCGAAGGCCCTTAGACCCACCTCCAGGCTCCTCCGAACCATCGTCTCCAACCCTCAGCTTCGCAATCCCGAGCCCTCCGCGGCGCAGCCGGAGCGCCCGCCGCGGACTCCTGGTTAGCTTACACCGTTTATGTTAGAGTGATGATTTCGGTTTCTGTTTTGTGATTATCTTGTATGATAATGACTTTGATCGTTAGATTTTGATATTGTTGGTGACTCGAGTGATTATGCGTGTGTATCGTGACTAATTTTAATTTGATTAATTGAGTCTGGAGGTTTCCGTAGGATAGAATTTTAGATGGACATTGTCGAACTTAGTTGTTGAGTTTCATGTTTCCTGATGTTGTTCAGTTTTCTAATTCGCTTTCCTGCTTCTTGTGCCTTCCCTGCCTTCACAGGAAACACCACAGATGTATTTTCCGGTAGGCAAAACCATGCCTACTCTCTCATCTTAAATCTCTTAACATCACTTTTGTTGCAATTTGATGACACCCGTCACATTTTCTTATCACCTGTCTCTTTTGGGTTTGTTTATTTTTCACATGTGTTCAACTCTTATGGTGACTGTGATCACGCCTCTTTCTTTTTAAATTTTAGATGGTGGGTTTTGTGTAAATGACTGGCATTTTACATATAAGAAAGGGTTGTGAAGGTCACTCTTATACCACGATGGTGTTAATTTATAGGGCAAGTTTGTGGCAAATTTAAATGGCAACTTTGGTGCACTGCATCTTTTCTAGTTTGTGCTATTTTTTAGAAAGACGTTAACTTCTTTTGTGCCCGTTTTGACTTTGGTGTTTTTTGGAATTGAAAATAGAACAGAAAAATTTTCTTCAGATTTTCACAAAAACCCTTGCACCCACTTCCTAATTTTGAGGAAAGGAATTATTTTTTTTCTCTTTGGCATTTAAATTTTACATACTAACAGGTTTTTTGCATCTCTCATTGTTGACTATGCTGCACAGGACTGAGGTTGGTTCATGGTTATTAATTGTGCATGGAGAATGATTTTATTATCCTGCAAGGAAGATGATATTTGCCCACTCTTACTTTCTTATTGTTTTTATGTTATTCCAGTTAAACTCAAAGTTTGTCGTTGGTACCAAACTGGTGCACATGGTTGGAGGATAAATCTTTGGGATCCCTGTTTATGGATTGTTATATCTGGACATGTAGGTGTGTTTTATAACTAAAAGCTACTGTCATTTAATCATTTTCAAATTGTAATGATGCTATCTCTGTAATTCTTTATGATTATTTCATGTTGTATTCCAATCTTTTGCATCTAATTTTTGCGGAGAAAGTTCTTCCAAGTGACACGCAGATAGCAGAGTTGAATCCTTTGGATCAAGGGGAAAGTTCATTATCTTTTAAAATGTTAATCCCTCACTTTTTTTATTCTTTGCCTATCAAAATTTTTGCTTTTACTGGCTGCTATTTCATATGCTTATAGAACAATGCTGAAAAAGTCTTAATCAACTTCCCTTCCTATATTGTTAAAGAAAACTGGTCACTCAAAAGGTTAGGTTTCGTCTCTAAGATGACCCTCATTAAAGACTTCAAGCTTGAAGCAAGGATAAGTCTTGCACCCGCTTAAATTTAGTTAAGATAGTAAGGATTGAAATCCTTTGTCAACTCTTTGATAATACGGTGTAAAAGAAACTAAGATGTTAAAGCATGGAGTGTGATTTTTGATGTTTGAGTACACTATCACTTAATACATTCCATACATACTAAATACACTCTTGGATAACTTAAAAATGTTATTTTGATTGACCTGTCTATTGGATTGGATAATGAGATAATATTAAGTTGATTACTCCAACACACATTTAAGATGAATTGAATACTTGGAAGTACAAAAACAAAATGTTAAGGAAAATTAAAAATTAAAATAGTTTGTTTCCATTTACTTTGGAAATCACATTTTACATTAATCTCATGATATTATGTTGGAATGAAGTTAATGTGAAATGTCCTGTGCCAATTGTCTCAACTCGAGCTTAAAATGTTTGGTGAAAACACTGATGATTTTGCTTTAACATGTCTATTGCACACCCTGGGTTACAACGCTTACAACCACCTTGTATTGAAGTCTAACTTTTTATTCGGAGAATGGGTAGAACAAGGATTTAGCTCTAGATCACTTGGTCATAGATTTTTTGATACCTTGTCTTCAGCCAATAATACCAAAATCTTTAGCAGTTAAAGCTGTTAAGTCAAGATACATGAATGATTGTATTTTGGCTTCCCTAAGGCTGCAAATTTTTTTTTAGGGCACGGTCTATTTGATGAGATTTATATCATTTAACTCAATGAAATTTTGCTCAAAAACTTCATCCCATGGATAAATATTTAATATTGTAGCACACGATATCAACATTGAAAATGGATTAGGCAATACTCCCACATAATTTAAGTTGACTAATCTGATTTTTGTGCAGCAATGACTTTAGGAATTAGTGCCGGTGTCGCATATGCAGAAAATGTGAGAACTGAAGCATCTTCTAACAGTGACCCAGGAGAGGACTTAATTGGCTTGAGAAAGATTGAGGATGGTTCTGTCGTATCAAACTTACATACAGCAAAATGGAGAGTCTTTACTGATAAAGCTAGAGAATTTTTTCAACAGGTATGGTGTTTCTTTGTTATGAAGTTCTATTATACACTCCATGTAGTGGAAAAAGATTGTTGTTGACTATCTATTATTTGCCAGGGAAAACTAGACGAAGCTGAAAAACTCTTCCTTTCTGCCATACAAGAAGCTAAAGAAGGTTTTGGCGAGCAAGATCCGCACGTTGCTTCTGCATGCAACAATCTGGTCATTTTACTTGCAATTGATATTGCTACTCTTATTTTATTTTATTTTTGATAAAGGAGTTTTATAGGTGAGACACAAGGCATGAATTCAACTAGGAGAGGGCAAGGTTATCTATAAAACCTAAAATGAGAGATCAAGCAACATTATTTATGAATGCAATAAGGCTTTCCAAGCTAAATGCATATCAAACATGATACTCTCCATCAAAATAATCATTAGTGCATTTTGTTAAAGATATGATCTGATTATATTAAACAGGGAAGTATTGTATGATTTGATTACATCAAATAGAGAAATATCATAGAAATATTTCTCCTTATTAGTTATTGATTTTGTTCCTTATTATCGTATCTCTTTTTCATTATAAATAAGAATGCTAACGTGTGTACACAACACGATTACAATTTACAAGTAATCCTTTCAATCCGTCCTCCGTGACTTGTCACTAATCCGCTCCATGACTTTTTCCATAGAGGCACTGGCCCTGACTTTTTTACTTTGACTTTCTTGGGTAAACAATAACCACTGCAATATTTTTTCTCTCTAGCTGCCACCACACCCTGCAAACATTTTTTTCTCTCTGCAAGCAGTTGTGCCCTCCGAGCACTTTTACTTGGCAGTTGTCGTGCCCTCTGTGCACTTTTGCTCCTCAACATCTATTGTGCTCTCACAGTGTCTTTGCTCTTTAGCTGTCACCACACCCTTTGAGTATTTTTTCTCTCTGGCAAGCACTGCGTCCTTCCAATATTTTTTTTTCTCTTTGACAACCACACCCTTTTAGCATTTTTTGGTTTCTGCTATCCGCTGCCCCCTTTGACCTTTGATGCAACCCTAGAACTGGTGCTGCTACTCTTCTTTGTTGACCACTACACCTACTCTAGTTTGAAGGAGATTGTTAACTATATGATTTGATTACATTAAATAGGGAAATATGATATGATTGATTACATCAAATAGGGAAATATCCTAGCAAATAATTCTCATTATTAATTATTTTGTTCTTTATTACTGTATCTCTTTAGTATAAATAAATATGCTCATGTCATGTGTATACACAGCACACATCTACAAACAATCCTTTCAATACATTTCATAAAGGATGAAAACACAATTTTTCTTTCTTTTTTCAAAGTGTATTTTTTATCTTCTAGTAGTTTCTTTGATGCCTATGCTGCATTTCTTATCATCAGTTGGGAAATATCTTGTATTTTTATATTTTTTGAATTTTTTTCCTGATATTTGCTGAACTATTTTTGAAGCTTTAAGATTTATAGTAAGAACGTTGGTACATCTACTGTAATTATGTTTTTCATGGAAAAATAGCTTATGGTATTTATATTTATACACAACTTGCAATGGTCAAATCTCACATAATTTGGTGATAGTAATGGTATGCATGTGATCAACACTTTCAGCTTCTAGTCATTTTTATTTATTTTTTGTATAGCAGTTTGGTTGGTTGATTCTTTGTTGTTTAGGCTAGTTGAAAAAGAAAATGACTCTCATAATATGCACCACATTTTGATTATTGTTTTTTCAGGCCGAATTCTACAGGGTTAAAAAGGCATTTGACAAAGCAGAACCATTGTATTTGGAAGCCATCAATATATTAGAGGAATCTTTTGGTCCCGATGATGTACGGTAGGGTGCAATAACTGTTACCATCACAAATAATGCTTCATCTACTTTAAATTGTATAAGTTGAGCATCATTACTAGGAACTATAAATTTTTATACAATACATGAATAGGAATTATGATACTGTATGGGGCTTGGTCAATCAGGTTTAATGCTCATTTAAGGGATATAAAGGATGATCTAGAGCTTTCCTGGACGTGGGTCATGGAAACATAATATTCCGAAAAGGAGGAACAGATATAGACAATACTAGAAAATTTCAACTTAAGCCTATTTTACGAAGTAAATGAAAAATGCTGCTTCAAGATTTGTGGAACAGACCTTCAAATTTGTTTCAATTGATTTCCTAGTTCCTACTTGTTATATATATGATATAGGCAGTCAACTTTGAATCTCTTGTAATCCAGTTTTACATGGAAAGACAAAACATAAAGAGGTTAAGACTCCTCGGTCCACTATACAAAACAACACGTTGGCATTTTCAATAAAATCTTTCCGGGGACCAAGAATAATGTATATGTGATAAGTTGGGATGCTAATGATGTGTATGCTCTTGCCTCAGAGGGTATGTTTAGATATATGGTATAATTAAGGAATATTAGGGAAATCGTACTTCTTTCCACTATTCCCCTTAATAGATTGTTTCTAATCCCTAAATTCATGATCAATTCTCTTAAACTTGTGTATAAATATGGTATTGTAGTCGTTAAATAAACAATTTTATATTCTCTTCTAAAGTAGGAACCAAAACCAAAATTGAAGTAAATTACAGGGTAAAAAATGCCTTTAAGCTACATAGATGTGTGTATGGACATAGATATGGATGGATATTCATTTGGATTCCCACATATCCATACGTGTCTTTAATTTTGAATATTTGATCGTGTAGGGTTGGAGTTGCTGTTCACAACCTTGGGCAGTTCTACCTTGGACAACAGAAATTGGAAGAAGCCCGTGTTAACTATGAGGTAATTGGTTGAACTCAACAATCTTGGTCTTGGTGTCGTGTTTTTTTCTCCCATTATTGGATAAAGTATAACTTTATTCAACTATTCTAATTAATATCCATCAATTTTACCCTACTCTCATAAATGTCCTATACTTTGAACTACAGGAATTAAACACCATGAATTACCCCACTTTCTGGGACACTCTAGTCTTGTATTGTGGAGCATTTACTTAATTGAGAAAACCACCATTGCTATTATCAATCATGCAATGTTTTTATACAAATTGATAAGATCCAAGCCTTCGTATTTTTTTGGCCTACAACAAAGTCCCCAACTGAACACTTGGATCTCTTTTCTCCTACTCGTGGCTAAAGAGTCTCTTAATCAAGACAATAATGAAGACAAAAGTTAGATACAAATTTCTCTAAGAGAAGGTCCTGAATAAAGGTTAAATGAACCTAAAGAAACCAAAACACTCAATTTTCTAAGCACTTGGAATCTTCTTAATGTTATGTAATGGAACCAATTTTCATTATTTTTGGATCTTGATGTTGGTATAGATTTTTGTTTGTAGTTAGTCCTACTCCTTTATGTTTTTTCAGTTCTAGTGACCGCCTTTTCTCTTTTTTTTAACAGCGCGCTTTGAAGGTATGGACCTATTATTCTCAGGGAGTAACAACTATTCTCCTCTGTGTATCACCTTGTATTTCATTCTTATATCTTGACATCCTTTTTGTGTTTGATGATTGAGGCTTTATGTTGTCTTGATTATAGCATGTGGTAATGTCTATTGATTCAGATAAAAAGGCGCGTTCTGGGGTTTGGCCATTCAGAATGTTCAGATACAATGTATCATCTAGGAGTGGTAATTATTTGTCCTTTTACACTACTATTTTTTATTCTTGTTTGTTGTGTTTGTTAAAGTAGTCTAATACTGTATTAAGAAAAAAGAAATTTAGATTTTGGAAGATTGATCTTGGGGTCAAAATAAAAAACAAAGGTAGTGTCTGGTTAATTTTCAGTTGACATGCTTCATTACTAATAATTACAAAAATTCCACCTTCTTTTTCTGTTTACTACTTTTAATAATTTGGAAAGGAAAATGAAAACAACAAAATTTGTTTCCACCATTTCCTTTACTACAACATCTTAGGAACCAGAAGTATTATGAAACAGTGGCCTTTTTATCTCCCACTAGATTGAAAAAATTAAGAGTTGAAGATAGAAACAACTTTTTGTGGATGAAGTCATTCACTACTATTTTCACATAATTTAGACATGCTATAGCTACCACAACAGATTAACCCCAAAAATGAGTAAAAATGTGGATGGGAAGCGGTTTATTTGTTTTGGATGTAGGGGAGAAACAAAATACTGATTTGTCATAGATATTCTTAATACTTGCTCTGTTGTAAAGCTATGCGGGAACTTTGATGCCCTAAGTTTTACATGTATTTCAATTTTTTTCTTTATTTTGACATAAAAGAGTATTTCTACTTTCTGATATTTTAATAAACATCTTTTACAAGTTAGTAAGGTAAGGTTTGCCTCTACTTATATACTGTAGATTGGTCTTATCTCTAGTTGATGTAGGATCTCCAACATACCCTGTCACACCAAGAACATCGTGCGTTTACGCCAAGGACATCGAGCGTGAGAATCAAGGGGGGCCCGATAGCAGGTGGTACGATAGGCTCAAATCTCAACTAGAATATACTTTGAATGATTCTGATACCATATTAGGAAATAAAATTTAGGCATAACTTAACCTCACTAAACCGGTTCAGTAAGATGAGGTTTGTCCCCACTTAAATATTGTAAATTGGTCTTATCTTAAGTCAATATGAAATCTCCAATAACAAAAAACAAAAAAAGTTATGAATTAAGGTGATGCTTGAAGGAGCATTGAAATAAGAAAGTTTGTTTTTATATATACATATGTCCAGTCTCTGCTGTGAAGCAATGCTCCATAATATTGTGGTAGTTATTAAAAAAAACTGAGTTTTAAAAGGATAACCTATGTAATTTCTGTGGGATATAATAGTTTTCTTGCCTCTCTTAGGTCTAATGCTTACTAGGGGCTTTGAATGCAATTTGCCTCATTGTTGAATTATTTTTCTCTTTGATGCTTCTTGGAAGTTGGAATTTTTGTTGGATCTTATTCTACAATAATTGTGTTCAGGTGTTGTATCTTCAAGGAAAAGAAAGGGATGCTGAGGTCCTTATTAAGGACTCTATAAGAATGCTAGAGGTATGTGGAACAATTTTATGTAACTTGAATCCCCCCACAGTGGTAATTGGTAATTGCCATTATTATTATTATTATTATTGTCATTCTTGTGCTTAATCTAATTTGTTTACGAATGTAGGAAGGTGGTGAAGGAGAGTCACATGTATGCATTAGAAGACTACGATACCTCTCACAGGTGGCCCCTTTTAAGTCTTTTTCCTCCCAAATCATCTTTGATAATGTGAAAATAACGTAAAAAGAGGTATATGATTAATCCCTCGCGTATAATGAACACATATGGTTATGTAGTTATAGATAAAAAACATATGGGCTAAGCCTGCTACATCTAATACTCTCCCTCAAGCTGATGCCTCTAAATAGTATGTACCAAGTTTGTTACAAATATAACCTGTTCTAGGTCCATATAAAGATTTAGTGAAAATATCTATTAATTGATCATTTTGAATTAACAAACTCAGTTTGATCACGAACATGTGAATAATTATAAGGAATATAGTAGATAACATGAACTTTGACTTTTGCTTGAATTCTTTAGAAGGAGTAGAGGTAGAAGGCAATAACTCATTGAAGTCATGAAGAAGGGCATGACTTTTATCGAGATATTCAGCCATTGTACCATTAAGACGTTCAGGAGCAACAATATTGAGGAGATTTTCACAAACACCATAAAGACATTGAGTATCATTGGTGTACAATCATTTGGCCTGTTCCCAAACTTCTGAACATGTCTCATAAGCACAAAATGTTTGTTTTAAAGATTTGTATATAGTAGACTTGAGAACAATAATTTTCAACCAATGGGAAACCTCATTTTCAGCAATAATGGCCACACTCTAGGTAAAATGATCAACATAATGCTGACTCTTAAGCCATAGTCAATCCAATTAGTTCCATCCAATTTATCAATGGATAGATGTACATTGACATAATTTGTATAGATGGACGGATCATGCACAGTGGCAGCAGAAAAGGCCATGGATGAAGAGGAGAGGGAAAAACCCTAAAAAGAACAAACGAACTCCTATCAGGATGGCAAGAGCAGAACGAGGACGACAAGGCGATCCCGACATTGGTAATCGCCGCTGAAAAGGGTTCAAACATGCCAGCAGAAAGCGGTGATAAGGCTTGGAGAGGCGTGTGAGGGTGCGTCGGAGCTCCGATTGCCACAATCTTTGTGGTGTGTTGGTCGTCTGACTGGTACAATCTGAACATATGTGTCGCTGGTCCAAACGACGACAGTGGCGGGAAAAAAAGCAACTGGTGAACAAAAGTCAAGGATTTTACAATAGTTCTAGATACCATTTGAACTTAAGATAAAAAGTGGTATAGAATTAATCCCTTGTGTATAATGAACACAAAGGGTTAGGTATTTGTAGATAGAAAAATACCATACGCATGGGTTAAGCCCGTTATATCTAACAGAGAAAAAGTAATATCCCTTCTAGAAAATATGTTTGTATGCACACACATATACATATGTATATGTTTCATACATTGTGAGTGGAAAGATCTTTTAGTGTCAACCAATTAGAAATCACCCAGGTAATTATTATAGAAGTCAACAATCTTATCATGCATAACTCTACGAAAAACCTTTACATTGTATATTTATATATGTTGGCAAGGATGAAATTTAATATTTATCTTGAATATCTTCCAACTGCCTAGGAGGTAGAACACCACAGTGCATGTAAGGTTAATATAAACTAGTGCTATCTCATGGGAATCAATTTAGGGCCAGTTAGTTATTGGCAGAAAGTTGGAACGATAATTTATTATCAGAATGTGTAATAGTAATAAGAGCTGTTATTAGCAGTTTTGTATTATTAGAATATGTTCATCAGCAACTATTGTGCTGACAGTTAAGGGCAGAAAGTTAGGAGCTGTTTGCATTTTTTTTTATGATGCTATTGCATATTATTAAAATGTGTAATTGTCTAAATAGAATGAATGATACATCATGTGTTTGTCTTTTAAGACAGAAACTAATATATTTAGGAGTCTGTGACTCGGGGAGACAGCAGATACTGACATACTGTTCTGTTCTAAGCATTTTATCTGTTTTAGTGATTATGTTCAATTAGTGTTCTATCACTGTCTATAAGTTTAGAAAGGACACCTAAAACTTATTTCACACAATCCAAGTTGATTTGAAAGTTAAAATATTGTTCACATATAAGTGCTTTCAGACACAACTAAGATAACAGATAAAAACTATTATTGTTTCTCCACCAAACAACCTTTAACTTTGAGAAGAGTTGGTTCTTGGCTCTGTATAGGATTTTTTTTAACCAATTGGTAAGGAGTTTGATATTCTTCACCTCCTTCGTAATATAATTATGAATTCCAGCATATAAAGCCAGAATGAGTTTGTGCGTTGTTCATCCCTCAAAGTGGATCTGTTCCTACTTTTCTGTTTATTAATTTCCCATATTATCTTTCTTAACTAAATCTACTTATTGCTACATTTTTCTAGATATATATGAAGTCACATCAAGTTGCTGAAGCTGAAATGGTTCAGAGAAAGATCCTGCATGTTATGGAATTGTCAAAGGTTTTTTTTGTGAACTTCTTTCCTTTGCTATCAACTTTCTTGTTAATGATGATGCATGTATATTTAATAAAATATGTAAGTACTGAGTAAGGGGATAATTTTTTTAGGAAAGTGGTTAAGTGAGATAAACTTCTGGTTGATGAAATTATTCTCACTAGTAAAATACAATTTCTCTAAGCTGGTTGAGTTTTTCTGAGTGAATTGGTGGTTGCGTCATATTTGGTGCTTTTTCTGCCATTTTTAATGTCATGCCATTGTCATGGTTTAGGGGATACAAGGATGGCCATGGCAAGTTGGTTTCTTTTCCTATTTCTTACTGTCACTGTATGAGCTGGCCCATAGATAGGGTGGTTGGCTGCTATTATTTTCTGATAATAAGTTCTGTCGTGATAGAATGCTGTTTCTATTCTTGCTGAATAATAGTTAAAGATTCAACTTATGTAGATAGACTTTTTATTATTAGCATATTTAATTTGTTTCATCAAATAGCAGTGGGTGATAGTAGATAAATGGACTCCAATTTTTAAACAAGCTAGTTAGGAGTTCTATTTCTTACAAAACAATCATGATTTGATTATTCATAAAACTATTATTATTACTTAACAATTGTGGAAAGCAAGTAGCATAAGTGGCACTCATGTCAGATCGATATTTTATTGTGTTCCTTGGTAGGAATTTGTAATCTTCTTTTTCCATTTGCTACTTTCTGTTTTCATTTAGAATTAGTTGTGGGTCTTACTCAATGAAATTAGAAAATGTCACATGAATTGTCAACATCACATGCATTTGGTGTAATATAGGGATGGAATTCCTTGGCCACAGTTATTGCAGCTGAATCTCTGGCTTTGACCCTTCTAGCATCTGGCAATACAAAAGATTCAAAAGATCTTCTTGAAAGGTTGTAATATACTTGAACCTGGGAAATTAATTTAACTTTACACAAATGAAATCCTCACTTTTTTTCTTTTCAGATGTCTTAATGTCCGGAAGGACTTGCTTCCCAGTGACCATATTCAGGTATGATTTTCTTTGACAGGAATTTTTGGCAGTTCCAATTATATTTACATTTCAAACCCCTAAAATTGATTGCCGAGCTGGTGTTTCTTACACAAATATTGTTCTTGTTGCATAATCAGGAGAATTATGTTATAATTAAGTGCAGATTCCATTTTATATTTATTAGGACAGATTTGTTAGTAATTTGATTTTATTTGATTTGTACAGCTTTAAACACTCATTATTTCTGGCTTTCATTGCCTATTATTTCTTTCTTTAATTAGGTTGTAAAACAGTCTATAAATAGAGACTGTAATCACATTTGTAAGATATCTCAGAAATATATTTCATTTATTTCTTTCCACTTGAACAGTTCTTATTTTAAGAAAAATCATGACATTCTCTTTCTTTATCCATGGTCAGATTGGTGCAAACCTACTTCATCTAGCAAGAGTGGCAATGGTTGACTGCAGTCAACATAAAGAGTTGGATGTTTCTAGAGCTAAAGCTGAGCTTGACATTGCAAAGAATTATTTGCATAATTCCATAAGGTTGGTATTAGTTTGACATGCCTATCTATCTCTTTCACAACTACTTTTGAATATGGAAACTCAATCAATTTATCAAGGAGCATTCAACTGCTAAACATTAATTGTGCTGTAACCTGGTGGACCTTATTGAATTATATTTGCAGAAGAAAACTCTTGCGTTTTAATTTCCTCCCAATATTATTAGATTACATTAGTAATTTCTTGATTAAGAATTAGATTGGCCTTATATGATTTTTAATTGTAAACATTAACATAATTTGAACTATCATGGATAATATTTGGTTTAAGGTGAAGGCATTTGCTTAGCTTGCCTAGCAATTACTAGCCATCTCCTGAAATTTCAAGAATTTGTCGAGTCTATAGAATGAAGCACATTTATGATAGGCCATTTCTTGTTCCATCTCAGGATTGCACGTGAATGTTTAAAGAAGGTATCAAAACAAAAGGACAAGTTAAAGAAAAACAGTAAGCCTGGAGATTCTAGAAAGGAAGACCAAGCAGCATTGACCATATTGGTTAGTTTTATGGGATTATTATATTGATTTGCTCTCTTCTGTTATTAATAATTATTGGTTTATTATGATATAAATGCAACCTTTTCAGTTGCAATCACTCAATACATTGTCATCAATTGAGTTAGATAAGCAAGAAGTGCAAAAGATTCAGGTTAGATTACAAGCTTTTATGGCAGTACAACTACGTTCAAGAAATGAGAAAAATTGCAAATATCATATTTGTGCTTGGTTAAGTTAAGTGTTAATGTTCTTTTGTAAGCAGGAAGGGGATACTAACCTCGAGGCTCAGGAGGCACTTCTTCAATGCATTTCTGCTTACAAGGAGGTAAACGTTTGTGATGTTTTTTTGGGCAGCTGTGTATGCTCTATTTTTTCTAGTTAATTAATCGTCATAGATAATTAATGTAGTATTGTGGATATTACTCAGTAGTTGATTTTTTTTTTCCTTTCTGAGGAGAGCATTTATATAAGATTTTGTTGATTGATGGTTCCATTTCTGCTAAAAAAAATAGAAGTTATGTTATTGACTCATCAGAGTAATCAAATATGAAATGAAGTTTGATCGCTAATTCTTGCTATTCCAATAATTCCGCATAGAAATTCTGGTGATGAAATATTTGATGAGACAGCATACATGGATGGGTAGTTTGGGGATGAAAAGTTATTATTGGACATTGTGCATAACAGTAGCTTCTACAATGGTCCAAGATATTAAGAGTCATGGATGTTCTACAGAACAGAGTCATCCATTTTATATTACAAAATGAATGATTTGGATCACTAAACCATCCATGGTCCCTAATATTTTGACTGTCGAAGTTGTTATTGACACGTTTACAAATCTGATGCTTCATGAATTTCATGTAGCATGTAAGGAGACAAATGTTTCATCTCCTTACATGCATTTGAGACCATACAAATAATGTTTCATTAGCAAATCATTACGTGAAGGGTGTGAACATCTTCCATGCATTTCTTTCATATAGGATTCTGAAAATTTGTTCTAACTTCATTCTGGCTTTGCAGTTTGTATCTGAGAGGTCAATTGCTGATACCCCTGAAATAAAGAACGAGTACCTTTCATGTTTAAAGCGCGCTCAAAATTTGCTTGGACATAAACTTCATTAGAAGCCAAGCAATGAAACACCATGACAGGATTTTTTTTCCCCCTTTTTCTTTTATTTTTTAATGTGTATGTGCTTACTTCAATTCAAGGGCAATTTTTTTGTTGATAAAGAAAATAATTAAAAATGGAAATAATGTTACTGAGCATAGAAATATAAGTTAATCACATTACCTTTATATTTAACTGTTCTATGCTCAGTTATAGTATTATGCTTTGATATCACTTCAATTGTTAGTAGACCCCCATTTGATTGAAGAAATAATATTTTTCCGTTCTGGGAAAGTTGCAGTGCTAAAATTTCTCTTGACGAAGCCATAATTTTTTCACTGAAAAACATGTATATTTTTGTTCTCTATTTCCAGACATGCATGCTTATCTAAGGGTCTAGTCTAAAAAAGTTTCAGTTTGAGAAAAGGAAACGATCAAACTAAGTTTCCAATTGGTTTTTAAGTAAAAATTATTTGAAAATTTTGAAGTTGCAACACAATCTTACATATTTATTTGAACATATGCATCTCATTTATCGATTTAAGAGTAATTTTATGAACTTTTATATAAAAAAAGTTAAACTAGCAGAAAGTAAGACTGAGGAAGATGCAGTTTACGGGATCTGAACAAATCCCAAAAGAAAGATTATGATGGGAACATAAAGTAAGTGGTGATTGTGAACTTTTAGTAAACCTCCACTCTATAGTGGGGCATATACACACCACAGAGCTTGGAGTGGTTTCTGACTGAACCTAAAAGCCTCTAAAAAAGGTTGAAGAATAAACCTCTATTGGTGTAGACAAGTCAGAAAAATACATTGCTAAAACTCAAAACAGTTTCTGACAGGAGCCAAACTACCACATATCTTTAAACTTCTAGTAGGTCCGAATACCCATATTTCATTAAATGAGGTTATTAAAATTCTGACAACATCATTGTGATTTGTGAACACTTGAAAAAAGTTAAACACACCATTCCTGACACGTGAAGCTCTCAACCACAACACACTGCACTGCATGGCGAAGCATAAATTTTCCAAACACATCCACATTTTTCAAAAAACAGTGGTCTCATGTGATCATGTCCTTCAAGCTCTTCTCTCTGAAATCTCTAGTTGAGAGAAAGAAGCCTCAAGAAACCACAGATGAATTGGCCATTGTGAAAGCTGCTGCACGGGCATGGTACCAACATGGTTCAGGGTCTAAAGCAAAGGCCAAGAGTGAGTTTGAAGTCACAAGATCTCAAAGTCTAGCAAGGCCTTCACGTTACAAGTTAGAAGCTATGAGAATGGCCAAGGAAACAGCATCAGTTCGTACAATTAAACCTCTTCTTGACTCATATGAAGTTCAATGCATTTCAAAGCAATTGGATAGGCTTATTAAAGAGTCTGGCAACAACAATGCAGATAACAGTGATCGTAAGGATAATGGTAACAGAAGGATGGAGAATAAGAAGAGGATCAACAGAAGGGCTTATACTCCTTTGTCAGTCAAATGTGTACCTGCGGTTAATCTAGCTATTTGTCTGCCAAAGGCCAATAATCATTTATGATCATTATCTGTTTTCCATCACTAGGTTAGTTTACTGATTGATGATATATGTCTAAATTGCATGTAATCCATGTTGTTATAGAATAAATTTGTCGACCAACATCAGAAATTTAAACTAAGCATACTTGTGTTGTTTGTAAAATTCTTTAAATGAAGTCCCGTTTTTAAGTATTATGGTAAAAAAAACACTATTAAAAAGAGAGATTATGTTTGAAATTGCTAGTTTTTTCCAAAAAAGATTAGATTTTATTAAACTCAGTGGTCAACCAAATTTCTTAACAAAGATTAGTCATCGTTAAATTCGGTGGTATTTAGTACAATAACATGAGTATCGCATTTACATATTTAGTACTTTATGTATATTTGATCTGCTGTTCTTAATGTTGTTGTTATGAAATAAATCTGTTAACAAACACAGAAGAAATTTAAGTTAAACATACCTATGTCGATATGTTACTTTTTCTGGACTCATTCTCCTTTAAACAAAGTTTCGTGTTCGAGTACTGTGTATGAGAAAAAAGCAGTTGAAAAGAAAGATTCTACTAAAAATGGTTAGTTAGGTTTTGCTGACAAAGACTATAAATTATTAAAAGTGAGTGATCAAACAAGTTTTCAAATTGAAAAAATAAATAGAAAGGGTTTAAGTTGTAGGATGATAATGAGGAGTGAGTGTAATTAAACAAGAGTCGGTGAATGGTAGGTTGTGAAAAGATCTTTTTGTAGTGAGTCATGTGATTCCTGGGACTCCTAACCTAACATCCAATGTAGGAAATATAGAACATATATTTCATAATCTTTAGCTGAGTATGTCAGAAGTACCTAAATCAATGGAAGCTCATGTGAAGGCTACTCATTCATTTCTGTTACTGTCTTGCCACTCATTTTGATAACACTGTCATTACACCCAAATATGTTGCCAACATGCTTCCTTGCCCATCATGACCAGTTGTGCCAAAAATTCTAGACAATTTTCTGTCAATCGTCATTTCATGAATAATAAATGAAATCAAAATCTTCTCTCCTTAATTTCACTACTGCTCTGTTTGTTTCAACAAATTTGCGGGAGAATTTGCTTTTGTTTCAACAAATTGACAGAAATTTGCAAGCGGAAAAATGCGGTGATTCATTGAAATATATTATTTGCATATAAGCAAAAAACTTCACAAAATAGAGGAGAAAGACACGTTAACATCTACTTTTTCCTACTTTGTCCATAGTTATTTTTTAATTTTTAAAACATAACTAAATTTAAAAAATAAAAAGATAAATAAATTTACAAAATTTTCAATTCTAAAAAATAAATTTATGAATATAAAAATATAAATATTTTATTATATATATTTATAATAAAAATAAATATTTTTTAAATCAAATATTTTAATTAACTTAAATTTACACAAAAATATTTTATATTTTATTATTTAAATATTCTTAAAAATAAGGATAAATTTATAAACTTATATTTTATATAATAATAATATAAATATATTTACATAGTAATAGTAAAAGAAAATAAAATAGTAATATATTTAAAATTTAAAATAGAAATAATATATAAAAAATAATAAAATTATAAATAATACTAGTAACTAAAATAAATTTTTAAAATAATAATAATAATAATAAAAATAAATTGCATATTTAATAATAATTAAAATAAATTTATTAAATAATAATATTAACAGTAATAAAAAATAATTTTTATTTTTATTTGATTTAATTTTATGAAAATATTTTTTATATATATTTATAAAAATTTAACTAACTAAAATTTATAAAAAAATATCTCATGTTTTATTATTTAAATATTTTTTAAAGAAAGGGTAAATTTGTAAACTTATATTTTACGCATTTAAAAAAAATAAAAATATCTTTACAACCATCATATCACTCACAAACTTGAATAAACTTTTCTCACAAATTCACTCTATTATATCCTAATCTAAACAACCTCACTTTCTTTACACTTTCCTCTCAAATCACTCCAAATCCACTCCCTCAAATCCTCTTCCCAATCCAAACACAGCCTACAAGTTGACCGAATTTGAAAAGAAATAATTGGGTTTAGCCATGTTGTTTAGTTGCTTCTAATCTCATAACAACAAATCAAACTAATGGTGGTTATTGGTGGTGTTAAAGTTAATGGTTGAGATAAGTTTTTGCAATGTTTTTTCTAGTGTTGATTGTGTTTTAGTTGTTATTTTTTAAGTCATAAAATTTTAAAAGAAAAAAATTGACGAAGTGCAAAAATAGAATATAAAACTAAAAAAAAAAATTGCATTGGGAACATCGAATATATAATAGCTCTCATACACATGATGAAATCGACTTTTCATAATTAATATAAAGATGCATAGATAAGGTAAAAAGATGAAAAAAAGATTTATTTTATTTATGTGATTTAATTTTGAGTTTTTTTTTCTAAAAGACCTAAATAAAGACAATTAGAAATAATAATGATGTGAGATTAATGTTTTTGATCTACCACGTGCGTATTATTATAAAAAAAAGTTAATTTACATTTTAAAGCATTAAGTACTCACTAAATATAATTGAATATAATTTTCTTAGAAAAATACCTGATTTCACATTTAAAAGAAGATAAATTAAATGTATACACTAAATAAACTATATTAAACTTAATAATTAAAAAAAATTATACATACAATTTCCATGAGGTAGGGTGTTAAAACTGTAATACCAATTCTTGTTAGATACATGATAAGGGTAGTTTTTTTTTTGCAATAAGACAAAATAGGCTCTTTCTCATATTTTGAGCAACAAGACGAGGAGGTTTACAAATGAGGTGAATATATGGATGGGTGAAGTTTTGAGGCTATTTTGTTGCACAATATTTATCCAAATCTGGAAGGTTGTAAAATAATAAGAAATGCAGAGGACAAATAGGTTTTAAAAGGTTTAATGAAAACACGTCACATAACCTAGATCATCTTTACCTAAACATATATTAATGTTTTATTTATATTAGGAACTGGATTCGAGATAATTTGAAGAAAAATTGCGAAAAAAATAATGTTGTTAGGATTAAGGTAAATAGAATGGAAGTTGAAAAAAAAAGTTATAAAAATCTATGTGATGTGATTGAAATTGTATATTTTTTAAATTGATAAAAAAATAAAATTATAACTTTTTCTTTATCTTTAAAAATGGTTAAAAATTAAATTTGATTAATTTATTTGTGGATTATAGTTATTTGTAATTCATACATTATTTTTATAGTGTAAGAATTAACTTTGGAAAAATACTAAATGATGTGAAATTGTCGAAACATAATTATGAGTATCAAAAAAATTATTTGATTTAATTAAAAAGTAAATAATTGTGTAAAAGATTTGAATTTGAGTAAAAAAATAGAATTAGAGTGTGGATTTAGGCTAGAACTAAAGTTAGGATTTAAGGTAAGATTAAGAATATGGTTAGAGTCAGAATTTGTTGTAGAGTTAAGGTTAAGATTAGAGTTAAGGTTAAGATTAGTATACCATAAGCCGATTACCCAATTCTCTCTAAATAATGATTAAAACTAAAGACAAGTTAAAGATAATAAAGCGTGATTAAAGGGATATTGGGCCTATTTAATTTTTAAAAATAAAATAGAAGTCATGATAATACAATAAAGTAATGTAATTAATAATATGTTTTCAAATGGCCAAAAACATTCATTAACCATTATTCGAGGCCATAAAAACTTTTTTCTTTTCCTTTCAAATGTATTTATTAAAAATATATAATGATGGGGATGCATTTTCATTATAATAATGTATCACAGTATCTTTACCCGTCAATAACTATGAATTCTTCTTTCATTTTACCTCTAAACTACAACCAATTTTATTATTTCTCAAAAAATACCTACCATTGATAATAAGGAATTTTTCACCACTTTTTTTCATAAACTGATATTGTTATAACACATTCACTAAGAACACGGTTGAGGAGACTTGAAAAAAAAACTGCATTTTTAGCTCACAGATAAAATTATATACCAGGGGAATACACTTTCATATATTATTATGATTATTAATGATATTATTATTATTATAACAATAGGAAAACATGGGAAAGAAATGGAAAGCAATGAAGAATCCTTGGTAGTTAGTTGTACCAACCAACAAGGCTCCAAGCAGAGAGCGAACCACAGCAATTACCACAAATCCAAATCCTAAAAAGTAAGAGGTGAAAAATAAAGGACCAAATCCTACTTAGAAAAGCACAAGTAGTAGTGTTCCTTGTTTCATCCGAAAGGAAGAGACAAAGTGCAGGTGTTGCTCATGGCTTCCACAGAATGGTTGTGTCTGCAATCATGGAAGTGACAACATAGGGGTCCATGTTAGAAGCAGGTCTCCTGTCCTCAAAGTAACCCTTCCCTGCTTTCTCTGTGTCCCTCCCAACTCTAATAGAAGCTCCACGGTTTGCAACTCCCTGAACAATCACCACACCAAATATGATTCAATTTTGTTTATAAATTCCTCTCATGTGTTAAAAACTAGTGAATAAAGAAAGTGTTGATAAAATACATTTGTTACCTTGAAAGTTAAAAGAAAGTGACATTTGTTATTAAAAATGAAAACAAAAAACATGTTCTAGAAGGGGTCCCTGTGTCGTTTTTTGTGTACAGAGGGTCCATAATGCTTGGTCTCACATCGAAAAATGTGTGAAATGAAAGGCAGAGGAACCAAAAGAGCATAGTATGGTGTTCTTTTTGTTGCTTACCCATAGGAAGGTGTTGATGTCGGCAGTTTCGTGTCGTCCTGTCAGACGGCGTTCATTGCCTTCTCCATAAGCAGCGATATGCTCCTTGTGCCTCTTCCCCAATTTCTGTATAGCTGATTTGATTTCTTCATAGCCACCATCGTTTCTCATGGTCTTGGTGCTGCAAAAGTATAATACTGTTCCTATTAATATTATTAATTCGATGGACTCAGTGATGTAGTTTTAATTTTGTCCTATTTGATCAAGTAACCAAGGTTACCTGTAGTTGGTGTGAGCACCAGCACCATTCCAATCACCCTGATTTTGACATTAGTCAACAACTCAATATCATTTCAAAAAAGTAAATGAAAAAAGAAAACTTTTACTCTCACCATGCATGCCCATTAAACTCAAGAAATAATTTTATGGCCTAAGATTTTTGAAGGGAGAAAATGTTAACCTTGATTGGCTTGGGGTCAAAGGAAAGCACCACACCAGCAACCTCAGTGATCCTCTGTTAGTACCATAAGAAAGAAAGTTAGTTGAATTGATGAGATGGGTAGAGTAAGACCAGTACTAGTCACGTGCTACCTACCTCCAAGATGTAACGAGCTACCCACAACTCGTCACCAGCTGAGATCCCAACTGCAGGTCCAACTTGGAATTCCCACTACATACACATGATTGATGCTCAATATATAAGAAATCAAATTAGATTGGAGAAAGCAAACACAAGCTCAAAGTGTGAAGGGTGATCAATGATGTGTACGAAAAATAGTGCATAATTTATACTAATTTGAACTTACCTGACCAGGCATCACCTCTCCATTAATTCCACTGATGTTGATGCCAGCATAGACACAGGCTTTGTAATGTGCGTCAACAATGTCACGCCCAAAAGCCTTGTCAGCACCAACACCACAATAGTAAGGTCCCTGTTCAACAAATAAAACAGCAATGTTAGTCCCAATATGTTTGAACATTGATCATTTGAGTAAATGTGTGAAATGGAGAAGTAACTATCCTAAGACTAAAAACGTCAATGAAAGTGAGTACTCACCTGAGGTCCAGGGAAACCACCAACAGGCCACCCAACAGGCCAGTTCACTTCTTTCTGCAACAAGGTGTATTCCTGCTCAATACCGTACCTAATAAAGAACCATGCAACAACAAATAGTCAGAAAGAGAAAAATAGAAATGGTTACTAGAAACAGCAATGGAAAAACAATATATACCAGGGTTCTTCAGCAACAACATCAGGATTGCTGAATATCTTGGCAGCATTGTGCCTCTTGTTAGTGGGAATGGGTTCTCCAGCTGGAGTGTAAGCATCACACATAACCTAGATTGGAAAACAAAGAGGATTACACCAAGGAACAATTTGAAAGTAATTTAATTATGATACAGTGACTATATAAAGAATTTTTATACTGCTACCCGATTACAAGTTATACACAGTAAAATTGTTGAGTTTTGGTTATTAACTACTACAAAAACCATATCCAAAGTAATTTCTGGAAAGTCATTGGTGTGAAAATTCTCCCCTTCACAGTATCAAAACTAAACTTACAACAAAAACCAAGTTCTATGTGCAAAAAGAAACTCACCAAGATATTGTTACCCCTTCTGAATGGATCCTTGAAAATGGCTTGTGGGCTGTATGGAATCAAACCCAAATAAGTAAAGAATACAATATCAATAAAATGGAAAACAAAAAAAATTCAAATTGCGCATTGGTTAAGGAAAAAGGTGATTAACTAAGATGGTTAAAAACCATACTATATAATCACTTCACTGTCTTGTCCAGGGGCTTGACCTGTGCTGGAACCATCATAGTTCCACTTAGGCAGCTCTGAAGGGTTCTTAACTGGTCCTGGGAGAGTCTATATACCAAATCCATTTTACATTTGGGTTAGTAAACAGAAAACATGCAAATACAAAAAAAAAAAAAATCAGCTTGCTACATAGAGTGAATTACCCTTGCTTTGCTCCTTAGATCCAATCCTGATCCACCGATCCTACCATAGTAAAAATAAAATGTTACAAATCATCAGTGAAAAATTTGTATAAAAGCTAGTTTCAAATTAATTCCAAACAAAAGAGCAAGCTCATCTTTGAAGCGATCAAATACTGAATAAAGTCAAACAACATAATAGTCACCAAAAGACAGAGTAAAGTAAACGTCTTAGATTCAGAACACCCCCACAAAGTAAGCATAAACTATCCCCAACAAATATTGAACAGGGGGGCGAAACATCGAGAGAGAATACAATATATCACATAAACAAGATTATATGAAACATAATAAGGAACACCAACAAGAGGGAGAGGGGGAAAAAGGGAAATCATTGGAGAAAGTATTCTCCTTCTTGCAATATTTAAGTTCATGAGATATCAAGAATTCAGGTCAAAAGTTTCCAAGGTGGTTTTTAAAGGGGATGAAACAAAATCATGTATTGTAGAGTAGAACAGAGTGATGGATCCAATAAAAGATATTTTCTTCCTCACATGGAAGATATAACAATACTCTTCCAGACACAGTTGAACACTAAAAGCTAAAGTTCAAGAACAGAAATTCAAAACATTGGTTGATCATGCCATCCGAGACAAGTCCATTCAGCTGGACCCAATTCTCAACGCTGATCATACAAAGGATCGGTAAAAATAAGTCACGCCCACCATGAGAAACATTTCACCCCAAAAAACGTTTCTTGTAACGTAAAAACATGCAGGTAACAACAGACTCGAATATTTCACACGTTGTCATGTGTGTTCTTGTTCGTACGTACAGAACAACCAACCAGAACAACAAACTTTCTCTGTGCGTGAGAGATATATAAAGAGAGATAGACAGAGACAGGGGCTAACCATATGTACTCTGCGATGACCTTCTCGGTGGTGTCGGAGAGGTTAAGGTTGATGAGATCTGAGAGCAGCGACATGGTAGAAATGAAGAGACGAAGAAACAAGGAAAGACCCTTCTTCACAGAAAAAAAAAATCTCTCTTTCTCTCTCTCTCTCTCCTTTTCTCTCTGAATCCTGAGATTCAACTCGTACGTGAGCACAAGAATAGAGAAGGTGTGTGGGATTTTATAGTGGGTTGTTCTTGTTCCCCTACAACATTGTACTCCCTCAGATTCAATACGTAATTCACTCTAAAAAAGGCCTTTTTAATTCATTTCCACCCTAAACTTTAACTCTATTATGCTTATTTCTTTTAGATTCATCAAAAGAAAAACATTATTTGGTAAAGAAACAATTATTCAAATGACATGATCAAGATACTCATTAAGATCATGGATTTTTAATATGTAACAGCACAGATTTACAATGAACCATGTGGGAATATTTAATGTTTTTGTTTTTTATTATAGATATAATCATAACTATGATCATATTAGGTGGAATTACTAAACTTTCGTTAAATAATAAATAGTCCAAATGGCATGGCCGTTTCAAAAGTGCGTTTGGCAGAAGAATCAAATTGCTGGGGTCCACCAACCCTTCACCGGGTACTGCTTCTTCTGGTTTTCCTTTTATTTATTTATTTAATTATTGTGTCATGCAGTAGGTACTTTAAGGCCTCTTCCTAAAAATATGTATTTTTTCATTCATCATATCTAACCTGAAATTTTTTTATATCTCCTTGTTTCATTTTTATAATATTATACTTTATTACTTTAATATAAGCATTAGATTCTATAAAAGATACTTTCATATGTAAATTTTATTTTAAATTATTGTCATAGCTTATTTTTAAAGTCAAATGAATACTAAAATAATAATTATTATTATTATATACATGTGTGTATCATTCTCTTAAAATATAAATTCAGATAATTAAAGAGATTTTTTTCCAATTTCAAAATATATTTGATAAAAATACCTTAAAAATAATAAATTTGTTAAAAATATCTATCGGATAGAGTCGTTGTGTATAATATTATCTTTATTTATAAAAAAATGTACTTTTAGTCTTTAAAAAAATTAAATCGATTAATGATTTAGGTTTTCAGTCAAATATTAATTATTCTGCTTTTAGTTTTTCCTGTAGATAAATTAAAAGCAATATCTATATTTTTAATTGATAAAAACAATACATTTTAGAGATATTTAATTTTTTTTAGTAAATTTATTTTAATAAGTACATAATTATTATTTTGTTGTGTGCAAAAGTTACAAACGAAAATCATTAAATAGAATCTAAATTTATAAAAAAATAATAATTAGTTGTTATAGTGATTAAATTAAATATTATTTTAAATATCAATCTATAAATTATTGATCGATAATAGAAATCAATAATTTTGTTAGTCTTTAAAATTATCTTTAATTTAGTTAATATAACAACTAATTTTATTTTTAAAATTAATTTTTATTTAATAATTTTCTTGTAGTGATAAGTAAGTATGATTTTCTTTTCTACTAGTTTCTTAAGAAGAGTTTGATTTTGAAAATTATGAACAGTTAGCTTATCATTTAAAAAAAAACATAGAGAATTTTTAAAAAAAAAATGTAAATAATTATTTTGTATTATAAGCTTTTTAACCTAAACAATTTCTACTCCACAGATAACTGATTATATCAAACAAATATAATTTGATATTTATCTCTTTGAAAAGAGGGTTATACACTTCACATAATATAAAAGAATGATAACTAATACTTAACAAGTTATGATTGAAAGTAGACTCTGTTCTTTATAATTAAAATGTTATTTTAGTCTTTTTGCTTGTGGAAAAAACAATATAAAACATCATCATACACCATTGTCAACATTCTTAAGAAGAATAGTCGAAAGCACAGACAAGTTTAACAACGAAGGATTGAATTAGTCTACTGCCACTATCTGGAGAAGATGAATAGTAGTACTCATACCTGTTAAATTCAATATTTGAAAATGTAAGTTTTTCCAAACTCTAGAATATCATAATCTTAGAATTGTCTTTCATTCAAATTAAATTTTTAAAGTTAATGAATTTTAACCATCGCCTTCATACATTGAAATAACTTTTTGTTGTAAAATTAAATTATATAAAAAATAATTTTCTGAAATATAAAAAAAAAAAGTTTTAAAGTTAATGTGCCACTTTTTAAATAAAATAATTAAAAAATTGAATTACAATTTTTGTAATTTTTTTTTTTTACACTTATATTTATTGATTTATAAAAATTTAAAAGTAAAACCAAAATTATATTCCGTCTTTGACGTTTAAAAAATATATTAAGAAATAAATTTTAAATATAGTTCAACTTTATAATTTTTAAGATAAACTATAATTTGATTTTAATATCAAATTATATTAAGAAGTAAAGTGTAAATTACTCAATCTTATAAAATTAACTTGCATTTGAAATATTGTAATCTTATAAAATTAACTTGCATTCGATATATTATGAAATATTTTAATATTTTGTAGAAAGAAATTTTTAACCTAATAAATTGATAATTACAATGGAAACATGTTAAGAGTAATCTTTTAGGTGATGCATAGAGGAGACTACAACATTAAAACAAAAATTATAACTTCTAGAAATAATTCATATGGTGATATAAAAATATTAATTCAATTTATATTTTTGAATGACTGTGAACAATTTAAGAAAAACAAATGTAATCGAATTTGAGCACACTTTAATAAAATAACTATAAAATTCAATTAACATAAAATTTGATGTTTTTAATGTAAAATTTTCTCTATTTTTTTATAGTGTTTTAAGTTTTTCTTTTTCTCCTTTTTTTTAAGATCTTCACTTAGTTTCCTATCACTTATTAGATTAAATCCTTCACTCTTTTAAATTGAACTAAATATTTTTTACTCTAATGTTTTTTCTCTATTTAAGTTTGAAATGAATATTGGTCTAATCAGTTAAAAAAATTACTTGAAATTTTGTTGTATTTTATTATGTAGTTTTATAGGTCTAAGAGTTTATTGGTTGTTTAATGTATTTATTGAAGTTTTAGTACTTTTTAGGTGAGAGAGATTATTTAAAAAATTTGATCATGTTAATCTTAGATTGAAATTGAGGGTAGAAATAAAAAGACATGGTGCTTGCATGATTAGTTTTTGAATAGTGAATTAAATGAGATTTTGAGATGATTTGTAGCTTATTAAACTGATAAATGTTTGGATAATATGATAACAGTTATTTGTAGTACTCTTGAATTGACTTTGAATTGCATTTAAAATTTGTATGATCATCTAAATGCAGTTAATTTTTTTAGTTAATTTTTTACAAAATATATGAAAATTTGACAATTTAACTTAGTTTACTATAAATAGTTACGATTAAATAATATTAAGTTACTGTTTTAAACTTATCATGTGCTTAATAACTAATTTGGAGAACATTAAAATTTAAACAAGTTTTCATAAAACCTCTAATGATAGAATTTTTTTTAACAGATTCCATCCAGAATCTCAAAAGTTATTCTTGGGTCTGAATTACCTTAATTAAACTTAACAAATTTGCTTAGTCAATTAAAAAATTTCTTGTATTGGTTTATTTATTTAAATAATTTTGATATTTATGATTTAAATTTTCTTTAGTGGAATTATGAGTACGTTTAAAATGTTTTTACAAAATTATAAATTTGAATAAATGATTAATACTGTAGATAACTATGATTTAAATGATATGATTTACATATATAAAATATTAAATCACACTTATGAAATGACACGTAAAGATTAATTGAATTATTATTAATTGAATTTGTGCATTGAATAATATGACTTGTATATAGAGAGAATGTTTTCATTCCTGATTTAAACAGCATAGGTGAATATATTGTGGGAAGTTGAAAAATAATTTATTGCACATCTTTAATGTTAATAATTTTATATATCAATTTAATGCATTAAACTCTAAAATATACTTAAATGGTAAGTACACATGCATGTTACTATATAATAAAACTTACTTAATATAAATATTTTATAAGTTACAAGCAGATATTAAGTTAAAAATTCATATCTGATAAGATATTGTGTATATCTATCAAGTGTCTTATGAAATAGTATTAACTTTTAATGTGTTATTGAATGAACTATATAAAAATATCTTAGAATATAATATTATTATTTAAATTCAAATAATTTTTATTCTTTTTAACTTTTTTATTCGTTTACCTATTGTAATTGTATTATGTATACATAAATTCAACTGTAAGAAAAATCAAAATAATTTGATTTATTTTTTAAAACAAAACAAATATATCTTTAAGTGATATTTTATAAACAATACTGCATACAAAATAACATGAATATAATTTTAGATTGTCAGTTTCCATAACCTTGGAGACATACCTTATCATTAGATTAAGTGTGAAGTTTTTTTTTTTTATTAAAACTGAAGAGATTAAATAAAATATAAGTTAATTATGAGTAAATAGGTGTAAGAGACAAAAAAAAAAATACATTAATTTACAAATTTTCATTAAAACTGAAGTGGAATATAGGAATATATCCACAAGTAATAACAGGTTTACCAATAATGAGGTGTAAGATTAATTATTTCAGCACCAAATAATCAATGCTACATCATTCTCATCCTTACTTTTAAAAAGGTTTTATCTTTCATATCTTTTTTACTGATTTTTATATATATATATATATGTACTTTTTTACTTATTTTTTATGTGGGAAAAAAAAATAGAAAGAAAAAATCTACATATAGAATGTTATCTCTAATAGACTTATTTTCTTTGTTGGTAGGACAGTTACTTAATTTATATATTTATTTGTTTGAGAAAAAAAATATAACTTTAGATGAAAAGTGATGAGAAAGAGAAAAGTGGGTCCCTGAGATAAAAGCAAACACAAGGGCACTGTGTCGTGTAGTGTTCCTAAGCATTGGGAATTTAGATTTTTAAGTTTTGGTATGTGCACGTGATTGTACGGCTAAGGACGCCACACCCAACGAGGTTTTTACCGGCACGTGTCCGGTGTTACAACTGGCACCTGCTTTATAAAGACCAACATTAATGAATATAAAAGAAGAAGCGCGTGGAATCAGAGTGTCTCGAGATTCTCACCCAATTAAAACTATCTAAAGTAACCTTTTTTTGCTAATCAAACACTAAAGTCTAAAAAGGCTTTTTTTTTTTCTTTAACCCAAATTATCTTAAGTTTTTAATGAAAAAATAAATAAAATGTAAGTGATTATGGTGTTGTGGCAGACAAGAGAACTATGGTGGAATATTGCTGCTCACACTTCTACCTATTTCATGCAATTAGAATATAGGTTTAGCTTTTATTAGAGTGAAAATTGAAAAATTCTCATAATTGGATTTACCTTGTAAATTATCAAAATGTAAACAAAAAAAGTTCTCAATGAAATCCCTAATAATTAATTAAAATTAAATAAAATTATCAGAATATAAGTCATTTTGCATGTGGAATATTTGTCATGCAAACTCAACAGAATCTCATTAGTGATGGAAAGGGTAAGATGGTGAGATTTGTAAATAAGTACATAAAAATGTATTTATAATGACTATGGAATTTAGTTTTATAATTATTTTTTCATATTTTTTATTGTTTATTCGTGAGAATTGAAAGAATTAGTATTGTATAATTACTATCATAATTTTTCTAGATAAAAATGTAAATTTTTAAAAGCATACATATTTTATTCTAATTTTATATTTTATATTTCTCATAATTGGAATTTTATATGTTCTAAAAGTTTTCATTATTTCATTGTTTAAAAATTCATCTTAACTAAAGTATTTAGCTTTTAAAGAACAACACTTTACATTCTATCACTAAAAAAATAGGTAAATTTAACATTACATCATTATTATTCACGGATCTTTATCTATATATAAATTTTATAATACTCACAAATTTTATCCACGAATTTATATTCGTGGATAAATTTAATATTATTATTAATATAAATATTTTTATTAATTTTATTAATAATATTAATATTTATATTATTATTATAATATTATAAAAATTAATAATATTAACAACATTCATAATATTAATAATATTCACTATATAAATAATCTTAATAATTTCCATAATATAAATAATATTAATTATATTCATAATATTATTATAATATGAATAAATATAAATAATAATAATAATAACTAATATTCATAAATAATAATTATAAATAATAATCATAAATAATAAAAAAATATAAAAAGAATAATAAAAACAAATTAAAGAAAGATATGCAAAAATTATCTAAGGATTTACCTACTCGGAGTTGATATGTATTACTTACATACTTAAGTTGGTGGATATTACTTACAAATCCAAATGAGTAGATAATACCTACACACTAAAGTTTGTGGGTATTGCATACGAACTATATTTAATATTACTTATGGCTTAAAGTTGATAGATATTATTTACGGACTAAAGTTGGTAAGTATGCATACTATTAACATTATAAAATTAATAATATTACTAATATTAATAATAATAATATTATATATATAATATTTATTAATACTATTAATAATATTAATGGTATTGATAATATTATTAGTATTGTCTCGGTACGGCTAATATAGTTTCACATTGCTAGGAGTCGAGACGAATTTAAATAAACCTTCCTCCATTCATTCTTGAAAACGCCTTCTAAGAATAAAACTGTGACGGAACACTGATGTTCAAAATAAATAATATCTCGAATATAGTGATTGATCATAACAATACTATCTCTCGAACCTGAGATTGAAACAAGTAATGATATTATTTTTCATTAAATTAAATTCAATTTTTCCTTTAGTATATTGCTTATTGTTATTCAAGAACACTTCTCTCCTGACTCGTCTTCTTTCCCTGGTTACTTTATTACTTTGAATTAAGAAGCAGTCGAGTGTTTATTGATCACTAGCACAAGTTGAATACCATTTTACAGTTACTCACTTTTTTTTTTTTTACTTAAATCATTTTGCTTAAATTTTTCGGTGTTCATCAACACCCATACATCTCTATTTTGTAATAATTAAACTATTCTAAATCATGAGTTGTATAAAACTTATATATATATATACATATATTTATATAAATGTTTAATTATAAAGAAAAGTATTTACGGTCATCAATCACAAATTTTTATTTAAAAAAAAACAATTAATGTTTTAAATCTCCACAAAATAAAATTGTTCCATTAAAAGGTTTGTTGAACTGAAAATATATATAAAAGAATGATATAAACATACATATATTGCTCGACATAATAATTGTTCCATTATTTTTTGTTCTAAGTTGTGTTCTTTAATATATATAAAAAAGCATCTTTATGGCATTTGACCAAATTACATCCACACAAAAAGATTTGAGTGTACGACAAAGATTACCCACCACCAACACTGAGCAGTATTTTCCTTCTAGATTTCTACAGGAAGCCAGGGTAATAGAAACTTCATTGGAAAAATTAGAAAGAAAGACATAGACAAAACCAAATGTAAACCAACCATAATAATTTTGAAGGCATTAAATAAATGAACATATTTTTGAAATATTTAAAAATAAAATAAAAAAACATTTTTTAAAACTTATTTAATATATAAATTATAACAGCTGTTATAATTGAACACATTCTTTATCGTGTTTATCAAGTTGCTAAAGTATATCTCCACTTTAGAGAGGTGGTAGTACGCGCATGGCAAAGTATGTCATGCACTGCATGGAGTGTTGTTAATTTCGTATTCACTTTTCAATTATTCTTTTTTTGAGTAAGTACGTCATCATATTTTCTAATATGTAATTTTATAGGTTGATATTATTTTGTAGGAACTTTATACTTTTACATAATCTTCCTCGTGACTTTCAATTTTAAATATTTTTCAGATAGTAATTAATTTTATTAAAATATCCAAAATTTGTTACTACTTTTTAATGTTTTAAGAGATCACTTTAAAATTTTTACAGGTAAACATATTTTATAATATATAAATATGTAAATTTTCTACTCGAGATAAGAATAAGAATGTTTCAGATTTTTCTGATAACAAAGTTTTAATACTTTTTTATACTAACAAATATATAAAAAAATTATATTTAATTAGATAGACACTTCCTTATATATATAATTAATTTAATAAAATTAATGAAATATTAGGTTTTAAATGTATCTAATTAACTACAATTTAATCTTTCCACTAAATTTTTGGCGTCGTCAAAATATAGTTTTTAATATTTTAAAATATATTAAAAAAATAATAGTATATTTCTAAAGATAGATAACACCAAAAAAATAAGAAAAAAATAATTCGGACTCAATATCAAACTCTCACTACAAATAACTTTGCATACTTTAATCATTAACATTCTTAGTTCCTCAAATTATTTGAGAACATGAAGGTTTTTTTTTTTTGATAGAAAACTTGATTATGCTTTATTCTCTGAAGATTGATGATGTGAAGAGAAAAAAAGAAAATATTTGAATATTATTATGAAAAACAAAAATTATAATCTATATGTACAATTATTTTGTAAATGATTGATTATGTATGTCCTATAATGAAATTATATAGTGACAAAAAAAACACATCATCCTTGCTTATCTGGAACAAAACTAGAACATCGAAAGTAAACAAAAGCTAAAAATTTTAAAAATTATCTCAGTCTATCAATTTTAAAAAAAAAAATCTTAACTATTAAATTTTAGAAACTGTTTTTTTTTTATATATTTTTTCTGAGATTAAATACGCTTTAAAAGGAAACAGATTAAACCCTAAAAGTCTTTAATTAGTTGATTCACAGTATGTAACCGAAGTTATTACTATTGATTCGGGTCAACCGAGGATAATATAACGAATCAACGTAACGTGTGTGTATAAATATATATATATATATATATATATATTTATTATTATTATTTTGGGATGAAAATGGACCTTTTAGTTTTTTTATTCAAGTTGACGCTTGTGAATAATTTTTGTGGCATGGTGTAAACGTCATGTATTTTAATTAAAAATATTTTATATGGGTCAATTTGCAATATAGTTATTTATTGGATACTGCAAGCAAAATTTGATTTTATTCATGAGAAGAATCATATATAATTATAGTAGCACCAATGTAAACTGAAAAATTAATTCAGATTTTCAGGAAAAACTCTAAAGTATTTTTAGAAGTGAAATTGCTAAAGCAATTTATGTGATTAAAAAGGTTTTGATTAGAAAGAGGAGGAATTTTGAGGACAGAATGAAAGTGTTGAAGATATGGGAAGATATTTCTCAGTTAAATTTAATGATAAAATGCTGTATACAATTGTTCAGAGTACTTTTCTTTGTCAACTGCGAGTAATTTGTATTCTTCAAATCTTAAAATATGTAAAACCTCATGCTAACATACGTTGAAACATTGGTTCTCTTAATGTTATTTGGTTGTCTTCAAAGGACACAATTGTTCATCTTTCTGATGTGAATTATTCCATTGTCATTGAGCTTCTATTATTGTTAATTTGACAATAACATAAATTACTTTAAAATGTATTTGCTGCGTCTAGTCCTAACATCACATAATTTTTTAGTTATCAATCAAAGAATATACTAGTACGAATTAGTAGACTTGCATGAACTTGCCCATTAGTTGCTTCTTCTTTCAAAACTACCTTAAATAAATTAAAACCACCATTTGAATCTAAGTAAATTATATGATCCACGCCCAATAAACTAACGATGGAATCATGTGTTTGTTTATTTTTTTTGTATGAAAAAATAAAATGTATGCCGTTGAAGAATGTAAGAATCTCTTAGACGTTAGATGCAACATGATTGTGGACTTCTTTTTGAGGATCACCATTTAAAAAAGAGATTGACTTTCTTTAAGAGAAAAACGAGTGAATATTTTTCTATAGATTGATGACGAAAGTGATGATGAAAGGATGAGAAAGAGAAACATAATATAATTCCTTAATTACGTAAAAAATATGAGAGAAAGCAGCTGGCTAACTAATAGTTCAATGCTTCCATTAATATTGTCATCATTTATGTTTTCTTTTTTCCACAACTAAATATGAGGACATTACTAAAAGTATACGCTTGAATAATTTTTTCATACTTTTCAAGAAAGGATATTTTCTTTTTATAAAATCGAGATTGTACTTCTTATATTATTGAGTTTTACAAATTCTTTGTTATTTATGTTATTTTTTTAACAGACCTTATATATACCGCGTGTGTTATATTGGTGTTATCTGTCACAAAGGTTAAGCAACACAAGGAAGGTTGTTGCAATGTAGTATGGGTCATGGAAATCGGAATACAATATATATAAATATGAAAAGTCTTTATTTTTATAGGTGATGTAGGATCTCTAACACATCTCCTCATGGTCAAATCTATGAACTCGTATGTAATACTATATATTATGAGTGGTCCGATAGTAGGTGACTTGATATATAAATGTTCTTATTTCTAGTTGAAGTAGGATTTCCAACACCCCCTCATGCCGAAACCTTTCAGCTCGTGCGTGTAATTTTTGTGAAAAAGAAAGACCTTTCAACTCGTGCGTGAAACTATACATTTTTGAGTGGTCTAATAACAACCTGATAAAAAAAAACCTAACTCAATATCATATTACGAAGTGAACCTTAAACCTAACTCAATCTTATAAAATCGATTCATAAATGAGATTTGCATTCACTTTATGTATTATGAAATATTTTTATTTATAGTCGATATGTGATTACAATATTTTATAAACTAAAATTAGCTTATATACAAATTAATCTATAAATTTTTTTAATATAATTTTTAAAAACTTTATGCATAACTTTGTTCAAACATATATATTTTTTAAATTGTTTTAAGAAGTAGATATCTTTAAATGAATTTTATTTTAAAAATCAAACGTTCGATAAGATATTGAATAAACTCAGTTATTTTTAGTCTATTTGTTACATGTTAATCCATTAATCTCGTTTACAATCTGAGACAGTGTGTTTTACAGACAAATTCTGACACACAGTTATCAAACATAGATTTGTTTAAGTATATACACTGTTATATATAGTTTATTGGCAACAGCAATCGAATACCATTGGTGTGAAATAAAGAATGTATTTTGAACAGAAAAGAAAAATAATTGATCATATGTTAGTTGGCCTCTCATTTTTTTTCTATCTGGTTATATTGTTGTTATTATTGGCTAGGTCAACATTGAGAATGACGCTGTGAACATAGCTAGCAGCATAGAATAGAACTAGAGCGAGACCATTCATTGTTTGTTGTCTTTATTCATGTTTGTTACTGTGCAGAAAATCAAAGAACTAATGTTGGTTTTTCTTTCCGACTATTAATATCCTCTTATATCACTTAAAATTGAGATTAATCACTTAAAATTGATATTAATGATAATTTATATATTTATTTCACTTTCTATTTAAATACATTTTATCCTTAAAATGGTAATGAATAATTAATTTTCAAAACATTCAAATATAATGATTGAATTTAACAATGTTATTTTTCGAATTTGAGTTCAGAATGTTGAAAATCCCACATCGACTAGAGATAAAGACATTTCATAATATATAAATGGGTGCAAACCTCATTCCATGAGTCGGTTTTATGGAGTTGAGTTAGGCTTAAAACCCACTTCTTAACACAGAATAATTTTCATTTTCGAATACAAAAGCTTTGGGTATGTATGCCTAAAGCATTGAAAGCACCAAATGGCTTTGTTCTTATCATTGTTGATGAAAAAAAATATAGAAAAAACTTGGGGAGTTGGAGGTGACGAGGGGCCAAAATTATATGTAGCAGATGATAGTGGCTTCTGCTCCTGTTATTGTTATTGGAGTTCTAAATTATGTGGCATCTAGTGCCAATTTGCCAATGCCAGCTTTTGTTCTTGTGTCCATCTACTATGTGTGTTTCACTCTTTTCACATTTTTTTTATTTAATGCTATATTTCTTAGTTCTTAAGTTAAAGAGGATGTTTTATTTATTTATTAGTAATATTAATGTTTTTCGGTGAATACAAATTTGAAAAAGTTTAAAATTATTTTTTGAAATTTCTTAGAAAAGTTATTAAACTCTAAACAAGTTAATCTTAATACATTTCCAAGAAAGCAATAGACTTATATGGCTAAACTAGTAAAACATAAAAAAGTCAATTTTTGTTTTTCATAAACCAAACTTTCTTTATACCTAGTTATTGCTAACCAGATTCCCATAGAACATATTCTACTACTGAAAATGTTATCCGGTATCTGTAGCCAATTGAAAGTAAAATTTACGAGTGTGTGGATCATGGACCATTAAAAAAAGTATCATTTTGGATAAAGCTCATCTACAAAGCATACCTTTTTAATGTGAATTATAAAAAAAAGATGTAAATGAGTTTGTGAATTGTAAACAACCTAGTAGGGGCATATCTACCTGGTTAATATCATCATGCACATTTTAAATGATTAAATCAGTGACAGCTATATCATCATTCATTTTAAATATTTAACTCCTGTTCAAATCTCAAGAACAGACGAGTTAGAAACTGTCCTACTTCTTAGATATTTGGGATTAATGTATAATAAAATTATCATATTGTTAATACGAGGGAATACAAAAATTAAATAAACTGAAATTTACGATTTTTAATTAATTTTAACTTGTTAAAAAATTAAACTTAATCAATAATGAAAACTACACTTACAAGTTTTGTTTCAGAATATATTATTAACTTTGTCTTTGCAACAGTTCAATAAATGATACAAGGATTTTGGAGATGAATTCATATGTGAATTGAATTCAATATGTGTATAAAAAAATATGCAAAGATTTAGTAGCATTTGGGTTAATGTTAGCTAACAATGGTATACATTTAAGATTTGTCATCATTGGATTTTCCTTGATCATAATAAAATTAAACCAATTTGACCTTACACGTAATTTTTTGATTGAAGGAAAGTCTACAAAATCTGTATACTTTTTTGTATATATATTATTTTTAAAATTTTGAGCAAAGATAAGTTGATCTAATTATGAAGAAAGTAACTGTAATAGTGAACTTTAGTATAAGGGACATATATTGTATGAGGCCCATGCTGATTTAGGCCCAAAAACAAGTCGGACTCTAACTCCCGCTCAAATTCAAAAATCAAAACGCGATGATTGAGATTCAGTTCAGAGTTCAGAATTCATCCACACGCGCATTCGCTTCATCTTTGCCATGGCCGTTCAAGAGGAGAAAGTCATGGAGGAGAACGGCACGGAGGAAGCGAAGCGATTGATGCTGAAGATTGCGGCGATTCTCGATGAGGCTCGAACATCATACGCCACGCACAACCGAAAGCTCAAGGAACTGTCACTCCTCCGATCCAAATCCTCTTCTTCTTCGCTCTTCTTTTCCGCCTTCTCCAGAACCCTAACTCCTCTCTTCGACTTCCAGAGGCGCCTTGCCTCCGTTGAACGCGTCGTATCCTTCGTCTCTGCCCTCGCCGCTTCCGCCTCCGACGAGTTCCTCGATAACTTCCTCAAGTTCCTCCTAGCTGCCGCTACGGCATCCAACAAAACCGCCAGGTTCCGAGCCTGCCAGATCGTCTCCGAGGTAACGAATTCTCACAATTTCCGAGCAATATTTAATCTCTGATTTTGCTGCATATTACTGAATTTTATTCATATTAGTATATTTTGCAACATGAAATTTTACGAAATCAGCGACTGCAGTGATGGTTTTATGAATTCTGATACTGAGGTAAAAAATGCTTACAATCTAGGTTTATGATTACAAGGAAGGTGAGAGTGTACATTGATTGTTGAAATTAGAGTTAATATCTCGGATTTGTTGAATTGTAGATAATATTGCGGCTTCCAGATGATGCAGAAGTGAGCAATGAGCTATGGGATGAGGTGATAGAGTGGATGATGGTGAGGGTACGAGACAAGATCCCTGTGGTGCGTACTTTTGCGGTTAGAGCGCTTTCACGCTTTGTGAACGACTCTGTGAATAGTGACATCCTTGATTTGTTACTCGAGGTGCTCCTTTTGGAACAGAATGCAGTGAGTGTTACAATTAGATCATGTCGATTTCTTTTTGTTTCCTACTTCGATCTGGATCAATTGTGTGGTTTTCTGTTCAGGATTTTAATAGGTTTCTATTATAATAGGTGCAAGTTCTACTGAGGGTTTTACACGAAAGTATCATATTATGTTGACATTAATTAGCATGGCTTTGCATTGTATACGGCCATACCATTATTTGAGAGCCTGCACCTTTATGGTTATTTGGGTACACTAAATTTTGATTTTCTGTTATTTCGTTGGTTTGACTATAAGGGATATGTATCTTATGATTTTGACTAAAATCATATTGTGTTCGTCGACATTTACTTTTCTTTTTAATCTAATTACGGAGTCTCGGATCTTATGTCTTGTCTTTGAATGGAAAATGTCTGTACTGAACATTTAGGATTGTTGGTGTGTGTGTGTGTATTCAGAGACGTATTATTTCCGTTATTAATTTTGAAATGGCATGCAGGATGTTCGGAAGATGATTGTGCTATCTTTGCCACCTTCTACTGCAACCGCTCAAGTTATCATTGATTGTACTTTGGATGTGAGTGAATCTGTACGCAAAGCAGCGTACTGTGTTCTAGCTAATAAGTTTCCTCTACAAAGCTTAAGGTAAGTTGTCCGAATCTTTCTTCTATCATTTTTCCAGTGGCAATTTACTGAAATACCCCGGCTAATATTTTCCATTTCATTTCCCTGTTTCTGTAGCATTAAACTCAGGACAGTAATTCTTCGGAGAGGACTTGCTGATCGATCTCTTGCTGTCTCAAAGGAATGTTTTAAACTATTGAAAGATGAATGGCTTACGAAGTGTTGTAATGGTGATCCTGTAGAACTTTTGAAGTATCTTGATGTTGAAACCTATGAATCAGTTAGTGAGTCTGTCATGGAGGCACTTCTTAAAGGTGGTTTAATAAAACTACAGAATGGTTCAAGTATCCAGCAGTACATATCGTCAAATGGTGACAGGACAGAAGGTTAGTAAGCGTTTGCAGTTTGAACGGTTTTTTATTTCTTTTACTTTTGAGTGGTGGTAAATGTTACTTAATATAGATCGATGATATATCCTGTTTGTATGGTGCTAAACATTTAACTAATTTCGTATATTCGACTTCTTAATATTTCACAAGCACGAGCTTAAAAAGCAAACAAAAAGACTTATAGGAATTTTCTGCGTGACTGTGTTCCTTCAGTTTTGTAGTGTGACAACTTAAGATATTTTATTCCCTCCAGAAAAATAGTTTCTTGATTGCTACAACAAGAAGTTGACCTATTTTTTTACCTGCTAGGTGGGAATAAAGGTTAAACTGGCTCTGTTTTGTAGCATACTTTATTGTTTTCCATTTTAATTGTAGGAGATACGGTTGATTGCCCACTAAGCATTCAGCTGATGGAAGCTGAGGCTGCTCTTTACTGGAGGACTGTTTGCAAGCATTTACAGTCTGAAGCGCACGTGAGTAAAATCCTATTTTCATATTTAGGGTTTAGTGTTCGTCTATAAGTTCAACCCCGGAAAAAGAGTGTATCCTGTTTTTTCTCACATTGTTTACTATGGAATAGGGTCTGAATGAATGCAATAATTAGAGCAAAGCGGACACAAGATGTCAAAATTAACGCTGCTATGTTAGTAGTATTAAGCAACGTAGGCTAGCGTCAATAATTTCTGCAAAATGCAGTTTATCTAGATTATGTGTTTGCCCTCCAATGTGCTTATTTCAACCTCCTCAAGATCTTTATCGGTCAGCATCATGGTATGCTTTCCGTGAATTTCTGGTAGTGTTTCTTATTTTTCAAAAAGAGAAAAGGATAAAGTTTCCATCTCTAATATGAATAAAGGTACATTTATAATTCTCCTATCACATCAATGTTTATCTTACTGGTACAGAGAATAGGCTATTAAGAAATTATAAAATAAGAGTGATTTTCTTATCAAAATTCTGATCTCCTAGTTTCATCATGCGCTTATATTTTACCACTTGGAATCTAATTTGCAATTATTAGGGTTTATTCTTTGTTTTTATACCACTAAGGATTATGAATTTACTCCAATAGGCAAAAGGTTCTGATGCTGCAGCAACAATGGGCACTGAAGCACAAGTATATGCGGCAGAAGCATCAGATAAAAATGACCTTTTAGAAAAAATTCTTCCCACAACAGTTAGTGAATATATTGAATTGGTCAGAGCTCATACAAATGTTGGTGAGTGTTTATGTGGATAACTCTGATACACACCAAAAGCGTTTTGTATATACTTAAGTAATCGAATATTTTCAGGATCAAACCATCGCTTTGCGAGTCGTCAGCTGCTTTTGCTTGGTGCAATGTTTGATTTTTCCGATGCTACGAATAGAAAGGATGCTGGTGCATTTCTGCATGAGCTTATATGCAAGTGTCCTGAGCATGAGGATGACGATGAAGGGAATATTGTTGTTCTTGGAGACGGATTAAGTTTTGGTGGAGACAATGATTGGGCTGAAGCTGTTGCCAGTTTGGCCAAGAAAGTTCATGCTGCTGCTGGTGAATTTGAAGAAGTTGTTCTTGAAATCATTAAAAAGCTCGCCCAACCTTGCAAGGAGAGAACAGCAAATCATGTGCAGTGGATGCACAGCCTTTCTCTAACTGGTCTTTTGCTAAAAAATGCAAAATCACTGCGAAAACTTCAGGGCAAGGCTATTACGCCTGATGAGCTACTCCAAACCTTACTACTTCCTGGGGTAAAAATTGTTGCATCCCTCCCTATTGTTTTCAGGGCTTTAGTTAACTTTATTTGTGTATTAGCAAATTTTAGCATATTTATTTTGACAAGAATTTATTCTTGCACCATCAAATATTTGTTGAAAACCTCACCAATCTATATCATGGGGCGAAAATTCAGAAAAATGTGATTCATAGCTACGTAATAAATATATTGATTTATCCAGTCTTGAACAGTTATTAAATGTCTCATTTATTGATGTAATTCCATCGCTACGGTTCCTTATGGCTAGGTGAATTCTGATAATAATGAAGTTGACAGATTGATATGAAAACAGACTAATTATCAAGGAAACTTAGAAATGATATATAAGCAAATACCTTTTCGTTTTGATTCAATATAGGCTAATACATAGATGCACCACACTATGCCTTTTGCTATTTAGAAAACGGCTTGATGAGAGTCAAATCAGCCCATACTGGTACATGCTTGAGGGTCATTGATTACTAATTGTTTATTGGTGTGGGAAATGAAATGCGCAGGTGAAACAATCTCACTTGGATGTGCAAAGGATTGCAGTCAGATGCCTTGGCCTTTTTGGACTTTTGGAAAGGAAACCAAGTGCAGAACTTTTGAAACAGTTGAGGATTTCATATATTAAGGGGCCACATTCAATCAGTACAGAGGCTTGTAAAGCATTAATTGATCTTGTAATGTGGCATGGTCCTGAAGAAGTTGACAAGGTGTTAAAGCTCAATATTCCATGCCAAATAAACAGTGAGAAGTCGACCTTTTGTCCTGTGAACTTTTCTGATTCAGAAGAGGATTTAGATGTGGAGACGCTTGATATCTTATATGGAGGCTTTGAAAATGCTGATTGGGCGAGTCCTTTGCCTAGCAACGAAGATGAGTGCGTGCATGCTATACTTGGAGAGGGATTTGCGAAAATTCTTCTCCTAAGTGACAACTATCCAAGTTTACCGATTTCTTTGCATCCTGTTCTTTTATCAAAACTCATTTACTTGTATTTCAGTGACGTGTCGGAACACTTGCACAGGTGAGATCTGTTCATTTCCTCCTCGTCCATGTTTGAACTATTCTTTCTCTGTACTAGCGGCACATGAGATTTAATCTGTCTCTTATCGACCAGGTTGAAGCAATGCTTGTCTGTTTTCTTTGAGCTTTACCCATGTCTCTCAGCCAATCATAAGGCAAGTGTTTCTGATATCCTATTTTCTGTGTATTACATTGTCTACCATTCTTAGTTTTTACTCTTTTTTTAATTGAAATGTCAGTTAACGCCTTAATTGTTTTATTTCCAAAAATACAGAGGTGCATAGCGAAGAGTTTCATTCCAGTAATGCGTTCAATGTGGCCAGGAATTTTTGGCAATTATGCTGGTTCTCCTTTTACGGTGTCTCAGATGCGAAAGCGTGCTGTTCAAGCTTCCCGTTTTATGCTTCAGATGGTGCAAATTCACTTGTACGTTAAAGAGACTCAACCTGACTGTGAAAGTACTGACACGGAACAGCCACAAGTCATAGATAAATGTGCAGAACTTCCATTTGAATGTGGTGAGGAGGGGCTTGCACTACGCATAGCCGTAGAGGTAATCCTCAAAGTTTTGAAGTTATTTAATTGAACGCTAATACTTGTTATTTATTTTTTTCACCCCGCAATTGGTACAGTATACAAAGGCTTCACCTTGCTATGAATCGACAGTGGCAGTACTAGCTATTCCGATTTATTTGCTATGTTCTGAATTTGACACATAAACTACATTTCATAAGCATTCATTGCATACAAACGTCAGTGGACACTATAGTCTGAAAATTAAATTAATGAGCATATTCAAATCTTTTACCCAAGTTATTTACAGTGTTGAAGAAAAATTTCACTAAATGGTTGTGATCTGCATGGATTTAGATAGTTAACAATTAAATGAGAATATTGCATGATTCACATTTAATGAAAGATTATTGTTTTCTCTTTTCGCTTCTTAACCTGTGTTTTCTTAAGGTGGCGAGCTTTCAATCGAAGAAGACAGCTGCTGAGAAGGCTTACGTGTCGGCTTTATGTAGAACACTTGTTTTGCTTCATTTTCGGATATCAGAACAAGGGCCAATAAAATTTATGAGGAAGCTTATTTATCGCGTGGTTGAATGTGTATCTTCAGAGAAAGACCTGGTTAAAGAATTGAAACGTATGTCTGAGCGTCTTAGGACAGTTGATAGCCAACCAGATCAGGAATTGTTGCAAGATGATGTTAATCTTATTTTGGGTAATTCTTTAATTTTCTCTTCAAATATGTTTTTAAAAGGAATGCAGTATTTGGAAGTCAATTTTAATCTTAAATTCGTTGTATAATCAACATTCATTTGCCCATGGTATATCTTTTTAAACCAATGATTTTGGTCCTTGTGCATTGTTGTCCTTTAAAAACCTTTTTTACTGCTGATGTATTTGTTCTCTTACCTTATTGAAGGGAAATTGGAACTTGACTGCGACCTGGATTTGGATGGCCCTGTTTCAATGCCTCAAACACCAGCTGCACCCCTGACTAGACCAATACGTTCCAGGAGAAGGGTAAGGATTGAGGAAGAAAGTTCTGACGAAGAATTACCTTCTGTGGTTCCTACCACCCATCATACTGTGAAAAGTCGCTCAGTGAGAGCAAGCAAAACCGCAGCAATTAACAAAATGTCTTCTGCTGGTAGATCGCTCAAAATTGACGAAATGGGTGAACTAGTGGAAGAAGACTCTGATGTGACATCTGACGATTCTTGTGCATCCGATTAGTACTGTCAATATGTACCTGACATGATACATCTAATAGTCTTTACTTTGTTAACATCATGTTGTTGTATTGTTTCAATACTTAGGTTGCAGGTTATGTACATAAGAGTGCATAAATAGTTTAGCTTGCATTTAATTGTAAGTCAGAGTATATAACAGTACTAGTATCGCAATGAAATTCTTGTGTTTAGGAATTACTTCGTTGGTTTTCTTTTATGTTATTGTTTTGTGATATGAAATGTTGTAGGTAGTTCCATGGCATTGCTTATGCAAATAGTGTACAAATTATTTAAAGCTTCATTTCTAGGCTAACTATCTCCTACAGAGAACAAAAAACTTAGACTAACTGGATTGGTCTCAAGAAGATAAAGTTATCAAAATTATAATTCATAGTTTTCTACCTCAGTCTTAGGAACACTTTTTTTAACATATTCATGTGCATTCTTTAATTCAAATGTTAGATTAATAGAATGTTTAGAGGTGAGATTTCAATTGCAAAGTATGATCGTCAATTGAATTTTTTCCTTTATAGAATCATATAAAGAATGTATTGAGTGTGAAAGTTACATTGTATATGTTTTAAACTTAACTGTCTATTGATTGATATTTTTTTCATATCTAGGTTATTTTTTAGAGAAGATAAATCGCGTTACTTTGAAAGGAATTTTTGATAAAATGATTTTATTCAATAACTTAAATAATATTATTCACCCTTATTTCTAAAATAATATAGCTATATTACTTTTTTATTTAGTATTAATACCCTTTCAGAAAATGTGATTTTCATCAGTTCTATTTCTTACTTCAATTAAATATCAATTAGATTATTCATGTCATGTTTTGTAAAGTTGAACGATTTAATATAATATGATTTATACGTTTGAACACTATATTATGGCAATTATGAATTTTTCTAACAATTTTCAAATGTAAATTATGAGATGATTTTTAATCTAACCGTGTATTTTGAAATAAATTACTCATCAGAATGTTATCAAGTGCTGTAAGAATAAAACTTTATGTGACATTTTAATTATAATAATTATAATATAATATTGTGATGTTTTTATTACCACCATACCATAATTAACCCAATTCTCATTCATTCTACACTCCAATAATAATCTAATAATTGGTGATTGAGTACGTGACGGAATTGTCTGCATAACACGCTGTGTGTGTAGCTAAAGACAAAGTGAAGCTACAAGTTACATAGTTAAATTATAGTTTTGTGTTTTAACCTGTTTAGTTTCTTTAAACAACGTTAGTTGTTTTAAGTTGGAAGAAAGAAAAGTTGCAGAGTACTATAGCTGAATCCAAATATGAATGCAGTAGCAGCAGGATTATAATTTAATGCAGCTTTAAGGTGAATGGACCGAATTGAAGTACCCATGATGCAGTGGTCCCATTTAATAATGTATGTCGATGTTCCACAGATGTTAAACACCCAAAAATAATCACAATATTTAAAATTTCTTTTTAAGGTAGCAGAAGTTGGGCAAAAGATCCTCAAAAGAAGTTAGCTAAACCCTTTCATACTGGTGGTCGATGTCATGGAGAGCACATCCAAACCCCATAAAAAGGGTACCTTTGTTCCACAGATGTTAAACACCCAAAAATAATCACAATATTTAAAATTTCTTTTTAAGGTAGCAGAAGTTGGGCAAAAGATCCTCAAAAGAAGTTAGCTAAACCCTTTCATACTGGTGGTCGATGTCATGGAGAGCACATCCAAACCCCATAAAAAGGGTACCTTTGTTCCACAGATGTTAAACACCCAAAAATAATCACAATATTTAAAATTTCTTTTTAAGGTAGCAGAAGTTGGGCAAAAGATCCTCAAAAGAAGTTAGCTAAACCCTTTCATACTGGTGGTCGATGTCATGGAGAGCACATCCAAACCCCATAAAAAGGGTACCTTTGTTCCACAGATGTTAAACACCCAAAAATAATCACAATATTTAAAATTTCTTTTTAAGGTAGCAGAAGTTGGGCAAAAGATCCTCAAAAGAAGTTAGCTAAACCCTTTCATACTGGTGGTCGATGTCATGGAGAGCACATCCAAACCCCATAAAAAGGGTACCTTTGTTCCACAGATGTTAAACACCCAAAAATAATCACAATATTTAAAATTTCTTTTTAAGGTAGCAGAAGTTGGGCAAAAGATCCTCAAAAGAAGTTAGCTAAACCCTTTCATACTGGTGGTCGATGTCATGGAGAGCACATCCAAACCCCATAAAAAGGGTACCTTTGTTCCACAGATGTTAAACACCCAAAAATAATCACAATATTTAAAATTTCTTTTTAAGGTAGCAGAAGTTGGGCAAAAGATCCTCAAAAGAAGTTAGCTAAACCCTTTCATACTGGTGGTCGATGTCATGGAGAGCACATCCAAACCCCATAAAAAGGGTACCTTTGTTCCACAGATGTTAAACACCCAAAAATAATCACAATATTTAAAATTTCTTTTTAAGGTAGCAGAAGTTGGGCAAAAGATCCTCAAAAGAAGTTAGCTAAACCCTTTCATACTGGTGGTCGATGTCATGGAGAGCACATCCAAACCCCATAAAAAGGGTACCTTTGTTCCACAGATGTTAAACACCCAAAAATAATCACAATATTTAAAATTTCTTTTTAAGGTAGCAGAAGTTGGGCAAAAGATCCTCAAAAGAAGTTAGCTAAACCCTTTCATACTGGTGGTCGATGTCATGGAGAGCACATCCAAACCCCATAAAAAGGGTACCTTTGTTCCACAGATGTTAAACACCCAAAAATAATCACAATATTTAAAATTTCTTTTTAAGGTAGCAGAAGTTGGGCAAAAGATCCTCAAAAGAAGTTAGCTAAACCCTTTCATACTGGTGGTCGATGTCATGGAGAGCACATCCAAACCCCATAAAAAGGGTACCTTTGTTCCACAGATGTTAAACACCCAAAAATAATCACAATATTTAAAATTTCTTTTTAAGGTAGCAGAAGTTGGGCAAAAGATCCTCAAAAGAAGTTAGCTAAACCCTTTCATACTGGTGGTCGATGTCATGGAGAGCACATCCAAACCCCATAAAAAGGGTACCTTTGTTCCACAGATGTTAAACACCCAAAAATAATCACAATATTTAAAATTTCTTTTTAAGGTAGCAGAAGTTGGGCAAAAGATCCTCAAAAGAAGTTAGCTAAACCCTTTCATACTGGTGGTCGATGTCATGGAGAGCACATCCAAACCCCATAAAAAGGGTACCTTTGCCCTCCCAACCATTCCTTTGTGGACACCATACCCATCAGTGGGGGCATTCCCCATTTTCATATAATGCACCCAAAAGGTGTAAGCTCTTCAAGATACCAAATTGTTAGATAAACGAAACAAAATAACGTGGCCTCTCTCTCTCCTTTTAAAATCAACATTATCTCAATCAATCATTCAATGCATCAGTGTGGGCCTATTCACCTATATACATCTATCTAAGTCTTTCAAATGGACAATTTCCCTATCTGCACAATACCTACTGCTCCCTGTGCTTTGCCCTTTCATTTTCTTAAGACATCACTTAAACAACTACATCACACCAAACTGAGTGTAATAAAGAAAGAGGAACTACATTAACTTCTCATCTCAATTTTCTTAAAACTCTTTTCCTACGCATTTCTAATGATTCAAAATATTGTAATAAGTGTTTTAACAAGTGTTAGTAAGATTACCACAGAAAAGCAACCACAAAACTGAATAGTGATTGGTGATGGATGCAATGCAATTTCATATCAGTGTCCTTTGCGTCTAAGTAAGAATTCCATGTTATCATGAATGCACTTGTGATTACACTCTCAATTATTTCCTCCTTGGTAACTGCGTACGTGCATGTCAATTAATGATACTCCAAATGAAGAATTTCTGTAAGAAAAAAAAGGGTTTTTCTGAGTATATCTTGCTACGACTTTTGATTCCGTAAACAATATATATGTGGACCAGAGGCCTAAACTTTTGTTGTAGAGAAGGTAGAAAATCATTTTTCATTGAGTGTGTATCTAAAATACCAATTATTATATATTTTAACATAACTTCATTTGCATATATGACCATATGCTGCATCCTTCAAGTAAGGCATGAAATCTCAGCACACACATGGGTTGTCAAAATAGTACGAATTTGGCATGTTATTGTTGACTATTTGTATGTAACACAACATTCATATTTTGCTCAATTGCTTCTGCATTGTCGGGAACCAATTAATAAACATCCAAATTTTATAACAGTGCCATTCAACAGAATAATGAGACATAATACACTTAAATGCTTTGATTCTAGGTGGTCTTCACCGTAGAAGAGTAATTCTAGATATTGACAAAATAATTTATTAGAAAGTTAATTGTAAAGTTTTTTTTATTAAAGGTTATGAATATTTAGGGTTTTTGACTTGTATTTAAAAAATAAATAGAGAATTATTGTTGTGAATTTGCAAAATAAATAGTTTGAGAAGTAATGATGAAAAGAGATTAATTAGAAATAAACAAATTATGACGTGGCAGAAGTCGTGCCAAGTTGACATGATTTCAATATAACAAGGCAAAAGTTGTGTCTAATTGGGACGATCTGTGCATATGAAATCGTGCCGAATTGGCACGACTTGCCTAAATTTATAAATTTTTTTAAATGAACTCCATTTTGATAAAAAGCAAAAAAAAAAAATCCATTTTAAAAGACTAATGATATTGAATAACTTCTATTAAAAATATGTTTAAGAATTAAATGAGTGACCAAGCATATCCTTGGATTATGTCACTACTTGGAAGAATCATCCGATTTGAAAGAACAGTTCATGTAACAGAGTTGTAATATGGATTTCCCTCCCTTTTCCGTTCAAAGCATGAATTCATAGAAAAATGAAAATGTTACTTGAGAACTACGTATTGAAAAAGAAAATTTACAACTATATTTTGACTGATAAAAATTTTAAATTATTTTATTTGAACAATTTTTTTCCATTATAACTTGTAGAGATTGTGAACTTATTCATAAAAGAATCCTATGAATGTATTCAGTGAATGCAGTAATAATATTTTAAAGTGGCCACACTTTTCCTCTTTTTGGTGGAGGTAAGCAAGAGAAAAGTTTTAAAGCAAATTAAAAGGTAACTTGGAAACTGTCACTGCCCAATTCACTTCATCATTATCATAAATATTTTTTAATTCAAATTATAATTTCATCTTGAAAAATATTACTACTTAACCCTTAACATGTGTCACTTCTAATTTCAATAGTAAAACAGTGTTTTTGAAAACCTAAACATGATAAACTACCGTGAACCAATATTTCCTTATATTGTCTGTATCAGGTTAGGGAAAACAGTGTTTTTGAAAATCTTGACTCACTAATAAACTAACTCTCTACCACATATTTTTAAGGATTATTTTAAACTAAATTCAAATTCATGATCCTACTTAAGAAAAAAAGAAGACATGTATTACTTAAAACCTCTCTTAATGTGTTTTTTCTTGAAGAAAGTGTTTTTGGTTTACAATTATACCACCCAAATTATCTACTACTAAACCCATTATAGTTATCATCCTCTTTAAAGTGTAACTTAATTATAGTTCATATCTCTTTTATTTATCTTTCTTAAAATAGATTAGTGTAATTTTAATTTCTTTCTATTTTTTTTTAATGTAAGTGTAATTATAAGGGTGACAACAAGTTTAATCGGTTTTTATCTAACCTAAAAAAAACATAACAAGTTAAATATTTTGGTCCATTTTTTAAATTATATATATATATATATATATGAGACATACTTAATTACGTAAATATTTTTTTAAAATAATTAATTTAATATCTTTAATGAAATAAATTAAAATAACTATTAATTTTACATATTAATTTTCATAATTTTAATTAACAATTGTAATTTAATTTATAAATATTAATGATTTAGTTTATAATATTATTATATATTTAGATCTTTCAAATAATATAATCCAAAAGTTAATATTTTACTTTTTTTTAATTTAAGAAAGAAAAAAAAATAGTAGGTGGACCCATCCACCTTGCCTTCCCTGTAGCCACCGGATTAGTGGGCTTAGCAAGGTGACTCACAGCGGGCCAATGGGTTAAAAGGAAGAGAGAAGATATTTTTTTGTAATAATCTGTTTGAATTGCTTGATGAGAAATGAGATAATGAGAAAGAAAAGAAAAATTTATAAGTGAAGAGAAAATTGTCTGGATTATAAGAAACATAAAAAAATAAGTGAAAATTAACATAATTTATTTATTAATAGTAATTTTAAATATTTATTATTATTATTATAATAATAAAAATATATAAAAACATCTATAATCAATTATAAGTGACACCTAATTGATTATGATAAACTATTAAAATATCACACAATTGATTATGAATGTATAGACACTTTAAAACACCTATTTCTTTTGCAACAACTTGATGATTATGTGAGCAACATAACTTATACTGCATACTCAACACTTTTGCATGTGTCAACGTGTTTATTATGATCAAAATAAAGATAATGATTTATATTAAGGAATTTCCTAAATTTTGTCATTGATTATTTTAGTCATGTTAAATCAATTATATGAAACGATGTTGAAAGTAAGATAATTTACAAATATTTATTAATTGATGTAGAAGGTGGACATTATAGATCAATTAATTTCTAAAACTGTTTGTAAATTCCACATTTGACTAACAGACAACATAAAATGAAATTTTCTACACCAATTATGGACTAGAACCAATCTAGAAAATATTCACTTTAGCAGATTTAGTTTTAGAATGATTTGTCTGAGGTTTTAAGTCTATGTTATACTCCAAGACTCAAATTTACAACAAACAACTCATTTAAACAATCAAATATCATAGAAGCTTATAATTATTCAACAAATAGTTAAATGAATTTCAAGGATAGTCTTGTTAGCATACTCATTATGTTAAAACAATTTCTTCCCTTTAAAGTACATAATAGAAAAAAAATGAGAAGACACCATCTATAATCTCCTTATTTTCTCTTTTTTAGCACTTTAATTTTTAATAATAAATAAGTTATTTTTTTCTCCTACTGCTTTCAATTCTACTTCCCTTAAACCAAGTGAATTATTAAGAAGGTTATTGTAGTTTTGAATTTATATATATTTTGTGCAAAAATCCAAACAATGAAACACACAAAGCTCCAGTGAGGCTGTTACACAGTAGTTCTGCTACCCGCAACAGTTTTATTGTATTTGCTTTGCTGATAGAAACATTTTTTTGTAATTTTTAATAAATTTTAAAAAACAATAAGGACATTGTCGCTTATATTTATCTTATATATAGGAATCGGAATAACTAAAAACTCGCTAAATTATAGGAACAAAATTTGTGTTAAACGTTGTTATTATTTATTAGGTGTTTTGTGGTTTTATATGATAGAGGAAGACGTAAGTGTAGGTAAAGAAAAGTAGTAGTTGAATATATATGGGTGCATGACGAATCATGTCGAAACATCCTTTGTTAGGTTATAGGTAACAAACCCAATGTCCACCACACACCGACCAACTATTTGCGTGGTCTGTGTTCGCGAACCTCAGCAAACAAAAAACACTAAATAAAACAAAAACTTTGCTTATTCATTGCTAAACATGCGCACTTCCGCAAGATTCTGCATTCTTATTTGTAACCATGCAAAATAATCGCATTAGGGAATCTTATTCACAGATGCACGAGCGAGAGCGTTAATCTCGCATTCACCATTCAATCAAAGCTTAAAATTAACAATAATTCATACTATTATTATTAACTTCATCCTCACATAAACTATAGTTCCTCCACCACGTACTATTATTATAATCACTGAGCCTGAAAAATATTACTATTATAATGAATACAAAAATCTACGAGATAGATTAAAATAGTATTATTTATCTTGGTCTTTGCAAATTAATTAGCGCCGAATTAGTGGTTAACTTTGGTGGGACTCTGAGATTAATATGTCAAAGAAGAACACCATATATATCATGTGTGAACTTCAACGACTCTGCAATTCGAGAACATTTTACAAATGCAAACAGAAAAAAAAAAAAGACATATTTCAAATATAACGGACGTGAGTCTTTTGGTTTGGTTTATCACCGCCATTGTTTTTTAAGGAAGAAACATTCAAAGACTCTTACGCAAGAGAACAGAAGCAATAGTGAAAAGGTATACGTATTTGCACACTTTAAAACGGAAGTGATGAGAGAAATAACAATGAGTATGACTAGTACTTTTTTTATTAGCTATCCCTGAATCGGAGAATGCATGCATGAGTTAAAAATCAGAATATTTTATTTTTCATTAATTAAAAATTACAATAATAGTAGTTTGGTGTGTCGAAAGAAGAATCTTATTGGTGAGAGAGTTGTGGTGGAGTTTGCATAGTGTTCTTGGAAGGTGGGCGCAGGGAGATGCATGGATTGATGCATGCTTTTAGCCAATTTGATACAGTCTTGATTTCGACCATTTCCAATGCTTACTTACATATAAGGACAAATTCATATAACTCTGGAACACACACATGAGGAGAACGAATGCATGCGTCATTCTCATTTGAATTTTTAGAACATTTTTTTTACTTTCTTTTAAGTTTTTCATTTCTTCATTTATAATATAAACTATAGTTATATGTATTACGAAATTAACTTTAAGTCTAACTCAATCCATAAAATCGGCTCATGGGGTGAAGTTTGAACTCAATTATATACATGCGTGGAATAACATATTATGAGTTATTCGATAATGGTCCGATAGTGGGTAGTCTGATAAGGCCACTAAACACTCGTTAGGATAGACTTTTTAAATGACTCTGATACCATATTATGAGGTGGACTTTAAACCTAACTTAACTCTATAAAACCGGTTCATGAGGTGAGGTTTGCATCCACTTACATACTATGAAAGACTATAATCTCTAGTTGATGGGATCTTCGACACTATGTTTAACAAAATTATATTAAAATTACACTCTTTCCAAGAATTGGTGCAACAGTTTCTTTAATCAGTGTTTTGAAATCTTAATTCATATTTTGTATAACAACCGTATCAGGTTGTTGTGTAAAAAATATAATTAAATTTTAAACCCTTATCTTGAAATAAGCAGATTACAGTTCTTTTAGTGTATTGTGTAGTCTGCTTGTATTCAAAATAAATAATTTTTACGTAAGTTCTATTTATTTTTAATAAATGATTATTTTAAAAAATGCGTATATAGAAAAATATTTTTTTTCAGTTCTGACCTTATGATTAGTTGACAGCGAGGAGAGAAATAATATTACGTAATAATAAAATGAATGTGCTAAAACAAGTAAAAGTGAATTTTTTTTAAGAGAAATATAAAATAAAAATGTAATAAATACGTAAAACTCATAAATTTTAAATCTATTTCTTCTCGAAATTAGTTATATAGCATACTTTCTCTTAATTTCACCTTCATTATTATTTCTATTATGACTGCCAGGCAGGGCGAACGCGACAATAAAATTAAATTAATTAGGAAATGAAATTTATGAAAACACTTCATGTCATCACATCTTTATTTACAAATAAGTCGACAAATTTACAAATCACATAATTTTGTCGCTTAACGAACATTTTTTTTTTGAATTAAAGATATTTTTTTCATGTAAAATTGATTTTTTATATAGCTCAAAATTTAAATTTTATAGTTATTTGTACTAAAAAATTATTAAAATAAGTTTTTATTAATTTTCTTATATGATAAACAGATTTTTATAATACAATCAATAAAAATCCATTAATTATATCTTAATAGTTTTCTTATTATAAATATAAAAAAAAGTCTAAAATTTATAATGAAATTTTTTGTATTATATAATAAAAAAAATATTTTTTAAATCGAAGATCTTCAGTCTCTATAAATTAAAAAAAATACCATTTATTTTCAAATTACTTTAAAACAATTGAAAATGCTCAAAACATGAAAGGTTTATATTTCGAGTATTTTCTTTTTAATAAAAAATTATTTTAGTTTTTTAATATAGTTTCATGTTTTTTAAATTTCTTATTTTTATCTAAAAATTTATTTAATATAAATCAACGTGATGTTTTTTTCTATAACTCCACATTGGTGCTCCAATCTCTATCCTAAAGCTTCTTCCAAGTTCCATGCAAACTTTATAACGCCGTATAGGAACAAAGCATATCAAAATTCCACAACCGTCTTCCTCCCTTTTACACTTTTTAACACTATATTCTCACTCTCTTAACAATATTATTAACATTATAATTTAATGAAAATTATAATATTTATTAATTTTAAATACAATTCAGACTGAATTGTAAAGTTTCAAAATCGTGAAATTACATAATTTATTTTACTTTTTATTTTTATTTTAAAAGTTGTATATTAAAATATTATTTTAGTTCCGAAATTATATTAGATTTAGTCAATTTCCTATTCCTTAAGACTTTGTTTGGATTTGGGACAATTCTTCACCGTCCATCCATTTAGTCGCAGTGCGGCGTTGCCTTATTCAAGGATCCCCAAACGGTTGACTTTAATTTTCTCATCATTCATCTCATCTTTCTCCTATTCCATTTTTCTCTTCTAGAAAAATTATTTTATCATTATTACAATCCATTTTTCTTTATAATTTTATTTTCTCAGCAGACTTTTTGTTCCCTTATTGCTTGAAGATGGTCTCATATAATTATATAATGTGATTTTGTATCTTACACAAAAAAGAAAAATGTAACTAAATAATGCTTATCCACTATAAGACCAGTCTCACATTTCTACACAGTTGTTGAGTATGCTAAAAAAATAACTTTCATGTTTATACTAATATTATTATTAGTGATATTTGATCTTTTATATATAATTATTATAAATCACAAACTTTTTTAGATCTCACTTCTTATTTAATGATTTTGATAAAGTTTAACTAATAATAAGATTATACTAGAAATTTATTAAAAAAATAACATGTTTTTAACAGTCATCCTTCTCAGACTTAAATGGAAACCTCTTAGATGCCCTCGTTTCAAGATGACTTCAAAACATATTTTCCGTTTACATGTGTTATGGTCAAAGTTTTATTGTTAGATGTACAGAAATAAATTATTCTACATTTGAAATAATGTTTCTCAAACATCATTTTTATAAAATGGAGTTGAAAGCAACATATTTAATTGATAGAAGTACCTAACTGTTTCACAGGCTAAATTAAAAAATAATTTTCCACAAAAGCAGATTTAATTGAAAATTAAATTGATCCTAAATTTGTTGGGTTGCTATAATTTTATTTTGTATGTATACATATAGAAAGGGTCACCGATCCACCAACCACGTCCACATGATAGCTAAAGTTTAGGCACCTTTCATGTTTAGGAATGGTCCCTTCAATTCCTGTCTTGCATATGCTCATCATATTATCATTCAATTAAAAGTTCTAATTAAACACACGCCCTTAATTAATTGCTCAACACAGTTTTTCCATATTTTATGACCAAAACCACCATTTAATACAGTTTTTGCATGTATAATATTCTTTCCTAACTAATGTATTTAGGACCACTGAGGAACTTGCATAAAATTATCTCGTGGGAGCAATTAACATGTTAGATGTATTCATCTATTAATACTTCAATCTTTTAATATGAATGTACACTTGAATGATTAATTCATGTCTATGGTTTGTATAAAGACAAATAACATCAACAAATAGTATTAAAAAATAAGTTTAAGTTTAATACATATTTACAAAATTAATTTATAAAATAAAATTTTATATATATATATGGTCAATTGACTAATTTTTAGTTGATATGAAATTAATACGTATGAAACTATATATTTATGAGTGGTGTGATAAGTATAATATGTTCAATAAACTTGATTGATAAAGACTTTGATACCCTATTATAGAGTGTGTATTTGAAAATAATTTACTTTTAAAAATTGACTTGTAAGATTTGTCTATGAATATTTACTATAAATTGATTAATTACTAATTAATATTATAAACTAATTCCCAGCCATTGTTTTGAAGGGATATTCTACTTGTTTTGTAACACAACATTCTGTGGGCTTGTTACAACGATGGCAAAAAAAATTTCACTTTGTATTACATGCATGCATGAAAGAGCAGCTTTCGTTTGAAGTGTGTTTTTGAGTGAAAAGTGATTGTCTCATTCTCAGCCATTGTTTTAAAGTAAATCTACTTATTTTACCAGACAAGGGTTTCTATGGGCTTGTTACAGTCGTAGGGAGCCGAAACTGTTTACATTAATTGTGTTACATTCACGATGAATCATTACCAAAACCAGTGTTTGTTTCTACACGTCATCTTCAGTTGAATCAGCACGTTTTTGTAGTTGGAAAAGTTATTCATAGTAATCGTAGTTATTTGAAACTTTTACTTCATTTTAACTTATTATTATTTCTGTACATGCATATAGCAGTTTAAGGTAGAAAATGGCTGCTTTTATTAGACGATGAGACAGTGCGCAATTCAATACACGAATCTTTCAAATTTAAAAAACGTTCACAAAAATGCCTATATTTATTTCACTTAAAAAATAATGAGAAATTAAGTTGAAAATGTCCCTTTTTTGCCCACAGAGATAAAAATTATTACATCATATTTCACTTACTAAACTACTAGAGTATAAATATATAATATATATGTATTCATCGCCACCAGACAAACCATTTCATTCGGTATTGGTATTAGATTAGAATACATTTAAAGCAGTTATAATAAATAGTAGTTAAGGCAGCAGAGAATTTTTAAGAATCAGGACACATTCCACCAAATTCAGGTAAAATCCCGAAAAATCAAGAAACTTTTATAGAAATAAGTTAACATTAATATTTAATAGATTTGACTCATCATAACAGAGGTTTATCACCAAATACTATAAATAAATCATCTACAAAAGAAATAAGGTATGTCATCATATTCTTTTATAAAAAAGTACTTACTTAATTGTTAGAAAACATTTTGCAGATTAACTCTTGATCAGATACGAAAGAGCGAGTACGAGAAGAGAAAGGAAGAACAATCGAGGACCAAGAAGTGAATATGAGAAAAAAGACGAGGGAGGAGCAACCAAAACATCAAAGACAATTATTCCAGAAACAATAACCAATAATAAGTACCTATCTAGACCCATCAGTCTATACAATTACAATATCATTTTCTAAATTTCTATAAATACAAGGACAGCATGCATATAGTGCAATTACGTGTGCCTACATTATATGCATTGTGATACTCTTATGGAATAAATCTGTGCAAAATAAAATTTGGGAACTTTGTTCTTGAATTGAATAATATTTATGTGAGAAATACAGCTGTAACAATAAAAAATACTAAGGAGATGTTTACTTGTTTGTTTTCATTATTTTTTTATCTTTACTTTTTTTTAAATATAATACTGTCTTGTAATTTTTATTTTTATTTTGTTTACAAAGATTTGAGTAGAAAGTACTAAATTTTCTCTATTTTATACCAATATTTAAAAACAAAAAACAAAAATAAAAAAATATATTTATTGTAATTAAAAAGTAAACTATACAACAAAAGTATAATTGTAAACATCCATAACTTTCTCTCTAGCGTCACCAAGCTAAAGCCAACACCTTTGTCATTTTTTCCATAATTGAAAATCATCTTTCTAAATTAAATTAAAATCATTTCGAAATTAATATATATTGGACGAAACCTCAATGTTTTCTTTACATTTTTAAGTTATTGTCAAAGTAATATTTTTTGTTTCTTTTGCCTTGCTGATTCTTTAGACAAATTATGATGAGAATCTTGCTTTTGGCTGTTATTTCTTTTTCCTACTGATAAAAAAAATTGAGTTATTCTTATTTTAACTTTTGACCATTTTTCTTTTTACATCTGTATTTAAAAAATAAAATCAATAGCCCACCACTTTTAGTAGATATAATAATATTTTGTTTTGCTGGTAATGAAATTTTAAATTAAAAAAAGTCCAAAAATGATTTAATGATAGAAATCTATTTTATGTTGCTAAAGTATTTGAAGTATTAGATTAAAATTTCTTTAGTTGAGAAAAATATAGTATCACTTAAATAAATGATATATTATATTGATTGAAATAACTACATAATTTGTAACATATAGTAAATAATTTATTTAACTAAAATTAAGTAAAATATTTTATTTCATAAATTAATATAACTAATGCGTGACCTTATATATTGGAAAAACTATGCAACTTCACAAATTATTATATCATCAACCCTTTTATATCAATCTAAATATATATTAAGCAATAGCTATTATATATTAACTGGATCGTGTGTACCAAATTTTATAAAAAAAATAAGAACACGAATGTGATAATTAAAAACTATGATATAATAATTAGAGTAAATGGTTGATGAGATCTCCCATATATTTTGAAAATTCTATCAATTAATTGAAAGATCTCTACCAATGTTCACCCATTTCATGAAAATATAAGGAAAAAATGTACAATACAAACCAAATCAACGAGCTAAGGAAATGAATGAGAATGCACTACCTTGAAAAATCAAATAATAATTAATGTTGAACCATTTCAACAAACAAGATATAAAGTAAAATAAAATATTGATTATAATAGTGGTTCAAAAAATAATCATCGTTTTCTTTGACTTTTTAATTGAGAGGCATAGTCTTACATCACTTAGAAGTCAACGTCAATAACACTTTAAATACACATTCCTCCAAAATGATTTAAAAAAAAAAATCATGATGAAACTACGAAGTCAAAAACAAACAACACCTCAAATATAATGATTGATCTTAAAAATATTATTTCAATAAATATAAATATAATGATTGATCTTAAGAATATTATTTCAAAATATAAAATGATAAGAATTAGTTTATTCAACTTAAATTTTACATATAGAATAAATCTTACATTCAAAGGAAAACTTATATAAGAGGAAAAAGAAAATTACTCAAAAACACAATTAGATTGAGTCAACTTGCCTAAACATAATATGAGCAATAACCTTATAATTTTCAAGAATGTGAAGGAAATAAATATAAGACGATAAAATTTGTATACTAAATATAATTTAAAGAATGTTAAAATGATATTTACTAAAGATAAAAACTGAATCTTATTAAAAAAAATCAAGAAATTATTAATCAGTTCCTACGTTACACAACCAAATTATTTCGTATTGATTTAGATTTTGTCACATTTTTAAGTTGATACCATGATAAAGAAAAGAAAAAAAATATTAAAAAAAGTTTTTTTTTTCTAAAATTCAAAAAGATGAAATATTTTATATACAAAAATAAGAATAACTTTATTTTTATATATAAATTTTAAACAATAAAAAACACTAAAAATATTAATCAAAATTTTATAGACAATAATTATTTATTAAAGTAACAAAAATTAATAAATACATTTTATGATTATTGTGATAATTTAAAAGTAAACATTGATACATATACATCTCTATTTAAAAAAATAAAAATAATATATATATATATATATATATATTAAATACATTTTTTCAATATCTCATCTTATTCATAATATATCTTATAAATCTACGAGTGTTATTTTTGAATCGTCTATTTAGTAAAATTTAAAGTAGTATCTATTCAAGAGTCAAAATATTGAAAGATCGTCAAGAATTTTGATGCTTCCTAAATCATTCGAACTTTCGGTACAACGACTATAAATTAGAAATAAATCAAATCAGAAAAACTTATTAGATTTAAAACTTCATACGCAAAGATAAAAATAATTTGATAAGGTCCAATACAAATCTTAGTAAGATCCAACATAAAGCCCGATATCAATTTTGAATTCGGACTAATAATAAGGTTTGAAACTTATTTAATAAAATTACAAATAGTAAAAGTCCAATAAAACTAGTGAAGTTCAATATTTTGTAGTATAGATAGGGAGTTCAATGAACACATAAGGAGAGTATTTTTTTTGTAGAGAAATTACATAATTAAACTTATTTTGACTTTATAATCAGAAACCTTGCAATTATATCTCACCTATCCGACAAACCTATCCGACAAACTGAGAAGTCGTGAACTTAGAAAGAAATGAAACTTAAAGAAACAACTCAAAGAATGAGAAGTAAAAAAAGTAAAAAAACTTGAAAGATTAATTGAAATTATCTTGATACTAAAGAACAATTTTCTTTCTAGATATTTATTTGATGAGTATTATATATTAGTTAATGAAAAACATTGAAAATCATGTTTAAAAAAAAAAGGATAAGATTTACTTGGAAGGGGAAAAAATGAAAATAAAAGAAAAAGAAAGGATGATAGTTTTGTGGGTTTTATTGGTGGGAAAGAATGGATCCATAATTGAAATGATGGAAGGAATTTGATAAGAGAGGATTAAATATGATGTTGGGGATGATAAGGACATGTGAAGACAGGACCCTAGATTTGGATGAGCAACAGCAGTATTCATAAACATTTTCACACTTCACACACAAATCAATTTATTAAATAATGTGCTTTTCTTTTTAAACTTAATGTGCCACGCCATCTTCAACTGCAAACTCCATGTGATTCACTGGACCCTCTGCTTCTCCATGTCCCTTCTTCTCATCCAATTCCACCATTTCCCTATTTTTTTATTTTTTTTTATCACTGATTAAAACTTATTGTAAACATGATTTAAGGTACGTATTTTAAAACAATTAATTATTTTTTATTACTATATTTATCACTATATTGAATAATAGTATAAAACATTGTTATGTTATCACTGTATTTCAATAACATTTGTCACACTCTTTTTGCGTTCACTTTACCTTATATTAATTGTTTTTTTAAGTTATTTATGAATTGGTTTGATGGAATTTATAAAAGAGAAGTCATCTCAAGGGATTAAGAAATCATGAGAAATCGTCGACTCCCAAGTTTTCAAAACAAGCTTTGGAGTAAAACTAATTTTACTCGAGTAAGAGCAAGAGAAAGTATGCAATTTTGATAATAAATATTTCCAAAATTATTTAAAGATTAAAACATTTGAGAGATGATGCTGTTTTATATATTTTGAAGTTTAAATATTTGATATTAATTTTAAAAATTAATAAGAAAAATAATAAAAAGACCACACAAAAGTAAAATTGATTGATTACAATGAAAAAAAGATACATTAAATTATTCCTGAACTTAAATTAAAATACTTATAATACCAAATTAAACTTTTATTTTACAAATATATGGATTCGCTTTTGGACGAAATTCACAATAATATGTTTAGAAAAGAAAAGAAAAACTAATTTATGCATAGAAAATTAGTTTTACACAAGTTAATATTGTAGAAATTTTCTTATATAATTCATTTTAAGTGTATATTTGAATAAATATTTTTAAAAATTATTAGAAAAGATAAACAAAGTCAAACTTTTACTAAATTAATATTAAAGTGGTAATATTTAAGTTTAATTAAACTTCACCTATCTATTAAGACAATATATATTTATAATTTAGGTGTGAGATATCATCCCACATAAATCTTCGTGTCTAATACATCAAATGTTCATATTGAAGGCATCAACATGAAAATAAAAGAGATTAATAGTAGGTAACATAATAAACTCAACTAATCTTGATTAGTATAAAATTTTAATGACTTTCATACCATATTATACCATATTAGAATAGAATTTTTCAAGACTAATTGAAATATCACAAAATCGATATAATAAAGTGAGGTTTGCATATATATTAATTAATTTGGTCAAAATTTTAACTTATGTGAGATTTTTAACACATTTTCTCATATCAAAGACATTGAAGATGAAAATAGAAAATAACACTTTAAACTAATTTAAATTAAGATGAACTCTTGATGATCATGCTATCATATTAACACTAAATTAATTTCTATGTTAGAGTAAATATAAATATTCTATTATTTTAAAAATTAACCTAAACCATGATTTAAACAATTTATATAATTCTAATACCATAAATAATAAATTAATTTATAACTTAGAGTAATATAAATATTTTATTCTTTTAAAAAAATTTAATCATTTGATTTAATTTTTTGTGAAATAAAATATATCACTTTTCTTCTATATACTACATTTATATATTTTTATTCTATATCTTTATTATACACACTTTTATATATATATATATATATATATATATATAATTCTACTAGTAAGTTGTATTTTGATTATATTTAAAAAACAAACTGATCAAAATGTATAATATATAATGAGTTAATATGAATAATCGTTGTAAAAATTGTGAATGTATCTGTGATGAGAAATAAATTTTAAAAATAAAATAAAAATTAATAGAATTAATTAATGTTATAGAAATAAAAATTTAAAGTACAGACGTAAAATTGTCAATAATAATAATAATAATAAAGATTATTTCTACTGTTGTTTTATTTTTATGCAATGTCTTTAATAATAATAATTAATAAATAAAAGCTTTTAAAATATTTTTAAAAAATAAATTTTACAAAAAATTATAATTTATTTGTAAAAAACTATTAATATAATAGAAAATTGTAAAAAGTGTGGGGAGTGATGGCCCTCTGTACGGTGCTTCGTAGGTTTCAATGTGATGTTTGTCCCAAAAACACTAGACAATGATTTGCCACCGCACAGGGTGGTTTCCGGTCGATTCTCTAACATTGTTCTGCCCTCGTCAGACAGCTGGTAAGTAACTGAGCTCGTCGTAGCCAACCACACATGCCAATGTTGTCTTTTCATTGTTTGAAAACCTCTAGGAACACCAACAAACTTTGTTGTATCATCAAATTTCACTCCTTGTGCCAAGTTTAGGAGAACACTGGTTTTCTCACATTGTTGGCTACAGAACCAACTCATGGATTAGATGTGATTAGAGCGCAGTTCTTTCTGATCATGTCAAATTATTCTCAAATCATTCAGATATTTTTGTGTGAAGGGCTCCTTAATATAATGGCCGACACACGGAATGCGTGACTAATATCAAACTGAAAAATATAATCTAGCACATTTCAAAATTCCGATTCAATTGTTTAAAAAATCTGATTGCCATAATTAAGGTCTATAAAATATTTGATTAATACAAAAATTAACTAAATTATATGTGCTAATTCGAATTCGAAATTACCAACAAGTCCTATAACCTAATCAACACATAATTTTTTTTTAAATAACAATTAATTTAAAAATAAAAAATAATATATATATATATATATATACTCTTTTTTCATTTTTAGAGTAAAAAAAATATTTTTACATCTACAACAACAAAATACAATAACTAATTTAAAACATTTCACATTAATTAAACTCTAGAATTAAAACCAATTCATTTTTATTGTCTATAAAATATTACATATTATTTAAAAATTTGATATTAATCAAACTTAAATACTAACACCAATTCATCTTTAAGATATGTCACAATATATATTATTTAACAACTTGACTTGTACAATAAAGTAATATTATATTTTATCAAATATAAGAGGAAATTTAAAGATCCTATAAACTTAACCAACAAACAAACACACCATTAGAGATTTAATAGATTAATAGAAATACATCTGCTGGATTGTGAGACCACATGTAATAAAAAAGAGAAGAAGGGACTCAAAAACTAAAGAAAACATAAAATTTACTCTGATAAAAAATATGTTCAGTAAGATGAGTTACTATTATTAAAATTATTTATGTACTGCACAGAGTAGTTATATTTCAGTTAACGTTTCTTCGAGTCTTCTAGATGAATTTTCAAGAAAAATCAACAACTTTTTTTAAAGTATGTATTGGTTATTATTTATTGATGTCTAAAAAATTATTTTTTTTATGGAAGTTCAAGATAATTTTAAAATTTGGTAATAATTGGAATATTTTATATAAATAAAAATAATAATAATAATATTTAACAAATTCAAATTATCTTATTAAAGCAAGCCGTTTAAAAAAAAAACATTTCCATTCAATATATTTAATATTTCTTACAAATAATAAAACTTCCTATCTAATTATACTATTAGAATTTAGTTAAAACCGTTCATTTTTATTAAATCATACATATACTATTATTCTATTCTCATCCAAAAAGCTAGGATTGAATAAATCTTTCTATATTTCCAAACAAAGGTGTATATTAAAATATAGTTATGCGCCTAATGCAATTCCCATAAGTTCCCAACTTGTCATTATTTATATAAAATTTTAAATAAATCACGATATAAAGTTTATTACTATATTTTGTTCAAATATTCATTAACGTCTCATTCATTTATAGTTTAATTGATTTTTCTATTATTATTTATATAAAATACGAATAAAAGTAAAATTATTAACAACAAAATTGTTAGTTGCTAACAAGAAATTGTTCAACTAAAATTTTCCAGAAACTGCGTCAATCACGATCAATGAAGTATGAAAAATCACAAAAAAGAAAAGAAAAAAAGAAAATCAACCGAGCTAATGACAGCTTCTAGTAGCTCAAATCAAATTACAGGTCTTCTTCACATCTAGATAAACACTGCAGTTTTTTTCTTTTTAAAATTTCTATAATTTTTACAATTATTTTCAGAAACAAAATGGAAAGTGTTATGAACTTTAGCGAGCCAGTGGATATTGACAGCCACGTAAGAAATTATTTGACACGTAATCAACACGTGTCATAGGGTTGCATGCATTTGCGGCAGATCTGCTGCTAAGTGAGCCCCAACTCCAATGTCACTACCCTTCTCTGTTTCTTTTCTTCTTCTTGTCTTTTTTTTTTTTTTTTTTTTTAAATAGTTTCAACATAAAATAAAACATTATTTTCTCTCTCCTACGAAGACACACACTCTCTCTCTAACCGGTAACCACTATTAAAAGGTCTCCCCTCCTTCACCTCCTCTCAGGCTAGCTACTGAACACAATTTGCTTTTGTTTGTTGTTGTAATTTCTGTTTCTGTTCTTGTTCCTTAAACACTTAGTTTAGAAAGTTCCTGAAAAGGGTTCAAAAGGAGAAAAAAAATGGTGGCTGTGGTTCCTCAGGAAAATGTTGTAGCATTGGTTTCTCGTACCGGTAGGGAGTTGCAACGTTATAGAAAAGGTCGTCGCCAAGTTGTGGGGTTCGTGTCTTCCTCACTCTCTCTTGTTCTTTAATTTTGGGCAAATGGGGTTTCATATAATTTTTTTTTTTTCTTGTTCATGCTTCTAAGTGGGAAAAAAAACTGTTTTTCACAGTGGGATTTTGGTTTTGTTGAATACCGAAACCCTTTTTTATTCCTTGAAACTTTGTTTTCATATGGGTAAGTTGTGTTTTCTGGTTAAGAGAAGAGTAAAGCAGTTGAAGGTTATGGGTTTGTGGATAATGGATAATAGGAATTTGAAAATGAGTTTCTAATGAGGGAATTGAAAGTAAATTAGTTTGTTGAATTGGGGATTGCATTGTTTCTCTACAGACTTTCATTTCCATTGTTACTAATTGTTTTTTTATTTTGTGTTTGCAATTGTGTTCATGCAGATGCATACCGTACAGATTTAAGATTGGGGAGAAAACTTCTTTGGACGTTTCTGATGAATTGGAAGTTCTGGTTATCAGTTCTCAGAAAGGAAAAGGGATGCTATTTCCAAAGGTAGACCCATAATCCATTATTAGTCAATAATCAACACCAACACCCAAATGGGCCAAGTTACACATTTTTTGGATTTATCTTATTCATTTGTATTTATTTTGGTTGACCGATAACAGGGAGGTTGGGAATTAGACGAATCAAAAAAGGAGGCAGCTTTGAGAGAAACCATAGAGGAAGCTGGGGTGAGAGGCATTGTTGGGGTAAGCCATTTAATCATGATGCTGGGCTAAAAGTATTGATTACAAAAGAATGCTTAGTAAATTTAAAAAAATGTTCTATCTTTGTGGTGGTGCAGGGTAAATTGGGTAAATGGAGTTTCAAGAGTAAGACTCATGACACTTTCTATGAAGGCTACATGTTCCCTTTACTTGTTCAAGAGCAATTGGAGTTCTGGCCTGAGCAAAACGTTCGTCAAAGAGTATGGGTAAGTAAGCAGATGAACAAATTGAATGAATTTGGTGGGGTTGTACTTTTCTGAAAGGGTCACTGATTTTTGTTTGAAACTTTCCCTTTAGATGAGCGTCACTGAAGCAAGGGATGTTTGTCAACACTGGTGGATGAAGGAAGCTCTAGACAGATTAGTAAACCGTCTCGAGGGTCAAAAAGTTGGTCGAGATAATAAGCAAGTTCTTGGTTCTATGAACTGCACAAGAGATGCCAAATCTGACTTGTAATTAGTGTAATCATGAAGGGCAGAGCTCAACTTCTTTGAGTTTCTCCGACGGCACAAAGTTGAGTAGGATCCAAAAGAATTGAGCCAAAGTCGTAGTATATAAATATTATAAACTAGTATTAGTAGTAGTAGATCCAATAGAAATTGGTGATTTCCCAATTTTTTTCCCTAAGAAAAGGAATTTACATCTATCTGTGGGAATTCACTGTATCTGTATTATTGAGAGACTTGTGGAAATCAGTTAGTCCACAATCGAATTGCTATGTTTTTCAAGCAAGAGAGTTGTGCTAATGTCAAGCAACACAATCGATGAGGCTGTGTTGAGAAAACAAAAATGAGAATCTGCAATAAAAAAAGTGATATGTTAATCGTATATGGACTTTGTTCAAATAAAACTTTAGGGCTATTATCTGGCGCCATTAAGTACAAATGTCATTATCAAGCGTGATTAAATGTCCTTATCAAGGGTGAGGGTGATTACTAGATCATATTGCCTGACCTGTTGTTTGAGATCATACCATCTTGCATTTTGGAACACTTTTTCTTGGGGACATTTGATCTGAAGATTTATCTGACGTTAAACTTGGATCCTTAATCAGTAGGAAAGATTTAAAACTTATATGTTCATTATTCACAGTGCTGTTTGAGGAATGGCAATTGAGAGTTTCATAGAGGATATAGTCTTGGCATGACAGAGTGCAAGTGGTTTTAGAGTTTTGAAATGTAACTAAACAGGTTGTGGGGCATAGAGTTAGCATTAATATTGAGCAATGAAGTTGTGGTTGTAATAAATGGAGGAAGATGATTGCATTAGCAATAAGACCCCACGAAAAAGGTGTTGCTGAGTTGGGAAAACACTCAACACCCACTATATATATATATATATATGTGGAGGAGCATCAAAGGAAACTCTTGACATATTCCAAAAGCCAGCTCAGGAAATTTACACTTTAAAATTTGAATATTCTCTCCTTTGTGAAGAAAAAGAATCAGTTATGAGTTGACCTATTGGTTAAGAATCAAATTAGTCTCCCTGGGCACAAAACGGATTATACCAGCTCAATAAACTTTTAGGACCATGACATTCAAGACTCAAGATGCTCCATTTTTCTGTCCGACAAGTTCTGTTCTGTCACAAAACGTGCTTATTTTAATGGATCACCAAATAACTTAGTCACTTAGCTTAGCTAGAGTGCCTGCTACAAGACCCTCCATATTCCAGTTAACAAGGATACATTACATACTGATGCAAAAGCACGAACTCAGATAAGGTCCGGTTAGATCATTTGAAGTTCAGTCTCAAACTTGTTTTGCACAGCCATATTTTTCACCTTTTTGGATTACGTTATTTTTTATTTCTCCAATTGTAAAATCTGGAAGTGTTTGTTTTGGGAGTAGTAACTTCTGATTATGCAATTCGGAACTCACTTCTAGATTTGAAATCTATTTTGACTTCCATAATGCACAATCTGAAAGTTAATTTTTTTTTTTTCTTAAAAATGATTTGTGTAATCCATTATAGATTTTTGAAATAATTTCCAAATTCTGAAAGTGATTTCTGGACCTGGAAGTCTATTGTATATTGCACTATCAGGATGTTATTTTGAAAGTTATCTTGAAAGTTATCTGAAATTTATTTTGAAAGTGGTGTAGATCAATCCATAAAATATAATTACTATCTAAAAAACAGCCGTAGAGTTATTAACTATAGGTCTAAGCTAAAGAAGAGGAGCGGTATTCTGAGTTGCATAGTTTGAAAATTAATCTAAAAATTTATTCTAAAATTGTATAATCTTAAAGTTTTTTTTAACATTCAGGACGTGCAGAAGGCAAGCATGGGGTGTGAAAAGACTTCTTCCTTTGCTATGTGATTGAATACTAGGGTCCAACAATTAATGAATTGGACTAAGCCTAGTAGTGCTGAAGTTTAAGGAAGACTTGAGTTTGTGTTAGATCCTTTCTATTGAAATCCCCCAATTTGCTATTAAGCATTTAACCTTTCAAAACACTCCTACAACACTTCAATTCGTTATATCTCTCTATAAATATAAATATGTTTCCTTTGTATAGTTTGATTTTTTTTTTATGAAATATAAAAAAAAGGTTATAGGCAGTTATTTTGAAAATATTTTCTTCAAACTTATAATTTTTTTTTTTAATTTCGTAACTTATTTTTACGTCATTCATTTAATAAGTTTCTTTATAATTATTTGACTTTTATTTAATTATTATTTTTTATTTTTATTTTATATTTATTTAATTATAATTTTGTTATATTTGATATTAGAGAAAATAAAATATATATAATTTTAACATTAAATACTTAATAATATTATCATTTTTATAAAAAATAATTAATATTTGAAAAAGTAATGGATATGTACAGCTGACGAAGATGAGATGAAACAAAAATTCATATGTTGAGTATAGGGATGAAACGAGAGTGAATTTTATTTGATAAGATAGTCAAACTCACACCCACTCTATCTCATTGTCATTCGTACATATATGAACTAAAATATTCATGTGAAAATCCGTATAAAGTTGACTCATTGATTAAAAGGGTTAGAAATTTATTAGTTTATAATTTTTTTAATTAATTTTATCCTATCTATTTGACTTTCTTGTCAAAGTTATCTAAGTTAGGCTAGCAAAGTAAATTTTTATTATACTTAATTAATTTTAAAATTGTTACGAGTATCAAGATTTTTTGGTATTCAGCAACACCGAACACAAACACTGTCAATCAAAATTAAAGTCTAAACACATAATTAATAAATATGGTACAATAAATAACTTATAAATTATTATTAAAGACCTCAAAACCTATTTGGTAATACTCTTAATACGTTTGATATAAGAAGATAAACACAATAAGGTAGAAGATAATAAATTTTTACCTATTGTTATATATCATTTATATTAACAAAAACTGACTTGAAATATAATCGTGAAATATAATCCTGTACATACTAAGAACAAAGACTAAAAATTTGAGATAGAAGACCTAAATCCTAAAAAAAAGGAAAAACATTAAATATAAGAAATTATGCGGTTCTAGAGGAAGATTTATGTTTTAAGTTTTCTTCCTATTTTTATTTTCCATATTTTGAATTTGTTGTTACGGATAAGTACAATTTGTTATTGAGCTTGTTGTCTTTTTGTTTTCCTATTCTTCTAATTTTTTAAAAATTAAAGCTAACCAACTCATAGGAGTCAATTAACTGGACCCACAAACTTGATGAGTTAAGTACAAATATATTTTTTTTTCTCAATAGAAAAACATGCACTGAGCTGGATGGACTCAGTTTTCTTAAGTAACACAAGATAAGCCTATCCAAGTAGGCTCACACATTTGTCTCTATCATGTTCGGCCTTGAAGAGATGTAAGCTATCATAAAAGGTGTGTATTTGAACAAAAATTTCCATAGAAAAGAATAAAAAAAGAAGTTAAATGAATTTGGTTACAAGTTAAAATTTAGCTTATACAAAAATTAAAAAACAACAATTTAAAGAAGTTATATTAGAGAATTATTTTTTACGCATGAGTTAATTTCAGCTTTCTCTTTTAAAAACGTTAATGAGGAAAGTTGTTCCAACAAATACGCAAAAGACCTTGTGATTTAAAATGGTGATCTCAGGCATACTGTGTTGGGTTTAGTAAGTGGAGATGAAGAAAGAAAAGGTGAAGAGGAAGAAGAAGGGTGTGATAGATGTTTGGATATATGAATTAGAGGGTTTGGACTCTTTTGGGCCCATGCATAATTATGGGCTGGCCCATATGATTTGAAGTTGTGGTGGGCACTAGAAACTATAAGAAAAGAGACCAAGACAGCGCAGCATAAGTTATGTTATGAAGACAAAATTGAAAGTTACGTTTTCCTCTCATATCTCCCTCATTCCCTAGTGAGGGCAAGACCTCACAATGCATTAAATTTGCAGTGTCTGCTTCTTAATTAACCGTCTAGTCTATTGATTAGGATTTGACCCGAGTGAAAAAGAGGGAACATCAATTGTCATCAACTTAATAATTACCATACTAAATGCCCTTTTGTTGTGATACTAACAGTTCAGCCTAGACAGATTTTTTAGCTATTTTCGTTCCAATATTTTCTGACCTATTTGATTGCATCGTTTTCAACTTTAGTTCTCCAAAATATATAGCTTGTTTGTAAATTCATTTTTCAGTTTTTAACTGGACAACTTACAGATTGCTTTATTTGGATTGTCTTTATTTAGTTCTTGCATGATTTATTGGTGGTAAAGTCAAATTTCAGGTTAAAATAAAATTTCAAATTTCGATGCATGCATTGTTTTTCTTATCATTTTCTCTTGAGATGAGTTCCAAATATTGTTTAAGGCAGAAATTTGATAATGGTTGTTACTAGGGACCTATTGTTTTTTGTACCTTTATATGTTGGAAGTTAAAGGTGATATCAGTAGGGGACCATTTTGAAATTGGAAACTGTAATTCACTAACTGCAATGGACATGGTGGAAAATGGGAATAACAGGTAAAAACCTTTTTGTGATTTTGCCAGTATTCTAAACCTTCTCGTGACTTTTTCCTGTAGTGTTCTCAACAGTTATGCCATTATTTAAGGCCCACTACGTTTCTCTTTCAACTTCACACGAGAAACTAGCTTCTATAACTCTCATGCTGCTATACAAACTCGATGTTCAGTGCTAGCTATTGCAATCCTCAATAATTAAAGCTACACTAAATTGAATACTGTAGCTATAGTTTTGCTAAACTGAAGGTGAGATCATGAAGATGTGGTGTAGTGCGATGTCACAGTTGTACTCTTGCGTCTTCACTTGAAAAAAAAGGTATCGTGTGCCAGTAGGGCAAAAAGTGTTAAAAGCTCGTTCCTATGTGAGTGCATAGCCTTACTTTACAATTAATACATATATTAATCTATGATAAAGTGAGTAACAGGGAAAGTTTAAAGCCCCTTCTTATGAACTGTGTTGGTTTCTGTTCTTTTTCAGAGACTCTGGATTCCATACATGTCAATGCATATCTATATATGGCATGTCCACAATCGGAGATAAAATTATTTTTTAATATTTGTCATTAGATTTTAGAACTTGGTTTTAGTGCGTACGTACGTGAGATCTTGGTAACAGTGAACCGACTTCATCCTTGGCTTTTCTTGTTTTCTCAACCTTCCTTAGTAACGAGAAGTCTAAGTTATGTCTTGCAAATTTTAGTTTAATATGATGATATGATTTTTATCATACAACTACGAGCCATGCTGTGTTCGTCACTTTGTTTCTGGATACGTAGCATGTACCTTTCTCTTTCGACTTTCGACTTTCGACTTTCGACTTTCGCTATCTTAATCCGCTAGTATATTCAAACTCAAAATACTGATAAAGGTTACACTTAAAAAGCTACAAAGGGTTTAGTTTACCATTATTCTTTTAATTCAAAAAAATGGGAAAAAAGTTACGTTGGATTAAGGAATGGCAGCAAAGTAAGGGGATCAAGATAAGAAAAAAAACATATAATACTTATTTTTCACGTCTAGATATGGTGATTTTCTCTGCTTTTAAACTTGATTATATAGACCTAATTTACTTTATGTAACAATATAATAATATTCCGTGTTTTTTATATATTATTATTGTCATATAATTTAAGTGGTTTACGTAACCTTATGACAAGTGTTAATTAACATTGCTGGGTTTAATTTCCTTAAATAGATATAAAAAGCAAAATAAATGTGATCACTGTTGACAAATTAGTAATTTAAGCTGCTATTATAATCATTAATACCCGTAAGAATGAACTCATTAATAGGATTCTGTTGTTAATACGTGTGTTGTATAATTTCGAACTCTTTTATATTGTCTAACATCTTCTTTCAATAATCAAGAACCATTATCTGAGTTTTCATTTTAAAAAAAATCATTTTATTTGGCACATGAAATGACAATGAAAACTATTGTTGAAAAAGATAGATAGAGCCCACATGGTGGCAGTAAATTAAGATGAAAAAGTTTGATGTTTTATTGAGCACAGAGATGACATGGCTATGGCGTGGAGGTGGTTATTTAAAGCAACTCCTTCTCCAACCTCACAGCTCTTCCACACTTCACTTCTTCATTCCCAAGCAATACCAACCCATCATTTATATCACAAAATCAAATCAAATGAAATCCCCCATGACATACATGCACAGAACATCATCATCTCTGCTTCCAACATACCCATGCATTAACTAAACACAACCTCGTCAACCTCGTACGTCAACCAAACCAACCCAGTACTTCTCAGAAAACAAATGGCGAAAACAAAACAAACCCTAACCCTCTTGTTAATCTTATTCTCTTTGGCCTCCTTCTTCGTTCTTGCTTTATCCTCTGCCGCGGACTTCTTCCTCTACGGCGGCTGCACGCAGCAACGGTACACCTCCAACTCGCCCTACGAGTCAAACCTGAACTCGCTCCTCACCTCGCTGGTCAACTCGGCCACGTACTCCTCCTACAACAACCTCACCGTGGTGAGCTCCAGCCAGAGCGACATCGCCTACGGCCTCTACCAGTGCCGCGGCGACCTCGCTATGCCGGACTGCGCCGCCTGCGTTGCCCGCGCCGTCGCTCGAGCAGGCCAGCTCTGCCCGGCGGCGTGTGGCGGCGCGGTGCAGCTCGACGGCTGCTTCGTGAAGTACGACAACTCCACGTTCCTGGGCGTAGAGGACAAGACGGTGGTGCTGAAGAGGTGTGGGCCCTCCCTGGGGTTCGGGTCGGGCGCGACGGGCGAGAGAGATGCAGTGTTGGGCGGATTAACGGGTTCGGGTGGATTTTTTCGGGTTGGCGGGTCGGGTGAGGTGAAGGGCGTGGCGCAGTGTTGTGGGGATTTGAGTTTTGCGGAGTGTCAGGATTGTGTGGGGGATGCGATCCGACGGCTGAGGAGTGAGTGTGTTGCTGCGGACTATGGGGATGTGTTCTTGGGAAAATGTTACGCCAGGTTCTCCACCAATGGGGCTCATGCTTACAACAATAAGGCCCATGGTAAGGCCCAACTCCTAAAAAAACCAAAGTTGAAGAAATTTTGTGGTGGTGGATTTTACAAACGCCAGAAGTAAATTTTTCATAAGTGTTTTTTATTGATCACGTTATTCTTGCTAAAAAAATATATTATTTGAATTGAATAAAGTTATTAAAAAATGTTTAATATATTATGTCATGATTTCTGAATTTATTAATGCTTGTGAATTGGTGTTGAGCAGGAAAATCAGACAATGAAGGTGAAAAAACATTTGCAATAATTGTTGGATTATTAGCAGGAGTGGCTATACTCATTATTTTCCTTGCATTCTTGAGAAGGATTTGTGAGGGACAGGGTAAATAAATAACTACCAATTTTTTATCTCCACTTTCTCTTTTATCTTATTCATTACTCACATGTTTTTTTTCTTTCTCATCATGCAGGTAAATAAATTAATTTGAGTTTGTTAAAATCAGTGGCACGACACTGAGCTGCTGAAAAATTCTCAGCCTTCTCACTGATTTGCTTTTGGTACCTCTTTTGTTTTCCTTTTTATCTTCACAACGTCTTTTTCTTTTCTTTTCCTTTTTTTTTGTTGCCCTCTCTCTTTATCATTCCCTTTATTACAAACTTCAATTCAAAAGTGGACCTTGATGAGGATCTCATATGGGAACACTCAGTCGAATGCAAAAGGAAAAAGCGAAAGATGAACAAAAGGGATTTCAAAGATTCTGTTTTCCTCACTCCACTTCACAACTTGCTTTGTCTCATCTCCTTGCAAATAATTATTTATATCATTTTTTTTTTCATTTTTAAGTTACATGAGATTTCTCACTTTGTGTATGGTTAGTATATGCACCCATGGACTTTTGGTTGAGTATATTATATACAATATTTTTTGTGTTATTCTCCTTTTGGTAAACAAATACTTTGACTGTTCATCATATCTTTCTGTTTTTTCAAAGCCATGCTTAAATCTTTGTTTGACTTCACCAGGAAAACTAAACCATTATCTTCAAGGAATCCAAGAATTCAACTAGGCTTATTCTTAAAAGAACAAAAGTACTCAACTAGGACTAAATAAATAATGAGGGGGAATGAAAGAAAATTGAGGAGAAAGGTGTGTTTATCATTATTTTGTGACTTTTAACATGGTAAAAGAAAATAATAAATGATATTATTTTTCCTTCTTCTAATTAAGAACAAAAGATTGAGAGATTATTGGTTCCATGTAGGTGTTGAAACCCTTTAATAAATCATCAATATTTCATATTTTAATTTCTGAATGTGAAAAAATAATCAATTTTATATTTCATACTGGTTAGAGATATGAACAAATTATAATATATATAATTTGTGGTTTTGAATTTGTATATTGAAGCATGTTAAAAGTTTTCATGGAAAAGACTTCTTATATGATGACAATAAGCATACTAAAATTGTTGTATGTTATTCAAATGCTGATTATAAAATATTTACTCTTGGATATTGTGTTTCTATTGATAATAGTTTAATTTCTTGAAATAGTAGAAAACAAAATGTTGTGTGGCAAGATCGAGCATAATATAAGTTATGACCCCAACTACTTGTGAGCTTATTTGAGTGGAGACTCAAATGAACAAATATTTTTACTAAATCTGTATAGGACCTACAATTGGTTATATTTGTAACCAGGAAAATTCCTCCTGCACCTCCATACTAATTGTGAAAAATCGGTTTTAAAAGTTTTAAATAACCTTAAATGAAAATTTGATTTTAACCTTTTTAAATAACCTCAGATGCACCCCTACACCCTATACCTACATTTCAACCGTTGAGAGAGTAGTTTTGTCATTTAAACGTGTGTGAGAGGGTTAACAAGAAGATTCGTTGGATACGACATTCTCAAGTGAGAAGATAATTATTTTTTTCAGTTTTAACTCCTTTTTGCACCTCACTTTTTTTTATGAGTTTTGTGGCTTTCAAAAAAATGTAAAAATAAGCAAACAAAAATACAGTTACCATTGATAAAAATACCACAAAAATGACCTCAACCACTAATATTCACCACCAACCATCACAAGCAACCACCACCACTTAAAAATGAAGAAGACACCACACTTTCCACCATACTCAGAAGTGTATTATTGAAATTAGAAAAAAAAATTTATAAAAGTGTCTAGGGAAGACATGGAGATAATGGAAGAATTTGTCTTGTAACAAACTTGGTACATTTTATTTATATACATCAATTTTAGGATAATGTTGAATGTAACGGACTTAGCCCATATTAATTTGTTGTTATGTTATTTTGTTAATGTTTACATAATTTTAAAATATTTATTATGAAAATCAACTACAAATTAAAAAAAAAACTACATATTTTACCTTTTTTAAAAATTAGAAGACTAAAAGCATATGATTAAGATCTTCATTTTATGTAATTATGAAGAAATAATCTCGAAAGAAAATAAATGAATGAAATTTAAATATAAATGATTAAAATTACATTAATAATTTATTTTATGAAAAGAAAGAACATTCTCTACCATGGACTACAACAATGAGAGAGTGTTTTATAAGGTTTTAACCGTATTATAGCAAAAAGTCGTTAACCTATTATAGCTCTCAATTTAATTTAATAAAATCTTGTTATCTACTTATATTTTTAAGTAATTTTCATATAAAATTTAAAAAATTATTCAATTTATCTTCCCCGTGATTATTTTAAAGCAAATATTCATCTTTCTCTTTAATTTAAAGATTTAAATTGTTCTTTTTAATCTTTTATTTTGATCTACCAAACAGATCCAAATCTGACTGAATTTCGGTATCATCATCAAATGCTTTTTCGATTGACGTGTAGAGACAGGTCCAAGTAGACTTCATGCTTCACAAAAATAGAGAAAAGTGCAAAAAAAAAAAAAAAAGTGATTCCTAGTGTTCCTTGCTCAAAAGACCAAACACGTTTCACTTTTTCTTTTTCTTATTTATGTTTTTGACATTAGCTTTTTGACAAATATGTACTTGTAAAGATAAATTCAACACTGTGTTTGCATTTTTAAAATTTAAATTTTCAGCAAATAGTAGGTATTCATGGATGAATTACACATATAAGGATAAAAAGCATATATCTATATTTTGTCATTTCTTTCTCAATCATATATCCACAATTAATTTACCAACATATAGGTTTCATCTTGTGAAAGGAATAGCTTCTTTATGAGAAATCAAAATTTAATACTTACTCATATAACTATTCAGTATTCCATTGTGTTTCAATAAAATTGCTCTTAAAAGAAGATATGCTCGAGAAATTAAAAAAAAAATCCACAACTAGTTTATTTTGAATTTTTTATCAAAAAGGTCTTGAACTTCACAAAAACAAACGTGAGATTAACAAAACTCTATTTCATTTTTGTTTTCGCTTATTGTTTGGTCTCTTTGATTAATGGACCTAAAAATGTTAGATTGTACTTATATTTTGGCAATTACTTCCTGCGCACCAATCAAATTTGAGCTTGTATCCAATTTTTACGTGAAATGATAAAACTATCCTTAAATAAAAGGGGTATGGGAATAAAACTACATTTTGGAACCTTATTTTTGGAATATTTTTTTTATTTGAATTTCTATAACACTTTTTAAAATTCATTTTCTGATTTTCCAGATTTTGTTTTCTATAATTTTTTTTGTAACATTTTTTTGTATTTTGAATTGTTTGTCAGAAATAATATTTTGATTTTCAAATTCTATTGAAGAATTTCAATTTCAGAACAGAATAGTTTATTCTAGATTTTTTTTAGAAGATATATTTTTAATTCCGAATTTTAATAATTTTAATTTTCAAAATGAAGGGTATTTTTGAAAATTTCAAAGTGTATACAGGGTGCAAGTTAAAAAATGTTGGGTATAGGAAGAAGTTGCCCTGTATTTTTTGCTTTCCTAAAATCATCAAGTAAGTGGGCTTGGCCTTCATTATGCACTCCTGTTTTCAAAAACTTCGTTAACAAATCTGGGCTGGGCTTAATTACTTTTAGTTGGTGGCAAATTCTTCCTGCACCATATCAATTTTAACTTCCACCATATCAATTTTTTAAATTTCCAAAACTATCCTTATTCCAAAATAATAATTATAATTGAGAAATAAAAAAATACATGCTGGAAAAAAAATTCTGAACACAAAACTAAAAATACATTCTGGATAAAAAATTTCAGAATTCAAAAATATGTTCTGAAAATTGAAATCCAAAATATTTCAAATAAAAGTTTCAAAAATATTTTTTCCCATTTTTGTGTAAGGTTATTTTCGTCATTTAAGAGGGGTATTTTTGTCATTTTCTAGAGCTGATTGGGTGCATGCTGCAATTAATATGGTGGAGGGAGAAATTGTCTTAGTTGGTTCTCAGCGTTTTGTGTAAATTTTAAGACAGCCCAAAATTAATTGCTTATAATAAGTTGCTTTTCAGGTTAAATGTTTTAATAAGGGTAAATCAGTACAATAACAAATAAAATTAACTATCAAATTCAGCATTTATAAGAAAAATTATAAATACGAAATAAAATCAACTCTCAAGATCAGGTTTTATAGAAAAAAATGTAAAACTGAATTTCCAAAAATCTATATATGCAAAAGGGTATAGTTTACTTTTAATTATCTCCGAGTTTAATTCTCAAAACTCACTTTTGCAAAGTAATTTTACTCCTACCTTCTAAACTACCATTTTTTTCTCCATGCATACACTGACAAATGAAATTCACTTAAGGTGAGTAACATGATAAAATATTGCGTGTGCCATTTTTAAAGAAACTTCATCTCTAAATTACATTGGAATTCATTTTAATGCTTGCAAGTTAACAACTGGCTAATTAGTTTTACAAATAGCTGACAAATGTATTATTTTTTGTCACATCATGAATCCGAATTGTATCACATTTGCTACCATATTTTAAGAAGAAATATACTTGTACAAGTTTATTACAACAATAATATGACCAATACAAGCATACACTTTACAACGAAACAAATACATTTATTTAAAATTCTACCCAAAACATTCAATAAATAATTTTAAAAAAACTAGCAAATAAATTTTAATAAGATTTAAAGTAAGTAAAACATGGTGTAAATTCTTAAACATAACTAAACAACTTAATTAAATTGAGCACATATTGTATTCTTAACTTTAATCAATAATAAAATATGTAAAAAAATTGTTGTTATCACTCGATCATGACTTAAAAAAGCATATCCAAAATATGTGTAGGAAAACGATGTAGAAAGTCTATATACGTAAAGTGAATTTGGAGTGAAGTGAGGCATATTAAACCTAAGGTTGTTCAAGAATCTTGACTATTTACCTAGTATTACGTAATCAAAATGAAATTCTTTCATTTCTGGTGCATGTTTATAAATAAAACAGAGGGAGAGACAAAAATAATAATAATAATAATATGACCTATGGATAGACATAACTTTCCCATTTGAAATTCGTATATACCTTTAATTTCTGATGTTGGTATGTTGTATGGCACAGTAGTTTGCATACACCAGCCATACGTGAGGATGACCTCATAACTTTAAAGAATGAAAAAAAGAAGAAAGAAATCTAAAAATGTGCATGTGGGATTGGTTTCTTCTACTATTCATAGATGTGTGGGTGGAAAATTAAATTAATCAAATCAGATGTAAGGTGCCTCAATTTAATTAGACAGGAAAAAGTCAAATTTCACCAATTAAAACTATAATCTTTAAGGCTACTCACTCAAATAGCTTCCTCATGCATTGCTTCCTATATTAAGGTATTTGTTTAAAAACTTCAACCAAAATAATTTTTTTTGCATATTCTATAAATTTGCACTTTACATGAAATTGATTTTCGTTTTTAATTTAAATTTTTTTTTAAAATATTTATAGTAAAAAAATTATTAAATATTTTTGTTGTTATTTTTTATATGATAAATAAATTTTTAATATAAATTTAGATGTTAAAATATTTCATATTTATTTATTATTGACATGAATAAACAATGGAAGTTAAATAAGTACGTAAAAGTTATTGCAAAATATTGATATTTCAATATTTGAACTAAACAATGGAAGTTTTTCAACCCCTAAAGAAATAATTTAATTTTTGCTGGCGTTTCTTTCATGACAATGAACTTGGAACAAAACTTTTGTTGCGTAAAGTAAAATGAACACTTATTTTTAAGGAAAATGAATATTTAAGTAAAATGGCATTATTTTTAAATTAATCTCAACTAATTTCATCTTATTTAATAAAATATTTTCATCTAAGCAATATTTATCATGTCATTTCTGCTTTTAATTTTTTAACAAGTTGAAAAACTTGTTAATTTTATTAATAATGTATGGTAAAAAAAAGTGCTACTTATAATATTTTAAAAAACCTAATTAAAGTGACATTTCTTAAATTGCCAGCTTCTATTTTTATATTATAGTTCCTCTTTTTTTACGCTATTTTTTTGTACAAGGTTCAAATTTATTATGTATATTTTCTTTTTGTCTCTGGTTAAAGGGATGGGATATTTTTTACATAAGTTAATTTTCTTTTACTATCACCTCTCTGTGACATAATGTACTGATAATAAGTTTTTACTTTATTTTTTTCACACTGTCTATTTTAACTATTGTTCTTATTTATTATATTTATGTTCTTATTTATTATATTTATGTTTGCAAGAGCTGCCAATAGTGTTCAATGTTACATTGTAATTACATTATATAATTAAACGGGGTGATTAGAAATGTTGATCTCATGCAAAATAAAAAATAAAAAAAAATATCGAAAATACATGGTGTTCGTATCCCCAGAAAAAAAAAGTGATTTAGACTTTTGGCATGTGTTGGATATGATTACCGTTTGAAATTTAAATTATTACAATTCGAAAGTTTTATAAGGAGCATGTGAAAAACCCTAACAGATTTATCTGTATTAATAACTTTTGTTTTCTGTTTTAAAAAAGTTTCAACACATTTGACTTACAAACTAATTTTATTCCTCACCTTCTGAAACAAAACATTTGATTAATCTTTGATGAAATAAACATGGTTTGTTCTTATTGGAAGCTTTCGTTGTCTAATAAATAATTTATCAATGGATTAAAAATAAATAAAAAAGATATAATGAGATAATAGAGTGATAATTAAACTCAAATTCATTATTATTTTTTACTTACATAGCCTTTTATTTGTTTTAATTTATTAATATGATATTTTTTAAATATGATTATTTAATATTTATGAGTTAGATTAAAATCTCAGGGACTTTTCTTTATCATGACATGTGTTAATTTTTTAAAATTTAATTTGAAATAATAATCAATACAACGTTTTATTTATTTAGTTGTTCTGTTAATATAGACCTTATAAATCTATGCTAATAGTTAGATGCATTGTATAGATAAAAATTGTTATAAAGTGCTAAGATAGACATTAAAAATCTTTATGAGCTAATAATAACATGCATTGTAATGATAGATAAAAGTGTTATAATATAGAAAATTATATACATCTATATCATACATTTCGGGTAATACAATTTGTTTTTAGACTCACAATGACTATATACTTTATAATCACACACTTTCATTTTCTCTGAGAAAAAATCTATATTAACTGGAGCTAACCAAATAATATATTATACAACCATGTTATATTTTTAATTTCTCTCTCTTCTATATTTTGGAATTTTTTTTCTTTTTGGTGCTTAATACTCTCTATTCGGTATCAAGTCAAGAAACATTAGACAAAGTTCTCTTTATCAAATTTTAATGGAGTGAATCCTGTTTCTAAAGACTCAAATAGAAATTATTAAAGTTATCAACACTACCATTACAATACAAAGGAAGTCATTAAATAAAAGTTAATTTTAAAGATTAAAATAATTAATTATTATTTGATTAAATTAGAAATTATTTTATAAGCTAAAAAAGTTATTAATATCTAAATAATTTTTATTATTAATAAAAATTTATAAAATAATTTTTAATTGATATTTAACCATTAATTACGAAAGTTTTAACTATTAATATTGTAGATTTTGAATTAATCTCTAAAAGACTAATAGAAACTAATATAAAATAATTAGTAGCTAAAACTTTAGTAGTTAATGGTTAAATACCAATTTAGAAATTATTTTATAAATTTTTATTAATAATAGAAATCACTTTAAATACAATTTTTTTTTTAAATAAAAGTTTTTATGTTAGGCATCACTATGCAACTTAAGATCTGAGTTAGGCTGACATCTTAAGTAACAACAATCATTTGCCATCACATGAAAAAAGTATTATTAAACAAAAGAAAAAAGAAAGAAAATACAAAAATATGGGGAGACTAGACCAAAACCCATATGTTAACAAAAACGATACATAGATAGACTATACCTATTCATAAAGAATTCTAAAAACAGACAATGTGGAAGCCTATTATACCAAAAAAAAAGATTCTTTATGAAAAAAATCCTAAATTAGCCAACTTATCAGCACATGCATTTCCTTCACGAAAAATATGAGTAACCGTAAACCTAATTTTCCCACAGTAATTAAGACAAACATTTCATTGATTACGAAGCATCCAAGGAACATTTGTCCTAGCAGTAAACGCAGCACAAACCAAAGCAGAATCACATTTCAGCCAGACATTAGTAAGCCCCATCTTTTGAGCTTCCTCCATAGCATGTATAACCCCATAAAACTCAGCAACCAGAGTAGTCTAAACTTCAAGAAATGCAGAAAAAGCCCCAATAAATTCTTTCATACTTCCACGAAAAATACCTCCGCAAGTAGCAAGACCAGGATATCCTCTAACAGTCCCATCAGTGTTAATTTTAACCCAGCCTGGTGAAGGAAACTTCCATCTAACTGGAAGAGGACGTAGAACTTTACCAGTACGAGTGTTAATACCAAAAAACTTAGGCACGTTGAAATCGAGCATATAATTCTTCATTGAAGCTTTAGACGAATTACCCACTAGACAAGTTAAATCTGATAAAATAGTATATAATTTAATCAATTAATTTTTATCTATAAATTTAGTTAATATTTAATAATTTTCTTGTAATAAATAACAATATTAATTCTTCTGTTAATTTTTTTATCAAGTAATAATCATAAGATTGCTTAAAAAAACTACATTAAGTTGGAGGAGAAGACGTGAGGAAAATACATTTCATTTTAGCATATTTAAGTTTGACCTTTGGTTAGCTGACTCCACAATATTTTTGTCTGTTTATATATATATATAAAGAAAAAGAAAAGACTACTAGTGAATGTCTCATTGAAGGTATATCATCTGCATGGATTACGCAAGTATTATGCAATATTAGATCGTTCTCTAGATTCGATAAGAAAATATTAAATACCATGCTTTCAATAAAATAAGCATAGACAGGGTTTACGGGTAGGAATTAATTGGAATATAATTATTAGATTTAAGTTTGATTTTTGGCTACCTGTAATTTCTCATAATGGATATATATATATACACATGTTAGTTCAGTAGAAACGTTTTTTTCTCTGTTTTTGTTTCACCTCCTTATTCTATAACTTATCAATTTGAATTTGGGTTGTTACCATGTCACAATCGTAGAAAATAAAATTAAAAGAAATCAGATTATCTAAGATTGAATTGTAAACGTAGACAAATTGACTTTCAGAAAAAAGGGCCCTCCATAATATTTATATATAATGTGATCATATAAATTGATAAAAAAAAACATACTATTTACATGCCATTTGCTTGAATAAAATGTTAGGCACATGATTTGATAAGTAACTAACCCGGATTTAACGTTCGAAAATATTGCAAATATTAATAAATATAAGTGAGATATTATGCTTCAATTTAATAAAATAAAACCATAACCACGACCTAAATGAACTAATATAAAATTATTTATCTTAAATTATAGTTTAAATTTGACACTTGTACAAGGAAAAATAACCATTTGTGTATTTGTTTGTATGAATGTGACTTTGGTAGGGGTGGGTTAGGGTCCTTGTTGGATGGGATGGCTAGGTTTTGCGTAAATAGATATGATCTCTTTTCATACATTAAGGTCTTTTTCATTTTACACATGTAAATAGATTAACACACTAAATTTTATATATATCAACACGATAAAAGGTTAACACACTTAATTATAAAATATAAACTTGATACAATATAATATAATCTGTTTTATTAATACTCTATTTTTTATCCTAATAATTTATTTTATTTATAATATGTGGTTTATTTATTCAAATATTATAAAAAATTATTTAATAACAATTAATTTTAAAATAAAAATAATGATTCATAATAAATAAGTCAAATACTATTTTATAAATTAAAAAATTATTGATATTTCAAATACACTACAAGCAAAAACATGAAATAGAAACCAATTTTATAGACAAAAATAATTAGTTGCTATAGTAACTAAATTAGAGACCATTTTAAAAATTAAAAAAAATTAGTTTTTAAATTAATTTTATTATTATTAAATGGTTTCTAAAAAATCTTGGTTGCTAATTAGATACCAAATTAAAAACCATTTAACAATAATAAAAACTAATTTAGAAACCAACATTTTTTTAACCTCTAAAATATCTATAATTTAGTCACTATATATAGCAACTAATTATTTTTGTCTCTGAAAATTATTTTTTATTTATAATTTTCTTGTAATGTTAATTTTTAAACTAATATCTAATTAATTATCAATATTTTAACTATTAACTATATTATATTTTAAATTAAAATTTAATTTAAAATTTAAATCGTTATTAACTAAAATTTTATAACTAATATTACTTTATAAATTATTATATAATTTTTTATTAATAACAAAGAATATTATCAATATAAATAGTCTTTTAATTTATAAAATAGTATTTGAATTATTTATTATGAATAATTATTTTTATTTTAAAATTACTTTTTAATATTAAATCTAAAATAAAAAATAGAAGATTATTTATAATTTGATTTTATATTTTTATTCAAAAGTTATGAAATTAAAGATATTTTTAATAAGATTAAGTTTATTAAACTTTATATTTTACACTGAAATTTATTTAAATTTGTTTTTTAAAAATCTAAATTTTTTATTAATATTTTATTACATAAATTTATTTGCATCTATACTTTAATATTGTTTTTTATATTAATTTATATTTCAAATAATTGTGTATAAATTAAAAAAAAAATCCATCAGAATCCTTATAAATATAAAATAATTTGTTTTTTTGAGATGGGTAGCAATAGCAGGGTTTATTTTTTTAAGGAGTGAACAGAAGGAGACTGATAGGTGTTGGTGTTTTGGGGGTGCGGTCTTGGGGTGGGGACATGTTGGACTCCACTTTAGTTCATTATTATTCCTCAAACCATTTTATAACAAAATATTATCTTTGGGGTGTGCATGTTTTTAGACTTTCACATCCACAATATGGCCTGTTTCACATATTAACAATGGAAAACACCTAAAACTTGATTATCATACCCCCACTTTATTAACAACAATAATTATTATATTTTTTAAAATATTTTTATTTGTTAATAAACATCTTTTTTTCTATTAATACAGTCAATAATTTGAAAATAAAATAAAATTAGAAAATAATAGTTTATTAGAAGTACATGTCAATTTATTGTTTTTTAAGAAAATAAACTTATGACACTACAAGAAAAAATTGAATTATAATAAAATTTATAATAATACAAAAAAATTTGTTTTAAGTAGTGGTTAAAGTTTTTTTTACAGACGGAGTTTGATTTTGGATCTTATTCATTACATAGAATCCATATATAATTAGAGATTTTCTTATAGTTTGAAAGAAAGTATTGTTGTAGTATAATTTGATAGTTATATAGTCAACTTTTGTTTTTTTTTTTAAATCATCCTTACATTTGAATTTTTTCAAGTGATTAAAGAGAAATAAAAATAGTGAAGTGAGTCAACTAAAAAGGAAAATGAAAATAAAGAAAAAAAAAGTAATTTGTGATTATAGTAGAAGATTTAAAAATCTTGTTTACCTGTGTATAATAGTAAATCAAGCATTTGAGGATCACACTTGTTGAATACCGGAACATTTCCTGTTGACTAACAAGTATAAAAAAATTAAATCATTAAATTGACCTAGTGTAGGGTGGTGTCCTTACTATAATGTGTTTTAAGTGTCTCCTTGGACTTAGAAAACTACTAAGGGCTTCCTTATAATTTACAAAGAAAAACTAGCATCATATTTTACAGATCCAGAGGGTAAAAGACACAATACTCCCTGTGGAAGTTCAACAATACCTATTAGGGAACTAAGATTCTTCCCAATAACAAACAAAAAAAAGCTAAATATGTATAATCCTATTAATGATGGGTCAAATTGTGTGTAAGGTAACAATCTAATAGTTGGCATTTCACCAAATAACACTAAGAATCTGTTTATGATTAAAATGAATGCTACTCTCAATTTTTATTTATTTATAGATTATTATACCAACAAAGTTAAAAATATAGTTGACAAATATTTCATGTTAATCATATTTCAATTCTAGCATGATGATCCAAAAATAGTCATGATGTTATTGAATTAATCTTTATCATATATAAATAGTCAAACGCAAATAATAATTTTTGACTTCATGCAAATTCATTATGAATTGAATTTAAATTTTTACAGTCAAAAGTAATTGATGAAAATGTGAACAAATAATTAAAAATAGTAATTTATCATTACTATCTTGTTATAGAAGAATATTTATTACGTATAGGAAGAAATAAAAGATCTAACTCTCTAAAAATTAATATAGTGCAAATCTTCCTACAGTGATAATTTTCAATTATACTTTATACTGAAAGTTGGAATCTTATATTTTATATAAATAAATAAGTATATATATATATATTAAAAAAAGTTTTATTAACATATATACGGTTTAGTTAAAGTTTCGTTTGTATTTTCCTTTTTCTTTGATTGCTAAAATAATAATAATCTCAAAGTTAATAATTAATATTGTTGAACTATTTATTTTTACATTTTTTTTTAATTTGAACTAGTCTATAATGTATAATTTATATAGATAGGTAGTTATCTTTATAGTTTAGTATGAAATCTAGCTACTTTAAGGGTGGACTGTAGTAGCTAGGATATATACATGTGAGGTTGACAACTATTGTGAATAGATTTGGTAACTACTGCTAAAGAAAATCTACATCAATCATAACCTAAATTAATTAATGTTGATTGATGAGCATATATTTATTCACACACAATAGCCTTAATCATAGATTATTGGACTATAATAATAAATATATCCATTGTTTTAATTAATATTCTTATAATTGGGTTTATTTGGACCTTAACTATTATTATTGTTAATTTTGTCTTTTTAGAGTAAATTATCCAGAGGAAGCATCTACCTTTGTGAATGGGCCAAATATGCAAAAGTCCAAGTGCTTCTTGAACCAAAACAGAAAAAATATTCCGAGGAGAAGAAAGAGAAAATAAAAGCTACAAGATTCTATAAACAGAATTGGAAGCAAATCTTTTGCAAAATAAAAAGAATTATGGAAAGATAGAAACTTGGAAACTGTTAACAAAATATAAACTACAATATTCTCTCAAGATCCTTGGAGCAGAAAAGCCTATAAAAGGACACAAGCATCAAGGAGAAAAAGGAGAGATCTTCATAGGGTTTTCTTAGTTTATTTTCTTCTTAGTAATTCTTTTGTTTTGCCTCCGCATGGAAGGCTAAACCTTTTTGGTTGATTCTTTTGTAATTCCCCATTGAGTTCTGAGGTTTTGTTCAATAAAAGTTTCGATTTTTAATTCTCTATAGCAGTTGTTTTTATTGTCTAATCTCCTGGAAAACTGGTTTTTGTGAGAGGTTGTACTTGAACGCATGATTGAGAGTCTTCCTTATCTTAAACTTTGGTTTCTTAGTTAGTTCGCATTGTTCTAATTAATTTCTTGGGCGCATGATTCAAGGGAGAGGAGGTAAGCATTCCCATGGAGTATACGCATGGAACAAAGTGGGTATTGATTAAACTAGCATGCTTTACTAGTGAGTTTCAGTTGAATCAGATCGGCGCATGTTCAATCTGGTTTAGCTCTAATCTTTAGAGAACCTGTGAAGAATTCAATGGTGGAAGAACTTGGGATCAACCGCTTTTTATTTGTTATTTTAATTTTTTTTTATATTTTCTGCACAACTATCTCAAACCCCTTTTTTATCTTTATTTATTGTTATTGCTAACTTGTATTGTCTGCAGATAGATTTTAAACCCTAATCAACTGATTTTACTATTGGATTCGTTGGGAGACGACTTGGGGACATTTGTCCACAATTATACTATCATCTCTCTAGTATTAGACAAGTCTACTCTAGAATCATATTAATTTGACAGTAAAACGATAGCTATCATTGATCCTCAACCATATTCACCACACACTTGAAAGTTTTTATTTTATACATTACAAAAGTAAAAATTAATAAAAATATTTCAACACAAGAAAATTAAAATAAAAACTATTTTTAAATATCAAAATAATTAATCATTATATTATTAGATTAGATATCATTTTATAAATTAAAAAATTATTGATATATAAAATAATTTTTATTATTAATAAAAATTGATAAAATAATTTTTAAATTGATTTTTAATATTAGTTATAAAGTTCTATCTACTAATTATTTATGTTCTAAATTATTTTTTATTATTTTTTTAAGACTAAATAAAAATTAAAATATTAGTAACTGATAGTTAATTTAAATACTAATTTAGAAACTATTTTATAATATTTTATTTATAATTATATTAAATATCAATAATTTTTTAGTCTCTAAATTAAATTAGTATCTAACTTAATTAATGTTTTTTATTTTTAAATTTAATTATTATTTAATAATTTTAGTAGTAACCCATGTCAAAAAGTGTGTTGAGTTCTTCCATTTCATCATCTTCCAATTATAATTTGATTTCAATGTTATGTCTCTGCTAGGCAGGTTAATGACTACTCTGTATTCTTGCTGGTTTACAGGATGCAGTAATTTAACAAGTCTACATCTGCACATATATTTTCTACTAAGAGATGATCCATCTGTTATCTACACAATGAGTAGAAATCTTTGATCTACTAGCATAATATGTTCAATTCATTGATCAGATCTATTCATAACCACAACTGATAGAGTTTCTATATTGATACATATTCAACCATATTGGATTGATTGAATGAATATTCCACAAACCATCTTAAAGCTTTGATTGAATGAATATTCCACAAACCATCTTAAAGCTTAGATGTTGATTTAAACCGAGAGTAGTGGGTTAGGCTAGTTACATATATAAAATAAAGAAAGAAAAAGATGTTGTATATATACCTATGTATTAAAAAATGCTATAGGTCACATACCCTACTAGACTCTCCAGAGGTTATCTTTCTCTGGAGGTTATTGTCAAATATTAAACCTAGTTTGTCAAAGCCTGTATAAAAAGAATGCATATCAGACACTAACTTCAACCAGCTGCTGTGAATCATGATAGAAGTTAAGGGTTCCACGTTTTTATGAAATCTAGCTAGATTCAGGTTCACATATATACTTACACCTGGTCATCAAGTATGAATCATGCATCTTAACTATATTAATTACCATTGACCAATCCTAATTAATGAGACTCATACCTTTCCAACATGATCAGAAGGCATAAGTTTAGTTAGAAAAGAAAAACAATTCATCAAGATTAGATAAAACCATCACTTCGCGGGCAAGCAGAAAGATGGTTGACTATTATTTACAGAAGCTAGTAACCCATGGTGTCTTTCAGTGAGTTCATGTGAAAACAAAAATGCCAATTTGTCAAAAATAGTTGGTGTTTGATTCTTATAGAAATTTCACTGCTGCAGGTTTCTGGTTTCCGCAAGTTTTCTATCCCCTCTTAGTTTCATGGAGGGTCTTTGGATCACAACTCAGCTATATCTAGTGCTGAAGGATAGACCTTATATATAACAACATGTTTCTCTAAGTTGAATTATATATGGTATATACACTATTTCGGTATGACATATATACAATGTTAAAATATAAATATAAAGTCAATGGTATGTAACTAAGTAATTTTTGTCTATACCAATCATTCTTCACATAAAAGATAATATAGTACCTGCAGCTCATGATCTAAAAAGAGTACTTTAAATAAGGCCAAAAGACTAAAAACTGAAGAAGGTTGGTAAGGTAGAAATGTACACTGGATTTAAAGAAAGACTGTCATCAGTCAGAAACAATATTAAATAGTGCAACCACGGAAGAAGTGTATTGGAAGAAATTAATATTAAAGAGGGAAAGATACTAACATAAGGGGGGAAATGATAGTTCTTAAGTATCTGGATTTTAAATCAAGAATGCATGTTGATCACTATTAGTGAAAGCTAAGAGGTTTAGTATGTTCAATTAACATGAAGCTCTGTGACATGTAGATAATTGAAAGAATGTTTTAGTAGTTATATTATTGTAGCATCAATTTTTTATTTTTGTACAGTTTTGTGCTTGATTTTGTACATGATTTGGGTTACTTCTAGTACCAGTTTATAGGTATACATTAAAGTCTTTTTGGATAAAAGAAAGTAAACATATAACTATTACTTAATTCAGATCATATAACAAACTTTGACATTTACTGATAGAACTTAGCTAAAATATATGTATTTACTATACCTGCTCTTCTGCTAATTGTAATTAGAAAAAAAAAAAAAAACTGTTGAAAGTTGTTTCATTGATCAGGTGTCTCAACTCTTGGAATCATTTTATATACGTATATATAACGTATGCATAAAATAAATACGTATATTACAAATATAATTTGAACAAATACAAAAGGTTATTTTATTTTAATAAGTTTTTGTTTTTTTTGTTTTAAACACACATTTTGATTTTGATGCAAGTTATTTATTGTTGTTGTAAAATGTCCCAACCTGACTTTGTTACAAGAGGTGGATATGAATGAAAGCAGATTACACATATCATATATTAATATACAGTAGATAATTAATTAAGGGAGCAAGATATTGGTATACGACTCTTTACGTCTTGGAAGGTAAAGTTTTGGTAATTTTGCTTTTAAGGGAAAACAAGAGTGTGGACCAATTCAATTCTGATCCACATGCATTTGCTTGTTTCAACGCGTATGCAGTAACTCAGTTACTCATTACAGCTGCATTGTTCATTATTTTCTGACGTTCTGACTGTTATCTTGGTTTCATTTCTGTTGACTTGGTTGGGAACTTCAGATATTGGGTTTAATGGTTCACGGCATTGCGTATAACTATCTTTTCTTCATTGTGGTATTATTAGAATCTGATGTATAAATTATTATAAAAATAAAATTTAAATTGATGGATAAGTGTATTAACTTTCAGATTATGTTTCATAATAACATATATAAACATGTGATGTAGTTAAGTAAAATACTAAAATTTGAGTGATTAATACAATTGTCTGAGTTTTTAATTACCAGTTTCACGGTTTGAACCTTAATTTTACAAAGTGGCTTAAATTTGATAGTTGTTGTGTTGGTGATAATGATAGCAGTATAAACGAGAATGAATGACGTAAAAAAAGAGTTGGTGCTGTTTTTAGAGAAATTGAACTCATTTGTTGTGTTACTGTTTTTAGAGAGGATTGAGTTAGTGGAGTATCTCACGCTTCCAACCAAAGCAAAGAAGTTCGATGATGTGGCGTTTTCTGATGAAGACGTAGCACGTGTGGACCGTGTCACATCCCTGCACAACACGTGTCAATCCCCACTGATAATAAAATAAAAGCTAAATTCAGTGAAATAAATAGCTAGTAACAAAAATAAATAAATAAAAGAGTAATTGTGGTAGTGGGGTAAGGGGATTTGGAGTTAAGAGGAGGTTGAGTTTTATATATAAATAAGTAGGTGGTGGTGCTCTATCCCACCTTGTTATGTGCATATTCTTAGGAACTCTAAGTCTTCCTTCCTCTCTCTCTATATATCAGTATTAATCTGAAGCCTCTAGTTTTGAGGGATCAATTCCAGATTCCAGGTACACTTTGTTGGCATTTGAGTTTTGGTGAACACAAAATGGGAAGACAACCTTGCTGTGACAAAGTGGGATTGAAGAAGGGTCCATGGACTGCAGAGGAGGATAAGAAACTCATCAACTTCATCCTCACTAATGGCCAATGTTGCTGGAGAGCTGTCCCTAAACTAGCAGGTCTCCTTTCATTGCTCCTTCTCTTGCTGCATGTCTTTACCTCTAAGTCTCAATTATAATCCTTATTTCCCTAATGGACTACCCACATGCTTCTTTAACCATTTCCCTATCAAAAATCTTTAAATGGTTCATTCATTTTTTTCATTTTGGTCAAATTCTTCATTTTGGCTGCTTGTTTCTGCTGTGCTCATTTTGTTTCCCTTCAAATTCAGTAAAAGCAACCATTAAAAAATGGACTTAGAAATATAGCTTTTAAGCATTTTAATTGCAAAGAGGCAAGAAACATTATGGCTTGTGTTGTTTCTTGAACATAATTATTTGAGAAAGGAGTTGAGTAAAGTTTCGTATTCACTTGCATGTTTTGTAATCAATCACTACATGCTGACTTAACAAAAGTTTGTCTTGTGTCTTCATGCAGGACTGTTAAGGTGTGGCAAAAGTTGCAGGCTCAGATGGACAAATTACCTAAGGCCAGACCTGAAGAGAGGCCTTTTATCAGAATATGAAGAGAAAATGGTCATTGATCTCCATGCTCAACTTGGCAATAGGTTCTTTCTCCATCCACTCTGTTTCCCCTGTTTGTGCATGCTTGGCTATTCCTTAATCAACTTTTTTCTAATTGATTAAATGTACTGGTACAGTGCTTTTTCTGAAATATTAGACCAGGCTCATCTAAAAGCATTATTTTATAAAACATTAAAACATATCTCAATCATGTCAAAAGGGATAACTGAATCAAAGTTATCATTTCTATAATACACGCCCTCAAGTGGCAATTTGTTTATTCATCAGAAAAAAGAAGAAATGGTCCCATAGTAACACACTCCTACAAGGAGGAGAAAAGGTATAAAAATTGCAGACTTGCTTTCTTCCTTACTATCCTTAATGTTTTTTAAAAGGAAAGGAACAGTATAATTGTAGTTATTTATGTTGACTGTAAAGGAGAATCATTAATACAAAAATGATGGCCCCAAGTTTGTCTTATGAGCAAATTTTCTGATTTGTAACTTCCATGCGATAGTAAAATATACTTTTCTAGTCTCTAGTTGACAAAGTTATTTTCCTTTGTAAACATTCCTAGCATGAACTTTTTGATGTAAGCACTTTTTTTTAATAATTGGATTCCTATATTAATTTCTGATGTTTTCTTTTCTCCCTTGTGCAGGTGGTCTAAGATTGCTTCTCATCTCCCGGGAAGAACTGATAATGAGATCAAGAATCACTGGAACACTCACATAAAGAAAAAGCTCAAAAAAATGGGAATTGATCCTGTTACCCACAAGTCACTTTCCACTACAACTGAGCAAATCCAAGTCCAACCAGATCAACAACCCCATCAGCCATTGCAAGAACAACATCAGCAACAAGCTATCCAAGTTGAGGAAAACCCCAAATTTGAGCCTGAAAGTGAGCAAAACAAGGAGCCAGAGACTTCATTTGAATTATCAAGCATAACTGAAGAAGCTAAGGAGGAAGAGCAAATCATGACACCCCTTTTTGACTCCATGGAACTAATGAATGAGTTCTGTACTGATGAAGTTCCCATAATAGAAGCCAGTGAGATATTAGTTCCATCTGCTACTTCCACTTCACCAACCACTACAACATCATCTTCAACATCATCATCTTCTTATTCAAATTCCCCCAACTTCTTTGAAGACCTGGTGCTCCCAGATTTTGACTGGTCCGATGATTACAATGATACTAAGATTGACAATAACAATAGCAGTATGGCCTTGTGGGATGATGACTTGATTAGAAGTTGGAATTTGCTTATTAATGATGATGGTGATGGTGACAGAAAGCAAGTGTTTGACACTCAGGTCAATCAGTACCCAAGAGTGATCATGGATTCAGAATCTTGGGCATATGGGTTGTTTTGAGTTCAATTTTTTTCTTCTCTCCACTGCTTACTTGTAATGTGCTTGTAAGTTGTTACAAAGAATAAAAAGTATATCAGAATTCAAACAGAACCACAACTCTTGTTTACTATATTATCCACTTTTTTTGTGCCCCAACTTTTCACCCTATAATAAAGGGAAAAAATATATCTGTATATGGTAGTGCAAAATGTGTTCATTACTTGGTTATACTGGAAACTTTATTATCAATTAAATCAAACTTTATTCTTGCTATATAAACAATATACAGGAAAAGGGAATTTATTTCTATTCTTTTTCAAAATACTTAGTCTACATTTCTGTAGCATCATGTACTGATGTAGTAATCAGTATTATTTTATCGAGGCAATTTGGTTCTTTCCATTTCCAATGTTTTTAAGTGAAAAGTTGAACTATTCAAAATGACTGCTGGGTAAGATCAAAAGAGAACAGAGGAACATTAATTAGCTTCAAACTTTCAAAGCTAGAAATTTGTCTTTTTTATAACTTTTTTAAGACAATAAATATTCTTTACAAGAGACAGTTGTGTTAATAATATAATTGTTATAGATGACAGAATTCTCTTTCTAAGTAATTACATATGTATGTTTAGGACTTCAACTTAAGACTAATAAAGAGTCAGAATAATTTTACTTGAAATAGTTCTAATTTTGATAAAAATAATAACAATATTTAATGGATTCAACACACTGTGAAGCAAGCATAACAATTTTTCTGAATAAATGCCGTAGAATAACATGATCAATTTTCTTTTTCTTGTTTGATTGTGGAAAACAACACAAATATGTATGTAAAATAATAAAAAAAGAGATTACACATAAACAAGAGTATTTTTGTTTTTTTTTTAACCAAAAAAACGTGTTCTTATTTATCCGTTTGCTTATTCTAAAGATATTTCTTTACTACACATAAATTTTTATTTATAATATAAATTATATTTTAAATATTTATTTATTATAAAAATAATTACATAAAATTTAATATTTATCAGTTAATTCACACCGTTAAAATATTAAAAAATTATTAAATCAAAATTAATTTTATAAATAAAAATAATAATTACTTATTAATTAAATTAGATATTATTTTAAAATTAAAAAATTATTAGTATCTAAATTAGTTTTTATTATTAATAAATAATTTGTAAATTAATATTTAATTAACTATCAAAATTTTAGTCGTTATTTATATTTAAAAAAATTAGTAATTAAAATTCTAATAGTACGTTAGATCTCAATTTAAGTAATTAGTATTTTTAAGTAATTGTAATTTATTAAATTAGTTTCTGTAATTATTTTTGTTTAAATGTGAAATATATATTGAAAATTCAAAATAGCATAAATTATATTATGATTATAATAATGGCGTAATATTAAAAAAACCAAGTGAGTAAGATGTAATATATAAATTTAATATGGAGAGCTATATTAAATACAAATAGTAACATTATTAATAATAGTCATCAAACGAATTTAGTTATGAAACATCAAATGAATTTAAAAAATTAATAAATAACAAATACAAATTAACTTCTCTAAATATGCAACCTTACATGCAGATAGCATATATATTATCTGCATAAAATATATATAATAATGAGATGTGATAATTAGTTATTGATTCTGCTTCACTGCATTCTTGATGGATGTTCCATGGCCTTGCTTTGCTGGAGATTTTATTACTTGGTTCTGAAGGTAAGACTGCAAAACCCAATCATAAAATACGTCTAAAATACGAAGATCTACGATTGTCTATACGTTACATCATGACAGCCATCATATCTTATTTGTAAGCTAAGATTACTGTTTCTTTCAAAACTTGTCCACATATGAACAAGATTTTGAAGCTTAAACATGTTATATTATATGTATTATCTTTGATAAATGATTATTTTAGTTTGTGGAAACGAAAATTTGTTATGAGTTGAAGTGAAAGAATAAGTGTGAAGAGGTGAAGGGTAGGGTAGAAGTGAAGGAAGAATGGAGAATGAAGAATTAAGAATGTCGTTGGCATGTACACACACTGCATTCAGTCAAACTTGTAACTTACAAGCCTTGCCTTCGCTTCCCGCGTTGTTAGCATATATTGTCACAGATATTTTCTTTAGATTTTTCATAATGAATGCTACTTATTCATGAGTAAATATTTGACCCCTACCTTTTTTTCTATCATTTCAATCTCACTTTACATTTATATTTTGAAAAAAAGAATTTATTAATTTATATAATATTGACTTTATAAACACAACACATAGTGAAAGAGAAAAGAATTGTATTGAATAATAGAAGTGAGTATAATGTGTTTACATCTAAGATACTAAACTGAATATATGATATAAAACAAAAAATAAACTAATTAATCGTAAACTAAATCAGTTAACCATGATTAAACACGGTCAATCAAAATATATCCTCTCAAGAGGGAAGAAAAATATAATGGTCATCTTGAAAATATTGAAATTTTTTGGTCTTGAGTAATTGCAAGGTGATGGTATTTTTTAATATGAATTAGTTTGAGATTTTATTTTTTTTACTTTATCTCTAATAAAAATGCAAATCAATATTTACGTGTTTGGTCATGATAGGATTTAAGGCAATTTGATAGTAATCTTATTATCACATTATACATAAGAGGGTCAATATAAAGTCACTTAATAGATGTCTTAATTAGGTTATTTCACTTGAAACAACTCTCAAAACTCTATATTTCACCTCAATAAAAGACTCTTAACTGTGTTTTGCTTTTTGAACTTTCAGGAGATTAAAGAATTACTTAGAAAAATACAGAATTCAGCATGCAAGTAAGTATTAGAATACGCTTTAAAAGGAATGCCTTGTCTAACAATGTGTTTGAGGAACATATATAAACAAAGTATTAACAACATTTATATGATTAGTATAAGAATTAGAGATAAATTGACTAAGTTTACAGACAATGAAACATATGTATGATCTAAATGTTGTTAAGTATAAAAGTCTTTCCATAAAACTCTATTATTGTTCAGAATTAGCTAATGTGGTATAATAAGTTTTGTTTTCTAATTATTTAGATTTTAAAGTTAATAGTTAATTATATACTAATTTAAAAATTATTTATTTATATTAAAAATTAATTTAGATACCAATAATTTTTTTGTCTTTAAAATAGTATATAATTTAATCAAATAACGAAATATTTGTTATTTTTAAAATTAATTTTTTATTTAATAATTTTCTTGTAATGATATATACAAAGGAGAAAATTTGTGTTGTATAAATCAATTACACGGTTATCTCAGTAGAAGACACAAATACAAAATGTATTTTTTAGAAATTAAAAAACTTTATATTATTAGATATCAAGTTAAAAAATATTAAAGATAAAAAATGGTTAAAGTTTATATATAGATAGCTAGATAGATGTTCAACCTATAACTATTTGATTAAAAAAATTAAAAACTTTCTAATTTACTTTTAAGTTTCACTCGTACTTGACCCAGTCTTCCTCTAGTTTACATGTACGACTTTTCATTTTCAAAGGCCTGCATAATATTGATTCGTACAGTATAATAATCATCTTAAAATATTTGTGAAATATTTGAAAATAAAAAATAAAAAGAAAACATTTAAGTTTATAAAGTATTAAATGTTATACTTTTCGTTAAATGTATTTTTTTAGTTAACAAGTATTATTAAGACCTTTATTCAAAGGATGCATATCTTTGATATAATAAAGTGTATCACGGTACCTATTAAATAATTTAATAATAAATACTAGCTTAAAGGAAAAATTCATTTGAAATAGATATTTCTTAAGATTTTGGTTCATAATATTTGGAAAGAATTTTGATTAAGTTTTTATCAACGTAATTTAATTACAACTCTAAAATCATCATACCTTTGAAATATTTAATATATAATTAAAGCATAAAGCATAGGACAATGATGATACTAACAAAAGGACGTTGTTAATTAGTAGATTTTTTATACACATTATCTATTAGGTTAAAATTTATTAAAAAAAATACTAACAAAACTCATTAAACAAAATAAAGGAGTGTATTATTAATATTCCTGAATAAAAGAAAGGGTCCAGCTATACATACCTTCTTTACATGTTGGAATAAAAAATATATAAAAGTCATTTAACGAAAAATGTATCATTGGTTTAAATATGTTTTTTTTTCTGTATTATAACAACAAAAATGTTTTTGTTTAGATTTTAGATTTTTTTGAGTAATTAGAAAAAAATTATTAGAATGAATTATTATTATTTGACAATTTTTTTTTCTTTCTCTTACTTGGAATGACGGCAGGTGAAGAGAATTAAACAAATGTAAATAAATTACGTGCATTACTCGGAATCACTTCCTTTTTAGAGATTGAACATCATCATAGTACACACCTATCATATAGCATAGAGACATCCAACGTTAGTTTCAACTTGTAAAGGAGACTCAAAACGCGTATGAGATAGAATTATTATAATATTTTCCCAAATTTTTTAGGAAGCTATAGAAAATGGAAGAATCTCAGTTGTTTCATAGTATAAAGTACAAAATCATTCAAAGAGAATTGACCTAAAAAAGTGGAGAAACAGAAAGAGTTGAATTATCTCTCGCACATTGTTTTATTTAGGGTCATAGTACTTGGTTACATGGTGTTTGAAAATGGAGATGTGTTTGTGTCATGTTCTATGGAGTTATGGGTGTTCTGTGATGGGTTGCAAATGTTGTTTGGACTTTGATGAAGGTATTTGCATTGAGTTCACACACTCTTTTTGGAACTTACTGTCTTTGTCGCGACGACAAAAGCTTCGTTCATGGCCCTCACATACATATTGCCACTTCGTATGTCAAAGGTTGTCCGTGTGAATGTGCCAAGATGCCGCGTGATCTCCATTACATAATTTAGCTTTATAAATTATTTTACTTTTGTTAGTAAAAAACTTTTTAGTAAAAACCTTTATATAAGAATTTACTCATTACTTTATTACCCTATTTATGAATATGACGTGTTCTCTAACAATTTTTACATTTTTTCGGAAGGGCGTGTTCTCTAACAATTTTAAGAAATTTAAAGTTGGAATGTAATATTTATAAGAAAATTAATATTTGATATTTCACGTCAACAATATATTAGAACATCTTATAATATATGAATGAATATAAATTTCATTTTATAAATTGATTTTATAAAATTAAGTTATGGTTAAAATCTAAGTGGTTTAAAAAGAAAAAAAAATTATTTATAAATTATCTACGTTTCTCAATTATTAAGAGGTATAAAATTTAAAAAATATTAGAGAAAAAACTTCTTAATTAATGATTAAGAAATAAATATTACATAAACATTATTTTTTTCAACATATACCTCAAATCTTTTTAGTATTGTATGATTATAGTCGATTAGCATATTTAAGATAGTATTTTTAAGGACTTAAGATACAAGATTTTATTACCATTTTGAACAAATAATTTTTTTATTTATTTCACAAACCATAGTTGGATTTTTAAAATATATATAGCAGAAATTTTACATTTTAAAATATATTTTCAATTTTTATCTTTTGTTTTGTCAAATACAAGTTGATCTTCTAAATCAGTAAACTATGCAGGAATGGTGCTAACTTACTACAAACAAACTTTTTTGAATTATCCATTTATCCACAACACATTGCCAGGATAGTTGGGCAATCCTACCATGGAATCTTATGTATGAAGATCAAAACTATTTTGCTATTATGATACCAAATTTTACAGATAACCCTCTTTCCAAGGGAAAGTGACAGCTCTTCAGGTTAGTTGAAAAATGTTTAGTTTTTTTTTCTATTTTATTACGGAATTGTAATTATTTAACGATAAAAAATATAGCATATTTTTTATAAAACAAATCAAAAAATTGAAAATAAAATCCTTTGACAAATCAAACTAGTATAAAAAAAATCAACTTAGTATTTTATGTATGATAATTTGAAATTTAAATTTTGTTGGGATTGGCCTCCATTGGTTGAGAATTGACATTTCTCTCACCAAGGTTCCAAGAATGGTGACCATTTATATCCACTATACATAACAAATTAGGACATGAGATCCAACAAGATGTGATAGTAACTCTTAAATGGTATCCCATCATCAACATCATTCTCAAATGTAAAAGCTTGGAACAAATATAAAGACAAGTGTAGTTGAAAAACAAGTGACACGACACAAAAGCATGTTACCAAATTGGAACTCCTAAAAAGCCAGATCATAAATAACTAATCTTCGTCTTCATTATATAATTACTCACATTATCTGTCAGTTCTCATAAAATCATTGTCTCAAATAAATTGGTGTTATTGTTCAATTTATGATGCCACGCACACATACAAATGACATCTTATATCCTCCATCAAAATTAGTATTTCTTTAAAACCTACACACTATACTATATATGTATATTTTTTGTTTTACTATGCTACCATGTTATGAAAAGACCTTTCTTCATATTATTTGACGATGAAAATTTTATATTATTATTTAGATTATAAATTTTATATACAAATCTATATAGAATAACTACTCAACCTCTAGTTAAAATATATATGCAGTTAATAAATGTTATTCTTGAAAAAATTAAATTGAGAAATTAAAAAGAGAAATTAAAAACTTACTAGTTTTATAAAGATAAAACTATATTTAAACATAATTCTTGTTTATTATTTAGATTAAATAAAATCCATTATAGTATAGTTAAATATATAAAATAATTATTTATTTTGTAGTGTAAGATGAGATTGTTTATGCGAAATAGTTGCGAAGAGTAAGGATGTGCCAAGTCATGAAAATACCTTTTTTAAGTGCGTGACAACCAGCGTGTACAACAGCACACTAATACCAAGTCCACGTGTCAATCTAAGTTCTTCTTAAAAATATTAATTTCTTTTACAATGATGTTACTAGGAATATTCATCCTTATCCATAATTAAATATATGTGCAATTTTTTTATTTTTTTATTTCATATTTAATCAACTTATATCTATTTTTATTGTCATTAAATTAGTAATGTAAAATAATCTAAATAAACAGTAGTTTTATTTTATAAATTTAAACACTCTTTATCTTCTTCTTATACTTTAGTGATTGAAATAAAATATTATTACTTTGTTTCAAAAAATATCATAAATAAAATAAAATTTTAATAATACTTTGAAATGTTTTAATTAAAGTAATTTTTTAATAATATATTTAAAATTAGTAACTATACATCTCAGTTACAATATTAAAATACTATATTATATAGATAAATATATACATATCATTTATATATTATAATATGATATTACAAAATAAAATAATATATTTTCTCATAGGAGAATTTATATATATAATCAAAGCAACAAAATAAATCAAAACTCCAACTACGGTTTAATGTGAAATTCAATTATCTATAATATCTTTAATGTGAAGTTCAATTATCTATAATATCTTTTGCTTTAGTATAACACTGTATCAATAATAATTGCAATTTTATCAATCCATCTTATTTAATCTTATATATAATATTTTCACGTGAATATGTAATTGGTAAATATTTTAATTATCTTGTGTTTGATATGAAGTATTTAGCTTACATTTTACATTAAACCTTTTATTTCAAACACAATGTGACAGCACGTCATAAAAATGTAGACTGAATGTTGGTCTGAATTTAAAAATTGTAAAAAAAAAGTTTTAGGATTTAGGAGTAACAGGGTTAAACAGTATTTGTCGGAGCAAGATGATTGGTCGCTAGCACACAAAGTTTCTTAATGAGATGTAATTGAGAGTGTGATACTGATTGGTTGATTGCAATGGTTAGAAGGTTGAATCACATATCACTACTATACCTTTATCAACTTCATTATTGACTTCATAGTTATAATTAGCATCATAATTACAACTTGGTGCGGCTAATCCCTCATATCCTTCATACAATGGATTCAACAAAACTAGTACTACGTAATTGTCCCATTAAAAATCTAAGTGCAATAAACCTAATAAAATATTAGTTATCTAACTATTCTTTCATTTTTTTAACAATTCATTTTCCCAGTGGAAAACTACAGAGGAGCGAACTCATTTTCTGTATACTAGGTAGCCGGAAACCCTTTTTATCTTTTCATATAACCATGACCATAAGAAGATATAACTAAAATGATAATAAAACCCTTCTTAGTCTCGTTCCGTTGTTGGCTAATTAGTTCAAGGCTTCATTAATTCCTTGTTAACTATTTCTCTTTCTCTTGAATTCAATCTCATCTAAGTTACTCTTTATTTTTATCACATGTCATTAATAGTCCCTTTTATAAATATTCAAAGGTTTGTATAACTTCTAATCAACTTATAATATACTTAAAATAAATCATCTTACAAGAAATTTTTACATTAATAAACATATCACCTCCACAAAGAGATCTTCTAGTTTAAGATTTTATTGGAAATTTAAAACTAGTTTTCCTTACCTGAACTTGAACAGATGCTCACTAAAAGCTCAAAACCTACCAAAAGCTTAATAGTAGCTTTACCAGCACCACATAGTTCTGATAAAAAAATTAATTATACCACTAGGACTCCGAACTAACAAAAATTAATCCTGAAGTTAAAAGAGTCACATGCAAAACCTAAATTGAAACAAACCTAACAAGTTCAAAATTTGACCCAAAAAGAAAAACAAAAATAAACTTACTCTATCAAATATTCTGATTGGACAATCTTGTAGTATTCATTATCAAAAGTCATTAGACAGATTCCAATCGTTAAATTGATGAGTAAGGAGGTCAAAATCTTATAAAAAAATTAGAGAAAAAAAAAAGAAAACAAAACTTGAATAAGTGAATTTTTTATTTATATAATCTTTTTATTTTAATAATAAAATATTAAGTATCATTTTAATTTTAATTTTAATTGTAACCGTTTCTATTTTAAAACTAATTTTTTCTATCTTTATACTTAGCTTATTCTTAATTTATAAACCAGATAATTTTATCTTTAAAATTGTTTTATTTATTCGGTATACCGATTAAAATAGTTTAAATTTTATTTTTGTAAAGGTTTCAACTTTTACATTTGTTCTTATTTTATTATGAGATAAAAAGAAAGTGTATAACTTTTAACGATATTATATCCGGATAAAATATATCACAGCAAATTCGAGAATTTTCCAAAGAAATCTGATAAGTGAGATTCTAAATAATTGTTTACATAATCTTAAAGTTTAATTATTTATTTATTTGAAAAGGCTTATCCTATCATTATTATATCCATCTCTTGTTTATGATTTCATTTGTGCACTTTTTGGGGCACCTTGACCCTTTACAGGGAAATGAAGCTCCACATAAAGCCACTCACCAATCAATCATCTTCCATATTTGCTTGTTTTTTTATCCCCTGGAATTTAAAACAAAGACACTAACTTCGCTAATCTTCATATATCTTCTTATTTTTTCCCTTTTGTCTTCAAAAAGCACATCTCTAGCTACTTCACCGCACCAAATCAAACTTTATTAAACCTAGTGGCTTCACTTTAGAGATATGACAAACAAATCCATATACATGAATATTCTCTCTAAATTTATCATAGTATTGACGGAAAATTTTGTATTCATTAAGATATAATATAATATAAAATTTGACAGATTTAAATTTCAATTTTTTTTGTTATCACTTTAGTCTCTTGTGTCAAGTAATGGAAAATTATATTTAAATATGCGTATAATTATATAAATAAGAGTTTGTTATTTTACGTAATTTTTTTTAAAAAAAATAGTCATCTCTAATCTAAATTTGGATGGATTTAAATTTGAATTTGTTTGATGAGTTTTTGTGTCTTGTGTCAAGTAACAATATTAAGAGTGATGTAACAACATGATTAGTACTCCAATGACTTGCCATGTTCATGTTTTGAAGTGTGTAACAAGATAAATTACATACATCTTTTAAGATTATGTTTACCAAATATAATTAATTATACATGGTTGTGATCTAAGATTTGTTGATGATAAATGTACTATGAGGTTTTGATAAACTGAGAAGTCATTAACTAGACTTTGGTTGTTTAGCTTCTCCATCAGGTCAGACACGTCCTAATATTAGGATTAGGAAGTAAACCTAATTAAACTCATAAAAATACTATAAACAAAAAGAAAAACTTATGATAAAAGATAATGATGTTTTTGATCGTATCAAATCGAATATTAGTACAAAGGTTGTTGTTATATGTGTTGTGTTAAAGTTATTGTTTTACAGTAAAAGAAAAGGTGATAGTAGAGAAGAAATGAAGAGATGAATAAAATAAGGTATATGGTAAAATGGTGTCCTTTGGATGGGGCGGTGCGACTTGGTGTACCAAAATAGATGGGACAGTCGACCCAAACGCGCATGAATTCCATTGGTGGATGTTGGGTCCCTTCCCTTCTATGTGCTCTCTCCTATTCTATTCTATTCTATTCTTTGTGCCTCCAAAGTGAAAGAAAAGAAAGAAACAAAGTGTTTCTCTGTATCTCCCATCCCTTTCATCATTAGTTAAAATGAATCAATGCCCCAATGAGTGCATGTTTACAACTCACCCTTCACCTCTCTGTGCAAAATTTTATTTTACTTTTATCACTCTCATGCATACCACGTTTTTGTTTTTATAAACCCTAAACACCCTCATACTTCATATTAATATAATTATCATTTCCTAATGCTTTGCTCATTCACAGGCTCACACATTCCCTTTTAGGTTTAGAATAGCTTGCAAATTCAACTTTCTAGACTTGAATCACTCGAGCAACGAACTACCTTCACGCAATAATACTTGTCCTATTAGTTTGGTTGGAATCACATTTTGGTATCTTCAGTTTTCTCACCAAGAGTTTGTCCAAAAAGAATAATCAGAGAAAAGTATCCAGCCTCAAGAATTCCAAGTTAGTGGCTAGAAAGGGAAATTTATGAATCAAAACTTGGTGTAGACTTCCTTATTTTGTATTGTAGATAAAACTGCCATGGCCATGGAATTATTAGACTAGGTCCACCTATCCACTACCATACCACTACACACGCATGCATGTGTGAACATGGACTATTACTTAGACAATAAATTTGAAGGTTTCAAAACTTGATCAACTAATTGGTATCAAATTAAACATCTTAGATTGTGTTCCAGACAAGTTATAGTGGGTGACCTAGTATATATGTGAATATTCATTGATCAAGAATAATAAATATGTTCTTAACTTAATGTGTTATCTGTCTCTTCTTATCTTTTCTGATATGTATTTATATCTGTCTTCACTGTTTTCGACCCTGTTCTGTTATAAATGTTCTTTACTATTCTGCTGAAAATCCGAATTTTTCTTGACTTGTCTAATGGAATAAAACCTGTTAAATACCTGGATCAACGTGCTACCATTCTGTTTTGTACCTCGTATTAGAGTCAATACTCTTCATATTCAAAAGGAACTTGTTAGATATTAAAAAAAGACTCATTCTCCGTAATAATTTTGTTCAGCTTCAACAGGATTTTATTGTGTAGAGAAGTTGTAACGAACCAAATGGTACGTAGGGTAATAACTAGTTCAGTGTCTTGAGGAAGAGACGGGTACTAGCCAACGCAGCAGGAACAAAAAGAAGACATCCACGAAAAGTAAAAAAGACAACAAAAGAAGGAGAATATTATTCTTAATTTGAGCAAATTTTGCAGCATATTAAGTATGTATATATTAGTATATCCCAGACATGAACCAATGAGCATGATGAATGGATATGTGGAGATTTGATTATTACATCCATCGATTTAAGAAAAAAGGTTATGTTCTGCAGCCACATAATGTTGTGAAGGTGCCACGGTGTTCCATAGCATTAGAGTATGAAGAAGAGACATCATGTTCTGGAGGGTACCCAACACACCAATAACCCACCACCTGCTCCAATATAACCAATACATCTGTGGCTGCTGTTCGGGGCCAGACATTTTCTTTTGCCTTCCCATTTTAGTCTTTCACATTATCAATTCTATTTTCTACTATGTTGTTGCTTCAATCATCTTTCGACACATGTTCCCATTTTCGATTACTTCCCACACCAAACATAATGTTGCAAAACAAAGTTACTAAATAATTTATTAATATAACCTCTCACTTTTTATTCATATGTGTACTATGTTTCATTTTACTCATATTTTCTATCAATTGAAGTTGACATGACGTGAGAACTTGATCATGGTACAGTCATATATATGACAGTTGAAATCTATTGTTCGAAGAAGCACTTTTGAAGAAGAAATTGCTAGAGGACATGGATTGAACGTTGAATTCGAGAAGTTCCTGGTTGAAGATGAAGGAATAAGCATAATCATTAACTTGAAAACTATACCGTGTAATGAGTGGAAGTTACTGGTGGATGTGGAAAAGGAGAAAGGGAAAATGAAAACACATTTCGTTAAAAAATCAAACATTAGAAAACCTAAACACTAAAAACTATATATAATTTTTATTTATACTTCTCAAATCATTTTCTTATGGACACAGCAGTGAATACTGTTAACCCTTGAAGGATTGATGAATCAGGAAAAGGATATAAATTTTAGAACTAATAAATTAAATTGCAAGTACAAAGCTATGATGTACAGTTAGAATTTAGAATTTAGAATTTAGAAATTAGTAAAACTGAATCATAAAACAATTCAAATTAGTTTGTTAAGTTATTTTTTATATAGTTTAGAATAGTTGAGTGTTAGTTCAGTTTTTTCTTTTCACACATACCACAACCAGTGTCCGATCATAGTACAAAATCCAAATTTACTTTGGGCCATAATAGCTTGTAGGAATTGATGAGAGCTGTTTCTCCCTGCACCCCATCCAATGACTTGCTACACCCCATCATTCTCGGAAAAGACGGTTTTACCTATTTTAAAAATTAATTCTGGATTACTCTTTCTTTCTGAAATATTTCCAGAACATACTTTCCGAACATATTTTATGAATTCTGGATTTACCATTCTAAAAATTAGAAAAATGTGTTACGAAAAGGATATTCCAGAATGATTTTTTGTCTTCTGGATTTTCTATTTTGGAAAAATATTTTGCTTACAGAATCCCTATTCGGAAAATACCTTTTTCTTGCAGAACCTTATTTCGGAATTATCCAAAATTATCAAGGATAATTCTGGTATTACATAGAATGTAGGGGTGCAGGAAGAAAAATGTAAGAGTGCAGGAATCCATTGATGAGTTATATTTTTCCGCCACAGTGTAGGCCGTTTTGTCTTCTGGGCCTTTAAGTCTGTAAGAAAGTGGATAAAAAAATTTGAACTCGACCCAACTCTACCAGCATGAGTGGGCTAGACGTGAAATTAAGTATAACTTCAAAATTAAAATAATAGAAGAAAGTAAATTTGTGCTTCTTTTTTTAAAATGGGTGTTTATTCATTTAAGTGAAGAGATTTATGCTTCTTTATGTGTTTGTCTAATCTATCTATTTTTAAAAAAATAAACAATTTTATTTTTAATACAAAAATCATATTTATTTGTTCAATAAATAATTATTTAAAATTGTTTATTTAAAAAATAGTTATATTAAATTTAAACAAATATATTTTAAAATGTACCAAAGTTTTTTAACCGTATAAATATGCGTGAAATCCACAAGACATGCAAAAGTGACCGTTGGCTCTGATGCTGACCCTTTTTGTGCCTTCGAGGATGATAGGCCCCACCCTCCAGTTTCTCTTCCTTTTTGCGTTTCAAAAGTAGCGTTTTTTTATAAAATAAAATATAAAATATTGATAATAAAAGCTTTTTTTGAATTATAAATATCTTATTTTTGAAATACGCGTTAATATAAAGTATATAAATAATGTAAAATAAAAGTGATTGTGTAGAATACAATACATAATGTTAAGTATTTATTATTGAAGTAATATTAGGATTTTGAAAAACGCTCCAACTTTTGATTGGTTTGAAGTCCTCATCCCATTAATACAAACCAACCAAGTACAAACAAAAATCCTATCTTTAACTTTAATAAAACAACAAAACTATGCCTCATACTTTAACGACTAGGACACAGTAAACCAATTAAGTTTTAAAATAAAAACTATTTTATCAGATTTATTATCAAACTGTTCAATACCATAGATAATTTTACCTTTATCTTTTTATTATATTATTTTTCAATAACTAAAACTTGTTTAATCATAAGTTTGGACGTAGAATTTATAATTAAAAAATAAATATAATCAAATCTTAAGTATTTTGTTTAGATAAAATAATTTTTTTTATAAAAATATTTAATTATTATTAATAATAATAAATACTTTATGTCACATGCTTTCCTAATGCAGATTTCATACAACAACAAATGGGAGCTTTGATTAATGTTGACCAATAGTAAGAGAGAGTAGAAAATTAATGAATGGGGATTATGGTTATTAAATCGTAAGAATATATACATTAGTAGTTTCGTTTATTTTTCTATAAATTATTATAAAAATAAAAATAAAAAGAAGGTAGCAGAGTGTTTGTTTGCTCATTCTTCGGTCCTTGTCTTGTTTTCTGATACCTTTGCCTGCGCTTGTTGCAGTGAAAATCCAAGACACATGAATACATGATTCCTCAACCATCTTATTTTTCCAACACCCTTTTATCTGTCATCTTCCTCTCTCTTCTTCACTTCACTCTCTCTCTCTCTTGCAGCATTTACCCCACTTTTGCACTTTCCATTTTTCTGGCTTGGTCCGTTTCTCTCTCGAGTAGTTCATAACTTAGTCTCACCAAGTTTGTTAGGGAGATTTACACTATGACCAAGCACTTTCTTCTGCTCCTTTTTGCAGTATATGTTGCTGCAATTGATGAAGGTGAGTAGGAAGTTTTAGTTTCCTACATAATATTATTTGTTATTGTGCTTTCTTTGCAGACGAGTTCTCTGTCAAGGGATCCAGGTTTTTCCACTTTTAATGTTACGTCCATTTCCCTTTGGTACAAACCTGAGTTGGCATTGTTCATTTTGCACTGGTAAACTACATTTATTTGAGCTGCATGTAACAAGACATTAGCCCAGACACACCCTTACTTGCTGTTCATTTTCACTCCTCACATACCAAGCATAACATCATAAGCCTGGCTGTTGAAAATATTTTCTATTATATTTCAAAGGCAAGGGTTTCTGAGCCCTGAGAGGCATGGTATGGAGTTGTTTACAGTAATGAATTAGTCCATTGTTCTGGTTTACCCCTTTTTCCCCCTCTTAGTCTCAAAGCATGAGTGCTTCTGTACATGTTTCTTATTTTGACTGAAAAAGTTGAGGTAGCTATTAATGAACATGTGTAAGATAAAATTGAAAAAAGAAGAGGGTTGATATGCTTTTATTAATTGACCTTCTTGAATGGTGATGCGGTCCACCAGTGCTATTCCAATATATTAAATGGGGTAGGACGTATTTGTAGTGCTTTCCCTCCACATTTGGATAAGTGTATACTCTACCACTTTTTACATGTCTAAGTTATTTTGGAATAAGCCTATTTTACTTTTTCTGAATATGACCATCTTGTTAAAATTTCCCCACGTCACAAAGTTTAAATCTTCAAAACAAAGAAAATCAACCAATTTTTCATTTATTTCAAATACTTACATTTTACTAAAGTAGTTGAGCATATTTCATGACACAATTAACGATTACATCATATTTCCCCCCAAAATCTGGATTGTTTTGAAGAGGAAAATGTGCAAAGAATCTGCCTAGGCCAGCCTTGATTATTTAACCAGTTAACCAGTGATGACTTTAGTCTGAAACTAGTTTAATGGATCTTTATGTTTGTTACTTGCAGAGCCTTTCATAGGGGTGAACATTGGAAGAGATCTCTCAGATATGCCTCACCCCACTCAAGTGGTGGCACTACTTAAAGCCCAGCAAATTCGACATGTTAGATTGTATGATGCTGACCAAGCCATGCTCATTGCCCTTGCAAACACAGGAATTAAAGTTGCTGTGTCTGTTCCTAATGAAGAGATCCTGGCAATTGGTCAATCAAATACCACAGCTGCAAAGTGGGTTTCGCGTAATGTGGTGGCACATTACCCTGCCACTAACATAACATCTATTTGTGTTGGTTCTGAGGTTTTAACTGCCCTCCCCAATGCGGCAAAAGTGCTTGTTAGTGCCCTTAAGTTCATTCATTCAGCCCTTCTGGCGTCCAATCTTGATCACCAAATTAAAATTTCAACACCCCTTTCCTCTTCCATGATCTTTGACTCATTTCCACCTTCACAAGCCTTCTTCAACCGCTCGCTGAATCCAGTCTTGGTTCCAGTGCTTGAATTCTTGCAAACCACAGGCTCTTATCTAATGCTCAACACCTACCCTTACTATGACTATATGAAGTCAAATGGTGTGTTCCCGTTGGACTATGCACTCTTCAAACCCCTCCCTCCAAACAAAGAAGTCATTGATTCCAACACCCTTCTCCACTACTCCAACGTGTTTGATTCTGTGATTGATGCAGCATACTTTGCCATGGCTTTTCTCAACTACACTAACATTCCTGTGGTGGTGAGTGAAACAGGGTGGCCCTCAAAAGGTGACTCTAATGAACCAGATGCAACAGTAGAAAATGCCAACACTTACAACAGCAATTTGATCAAGCATGTGCTTAACGTAACTGGAACTCCCAAACACCCCGGCATTGGTGTTAGTACTTACATCTATGAGCTCTACAATGAGGATGCAAAGGCAGGTTCATTGTCTGAGAAGAACTGGGGTTTGTTTGATGCAAATGGGAAACCTATTTATGTTTTACAGTTAACAGAATCAGGAGGAGTGTTGGCAAATGACACCACCAATCAAACTTACTGTGTTGCAAAGGATGGTGCTGATCCCAAGATGCTGCAAGCTGGAATAGATTGGGCATGTGGACCTGGCAAGGTGGATTGCTCTCCTTTGTTGCAGGGAGAACCATGTTATGAACCAGACAGTGTGGTTGCCCATGCAAATTATGCTTTTGACACTTACTATCATCAGATGGGAAAGTCTCCTCAGTCTTGTGATTTCAATGACATGGCTACAATCTCCTCCACCAATCCTAGTAAATCACTAATTCCTTTAAAATTATGGTTGATTTCATATGTCAAATTTTAGCTTCTTGTAACTAAGGACATTTTGAATGACTGCAGGTCATGGATCCTGTGTGTTCCCAGGAAGGTAAGACATTAGCCATTTTTGTTCATTTGGTTAGCTGTGATGTTTATTTGTGCTTACAAATAATTAATATGTGTGAACATGTGCAGTCTTGGCAACAATGGCACCTTCCCTAACGTCACGTTATCATCAATGAATTCCACAAATTCAGATTCTTCGGCCTGGAATCTGCATGGTGGTGAGTTAGGAATCAGAAGCCTTCTAAAGATGATACTGCTTCTACTCTGGGGAGTGGTTTTGCTATAAATTTATGTACCTCTGATGTGTATTGTTGAGTTTAAAAATTAGTGCTACTTCCTTTGCATGTACTTATTCGCCCGTGCAATTTTCTTAGAGGAGTGGTAGCACCATCATTTTTCATCTATTACAATCCTTTTGTTATTATCATTAGCTGTCTCAAACCCACAAAATCACAGTCACATGGCAAAGTTCCGAGTTGTTGTTAATCCGAACAATATTGGCTTCTTTGGTCATTCATGTTATGCGAATGAAGAATGGTTATGATGTGTGGAGTGATGCTTTGCTTTAACAAGCCAAAGGCCGCAAGGTTCCTTCCTTTATCAAGGAGGTATGCATCTTGTGCTTGAAAAAAATACACTTTTATCATCATTCATTTTTAATAATATTTTTAATAAATTTAACTCAACTTATAAATCGATTTAGTATAAAGAAGGTACCGACTTAATATAAAGGAAGGTTTATAATTAGTTATATACAATAAAACTTAAGACTTAATGTACTAATCTTTGTTCTATGTAAAATTTTCAAGAATAACATCTTGTATAATTTGTATATTCAATATCCACAATACAATCATCTTAAATATTTATGTCATTGGCATAACTACAAGATATCAAAGTTATTCCAGGATTCAAATAAACCATTTTTAATCCAATAAAATTATACTTAATATAATATAATGAATTTCACACTAATTTAACTATTAACTATATTTCTAATATAAGGTTTACTAATAATAATAACTTGAAATAATGAATGTAGCCAATTTTCTCCAATGTAATATCACTTCTTTTTTAAGTTGTTTAACCAATACAAATAAATGTTAAAGTAGTCATAATTTTTTTTAAAAAGGATATTGATTTAAAAACCAAATATATGATTAAAAGTATTGATTAATCAAGATTAATCTATCCTAATCAAATGTACATGTGCGTCAACTCAAATGCATGCAAACAATATAAATATCTCGAATTTAAAAAAAAATCTTACTCTAATTTAAAATTTTGATAAGTTAATCTTAAAATACTCTTAGGTCAATTTAATGTGAGGCATGCAAACAACATAGATGTTTCCAAATTGTTGGCTGAAAAAATTTTACTCTAGTTAAAAGTTTGATCGATTAGTTTTGATATACTTGCGTCAATGTGATATCATGCATGCAAACAACATAAATATCTTCAAATTGTTAAAAAAAAATTACCTTAAGTAAAAATTTGATATAACTTAATCTTGATATACTCCTGCGTCAATAATCTGATCCGATACATGCAAACAACATAAATTTTTTCAAATTGTTGGGAAAAAAATCTTAGTCTAATTACAATTTTAATCGATTAATCTTGATACACTTTTAGTAATCTTCACAACTGTAAAGTGAGATAAATTAATCAATGTCTAACTAGAATTTAGAAAGATATAAACTAATAATTTTATAAATGAAGAATGAGTTATATATATTCGTAATTTGAAACATTAAAATATTCCTTTTCCATTTATTTTAAATCACACTCGTATTTTCTTTAATTTTAAATTACATTTACTTCCTTTTAAAAAAATAAAAATTGTAGTTACACTTATATTTTTTAAGTAGACATACATTTCCTTAAGTTTTTAATATATGATACTCATTTTTTTAAATATTTCTAAAAACACTAAAAGAAAAGTTATTAAATAAAAATTAAATTTAGAAAAAAAATTAATCATTTATTGATTAAATTAGATACTATGTTACAAACTAAAATTTATTGATATCTAAAGTAATTTTTATTATTAATAAAACTTTACACAATGATTTCTAAATTGGTTAACTACCAAATGTACTAATATTTTAAATTCTAAATTTGTCTCTAAAAGATTAATAAATATTAATTTAAAATATAAAATTGTTTGTAACTAAAAATTTGATAGTTGATGACTAGATAACAATTTATAAACTACTTTATAATTTTTTGTTAATAATAGAAATTATTTTAGATATTAATAATTTTTTTAGTTTATAAAATTATTTCTAATTTAATCAATATAGTAACTAATTATTTTGATATCTAAAATAAAATTGATTGACTAAAATATAGTGTTTTTCTATATTTTATTTTGTCTACAAATAAAATTATTGACTAAAATATAGTAATTTTCTTTTTTTCATAAACATAAACATTTTTAAATGCAATTAACCTTATTTTCTTTTGTTATTTCTTTCTACTTTCTAAATTAATTATCATTATTAATAAATTTAAAAATTTTATCTTTACTATTTATTAATATAATATTTATAATTTTTAATAAAAATAAAAAATATAAAAATGTATTGAAATTATAAAATGTCTTATGCCAACAACTTTCTTGTCTTGTTGTAATAAACAAGGAGGAAGTGTTTCGTAAACCGATCTGGCTTAGTTTTAAAATTTTATCCCCTTATCAAAATTAAACAAACATATTTTATATTTTTCTTTTACACTTATTTTTTATTTATAAAAACACAAAAACTTTATACATAAAAAAAGAGGAAATAAATAAATAAAAACAAAAAAAAATATTGGTAAACAGAGGAGGCTTTTCATTGATGGTGAGTCAAACCATGGAAGCATTGAAAAAAAGTCACTGCATATTCGTCACATAATTTAATGATGCAATAAAGTTGAAACATCTAAGAACATTCAAACACCAGCACATCATCAAATCACTTTTTAAAACTTGGGTTAGTCACATACTCAACCACAACACCATAATATTCGTATCTCAAAAAACCATCAACATTTTTCTTTCAAATAAAATAAAAATAAAATGCTAATATTCAAGGTCAAAACTTGTGCATCCACTTATTTTCTAACAAATATTATAGGAAAACAAACCTGAAAATATCAATTATTACTCCATGCACTAAACTATGATTCTTCATCAAATATTTTAAAAAATAATAAAGTAAAATAGTTAAATTTACAAAAAATCATGATCATCGACTAGATGTATTATTATTAGTTTTCAATATTTGATAAGAAAATATCTATCATTATCAAATTATTTATTTATTTAATTTGTATACTTGCATATTGATTCTATTTTTATTTCACAGTTAGAATTTATTCCTTGTACGAGTATTTTTTAGTAATTTTTGTAGTCTTTATATCCAAAATAATAGAAATTAAAAAATATTAACCTTTGGACGGAAAGTTGGTGAATTTAAAAAGCCTTTAAAGAGGAAAGTGACGATGTGAAAATGTTGTAATCTCAGTCTCTTCTTCTTCGTCTATCTGAAGCTACATGCTATATTCTGTAGAGCCTCACACACGAGAATCTTCCATTCTTGCATACATGGGATTAGCACATTCCTATTCAATGTATTAGTGGGAGAAGAAGTAAACCCCAATTAAGCTTCTTCTTCTTCTTCTTCTTCCTCTTATTCTCTCTCTCTCTCTCTGTCTCTCTGATAGACCCACCCTCACAAGCAAACTCTCACCTTTCATCACCTACTCTCAAAAAGCTCCCAACTTTCACTCCTCCCTAGACACCCATTACATCAAAACCCCTCAAGTCCTATCCATGTCGGCTTCATGCGGGGTGGTGGAGTGCGTATTCGTGTTGGGCTGCGCACGGTGGCTCTGGAAGCGCTGCACCTACGTTGGAAGCTACGACAGCGCCACGTGGCCGGCCGCCACCGCCGACGAGTTTGACCCGGTGCCGCGAGTCTGCCGCCTCATCCTCGCCAACTACGACCCCGATCTCCGAAACCCCCAGTACTACAAGCCTGCCCCCGGCCACCGCCTGAACCCGGACTGGGTCGTAAAGCGCGTGACCCATGAGGACACGCTCGGCTGTGCGCCGCCCTACCTCATCTACCTCGACCACGAGCACAAGGAGATCGTGCTGGCGGTGCGTGGCCTCAACCTGGCCAATGAGAGTGACTACAAAGTCCTCCTTGATAACCGGTTGGGGCAGCAGATGTTCGACGGCGGGTACGTGCACCGTGGGCTGCTGAAGTCGGCGGTGTGGCTGCTGAATAGGGAGTCGGAGACGCTGAAGCAGTTGTGGGTGGAGAACGGTTCCGAGTATGAGATGGTGTTCGCGGGTCACTCTTTGGGTTCTGGGGTGGTGTCGTTGTTGACGATTTTGGTTGTGAACCACAGGGACCGTTTGGGTGGGATTCCTAAGGAGAAGATTCGGTGTTATGCGCTTGCTCCTGCCAGGTGTATGTCCCTCAATTTGGCTGTCAAGTATGCCAATGTCATTCATTCTGTTGTTTTGCAGGTTAGAATTACCATACCTACCCAATCAGTTTTCTATCTTCATTTCACTGTTTCTTGCATATATTTTCATTTGAACGTATTCTCTAAGACTTTTTTTCAGCCTGACCATGGTGTCGCTGTAGTTTGTTTATGTTTGACCTTCTCCCTAAACGATTCTAATAGTAAAGTAAATTACATAGGTTGTCCTATAAGTAGAAATCATGTTTAATATTACTTTAAATACTAAAAAATTCTTCAAATTACTTACTCCCTGAATTATACTGATATACATCAACTTAGGGAGTAAACAGATGGATTTATTGTATTACTTTAGGGACTGTTTGAAAGACAGTAGTAGTTTGTGGATGCAGTTAGTTATTTATTCCCTCTAATTTATTTTCTTAGTTGGTCTTTCATTGCGTCAAAGATTGGCATCCCTTGAAGCAAATATTTATAGATTTTGCATCTTTTTTTAGTTTGATTTCGTGTCTCCAGAATCGGGTTGAAATAACTGGACTTTGTATAAATTTTTACATGTTCAGTTCTACTTTGAGTAATTGATTCTGAAGGCATAAACTGATCTTTATAATAAAAACATTTAAACATAAATCATATCACTTTAAAATTAATTCAGTTCAAAATCAATTTTGTCAATGATCCATACACACACTTGGGCATTTTGATGTGGTTTTCTCTCAACATAAATCCTAGAAGACCAAGACAGGATATCAAATACCTCTTTAGTGAGACTGTACGGCCTAGAAACTTGTGATTTATTGGTTGAAATGATGTGTAAATAAAATTAAATTGCAAAAAATATGCAAGGCAAGATGTAATTAATGTATAATATGTGAATAATATACAAAAGTGAAATTATTATTTCCAATGTCTTCGTTTTTTACATAGAACAGTTAGAATTTCTTTTTCCCCATCAACCTGCTTGGTGCTAATAATCTTATACAGAGTCATTTGAAAATGTCCATTTATTCAATTGTATGATGATGATTCTGGTTCGAATTGTAAAAGTTGAAGTTTTTTTATTTTTCTGGTGCAGGATGATTTCTTGCCAAGAACGCCCACTCCATTGGAAGATATATTCAAATCTATATTCTGGTAGGTACTGTTCCTTCTGTGATGGATATGGCCCATTGGATTTTAACTTTCAATTTGCTTTTGGTTTTTGGTTTTTTTTTTTTTGTTTTATTATGGAGTATGGTAAAATATCATCATGATCCCCCAGGCCTTGATAATTTAAACAGCTTGCCCTGCTTATTGTTCTTTGTCTGCCTGAGAGACACTTTCATACCTGAGGGTAGAAAGCTTAGAGATACAAGGAGACTTTATGCGCCTGGACGAATGTACCATATTGTGGAGAGAAAATTTTGCAGGTATTGACTGCAAATTGTTCCGTTCTTAGTAAGCTCCTATACCAGCATGAATGTTGTGGGAATAGTCATTGTTATCTTGTTTAATTTGCTTGGTCTGTTGCAAAAGTAAAATAATGTCCTCTCTAGTTGTGTTAATTCTTGTGAACCATAGACAAGGGATTTTGACTTAAACAATCTTAAAAATCATTGCCATTGATTGTATTATTGTAATTGTTTTAATTGCTAGAAAAGTGGTCACTTAGAATAAGACCTAAGTACTGAAATTACTTTGTTTAATATAGTTTGCTAGTAGCATGAATCATGATTGATGGAAATCCCCTTTTCTTCTTATGCCTAAGGAGTTAAGTTACATAACAAGTAACACATTTCTGCAGTTCTGCTTCTTTATTTTCTTCTTTTCCTTTGATCAATATCCTTCTTCACCTCTCCTGTATATATGGTTTGATTAATTGGACTCGTCAAACCTAGTATCTTTACTGAAAAAGTCATCCCCAGTTTCATTAGACTGATGCAAGTTATTATTTTGTCTTTTGGAGTAGGAGAGCTTTCATGTTTTTGGGGTTCTGAGACTCTGATGTTTTTCAACTGCAAAACTAACCGTCAGCCATGCACACTTTATGTAATCTTGAGTCCTTGGTAGTTCATTCATATGTTCCCTTCCCATTGTCTGGATTTCCCAATTTTTTTCCTTGTAATAAGTTCTTTGACTAAAGGATTCAGTATTTCACAAATTTTAGCATGTTTTATGATCCCCATAAATGAATAATTTCCGAAATTGATGTTGGCTGACAAAGGAATAGTTCATGAAGTGTGACTGAGAAATCTTATTCATAGTCAAATCTTGTCCTGAATTACTGCTACATAGTAATATGTTGTTCCTGATAATGAAATTCATTATTGTTTGGGGAAGACAGATGTGGGAGATTTCCTCCTGAAGTGAGGACTGCTATTCCTGTTGATGGAAGATTTGAGCATATTGTCTTGTCCTGTAATGCAACATCAGATCATGGAATTATTTGGATTGAAAGGGAGGCTGAGAAAGCCTTGCAAGTAAGGAAATACCCACCAATTGATTTTCTAGTTGCTTTTTTCGAACAATGTTTCGTAATCTGAAATGGGAAAAAGGAATAGGAATAGAAAACTTGTTTGGTTTTTGTCCGTGTTCTTTGAAGTTTACAAGTTTACGCTATCAGTAATAATGTAATAAATAGATGAATGTTGTGTTGAAATTTTCTTGTTTTGTGCATGTAACGAAATTGTGACTGTTATTGGTATTCCCTTTTAGTTGATGAAGGAGCAGAGGTCTGAAACTGTGACAGTTCCTCCAACGGTACAAAAGTTTGAGAGGTTGAAGACCATAGAGAAAGAACATAGAGATGCTTTGGAAAGGGCTGTAAGCTTAAACGTGCCTCATGCAGTGGAGACTGCAGAGGAAGAAGCGTCGGAGAAGAATGAAGGTGAAGAAGCATCGGGTAATGGAGGTACCCAATCATTATCTAACTGGGATCAGGTTGTTGAAAAACTCCTAAAGAAGAGTAACACGGGAGAAGTAAACAATGTCTCGTCATCATAACATATTTCTATCTTTCCATCCATTCATATATCATAACATGCTTCTTTTGTAATTCTAGGCAGTCTTCATTTTGTTAATTCATTATGTGTGAAAATATGAATTACAGTTTCATATGTTGAGGACTGCTATTTATTTTGTATACTTTTGTAGTAAATAGAAATCAATCAATTTTTTCACCTGTTATGAAGTAGTGGGAAAAAATACCATTGTCATTGAGAATATCTCTCTTGACATGGTCTGAATTATATTTTATTATTAAATTGTCATGTCAAGACATTCATTATGATTTACATTGTCTTCAATTGCGTAATATAGTTTTATATAACATCTACGATAAGTTTTATAAAAATTAAACTATATAATATTCTATAACTTGTTAAAGCAAAATCGATTTATTCATGCGCATGATTGCTAATTTTTACGATACGGACTCAACGCATTACTACTTATTGCATCAACTAGAAAGAAGTAAAATTTCAAGACAGTGAAGACAATTGAAATTTGCAGCTGCAATAATATAAAATAATTATACGCAAATAAAAACTATAATCTATAACTGAACTTCAAAATCCCTTGGTCGATCATTCGGCCTCTAACAAGACTTAAATGAGGTCAAATAAGATGGCATGTTTTAAAAGCACCGAACAGTAAGAGATTCAAAGTGACACCAACGAAATGAGCTTTTGTACAGGGAAACAGATCTTAATACAAAATAGGCTGAGGCTTCCGAGATCAAGAGATGTTCATGGCCTCAGCATGATAGGTATCCAGTTCTTTGTCAAGTTCCTCTGCGGACTTGTCCTTTCTACCTCGGCCTCGACCTCCACCTCTACCAGTGTTACCACCACGAGCATTGCCGCGACCACGACCTCCGCCACCACGACCCTGACCATTGCCACTCCTTGTGCCACCACGCCTTCCCCAACTGTATAAAAAATTAAAGTATGAACAGCAAATCATGGATATAATAACTTCCTATGAAATGAAAATATATTTGCTTACTTCAGGACTACAGAATAACAATACAAAACCATACTTATACCTGAATAATAACAGAAGTACAATAGCAAATGAAATGACTGTACAGATATCTTGCAAGTAAATAGTACACAGGAAGCAAAACTTAACCAACATCGCACCATAACAAGAAAATAGGTTACACCAACGCATCTTCCCCGAGTTCAAACCAAACCTACAAACCTTACAAAGAGTACAAGGTTGGACACCAATTTAGTGCGACAGCATTACCTAATGACGTTTTGATAATAGCCTGAACAGAGGAAAGGACAGCCTATATCTGCCAATGCCATATGAAAATTTTCTCAACGCAGTGACAGTAGAAAAAATGTGCCCAATTCGATCGCACCATGCATATATTAACTATTAAAATAATTTATTTTGCATCTGTCATTTTGCATTTTTCGAACCATAAACGATTATGGCCTGTGATTTTTCAAAAGGACAATAGCTACAATTTCTTTTCCTCCTGCAAGTATTGTATTTTCATTCCACCGAAAGCATTATATCGAAAATGATTGTTCACATGTTTAAATCCATCTTATTCTCGGTCAAAGGATTAAAAAGGTAAAAAACATGACATGAAATCCTCCTAAAATGACACAGTATAACGACATCAAGGAAAAAGATGTATGAAACATCAACTGGACTCTGAAAATTGTAGGGAGGGAACTCTCCAAATCATAGCTAAACATAAAGAAACCAACAAAAAACCTCTTGTACATAATAGATCAAAAGAGAACCTTAAGCTAAAGCAAAACATAAATGACCAAAATCTTCATACTAATATGCTATCTTGCGCTAGGGAATACAAACACTTGACAAAAGTCCAATATATAAATTTCAGTAAGACAATAATTGCTAAGAGATTTCGCCAAAAAAATTCTAAGTCTTACCCAGCACCACGATTACGAATAGCAGGAACTCCAGCTTGTCCACCTCTAGGCCTGCACAACACAGCCAAAACCCTCAACATCAGCCAACAGTGTGAAGTAGCACATACAGTATTCAAAAAGACACAAGGGATTTTAGCAGAAACTTAAAACTGATAAAATATCCATTACTAGTTTGTCCGGTGCATTATCAGCTATACAGTTAGGTTACATGGTTGAGTGATATAGTAGATGTAAAGAAAATACCCGTAGAGGGGAAGTTGAGAAAAAAACCAACTTATCATTGGAGAAAGGGTTAGCCGAATCAAGAGTAGGGACAGTCCTGGACTATAATCAAAGGAAATCATTCATTTTCTATCTTTATGTCACAACTCCAGAACAAGGCAGCAACCAGATTGGCACACAGCAGTTAAGATTTAGGATTCAATTAAAATTCAACACTCTTATACTACACCTTTTTAATCAACTGGTATCGTGGCTCTGATTTTGAAACGATGGGTTTATCTTAGTTGTCGATTCACATTTGAAAATCACAAAACCACACGTGATTATGTGGGGAGATTCAGGTCACAACATTCCAACCAAAGCATGATCTTGATCAATCAGTGTGGATATATGAAATGTGAAAAAAACATGAACGAAGATGGGGAGAACAGAACAAGAGTTCAAAGGTAAAAAAAAAACAAATTCAAGAGAGCTACTGGAATTGCGAGTAACACAATTTTTTTTACAAAGAATCAGATAGAAAAGGCAAAAATGAAGTTGTTGACATAAGAATCACAGTGGCAGATGTAAGAGACAAGTCCATTTGGATTGCGAAGAGTAAGCAAAAATTAAGAAAATCCCAATGACATGAGAGCAGTGCCAGGGATTGAATTGATGGAAAGAAATGGAGGGGGTTTGGCTAGTTTAATCAAACCACCACACAAGTACCATAAGTTGGAGGTACTTGATAATCAACAGCTGAAACCATGTCAGCACTGCAGATTAAGAAGGAGCGATAGGATCCCAGTATAATGTATTATACTTACAAAGTATTTATGTTGTTTCATCACCAAAAATACCTACTCAAAGAGCACAGAAGAAGAGAAGGAGCATTGACATGTCTGTCTCTGTATTGGAAGGAGTGGAAGCTGTTATTGGAATGCCAGATGGAATTTTATTTAAACAGACACAAACAATTCACCTCGAGAACTACATGAAACTATAATGAGGAGCAAGGTTATCGAGAGTTTATGCAAACTCATTGAGCCTTCGTAAACTCAAGTCTAAAATCATAAAGAGTTTTTACACAAAAAGATATTAAAATACCTATAAATAAAAAATAATTTTTATGATGCAATAAATAACTTTTTTACCTTCGTAAACTCAAATATGAAATCAGAAGAGTTTTCTTCACATAAAAATATTAAAATACCTAAAAATAAAATAAAAAATTTCTTATGTGATGCAATAAATAACTTTTTATATTTCTTTACTGTAATATTATTATTATTAGTTTATCATATTATATATATTTTTAAATATTTTTATATTTTTCTAATATCATTCATTACTCTAGATTATATCATATATTATGCTTTACACAAAAAAGTTGTTGGAGTTAAATGAAAACCCAATTGTCCAACATAGCAAGAGGAGTAAAAATAAAAAAGCTAAAACCCTAATATGACTTGACTCTACTTTTGGCTTTTGTCACCGGTCTGATGTTTGAAACTAGAAAGAGAAAAGAATTGGGAGTTGAGAGTTGCCGAAGTGTGGTGGAGAATCAGATACACAAACAGAGCAGAGAGTGGAGCGGAGAAGATACCAAGGGAGATCTGTTGGTGCAATAGGAGAACCCAACATCGATACCCAAAACAGACAGAACCCTACAACAGAGAACCAGTGAACCAAGATTTTGGGTTTTTTCCTAATGTCCAATTGAGCTAGCACAAGTTTACACGTGAGTTAACTAGGTTCAAGGGTGTGGGAATGTAAACTCGTAGAAGTTGACTCACAAATTTTGATAACTTTGATGAGGAGTGATGATAATTACCATTAAAGGTTAGTTAGATGTCTGTCAATGAGGGTCTTAGTTTCATTGGGCAGATGAGATACTAGAAAAAATAAGGCATGTTGCCTACAGAAATAGGGGGAGTGGGAAGTGTCCGGGTTGTCTATCAAATCTGCACCCACTTCTAACCATAACAATAAAGAACAAAAAGGTCAGTTGTTGCATGTATTGATCATGCAGAATTGACACCATATTTTCAGAATTTGAAATAAACATAAGACACATGCAATTTCAGGGAGATTAACAGACATCGATGATACACTATAGCTTCAATAATTGATCGAGATAGTGTTTGGACCAATTTTTTTATATCTTCATAATAAGATAAAAGAAAAGTTATACAGAGAAGCCGAGATAAAAGAAAACCAAAATACAGTCCAAAATGCTACAAAGGTAACTTACGTCATTACAACAGTCCTCTTCCTACGTCCATTCACCCCAGTGACATTCACCCGAGCACTTATAGGCAATTCCCCATTGGAACCAACAATCTCAATCTTCATGGGCTTGCCATCCAAAAGCACATTATTATATCGTTTAAGAGCAGCAAATGCATCACTTCTTCTAGTATAAACAACTTCAGCCGAACCCTGTTACATAGTTAAAGATATCAAATAGTTAACAAAAAATCTGATAAGCAATATACTATTTTCTGGAACTTGTTAAAATGAGGAATAAATTCAATTATACTTTTGGGTGTCGCCCGTAACACCCTCCCCAGAAAAAAATTCACCAACTTTAAGCTAAAATAAAATGGCAACTGATTTTATAAAACAAAACCAAATACTTACACTTGGATGTCCATTTTTGTCGTAATGAACAGCATAACGCTTCAACTCTCCAAGCTCAGAGAAAAGTTCCTGAGTTGCAAATCAAGTTTCAAGAGAACTTCCACACAGATTGGGTAGAAACAGCGACTAAGAAAGAATCATATGATGATACAGCATAGTATGTACCCTTATGTCTTCATTGGTCACTCCATGGTCCAAGTTGGAAACATACAATTTGGTGCCAACTTCTACTCCTTGAATCCCTGCAGCTCTTAAGCTATCTTCAAACAAATCATGCTGCCATGGAAAGGGCCTCGTTCTGCGAATAGACTGGCCAAAGAACAGAACAGTTCCCAAGTGGTAAAAGAACACATCAGATTATGACCAGAAAAAATCACTATTCTTCAAGATTAGTCAGAGCAGGAAAATCCCCATAAAAAAACAAAACACGATACTAACGAAGTTGATCTGACCATGGCAATATATATTCAAGAGAACTTGTACTCAAACATCAATGTTCTAGGTGAAAGATGGTAAATGGGAGTAAGAATTCAACCCACTGCATATAAACCGGTGCTATGCTAATAGTGGGAGCTCCAGTTCTGGTTCTAAGCGAAAAGCTCCTTTGCAATACCATGAATTAGGGAAGTGTACTGAATTCTTGCACTGTAGAACCCAACTTAGCAAGAGGATCCAATAAAACACCAGTCCACACAAAACCAGCCAAACACTTAAAGTCATCTCATGTAAATGAAATGGATTATGATGGTTTAGAGAATTTAACCCCACTTATACTTATAAGATTTTTGTGCTACTTGTAAGAGCTCCATTTTGAAATTCACCTAATGAAGCTCCTTCACATAATATGTCAGGAATCACCAAAGAACTCCTGCACACATCAGAGATCTGTAGCAAAGCCCCCCAAAACAAAAGCAAACAACTCTTATGTTCATATTAATTGAGACATTATGGAACTATGACAAAGGCATTGATGATGCAAAATGATCGAGCATGGGCTTCTCCATGGAACAACTACTAAAGAAGCGGAATTCCACTTGCTTTTGACTTTCTATAATGCTGAACGTCTCATAATTGGGTATTTTTTTAGCATATCAGATTCTCAAGCACATGTATAAGCATCCACGATTTTGAGCTTGCCTTGGCAATAGCATATGATGATGGCCGAGTGTTAACCATAAGAGGACCTCTACGAACAGCACCAGATGTTCTTCCACCATTACCAGCACCAGTCATTCTTCTGCTATTAACAGCACCAGCCATTCTTCCACCATTAAGAGCCCCGCTTGGACCACGGCCAGGCTGGGCTCTGCCACGTCCTCCTCTACCTCTACCTCCTCTGTTACTCCTGTTCTTTATTCTATCATCAAGTGACATATCCAAGGAAGAAGCCATTATACAACAACTTAACACAGACACTTCACAAAATTTTAGTAATGATATAGGCCTGCAAAAACAAAGAAATAGGTTATACTTACACAACCCAGACATAATAAAATCGAACCACGCAGATATTAAACAATAAAGAACACCAGAGCAAAGACAGTCGATGTTAAAACCCATAAAACAAAACTGTAAAAAATTCCCAAAACCGTATAAACAAAATCGAACCACGTAGATATCCAAATACTATATAAATTGCCCAAAACTGTATTTTTATTACTTTAATACTAATTAAACATGCAAAACCCAGAACTGAATAACCAATCCCAGCTAAACACACCAAAATAACTAAAGATTTCAAAACCAAAATCTCTCAGTAGCAGATCCGAAACAAATCCCCTGAAATTTTTATACACGCGTTGCAATCAAGGGTAAACTCCAACAATTGTCTCCTTAAACAATATATCTTTGTAGTATGAATCCGACCCCAAATTTAAAATACGAGATTTTCCGGGAAGCCTACCCTTTAAAAATATGCGAAAAACGAAAAAGTGGAAAGATCTAGTTAAAGAAAACACTGTCTATCATAATTTATCAAACCATCTAAAAGAAAAACAATCACACAAAACAAAAAACGTCCCAATTAAAAAAAAAACTACAACAAAAAATAGAATTACCTGCAGATGATAAGAGAAACGCGGGTGAAGAGTTGTGAAGCGATAATCAGAGGAAAGAGGGAGAGAATGCGATTGAGTGTTTTGGGGGGACGAAAGATCGATAAATAATATAAGCGGGGGTAAAAATTAGGGTTTGGATGTAAAAGGTTAGGAAAGATCCAAACATGTGTGGGAGAAAATGGGGTTTTAGGGTTTCAGCGTAAGAGATCTTTTGGGTTTAGAGCTTCTCGGAAGGAAACGTACCGTTTGGGTCATTTTAAAATGCTCTCGGGGGCTTTTCAGTCTTTTGACTTTCCTTCGTTCCGCGTCCTACGATAAAGCAGAACAAACACCGGTCACAACAATTCCACTTCGAATATTGGAATTGATATAAGGGTGATAATATATATTTATCACCATCATAATAATTTATGACCAAAGAATTCATTCTAGTGTTTCGTCCTATATTTCTTAAATAAGGAATATAATTTATTATGAAGATTCTAATAATTGTCCCATATCTATTATATATTATCTATTATATACTATATTTCTTTTTAACTATAAAAAATCGTAGTTTATGGATATTTATATTAGTCAATTGGTATCGTTAATAAAAAAGGACAAAAAAATTTATAACAAGATTTTATGATTGATTGAAATTTTTAATTTGATAGTGGTATTTTTTTAACAGCATATTGTAATTTTTTTGCTTTTATTGATTACAAATTTGATTTTTAAGTCTTTTATTTATTAAAAAATATTAAATAAAGACTAATTTTAAAATAAAAAATTAATTATTATATTAACTAAATTAAATATTATGTTATAAAATAAAATAATTTATTAGTATATAAAATAATTTTAATTATTTTTATACTATATCTAATTAAATACGAAAATTTTAGTTATCAAAAGTTATTTTCTAAAGTTGATAGCCAAAATTTTGGTAATTAATTAGATACTGATTTATAAATTATTTATTAATAATAGAAACTATCTTATATTAATAATTTATTTTATTTTTAAAATATTATTTAATTTAGTTAATTTGATAATTGATTATCTGTTATTTTAAAAATAATATTTAATTTAATTAATATAATGATTGATTGTTTTTTATTTTTAAAATTAGTTTTTTTCATTGATTTATTTTGTGACTATGATTAACTTGAATAATTTTTCATGATTGATTGGAAATATGAGAGGTGAAAAAAATGGGAGGAGATGAGCAGTTAATAGTTATCTAGGTCTCAACCTCGTTTGAGAACATAAACAACACCTAAATGAAATCAATGTTAAGAATTAACTCTTAAAAATTTTAATCTATAATACTTATTTATTAGAATTTTATTAACATTGGAAGTAGTTTTAAACTTAAATTACTCTCATGAATAAATAAAAATATATTTTTTTTAAATCTCGTATTAGACAACACTCTCATTACATGAAAAATAAGATAAAACAAAAACATGAAGACTAAACTAAATCCTTGTGAAAAACCAAAAACAAAATACCTGGAGTTCAAACCAAAAAACGAAAAAAATAAAATAAAGACAAGAAGACAAACAAAATAATATTCTTTATAGGTAGCTTCCATATATAAACAACTAAGATGACGATTGAATCTCACAAATGTTTTTTTTATCAGCAATAAACAATGAATAAATGTGAGTCACTTTAGAGGTGACCCAACCCTTATATAAAACACACGACCTTTAACCTTTTCCACAACACACACCCCGCCAACTCCTAAAAACTTAAAAAAATCCGAAAAGAACCACCTACAACCCTCACTCTTATACCCAAACAAACCATCAAAACATCATCTCCATACAGGCCAAAGGATCAACAACCAATCAGAGAAGGAAAAGATTGCATCCTGCGACTTGGAAGTAACTCAAGTCCATGCCTTTAGTTGCACCAAAGCGAATACTTCCAATACATCTATTACACCCCCTCTAAATATTACTCTGTTTCTATGTTTTCAGATTTCGTTGACGACCGTGATCCAAATCACTTCCCAAACCTCATTTACTGAAACAGACACGTTGCTCAACCTAAACTGAGAGAAATTTAGCAGTGGAACATTATGAAACACACTTTGCATGCCCAACCAAGTACAACAAAGGTTCCACACTCGCCACGCAAAACTACACTCAAAGAACAAACGAGGGTGAGATTCCTCCTCCACCCCGCAAAGACTACACATAGAACTTACCGCCGTGATCCCACGTTTTTCCAAGTTAGCCTTAGTAGCCAACTTATTTCCCAACACCCTTGAATCCCACAAATGTAATTAGATTAACCCTTGTTCTTTAAGAATTGATAGTAAAATCCTATGACATTGATGCTACCATTATTTTTTCTTGGATTGACCTGTTTTGAAGGTCATTTTATTGAATTTTTCTCTAACTTTAAGAGGACATTCCGATCTTTTGGAGATTTGAATTAATTCACCATCTTCACTTAATTATTTATCTTTTTATTCATATTTTGAGTCTAAAACTTAAAGACCAAAATGACTTCTTCTAAGAAAATATTAGCAGAGGTAGATTCAACTATATCCGTTGTCAAAAAAATCAGACATTACTCTTGAATCCTTTATCCACCACGTGAAAATATTCAAAATAATTTTACAAGTTTAAATTTTTATAAACAAATTTAAAAGTAACTAGTTTCACAACAACGACTTATGAGTATTGCATTAATTACACACATGAGAATCCTTCTAAAATGTTTACTTGTAAAAAAAATTAATATTTTTAATAACTACAAAATTATGTATAAGATTGATAGAATATGAGATATATAAAAGTGGGTAAATTGCGAGAAAAACTATTGTAATATATGTATCTTTATGACTGTGAACCTAGTACCCAAAATAATTAAGCAGTTGATAATTTTTATTTTATTTACACATTTTAATAATTAAGAGATAGAAAAAATACTTACCTCACCTATTTTTTATCGAATTACTCAACAATCATCTCATGTTTTTATTTTTCCCCTTCTTCTCACTCTATTTATTTTATCTATTGTGCTCATGAATCAAATAAAGCAGCAAGGAAAATGGGAGGAAAAAAAGTAGGAGGTGTGGTAAGATAGAAATGTAATAAAAGCAAATGTACTTACAACAAAGTCTCACCAACTACACAATTATACACACAAAACACTCTAGTCAACACACAACAGTTATTTAGTTTCACTTTTGCAGAAACATCACATTCCTATCCATGCAAGCCTTGCGGGCTTTAATATTACTACTAAGCAATATTTTCTACCAATTCGGGCTTCACTTTCGGAGGCCTTCCCCTGGGCTTTCCGCTGGGCTTCAACGGGGAAGCCGATGCTTCGCCAAAACCTCCAGCGGGCCGGGCCATCTTCCTAGGCCGGCCTCTGGGTCTGCCACTCCCAGCCGAGGCTTTGGGTGGCCTTGGCGTGTCCCTTGGGCCTTTTGGGGGACGGCCCCTGGGCCTGGGCGGTGACAAGACAGTGCCCGGAGGCAGAAACTCCTTGGGCTTGGGCGGCCTGCCACGGCCACGCCGCGGCGGCGCGTTTGGGTTACGCTTGGTGTAGTTATTCTTCCAAAAGTCCAGCAACCCAGTGTCCCTCAATTTTGCAAGGTGCACATTGAGCAGTACCTTGTGGCCCGGAGGCAGTACACCGTACTTAGATTCTATGTACTTGGAAATTGACGTTTTATTGGAGCCATTCCCTTCATTCAGTGCCTCAATCGCCTCCAAAATCATCTGAAATAATAAAATTGGAACATCCTAAAACATGTTTTGTATAGAAAATATGTGAAATTTGCATGAAATTATGAGCAGAAAGAGAAAGGGATTAATGATAGGTTAGAATGCAGTTACCTCGGGGTATGGAGGAAGTGAAAGGGATTTATTAATGAAGTCTCCAGTTGCCATTAAAGTTAGTTGCTGAGTTTGTTTGTTTGATTGAGTTGAGGGTTTGGAACCTCGGATTCCAACACTACCTTGTCCAACTCAAGTTTAAGCTTTCACAGTTTTCACACACCACTGTCTTGTTCCTGAACAAGGATCTGATTTGAAGGGAGATAATAAATATAATAAATAATAAAAAACCAAAAACCAAAAAGGGACGGCTGAGAATAGCGGAAGCAGAGGCAATCGGATGGTTGGATCTTGATCTGAGGAGAGGACGGATCGATGACGTGGCCCTGGTTTTTATTTTTGAATGGATTAATGTAGAAGATGTGGTTGGGGATGACGTTGATTGCAGCGAGGTGGGCCCCGCAAAGGCTTTCTCCTCTCCATCAGATACGCTGTTTCTTCTTTCATTGTCCAATCACTTTCAACATTAACCACGTTCGCAAACAAATAATTACCTCCTCTTTTTCAACAAACTTTTTTTACACTATCTTTTTACTATTTTTTATAATATACAATTTCTAAAATACCAAATTTATGATTTTAACCTTTTATTATAACACATTCTCTCTCTCTTTAAATTGTAAGTTGATTTATAAACTTGGTTTCAATAAAACTAAAACTAAAACAGTTAAATTTCATTATTCTATATCAACAAAAATCAGAGTTACCCAAACGAATAAGCGTTAAAAAGAAACACAAAAATATTGAGTTCTTAAGTGGGAAGTCATAAACTACAACAACAAAGAAAGGAAAGTAAGAACTAAACCCTGTCAATATTAGCATTACAACACAAATTTCATAGAAACTAATGGAAGAAAATAAAATATATGACAAAAAATTATAGAAATTGATTGAATGTAATTGCATAAAAAAAATTACTAGAAGCTATAACGATAAATAATTTAATAATAATAAAATATGAACTAATAACCAATAAATTTTAAAATCCCTAAAATAATCAAATAAAGACAATTTTTTTTGAAAGCATAAAATTAAAAGGTTACCAAAATTGAAAGCAATGCATAAGAGACAAATTACTCATGAGAAGTCTGAAGTTTGCTTTCATCTTTCGCTTTTTTTTTGAGACTGCTTTCATTTTTTTTTCACACTCAATATGTTTAACATTATTACTATAGAAGAATATATAAATAATAAATAATGCAATACACTCAATAAGTTTAACATTATTACTAGAAGAATATATAAATAATGCAATACTCAATATGTTTAACATTATTACTATAGAAGAATATATAAATAATGCAATTCAATATTTTAATGATTCCTTATATTCACCTCATCCAACCTAAATCTCACTGAATATATCAAGAAAACCTACATTATATTTTACAGGATCTTAAGGAGCAGAAGTTTTAATTAACTGGTATTTTAGCTTATACAGTACAGAGGATAAATATTTATTTTATATAACTAACTCCTCAATATATAAATATGTTAAAATGTATAAATTATATTATATCTAAATTTATATTTATTTAAAGATATCCGTTATATTTAAAATTTGTAATAAATTATGAACATTTGTAGACAAGTCCAAAATATATCAATATTGAATTTAAAAAATGAAAAATGATGCAGTGAAAGAAGATATAAAGATTAAAAACTTCTTAAAGACACTCTTATTGTTGCAAATGAGACATGAGATGCATATTTTAATTAAGAAGCCCTGTAATTATAATTTATTTTAGGGAATGCAACTATTTTCATCATCAAACATGTTACAATCTGAGGACAACAATTATTAATAAATATTTATTCCATAATCCATAGTGAATGAGTAAGATTTATAATACAAAACGATATAGGTCTTTGAATTCTTGATACATTGCTATTCCTCGGAGGTATAGTCGGGAGAGTGTAATGAAAATGATAGTGTGAGCAGTGGATATTATTAGCCTTCTACTTTAGGACGCCAACCTTCAATGACATCCTGTGGTTGTGCACTTGTTTTAATGAACGATTCCCTCAAGAAAATGGCCTGCATTTTCACCATTATTAGCTATAGCAAACACCAACTTCCACAAAAGAGTTTTCAAAGCATTATTAGCTACACGCATGACAAACTCAAACAAAGAATTCTAATTCACCATGGCTCAACTATCTGACAGGCAATCAGTTAGTTAACTTCATTCAGAAACTAACTCTAGGATGTAACATATATACATCAGCAAAATTAGCCAAAGGGGTTTTCGCATTAATATAATACTCCAAGTTGGGTGACAATTGGTGAATGAAACTGGAACAGTCATTAGTAAACATTCAAGGTATTCAGAAGCAGATGATTCTTCTGCTTCTTTAATGAAATGATTCAAGTTTTATGTTCTGAAGAATTTCAGAGCACAGGTCTTTCTTCTTGTTAATAAGCATTTCCAGACCTTTTCGACATCGATAATGCTGAATATCTTTTGGACATGATTACCACAGATTTAAAACCATAAACGCTTGAGAATCATCATCAACATGCATATGGATCTAGGGAAGTAGCTTCATGCACACAGTTTTAGTTTTGAAAAGTGCCTTGAAGTATAAAAAATGTATTGGAGATGTTGAGTAGATAGGCTTGTCTAGAACTTACCTTCGTATAAGACTTCAAAGAGGTAAGCGAATCAGGTACTGTCCATTTCTTATAATGCCCCAGAGCAATCTCCAAATGATATAGCTTTGGTCCAAGTGATAGGTCAGCTGCAGATATCTCATTACCGTTGATGAAAGGGCCCTACAGAAAGGAAAATGACACAGTCAATTAAATAAAGTAGAAAGTTTCCTGCAATTTGTTTCAATAGTGTAAATAAACTATAGATAATAACAAAAAAACCCTTCCTCAAAGCCTTTAAAAAAATCAACATAGAGTCTAGAAGGATAGAAAACACCACATCCTTCTGGCTACAACTTGTAAACATATAACCATCTCGGATCATTAATAGACACATATTTACTGGAGTTATCGGGCACCTTAATTTAATCAAAGGGCTAGTTCCCTTAAGCCCGTCCAAGTCATGGAAATTGCAGGCATTTAAAAATTTCCATCTTATAGTTGTAAAATATATTACATGTATAAGGGTAGGAACTGGGTAGTATAATACCCATACTGACAATTTTTTTTTAGTAACTTCATAACTAGATCCATTTGACTGGTAATCTTCATGGATATCCATTGGGTTGAATTGACATCCCTATGCGAAATACATTCTCTTTCTCTTATTTTTAAATTTGCCCACTCCACTATTATTGGAATGAAGCATTAAAAGTTCATCCAACTCATGGATTGAATTTTTATTAGATAGAAACTATACATTCCAAAGTAGTGTTTCAGGGTCAGCTGTCATTGTCAAAACCACTATTCTTGGAATTAGATGAGGAAAAAAATACTGAGATGGTCAATGATAATCGTCACGTGAATGAACACAATAATGTGAAATCAATTTGCCCATTGCTCTCCATGAACATGTTATCTGGAGTTTCTAATTATCAGACAGCGAGGATTAGTGACATGTATAACAAAAATTTGCTTCCCATTTTGACTGATATTGGTAGCACACATGGCTTCCTTGATTTACAGCTTGCACAAATTTGGCCTGCAAATTGTTGCCAGTCTCTACTTTATCACCTGCAGAGGCAAATGTTCTTAAAACAAGAATTTGGAGTTAACTCAACCCCAAAATGGCAAAATCTACCTCACAGAGTAAGGAATGTTTCCCACTTATATACATCATATTGACACTATCTCTGGTTAATGACTTGGGTTTTTTTCTAGTTCACCCTCTCCCACCAAACACTGTTGAGTTTTGTGCATGGATAATATAGTAATTGGTCCAATAACAAATGTATCTTACACTCTAATACCATCTGAGCATATGGCTTCGGACTTAACCCCAAAAGCTAGCTCACAGAATGAAGGTTGCCCTCACTTATATACATTATCTGGGCAGATGGAATGGAAGTAAGTTACATTCTCAGTTTGTGCAAAGGATTTCAACGGCATATCCAAATCACTTTTACTTCTAATGAGATGGTCTTTCACTTCTAAAGTCATGGTCCTTCCTTTGGGATGTAGCGACAGGAAGTAAAGTAAAAAATGAGGGAAAATTTATTTAATGTCATATTCATATGGGTGTAAGTTTTAAATACATGTAGGTAGCATAACTAAAATGGAAGAGAAAATAACTGAACCAACTAATCTTAATCCAAAAAAAAATACAATGACAAAATGCAGAAAAAAGCTATACACTGTATAGCATAAGAATAATATGACTATCCTTGTAATATCTAATTCTGAAGCAGCACACCAAGTAAATATTTGAGATGAACTACAAAAGTTCCACTTAATAAAGCAAACCCATCTAATCAGTATAATGCAGAAAAAAGTATAACTGCATAGCATAAGGAATGATATAGCTATCCTTGTAACATCTAGTTTCTATTTGCAACTATGAAGCAGCACCCCAAATTAATATTTGAGATGAACTACAAAGGTTCCACATAATAAAGCAAACCCATTTAATCGGTATATAGGCGCTTTACAATTATTCGATGCAATTAATTTTAAAAAGTTACTTATTACAGTTCATGAATAGCTGATGTCAAGAAATTGTAAGCCTAATATAGTTTTTATAAAACAGCCATTTTAACCAAAAATACAATAAAATTTCATCCTGCTGAAGACAAAAATATGGAATTTAAGTTGCTTGCATAAAGTAATTGTTTACAGAATAGCTTTCAATTATACCAAGTAATCAACAATATAGCATGCATTTATTAGTTGACCCGCTTTGTATAATCAGCTCAATTAAGTCATGATCCCCATTTATTTGTTGTAACATGTATTAACCTCTTATATAATTGGAGTATAAAAGGCATTAGTGCAGTGATGAATGTTTACATGAATAAACATAAAATATAAATTGAAGTTGGATGAATGGGTTTGTTATGCAAGTTCCCCTTTTAAACCCAAGTTATACAAGGAAAAGGTAAAGACAGAAGAGAAAGTGGGGAAGTTGCCATACATAGGTTACCATGTATCCCAAGCTAAAGCGTATTCTTACCATATTAAATGCAGACACAGAAGAAAAAATTAAATGAAATATCCTTTCAAAATATAGGTATACCAACTGCAGGTAATTCAATTTTCACACTTTACCATCATTTAGCTTAAACCTTATCAGGGTTGAAGTGAAGAAATTAGTTCACAAAGGGGAAGCATGAAAGAGAGGATAATGGTTTGTTTGAAAAAATGCATACTACTTCTTCTATGCGTAAAACCTGATCAAGATTGCAAACAAACAACAGAGAGACAAAAGCAGAAAAAATGTCATACATTTTCCTTTATGTAATCATTGAAAGAGCTCAGTTCACTTAGTAATGCTTGTTCTGTTCCATCATTGGGATCCTTGCTCTTGAGAAATCCAATAAATGTAGAAAAGATCTTTGACCCCCTACAGAAAAAAAACACATCCATGCATTAGGCAATTGGAGTACATTTAACTTTAATATACTCATGTAAACATAAAAAACATAATAGGTTGACACGGAGTAGAAGGAAAACAAAAATACAAGTAAATAAAAAATGGAGTATCAAAGAAAATTGTGTTTACGAATGTATGAGTTCATAATGCATTTTCTAACAATTCAAAGAAATGTACAATTAAGAATAACTACATCTATAAGCAAAATGCATACACTGTGGCCTTTTCGGGTGGGGTCACCAATGGTGGGCTAGGATACTTCTCTTCCAATGTTTGAGTAATAACATCTGAATCCGGAACCCACTTCTCATCAAACTTTATGACAGGAACTTTACCATCAGGATTGACTGTACGGAACCTAAACCAACAAAACAAAATGTAAGAAAGAAAACAACTAAAGTAGTATGAGAACCAGACATGTGGTCTGCAGGTGATTCAGTTTTATGAAGATAGCAACTGTAATAGAATAAAAAATTTAGCCCAAGAAGCGCGCTAGAAGATACCATTCTGGTATGTTGGTGAAATCCACCAACTTGGGTTCATAAGGCAGGTGTTTTTCTTCCAGTGTTAGTAATACCCTTTGGCAAAAAGGACCTGAAAAGGCAATTCAAAATTGATTATAGGAACTACGCTAGTCCAGCCAAGTTTAAGGCTCAAATACCAACAATAAATCATTATTTGCTTTCTTAAGTACAAAATATATGCATAATTAGCTATCTCTAATTCCAGGATGAAGGCTCTTTTTGGCATTACCTACATCATGGAATTGAAACAAATACTCGAAAAACCATTCCCTAGCACCCTACATCTCAAAACACGATAAATCACCGAATCGCTTCTCCTATAGTTACACATACATATACTATGAGAACAGGAAAGGCTGTTCGGTCAATTTCTCAATATGCAGTTGTAAGAGAAGAAAATAAGAAGGTAAAATTATTTAACTTTCTCCTATAACATAAATCAAAATTAACTTAGGCATAAAGTTGTCTTGTTTAGCATCTAAACAGATGATTTTAACTGTACATTAACTAACTTTATGAAAAACTTACCTTTACATTTTTATTTTCTTCTTTTTCATATACTTATTGAGACGTTTATCCAAACAATGCCTTAAAGATTACATTTTTTTTTGCAAATTTTGGTAGAAACATGACAACAGAAAGCATTTCCACAACAAAACAGCCCTTATTGTTAGTGGAAAAGAAAGAGAAAAATGAGTGAAAATTGAGAATGCATGTGGACATAATTTGAGTCCAGATACATCCTAATTTTCTTCCCTTCATCTTCACCATTCCCACGTTTCTCCTTCTCTAATCCTATCATGCACATCACCATTCCCTTAAGGAGACAGTAATTTCAATTTCCATCGAAGAAACCACTGAGATGTTCAAAACTAAACAAAAGGAAACAAAGAAATGCATAAAAAGGTGAAAATATTATATTACAGTCGCCGAGCCTATTGGGTGTGGTGAGGGAAGCTTTAACGGCGATTTCGAAGGGTTGGGAAGGGGGAACGGAAGACATTGACACCACCCTCAGAGACTTCCTCCTGAAATGGTTGGTGAAGGAAACAACGGCGTTTGGGCGGAGACGGAGGTGGTTGACGGCAGTGGAAAGCGCGCACGCCGAAACTTGAACTCTCGCAGTGGACATTGCCAGCGTCTACTCCGAACCTCTGAATGGTGATGCTGACGATGATGTTGCGTTGTGGTTTTGGTTCCGGTGATGTTTACGTGGCACTATCCTACGTTTACAGCAACATGGTTCTAAGGTTGAATCAGAGTTAAAAATGGAATTATGAATTATTTTAAATGATAATTTTGTGTTTTATAATAATTATTCTAAATAATATATTTTAAGTTAGTTTTTAATTCATTAATTATTTATAAGGATTTAGTGAATGGAAGTTTTAATATTTAATTTATTTTTATCTCCGATATAAGAAAAGTTAATTTATGTTAATTAAGAAAACTAATTAACTTTACTTAATTATTTTTAATTAAATAGTTTTTGAAAAATTGATGTTGAAAAGAAAATTTTAAATAATTGAATGATGCTTTAAAAATAATCTCATTAAATCGCAAAATATATTATCGTAAGATTTTTTTTTTGTTTATTTATGTATATTACAGTTTTCCTTCTCCTAACATCCATATGAAATCGAATTTACTTTCCCTTGAATAAAATAGTGTCATGTTAAGTAGTTTCATTTGAAATGTTTTTAATTTATATTTATATTTATATTTCTATATTAATCTAAATTCAAAATCCATTATAAAAATCAAAACATTTAATACAGTATTTACTTACTAATTTAATTGTAATTAATTAGAAATGTATCAAGGTTTTTTTTTTTATTTGGGTTAGTATATCAAAACAATGGGCCCATGAGTCTATTCAAAAGAAAAACGCCGGAAAGAGAATTTCTTCCTCCAACACCATAGTTTGTTTCTGCACCTCCTTAAATATTTTAGTTCCAAACTACCCTTCCGCAAAAGGTGTAGAGGTTTTTCAAATTTATAATCGGTAGACCTTCTAAATTCTAGAATTCAAAATATTTTTTTTTAAAAATTCTAAAGTTTAGAATTCGAATCTAGAAAATATATTTCAAACTCTAGAATTTGAAAAAAAAATGTATTCCAAATTCCAAATTCTAAAATATAAAATATATTTTTAAATTCAAAAAGTATATTTCAAATTCTAGAATTTGAAATTTTAAAATCCAGAAAAAAGAGAAGAAGAGTATAACAAAAAAGATGAAAAAAAGGACAAAGTTATCATTTAATGTTTTCTGTGGAGGTGCAGGAAGAAGATATGGAGGTGCAAGAAGAAATATCTGCCTGAAGCGGGAGAAGAGAGCCCAAAAACTTATGTGGGCAAGAAGTCCTTAAATAAATTATCTGCCTGAAGAAAAAAAGTATTTATGATGATTATGATAATCTTTTAAGTCACGTGGTATACATTATAACTTATTAGATATAGTAGAATCGAGTTGGGTTGATAAGTAATGCCCCAACATGATTATGAATTTTGGATACAAAACGAATCAGCTTGAACACGCTTACACGTTACAAACCCAGCACGTGCTAGGCTATCATGAAGAATATTATACTTATCATCTTATTATATACCAGCCAAACAAATCCCATTACAGAGAAGGAAGAACCAATGAACTATGGAATATCACTATTCTCTTCTCAAATAGATCTAATCAATATACTCCTAATTTTTATATCAGTATTAATGTTATGCATGATTAAATTTTAAAATTAAAATATAATATATATTAGAATAAACATGATCAAATACAAATGTAATGTAATATTATATAAATATCATTTCCTAAGTTTAAAATATTTTGATATACAATGATTTAAAACATTCAATACATAAGACATTCCAATTCAATTCAATTTATCTTTAAATTGAAACTAATTTTACTTTACCATGTTCATTGAGATTAGTGTTCTTAGTTTTGTATTTTGATTTTGAAGTTTGATCTACCTTGAGAGTGGCTAATTGAGCTTCAATCAAGACACTTTTCTCACTTTGGATGCATAAACTTTTGCAAGTTATAATTTCAGACCCACCTTTATCATTCACACCTACCTTACAGTCCTTTTTAACAATAAAATATTATATATAGATAATAAATTATAAATATAAATAAAATCTCAAAATAAAATAATTAATAAATATATGGTTAGGGGGAGTTGGGAAACTATCATCTTCCATAATCTTTTACAGATTGGAAGAGTCTCATTTTTAATTCACCTTTCTTTTTATATTCTTCCTTTTTTCACTTTTGTGAACTTGAAAGTAGGGAAAGATTAAAAAGAATTATTAAATTACTTTTCCATCAATAGTGAACATCATTTCATTGTTACCCTTTGATAAATTGATAGTTATTAACTTTTACATATAAAAGAACATCAATATACATTCTCCATGCTAGAAATTAGGCTATTAATTAATAAAAAAAACATCTTTCACAGAACTTTTAATACTATTATTATTATTATAAAAGTTAGACAAACTTATCATCAAGTCTATTAATAATTAATTGGACGGTATTATAAAATGTTTGCAACCATTAATAATAACCACTTACACATTTCCACTTTTAATTTAACTTTCTCTTGGAATATTCGTTGTATATTTATTAATTTGCTTATTTTTTCCTTTAATTTGTAGCTGGCGTAGTTTTCTTGTTATACAAATCTGGGGGAAAACAACGTCTAGAACATGTAACCAAACATAAAAAATTATTGACTTCCCTACTCGAAAAATAAAGCAACAAGTTATCAATTCTCTTGTATATTTTTTCTTAAAAATAAAAAATCTTAAATATTTTTGTGGGATACTAAGAAAGATATGTTATGTGGTGTTTGGTTAGTGTGTGGGGTTTTGTTGATTGTTTGAATTGGTGCACTAAAAATAGATTTAATTGAGTGGACCCAACATGCAGACACAAAGGGCTCATGATTAAATTTGATGGAGCATAGTTATATTTCAGAGGAATAAAAATGGGTTTGTTATAACTTCACCAAACCCTTGTCATTCAGATTTATTTCTCACGTTCATATTGTATACTAGACTTTGATAAATAAAATGAGCCAAAATTTCAAAATACAGCGTAAGTAGATGAAGGAGATGTTGGAGATCTTATTAGATAGTGACATTTTTATAATATATAAATAAGTTTTATAATATATAAGTAAAGTAAATTTTATTTTATAAAATTAAATTAAATTCAAATTTTAGTCTTTAAAATAATATCATAATTATTTATAATCTATTATTTTGATGAGAGTTTGTTGGACTGATTACAAGAAATTTGCTAAATAGCAACTAAAATTAAAGACAAAAAATAATTAGTTATTAGATTAACTAAATTAGATACTATTGTAAAAATTAAAACATTTGTATTAAAAGTGGTTTCTATTGTTAATAAAAATTTATAAAATAGTTTCTAAATTGATATCTAAATTAGCTACCAAGGTTTTAACTATTAATATTGTATATTCTAAATTGATCTCAATTAGACTTTTAGAGATTAATTTAAAATCTAAAATATTACATTATAAGAAAATCATGAAATAGAAACTAATTTTTAGAAACCAAAATAATTAGTTGCAATAGTAACTAAATTAGAGTCTATTTTAGAAACTAAAAAAAATAATTTTTAAATTAGTTTATATTATTATTAAATAGTTTCTAAATTGGTATCTAATTAGCAACCAAGGTTTTAATTACCAATTATTTAGATTATAAATTTGGTAACAAAAAAACCATTGGTTGCTAATTAGATACCAATTTAGAAATCATTTAATAATAATAGAAACTAATTGAGAAACCAAAAATTTATTTAGTCACTAAAATGGTTTCTAATCTAGTTACTATAGCAACTAATTATTTTTTGTTTCTAAAATTGACTTCTATTTCATAATTTTCTTGTAGTGTTAATAGATAAAATATTGGTAAGTAATGATTAGATATCAATTTAAAAATTATTTTATAAATTTTTTTTAATAATAGAAATTACTTTACACATCAGTCATCTTTTGTATATAAAATTGTCTTTTCAATAATAATTAATTATTTTAATTTATAAAATAAATTCAATTTAATAATTTTCTTAGTTTATGTAATCCATCATATAATCTGCGTGTAGATTTCTTAAAATACTTAAAATTCCTCTCATCCTGACTTTATTTATTCTCCAATAGATATTTGAGTGAGATAAAAGATTATCTAAAACTTTTAGATTAATGATAAAATATTCCTAAAATTTGAACTAAACCAAGTCACTTTTTCCTCTTATCTCTTTCATTAAAATTCCCCATACCTTCTTTAAACCAATAAAGTTTATATGCGTTTAACATATCCCATAAATTATAATTTAAAAGATTTATTTTGCTGATTCTAACATTTGAAGTCTGATTCTGATTGGTGGACAGAAAAAAAAAAATACTATTTAACAATAATTGAAAATAAATCTATTTAGAAAAAGGTTTTCTAAGAAAGTCATGCTTTGAAAACGAACATCTCGATATCAACTTGTTAATGCAATCCTATCGATCTTTATTTCTCACTTTTATTGTCTTTAACTTTTTGAGTTATATATGTATGGTTTTTAGAAACATTATGGTTTAAAATAATTTTATTTGAAGATAATATTGAGATATAATAGAATATATAAGTGGTATAGTAGATTTTGTAGGTAGAGAAAGAAAAAAGTAAAATGATTATGTGAATGTAATTGGGGTTGAAACCCTACACAAAAACTTTATATGGACATGATGTCGAAAATGACATGGAAATACATGCATGTGGGGATTGTTTGGGATAGGCAATGACTTGCCCTAAAAAAGTGGACATTCATCATTCATTTTTGCCTTTGTTTACAGTGTAAAGTTGCTTCAATATGCATAACCTCTTACTTCTTTTGGGACCAAAAAATCCCAAATTATATATCCTTCTTTCACTTTCAATCAACCTTAAACATTCATCATCACTTCTTACTTCTTACTCAAAACTCTTCTTTGCCATTCACACCTCATTCATTAATTATTCATCTCAACTCATACTCAAACACTAAAATATGCCACAATTATTTTTAAGGAGTAAATTGCACTCTAATTTTATGAAAGATGTAAGTAATTAATATACTTTTTTTTTTATATATTTTTCATGTAGATGTATAAATACTATCCTAAGGGAAATGATAGCTAATTTAAGAGAATTAAATTGACACAAGCTTGAAAGATTAAAGACAAATCATTTTTTAAAAGAGAAAAATCAAAATTGAATATAAAAATTAGTAATTCAGCCTAATTGTTACAGTATCAGACAATATATACTTAAATTACTATTTCTTAATCAGTGATTATTTTTGTCGTTGATTATTCAATTTTTTTTTTACGTTTTTGAAATGCTCCCAGTCAAAGGAGGAAGTATACCCATTCTAAGATGCAATAAGTTATTTATCTAAGGGTAATTTGCCAAAAAATAAATATAATATAGACTCCTCTAGTTTGTTTAGAGTAAAACTCTAAGATGCTTTAACCTCTAATCTTAAAACAAAACAAACAAAATCCACAGTGAACTAAACTCCGATAATTAATTGGATTTTTCCTTTATTCTAACCCCACTTGTTTACAAAATAAAGGTAAATGGATTCTGGTTCTATCTTCAATAGTTTCATATTAGATATAAAAACGAGAATTTAAATATATTTTTATTTTTTAACCCAATAATACCTCTTAAAATAACAGTGAAATAAAGTTGAATTCTAAATTATTAAGAAATATACTTTAAATTTAATTTAATCTCATAAAATCGACTTATAAAATAGATATTGAATTTGTCAACTCATACATAAAATTATTTATTTATGAATTATTTAATAGGATGATAAGTTCAAAACTTTTGTTATGATAGACTATAAATAATTCTAATAACATAAAAAGTTAATTTTAAACTTAATTAATTTTATAAAACCGACTTATAAGGTAAATTTTATACATTTTTTTATCTCTGATTGATCTCTAGTACAAATCAAATTAAAAAAAAATATTTAATCTTTGTTGCCATGATTATGATGACTGTCCTAAAATGTTGTCCTTTTGAAGTTAATTGTGAAAATGTGATGTAGTATTTTGTATTAGAGTAGGCAGGGTGATGTTGGGCATTTTAGGGAAAGAAAAGAGGAAAAGTAATTAAGGTAAGAATTTTGGGGGCAGTGAGGGGCAAGGATAGCCATGGATGGGCATAGATGTTTTTGTGTCAGCAAAGTTTGGATGGAGAGGTATTGGGGATGTGTTGTTGAATTGGTTTCATAGATGTTGAAGCTCTCACCCTTGTTTTCCAATAATGTATGATGTTTCTGTGCAGATAGGAAACTTAAATTGACACACTCATATTACACACAACACCACTATGCCAGAAAGGGAATTGCACCTAACTCTTTCACTCCCCAATTAGACCCCACTTCTGTGATCTTCCAAATCATCACCATGTGACTTCTCTCTCATCAGGTTCTGCTGTCATACCCCTCTTCTTAAATTATTTCCCCACCCTTGCTCTCTCTCTCTACACTACTTATTCATGCAATCAAATTCATGAAATGAGATTAATCTTTGATCTATTGAGCATAAAATTGTAGTTGGGGTTGAGGTAGCTTAGAGGACGAGGAGCGAAAGGGTCAATGGTTGAGGTTTGTGATTAAAAAAATGTTACACGTCCATTCCCCAACCATATATGTGTGTGTGCCATATGTTTGTTTAGGTCTTAAATTATTTTCAAAGTGATCTCATCGAATGGGGCAATGTGGGTTGTTTAAGCATTCAATAATTATTCTAAAATAATAATCCCAATAATGCAGAGGGTGATTATGAGTGGAGCTTGGATTAGGACATGCCATTATTTAACTCTTGATCACTTGCTAGAATGTATCTTGTTTCTATAATTTTTGGTGCCGGCGCAAACTATTAAGCGACACCAACCTAAGCCTTGCCAATTATCTCCATCTCATTTAACCATTTAATATGCACTTCATGCACTGAGATTGGAGCTTAATCATATAAATATTCCATTTCAAAATTCATTCTACTCTAGTAGTCTTGGTTTAACGTAAAGGTACAACACAGTATCACCAGGATTTCCAACTTTATCAGCAACCAAAGGAATCTCGTGGAGTTGTATTTCAACGAGGCCAAATAAATAAATAAAGGAAGCACCACATGTATGTGTAAGTGCAACCAAAAAAACCATATTCCATTTCTTATTCCTGTGCCTATTTTTGTTAGATGTGGATTCTTAGAGTTTACGCTTTAGTGAGTTCAAAAAGGTTCAAGAAAAATGAATTTAAGATGACCCTTGACATGATGCACGAGTTGTGTTCAACCAATTTATGAGAGGATAGTGACCATCTTACTTACCATCTTAGCTACAAACCATTGGTGGATTTGTATTACTTTATTATTTTCCTTCATTTCTTAATATTTCATTATCATGGTTCTTCTTTTTTTAATTCTAGATATCATTCATTAATATTATAATATACCTCTAACTCTCATTCCACCCTCAACCGCCCAATTCATTTTAAGATCAGGTCAAATTATTTTTATAACTTCAATTCGGGTTAACTTTTTTTTTCAGAATTAATGATTTTTTATTTTTATTTAGTTTTGTGTTTTCCAGAGTTTAATTTTTGATTTAATATAAACGAAATAATTGTCAAAAACGATGGAGATTGAAAAACTTCCTCATAAAAAGATGAGGACGATATTAAATAACACAAATTAAATTATATATTATAAAGCACCTTTTCTGCCTGAGGCAACATATTTAGGTGATTATGATGGAAAAAAAAATACAAGAAATGACTAGATTCCCATTTCATTGGATTTGATATGTCAACTTTCAAGAAAGTAAGAACAAATCACCATCCATTTGAAAAGACTCGTACAATTTTCTTTTTCAAATTTCTGATTAATGCTCTCTTTGTTTATCAATATTCGGTGGTAAAATTATTTGATATTCTCTTATATAAATCACGCAGTCACTTTCATGTTCATCATCAAAGTTACTGTTCCAGTTCAATTTAAAACAGGGTCTATATTTTGATGATCGAAAATCGATATTTGTGAGTGGAGGTTGTTTTTAATTCCGTCTTCATTACTTGATTTGTTTAATTTCAAACATCCTATTATTTCCAAATTTTTTCCTCATGTTTTTGTATTTTTTAATAATCATTTTGTGTTTGAATGTATTATTATAACATAAGGAAAATTCTGTGTAAAAACAATAAATTAATGATTATGATTTCCGACATGCTCATACAAAAAAAGAAATAAAGGTTACATATTAAAAGGGAAACTTTCAGGTAACATTGTTTTGTTGAATAACCCGACATAATACTAATTATGGACGATTTTCTTCCGTATACAATTTCCACACGATAATTATTAATATTAAATATAAAATAGAGATCAAATTAGTTTTACGCAACAACGAAAGGAGAATACGAGTACGGAAATTTAAAAACTACATATATTTAAGAAATCATCAACTACAAAAATAATACCAAATTTTTAAATTTGAGTTTTATTTAAATATAAATTTAAATAAATAAATAAAAAGCATATAAATACTGATTAAATATTTATTCTTTATTATATTAAAAAAAGTTCTCTACGAACTCTCACTAAGTTTGGCAAATTATTTTACAAACAACTAAAAAAATAGAGTATAACTAAATTATCACAATTGAGTTTTGATAAGTGGTTGACCATTTATTAACGATATATTATTTTTCTTCTTTTATCTAGGTTCGTTTGTTAGGTGGCTATGTTTTTTGTTCAAGAGTTGATAATTTAGACAACTTATAAACAGATATTAATGAATTTCTAAAAATGGAAAAAATAAGACTTTAACTTATAAGTACGCTACATTTAGGTAAAGAGAGTAAATATTTACAATTATACAATAAGTTAGTTGTTTAAATGTGTGCAACATATAGATGGTGTTGGATTGTTATATATAACTTAAGATTGGGTTATATGTACAACTATAAGTATGATTCTTAAAATAAAATTGAGTATGTAAGATGCGAGTAGTGTATTTTTGAGTAAATTTTCAATATAAATATTGATTTGGATGAACTTGAAAGAGATTTGAATGATGTTTTTGTTAATTTATGTCGTGTTTTTTAGAATGAATATTTTCAAGTTAGATATTGTTCAAGCGGTAACTTATGCTCAAACAAGTATAATAATATATTTAATATAAATAAGATTTAAAAGATATTAAGTTGTGAATTACACTATAACATATTATAATGTACCAATATAATTTGTAATAAATTTTATGAATAGTATAAGATATAATATAACTTGTATTATATATATATATATATATATTATGATTAGAATTAAATTAACTTTTTTTGTTGTTAAAAATCTCTCTCAACAATCATAAATAAAAAAATATGTTATTTCAAATATTATACACCAAGAATAACTAAACAAAATTTATTTATTTACATATACATTAGTAATCCATTAATTATGATTTTGTTATATATATATATATATATTTATATTTTTTTTTCAGTTTCAGATGATTTTTTAATTACTTTAAGATGACAAAATTGATACCACCAAGCATTATAATATACATGAAACATGTTACATAAACCTAAACCTAAATAAAAAAGTCAAATGACTCTCATATAATGCTTCAGTAATAGACTTTGATTAAAAAAAAGTGAAAAACAAATAAAATTGAATTTCGTGAAAGGAGAAATTAAAACTGTCAACAAAATCACAAAACAAATTAAATTTATAAAAATGAATAGACTAAGAATATAATTTACTGAAAAAATTACATAAAAATATTATATCAAACCAATTAATGATATGAGAACTCACCAGATGCTTATACCCTCAATGATAGCCAATTAAAAGATGAACAAAAGATTCTGAAAAAAAAAAGTTTAACAATTAAACGAAAATTTAAGGGAAAAATCGTGTTAAAATTGCACAATAGATTTGTTAACAATTTGATTGTAAGTAAACGGTATGAAATAGAATTGTTATTTTAAAAAATATAAAGTATGCTAGTTTTTGGCTTAATAAGAATAACAGTATTTTATGATCTCTTAAAAAAAATGATAGTATTTTGTTTAAAGTATTAAAATAAAAGTAATATCACTGTTCCAGGAATGTACGGAGCAGTATATAACAGGCAGCGCTATTTAAAAGGCAACCGTACTTGCAAAACCTAAAGCCATTAACTTTGATTCGTTTTGCTTCGATATGGTCAGCAGAAACAATTAATACGCTAATAATAATATTAATACACCATTAATTTCTGACTTAATTGCCTACGATGCCTCCTGCATCCACCTGTCACACCACATTACCACATATATACTACTAAAATCACTAAAAAAAAAGAAAACATTATAAAAAATATAAATATTTTATATGTTCAAAAAATTATAACTTTTCAATTCTCCAGTTCTTCAGTTATACTTTATAATTTTTTAGCATAGCAACTAACCATGCCACACCTTTCCATGAAATATGAAATTAGTAAGAAATGTTTGAAGACTTGAGCGTTGACTCTGTCGGCAATTCCTTTCTCTCTCTCTCACGAGTTTTGTGTTGAAGGAAAGAAGAAGGTCCACTTGCCATGCCACGATGCCATAAACACGAACACAAACAGGATAAGGCATTCGCATTTACGGCTTTCTTTTGTGGGGCTGTCCAGTTTCATTTGTACAAAGGCTACTACACAATGTGCGTGTTTCATAACTTTGACAACAAAAGAGAGAAGAAAAACTCTCCAAACAAAAAATAAAAACTTTCAATGCTCTGCATTAAACAAACTACAATGCAATGTTTCTCACCTTTTTTTTTAGTGGGGGACAACCTTTCCTTATTATCACGCCTATGCGTTTAACCAACTTAGAGGGTTTCCCTCAAATTCTATTATTTCATTTATTTGTTGTACCGGTCGGCACTGGACGACCGCAGGATACTCATGGTAAAATCATCACAAAACCCTGCGTCTCATACGACTCTTCGTCCTTCCATGACCTCTAGCCAGACGACCGAATGGTTTATGTCGATTAAATCTAATTTAATCCAGAACGTGGTTACACGTGTAGAAAAGAGCAGTTATGACAACCATTGACGAAGTAAAAACACGTTCTCTAGACCACTCCCCTGGTTTTCAGGAAACCACCAGGCACGACCCAAAGACCACTAAGCATGTCTCTAACCATCAACTGATTGGCCCACATGGCCAAGGCCCAGGTCAACCTACTAAAGGGACTTCTGAAAAGGGGGAAAAGGTACGTTTTCCATACTATCAGAGAATTCACACTTGAGCACCATCGCTGACTTGAGCGTCGGAGTGCAATCGCAGGTACCCCCGCCGGCCGACCGAAGCACGCGAAGAGAAAGAAGACTTGAAGAATAGGACAACCAAGAGTGAAGAAGACACCTTGTATCGACGTGGATCAACATTACTCAGTCCCCAATATCCATACAGGTACAATTGGCGCCCACCGTGGGGCCCGAGTAATCATTATTCCCAGACCCAAGGATCCCAACGCTTGAAGATGGACTCAACGGCAAACAACAACAATGATATCTCCGAAGAGCATAGGACCATACTCCAAACCCTCCAGATTCAGATGCAGGAGTTACTCCAAAAAGGAGTCATCGATCAACTTCGCCAGGATGAAGAAAGGAAAAGACGAGAAGAAGAGCGTCAACAACACGCAGAGGAGATAGCACAATTGAAAGAACAGAACAAGAGATTGTTGGATAGACTTGAGCAATCTGAACGCGAAGGGCATTCACGTGCACCTTCTCCATCACCGTTCCAATCAGGAACAAGAACAATAGCCCAGGCTATACCTCACACGTCACTCGTTCAACACACCCGTCAGAGTGCAAAGCCAGTAACCCCAAACGAGGTAGCAAACCCGAAAGGCCATCCGTTCACTGATGACATCATAGCCACTCCTCTCCCTGACAAGTGGAGGGGCCTAACGATAAACCTTTATGACGGTTCCACAGACCCAGACGAACATCTGAATATATTTAGAACTCAAATGACCCTTTACACAACCGACCGAACGGTATGGTGTAAAGTCTTCCCCACCTCTCTCAGGGAAGGCCCCCTTGGATGGTTTTCGGACCTTCCACCCAATTCCATTGCAAGCTTCGACGCTTTGGAATTGAAGTTCACCACGCAATACGCCACAAGTAGACCTCATCGGACATCCTCCATGTCTCTTCTAAATGTCAAACAAGAAAGGGGAGAATCATTGAGAACGTTCACGAACAGATTTAGCAAAGTGTGTATGAACATTCGTAATCTTAATCCAGAAATAGCCATGCATCATTTGGTCTCGGCCATACTACCAGGAAGGTTCACTGAAAGCCTTATCAAACGACCTCCGTGCAATATGGATGAATTAAGAACAAGAGCAACAAAGTTCATGCAGATAGAAGAACATATTGACTACCATCGAAAAACTTATGCTGAGAACACGGACAATAGCAAAGGAATTCGTCCCCCCACAATACCGACCGACCGAGAACGACATCGCCCCAATAGGGGACCCCGTTTCCACAACTACACTCCCTTGATTGTACCAAGGGGTAAGGTTCTCGACGAAGCACTGCAGATTGAATTGATTCCGACATTGAGGCCATCACAAACCCCTCCCAATGCCGACACCAGTAAACGTTGCCAATACCATTGTAACTATGGCCACACGACCGAAGGATGCCAAGCACTGAAAGATAAAATTGAAGAGCTCGTCCAGGCCGGTCATCTGCGCAAGTTCGTGAAAACCACCATCACTGCACCCAGGTCACCCCAGCGTGATCATGATCCCCGCGAACGTTCGGGACGAAGAGACGACCGGACCCGTGACAACCACTATCGTTCAAGCAGAAGAAAAAGAAGCGAAAGTCCGATCAGACGAACGAGGCCTAAAAGTGAAAGCCCTGAACGTAGAAGTCGAACTAAACAAAAAGTTCGCACAGTCATCAATACAATCGCTGGACCGGTATCGCTCGGTCAGCCCCCTCAAGAAATTAATTACATTGCAGGCGGCTTTGCGGGTGGAGGATGCTCTAATTCGGCAAGGAAAAAACATTTGAGAGCAATTCAATCCGTTCATTCGACTCCCACACAACGCCGACCGCATATACCACCAATCACTTTCACTGACGAAGACTTCACAACAATCGATCCATCTCAAGATGACCCCATGGTAATAACTGTGGAGATAGATAAATTTGCAATTGCAAAAGTTTTGGTAGATCAGGGTAGCTCGGTCGACATCCTATATTGGGAAACGTTTAAGAAGATGAAGATTCCAGAAGCAGAGATACAACCCTACAACGAGCAGATAGTTGGTTTCTCAGGGGAAAGAGTGGATACGAAAGGATTTATCGATCTATACACCACGTTCGGGGATGATTACCTCAGCAAGACCATCAACATACGATATCTACTCGTTAATGCCAATACATCGTACAATATTTTGCTCGGTCGACCATCTATCAACAGATTGAAAGCCATTGTCTCAACTCCTCATTTAGCTATGAAGTTCCCCTCGGTCAATGGAGACATAGCAACCGTACATATAGACCAGAAGACAGCACGAGAGTGTTATGTAGCTAGCCTGAAGGTGGAGCCGACCCGAAGGCTTTATACCACGTCAGCCGAACGGACCACAGAGCGAAGAGGTCGGTCAACAGAAAGACGCTCCAGAGGAAAAGAATCTAGAAGACACTTGGTCGCTTTAGTCGATCTAGATCCTCGACTGGATGATCCCCGAATGGAAGCAGGAGAAGATCTTCAACCCATATTCCTTCGGGACAAAGACCGGAAAACATACATGGGAACATCCCTCAAACCAGACGACCGAGAGACGATCGGTAAAACATTAACAAAGAACGCTGATCTTTTCGCCTGGACGGCTGCAGACATGCCAGGGGTAAAATCAGATGTGATTACCCATCGATTGTCTGTTTATACAGAGGCCAGGCCGATCGCTCAAAAGAAAAGGAAACTAGGTGAAGAACGGCGGAAAGCCGCACGAGAAGAAACCGACAAGCTAATTCAAGCTGGTTTTATTCAAAAGGCCCACTATACGACATGGCTAGCCAATGTAGTGATGGTAAAAAAGACGAATGGAAAATGGAGAATGTGCGTAGACTACACAGACCTTAACAAAGCGTGCCCAAAGGACTCGTATCCTCTACCTACTATCGACCAGCTGGTCGACGGTGCAGCCGGTCATCAAATCCTAAGTTTCCTTGATGCTTATTCAGGTTACAATCAAATACAAATGTACCACCGTGATCGAGAAAAAACCGCGTTTAGAACAGATTCTGATAATTTCTTCTATGAAGTCATGCCGTTCGGCCTCAAGAATGCAGGAGCCACATACCAACGACTCATGGATCACGTATTCCACGACATGATCGGTCGGAATGTAGAAGTATACGTTGACGACATCGTCGTCAAATCAGACTCTTGCGAACAACATGTTTCTGACTTAAAAGAGGTTTTTCAAGCCTTGCGTCAATACCGCATGCGTTTAAACCCGGAGAAGTGCGCGTTCGGCGTAGAAGGGGGGAAGTTCTTAGGCTTCATGCTCACACATCGGGGTATAGAGGCTAATCCAGAAAAATGCAAGGCAATCACCGAAATGCGAAGTCCCAACGGACTCAAAGAGATCCAGAGACTAGTCGGCCGTCTCACTTCGTTGTCTCGATTCGTACCTAAGCTTGCCGAACGAACGAGACCCATCATAAAACTTCTGAAGAAGACAAGTAAATTTGAATGGACAGATGAATGTGAACAAAATTTCCAACAGTTAAAAGCATTTCTGGCATCTCCACCGGTCATCCAGAAACCGAACGCACGGGAACCCATTGTGGTCTACCTCGTCGTCTCCAATGAAGCGGTGAGTTCCGCTCTGGTACAAGAAATTAAAGCGGAAGAACGACCGGTATATTTTGTAAGTCGAGTCTTACATGACGCAGAAACCCGGTACCAAATGGTCGAAAAAGTTGCCTTCGCTTTGGTCATCACCGCACGACGGATGCGGATGTATTTCCAAAATCACAAGGTCATTGTTAGGACTAACTATCCCATTATGAAGATTCTCACCAAACCTGACCTCGCCGGACGAATGATAGGTTGGGCAGTCGAACTGTCAGAATTCCACATCGAATACCAACCCAGGGGAGCCATCAAGTCCCAAGCCCTCGCCGACTTCACAGCAGAACTCACTCCCTATCTGACCGAACGGACTCCCCGATGGACACTATACGTAGATGGGTCATCTAACAATCGTTCGTCCGGAGCAGGAGTTGTACTTGAAGGACCAGGGGAGATTGTTGTCGAACAAGCCATGAAATTTGAATTTAAAACTTCCAATAATCAAGCCGAATACGAAGCTATAATCGCAGGTTTGCATCTGGCGATTGAATTGGAGGTAACAAATATAACTTGTAAAAGCGACTCCCGTCTAGTCGTCGGACAGCTTACAGGGGAGTATGAGGTAAGAGAAACATTACTCCAACAGTATTTTCATTTCGTAAAAAATCTTCTAAACAGGTTCAAAGAAATCTCCTTCCAACACGTACGGAGGGAAAATAATACTAGGGCGGACGCTCTATCGAGATTGGCTACCCTAAAAAAGAAAGGCGCCCACCGGTCGGCCATACACGTGACCCTGGCTAAACCAAGTGTTGGTACCGAAGAATGCATGGCGACTGACACCCAACCTAACTGGATGACTCCCATAAAACAATATCTTACCGATGGTGTATGCGATCCACATTTGGAGAAAACGATGAAGTTACAAGCCGCCCGATACATACTGATTGGCGAAGATCTTTACAGGAGAGGGTATTCCCGTCCCCTCCTAAAATGCCTTGGTCCAGAACAAGTCACTTATGTAATGACCGAGTTACACGAAGGGATATGCGGAACCCATTCAGGAGCGCGGACTATGTCCGCCAAAATTCTGAGAGCAGGATACTACTGGCCGACCTTACAAGGAGACTGCACTGAATACGTTCAAAAGTGCGTGAAATGTCAAGAGTTCGGCACCCTATTGCACCAAAAACCAGAGCATTTGCACTACATCCTATCCCCTTGGCCGTTCGTGAAATGGGGAATGGATATTATCGGACCTTTCACACCCGGAAAAGGGCAATGCAAGTTCCTACTGGTGGGTATAGATTACTTTACCAAATGGATTGAGGCTGAACCACTAACAGCCATCACCGCCCGGAACGTACAAAGCTTTGTGTGGAAAAACATTGTCTGCAGGTTCGGCCTACCTCAGATCATTATCACAGACAACGGTCGACAGTTCACCGACCGTGGGCTAGCTGAATTCTATGAGAAACTTCACATCAAACATATAACGAGTTCGGTCGAACACCCTCAAACCAACGGTCAGGCGGAAGCCGCCAACAAAGTTATTCTCAATGAGTTAAAGAAGAGACTTGGCCCGTCCAAGGGAAATTGGACTGAAGAATTGTTAGAGGTTCTGTGGGCTTATCGTTGTACTCCCCAGTCAACAACTCAAGAAACACCTTATAGCCTGACGTACGGCACAGAAGCCATGATTCCGGTCGAAATCGGCGAGCCTTCACTACGCCGACAGACGTTAGACCTAGACTTAAACAAGGAAAGTCTACTAGTCGGCCTCGACCTCATCAATGAATTAAGGGACAAATGCAAGATAAGGGAAGAAGCATGCAAGATACGAGCAGCACGAAGGTACAACTCCAAAGTGAAGCCACGAAGCTATCAGAAAGGAGATCTAGTTTGGCGCATGCGCAGCGACGCCCGGAAGGACGGAGGAAAGTTTTCAAGCAATTGGGAAGGTCCGTTCCGCATCTCCGACACAGCAACAGGAGGAGCTTATTACTTAGAATATTTGTCAGGAAAATCTGCACCGAGAACGTGGAATGCCACGCATCTCAAATTCTATTACAGTTGATGAATAAACTTAGTGCACTCTTTCCTCGCTCGGTAGTTTTATCCCTAAGGAGGGTTTTCTACCGAGAAGGTTTTAACGAGGCACTTTAAATCACCAATCTTGGTCAGAAATTCAGTTAATTCACCGTTCATTCGGTCGGAATACATAACGAAAGTTATCCGAATTATAACTTAAACGTTATTCACCAATCTTGGTCAGAAATTCAATTAATTCACCGTTCATTCGGTCGGAATACATAACGAAAGGTATCCGAACTATAACTTAAACGTTATTCACCAACCTTGGTCAGAAATCGAAATTATTTATGCCTCGTTCGGCATCAGAATTATTCAGAATTATTTATGCCTCGTCCGGCATCAGAATTATCTTATTACTTTAATGTAATCAGAATTATTTATGCCTCGTCCGGCATCAGAATTATCTTATTACTTTCAGGTAATCCGAATTATTTATGCCTCGTCCGGCATCCGAATTATCTATTAATTCATTAACCGTTCGTTCGGCCAGAATATATAACGAATTATAACTTCAACGTTATTCACCAACCTTGGTTAGAAATCGAAATTATTTATTAATTAACCGTTCATTCGGTCGAGATTATATAACTACGGCTATCCGAATCATATACTTCTTCAAAACCCGGATCTATGCTCACAACAATCTCTGCAACATAAACACGAAAGTAAGAAACAGATACGCTATTAGCTGAACGACCGCAAGAAGAAGGTGCTCACCTTTTAGTTCCGCCTACTGCTTGGACGACCCATAAAGAGCTATCAGTTCCCACGTAGGGAGCCTACACGGTAGTTGATTCACGACCATCAAAATTTCTTGGTCGATGGGAGACAAAGATTCCCAAAGCCGATGGTCAAGAGAGGTGGGATTCTCCGTCCAATAGAATGGAAATTTTGTGCCTCCAGCAGCATTATAGAATAGATTTCGTGCACCGGACGACCGCAGGGTACTCATGGTAAAATTATCACAAAAACCCCTGCGTCTCATACGACTCTTCGTCCTTCCATGACCTCGAGCCTGGGGGGCAAGTGTACCGGTCCGCACCGGACGACCGCAGGATATTCATGGTAAAATCATCACAAAACCCTGCGTCTTATACGACTCTTCGTCCTTCCATGACCTCTAGCCGGACGAACGAGTGGTTTATGTCGAATAAATCTAATTTAATCCAGAACGTGGTTACACGTGTAGAAAACCCCTGCGTCTCATACGACTCTTCGTCCTTCCATGACCTCGAGCCTGGGGGGCAAGTGTACCGGTCGGCACTGGACGACCGCAGGATACTCATGGTAAAATCATCACAAAACCCTGCGTCTTATACGACTCTTCGTCCTTCCATGACCTCTAGCCGGACGACCGAATGGTTTATGTCGATTAAATCTAATTTAATCCAGAACGTGGTTACACGTGTAGAAAAGAGCAGTTATGACAACCATTGACGAAGTAAAAACACGTTCTCTAGACCACTCCCCTGGTTTTCAGGAAACCACCAGGCACGACCCAAAGACCACTAAGCATGTCTCTAACCATCAACTGATTGGCCCACATGGCCAAGGCCCAGGTCAACCTACTAAAGGGACTTCTGAAAAGGGGGAAAAGGTACGTTTTCCATACTATCAGAGAATTCACACTTGAGCACCATCGCTGACTTGAGCGTCGGAGTGCAATCGCAGGTACCCCCGCCGGCCGACCGAAACACGCGAAGAGAAAGAAGACTTGAAGAATAGGACAACCAAGAGTGAAGAAGACACCTTGTATCGACGTGGATCAACATTACTCAGTCCCCAATATCCATACAGGTACATTTGTATTTTAGGATAATTTACTCTCTTTTTTTCTACCTTCATCCTTATATATAAAAATAACTACAAACTCTTATCTAACTAAAAAATATATCATCAACTCATATATAACTTGGAAATGATCTTGCAATATTTGAGAACATTTTACTTATTATTGGACCCACACTATCTCAAGTAGTATTATTTAAGCTAGTAGTGTAAATATAATCCGGTTATACCTAGAAAAAAAATGAAAAGAATTATACAATTTGATAAATAAATGTTCATGGTAAAGACTATGATACTAATATCTCCGTGCGTAATATTTGAGAATAGTTTACTTTTTATTGGAAGATATAAGCGAACGGTATTAGTCAAACTCAGTAATGTGGATTTAGTTGTATATATAAAAAAGTTATATAGCTTGATAAATAAATGGAAGTATTTGTTACATAAAATATTTATATTGATTATTTTTTGTTTGATCCCATAATATTTGAAAATATTATACTCTTGATTGGATCAAATCCGTTTGAACGGGTATTCGTTGTTTAAGTGACACAGGTATTGTTCGATTATACCTAAGAAAAAAAAAGAGAAAAAATTATATAACTTGATAATAAATGTAGATATTTTTTTATTACATAAAAGACCCTAATATTGATATTTTGTTTATATAATGCCATAATATTGGTAATACTTTATTTTTATTGGGCAGATGAAAATGTGGATGAATCCATTTTAGTGATAGTTATACTTAAACAAATAGAAGGAGATATATAAGTTGGGGAATAAATATACGTATTTTTTTTATAGAAAAACATCACAAGGTTGATTTTTGTGTGATTTCATAATATTTAAGATTACTTTACTTTTTATTTGATCGACTTAATCTGAAAGTTATTAGTTCAAAATTAGTAATGCAAATACCATATAGTTCACGAGATTGATATCCTTCCGCGTATAATGCAATATCTGAGAATATATGTTGTTTTTTTGTTTAGCTGATTCAATTTAAAAATAAAGTATCAGTTAATACCAGATTACACCAGAAAGAGTTATGTAACTTAATAAATAAATGTAAAATTTAATTATTTAAAAGTATTATAAAATTATAAATATATATTCATATGCGTGTGTTTGCATGAGATATATGATATTGAATATTCCTAATTTTTATTGTAGTAAGTCAGTGTGAAAGAGTTATGTCGACGAATCTATTTTTAAAAGGCACACATGAACGGCGTTGGTATTTTGAGTTTGAAGTACTGAATAAATATATAAATAGCAACGAAATACAAAATTTGATGAGTAATTCGATTTATTTAAACTGCTAAAATCGGTTAATTCCCGTTGCAAGAAGAAAAAAAAAGTGTAGCGTTGACTATAGCACAACCAAATATCTCATTCAATTCCAGTGAATAGTGTAACTTTACATTGACTTTAGTTGGTGCGGAAGGATTATTTACTAAAGTAACCTTTCCTAGTTTGGAGGAAAAGAAATTAAAATGAGGTTAATGTTTTATGAAGAATTAAAATATTTATTTGGTAAATAAATAGTATATGTTAAATTGAAAGGGAAGGTGAGTAAAAAAAGGGTTTTATTTTAGTTATGAATTGGGATAGGGGAAGTTAAAATTGATTTTGAGAGTGATTGGAAGCGGTTTGTACAAGGGTTTAATGATGGGAGGATCATAACTGTCTTTATGGATGTATGTATGTGCATTGTATTGAGCATTGATTTGATAAGGTGGTAGTACTTAGGGTTAAGAGTAATTCCGGAAAAAACGATGATAGAGATTAATTGGAAGGGATGGTTTAAAAATGTAAAGAGGATGATGGTGGTGGTGGTGGTGGTGGTGGTGCAGGAAAAGAGGGACCACGGGGACAAGAGAATCTGTGAAACGTGGCAGAATCACATGGCCATGGCCTCTCCCCTTTCATATATCACTGACCACACCACCTGTCACTGCCCCTCCCTTTCAATCTTTCTCTTCCCAATTATCGCATTTTCATCCAGTAACTCTATTTATTATTAATTAATTAATTCATTTCTCCTTAATTAATAATTTATTGCTTTATTATTAACAACTGTTCCAACCAAGTTGAGAGGTTATGAAAACATTCACCAAAAGAAAAGAAAAAAAGAGAAACACGTTGGGTTCGGAATGATGAAGACGCACCCTTTTCACAGTTTAGTCAAACGGGACCGCAGCAACGCCGTTTCCTCTAGAAGGACCTTCTTCTTATTAATATTATAAATTATTTTTTACAACTTGTGTACTCTTTTTTCTTCGAGTTTGTTAACTCTATGGTTCATATTTTTGGTAAGTGAAAGTATAAGGATGTGTGAATTTCGAAACATGGCCTATGATTAATGGATTTGTTAAGATTTTAGGTTACATAAAAAGAAAGATGATATCGGTGTTACAGGGGACGTGCTTAGCTGGCATCCCGTTTCTCTCGGTAGTAGTAGTAATGCTTTGTTTTTGGACGGTGGGTCCCACGTTGGATGGTCCTAAAATCGATGTTGACGTCTGAATCCCCGTCCTCGTTGATCTTCTCTCAGCACAGACCCTCTTTCAGTGGGCCCAAGATGCAACTCGTCTCTTATCTCCTTCATCGGCGCTCACGTGTCGCGTGGGAGGATACGCGCCTACAGCATCTGGCCACGTGGGCCGCTGTTGTCTCTGGGTGAGTGTTGTTGGGCGTGTAGGTGAGGCGCGTGGAGACCAAAGTTGACCTGTCCCCATGATCTCTCCTTCATGTGCGTCGTGAGAAGTTATTCCCCACTGGAACATACAGAAGCCGACCACACATACTTCCCATAGGCCACCCCACACACAAATACCACCCTTACTTTTCTTTCTTTTTCTTTTTCTTCATTATCATTGTTTATTATTTAAATTTATAATAGCAGAGTGGAGGGTTGAAATCAAACAATGACCTCCTCTCGCATTATTTCATCCTAACAAGATATTTATATATGGTAACATACATTTTGCAAAATAGCAGAGCAGGAAGCATGGGAAAAGAAAAAGTTAAAAAAAGTAAAGGAAGTATGATACTAAAATAGGAAGGGTAAATAAATGGTAGAATAATGATTTGATTTAATAAAGTTGGTTTGGTTAGGATGAGTATTATTGGTGAGGAAATATGAATATGTTTGGGAAGTGAAATAGAAATGAAGAGGGTAAGGGTAAATAGTTTGATCCGTGAGTTATTAGTGGGCGCGTGAAGGAAGAAGGGTTTGTAGGTGGAGCCCAGGAGGATTCTGGGTCCCGAAGGCTCTCAATCGATGAAGCGTACGGGCACCTGATTTTCTAGTGTATGGTGTCTGGGGTATGCACGAGCTGTACACTATGATGAGCATCTTTCTTGGCATTGCGGTGCTGCCACGGCTCTTGGATGCCTTTTACCTATTTCTTTGCCCCCAAAACCTCGCTCTTCAAAATGCTCTATCCAACTAAATTAAACCACTCCTAAATATCACACTCACCATCCTTTTTCACTAAATCAATCAAAATCAAAATAAAAAGCAATTCATTCCATTATTATGGCTTCCATTCTCCCTTATCTTTTTCAACCTCCACCCTTCTCTCTCTCCCTTTCCACCTCTCTCACTTCCAACTCCTCACCCCCCTTTTCCTATGACCCAATTCCATTTCCAAATCACCAATCCTAATTTCAATTCCATTCATCCCCTCCTCCTCCTCCATTCAATTATTCCCATCACGCTTCCTACTTCTTCCCCATGAAGAGGGATTTCCAACAAGCCTGCGCCGGAGGCCCTGTCAAGGGTGACTCTTCCTCAATGCCCAACGGCAAGGCCAAGATGTGGGAGGAAGACCGCCACCAGCAGGGAGGAGGCATGGATGAGTTGCTCGCGGCCTTGGGTTACAAGGTCCGTGCTTCCGACATGGCAGACGTCGCTCAGAAGCTTGAGCAGCTCGAGATGGTCATGGGGAGTGCCCAGGAAGAGGGAATTTCCCACCTTTCTTCCTACACCGTTCACTACGACCCTACGGATCTCCATTCTTGGGTCCAGAGCATGTTATCTGAACTCAACCCCGAACCCACCACCATCCTCGATCCCTCATCCTTCTTGATCGACAACCCCGTCCACTCTTCCCCCATCCTCACCACCACCTCACGCGTTTTCAACGACGACTCCGAATATGACCTCAGAGCCATTCCTGGAATAGCCGCATATCCTCCTCAACACGCCACAAACAACGCCACCACCATTAGCACTACCACTGCCACCAGCCCCACTACCACCGTCGCCACCACCAACACCCAAACTGTGGAAGAAATCGAACCAGGTACCAACAAGCGCTTGAAGGCTTCCCCAATTGAATCCTCGGAGTCCGCTTCGGAGCCCACCCGCCCCGTAGTTCTCGTTGACTCACAGGAAGCCGGCGTGCGTCTGGTGCACACTCTCATGGCTTGCGCTGAGGCCGTCCAACAGGAGAATCTGAAGCTGGCAGACGCGCTGGTAAAGCACGTGGGCATACTGGCAGCGTCGCAAGCCGGCGCCATGAGGAAAGTGGCGACGTACTTCGCCCAGGCCCTTGCGCGTCGAATCTACGGCATCTTCCCGGAGGAAACTCTTGATTCCTCTCTCTCCGACCTTCTACACATGCACTTCTACGAGTCCTGCCCCTATCTGAAGTTCGCTCACTTCACTGCCAACCAGGCCATTCTGGAGGCCTTCGCCACCGCTGGGAGAGTCCACGTCATCGATTTCGGCCTCAAGCAAGGGATGCAGTGGCCAGCCCTCATGCAGGCCCTCGCATTGCGCCCAGGCGGTCCTCCAACCTTCCGCCTAACCGGAATCGGGCCCCCGCAGCCCGACAACACTGACGCGCTGCAGCAAGTGGGCTGGAAGCTTGCCCAGTTAGCCCAAACCATCGGCGTCCAGTTCGAATTCCGCGGATTCGTCTGCAGCAGCCTCGCAGATCTCGACCCGAACATGCTCGAGATCCGTCCCGGAGAAGCCGTAGCTGTCAACTCCGTCTTCGAGCTCCATCGCATGCTCGCTCGACCCGGATCCGTCGACAAGGTCATGGACACAGTTAAAAACCTCAACCCCAAAATCGTAACCATCGTGGAGCAAGAGGCGAACCACAACGGGCCGGTTTTCTTGGACCGGTTCACTGAAGCCTTGCATTACTACTCGAGTCTGTTTGACTCGCTGGAGGGTTCTTCCTCCTCCACCGGGTTAGGTTCGCCGAGTCAGGATCTGTTGATGTCGGAGGTGTACCTTGGGAAACAGATATGCAACGTGGTGGCGTACGAAGGCGTGGAGCGCGTGGAGCGTCACGAGACTCTGAGCCAGTGGAGGGGGCGAATGGGCTCGGCAGGGTTCGACCCGGTTCATCTCGGGTCAAACGCATTCAAGCAAGCTAGTATGTTGCTGGCGCTATTCGCCGGCGGTGACGGGTACAGAGTGGAGGAGAACAACGGGTGCCTCATGCTTGGGTGGCACACTAGGCCTCTCATCGCCACCTCTGCGTGGAAGCTTCCCTCGCCCGAGTCCTAATGGGTTCACTCGCTGAGTTCCCCGAGTTAACCAGCTGTACTGTACACTGTAGATTAATTGGATCGTGGTCGTGGATGATGATGATCATGGTAAATCGGTAAAAATGGTTTGATGAAGTTGTTGGAGTGGAGTGAGTCAGTGACCGAGTCAGGCAGCGAGGCAGAAGGAGGATAAATAAAGTGAGAGGAAAAAAAACCTAAAAGAAAAGAAAAAAAAAAGAAGACTGTAATTTGTAATTGTACTCCTAATTACCGTTTCTCTTTTAGTGTTTTGATTTCCTTTCTCTATATTATTATTATTATTATTACTATTATATAATTTGTTTAATTCTTCCAAGTTGGATGCTTTTCCTTGGTTTTTAATCTTTATCTTGATGTGTGGGATTAACTTATTATAGTATTAACGGACGTTGTTGGAGGGAGTGGTCCTGCTCGAGAATTCACTGTGCTACTTTTTTTTGTTGTTTCGGTTTTTAATAAATGAAAGAGGTCTTGTAATTTTACTCCTGTCAACCTTTTTTAATAACTTCTTTCTTCTCATCAATAAAATCCTTACATTTTTCTGTCTCTTTTTTCTCATTTTAATTCTTCCTCTTTTTCGGCAATAAGTTCTATGAATGTGGGCAGATCAAGCTCTTCTCATTCGGAACATGAAAGTGATGTGACTATTGTTCCTTCAGTATTTAATCTCCACAGAAGATTTTTTTATTTATTAATTTTCATTTTTGAGCCCATGATATGATCAAAGATTTTCTGCCAACAAGAAATGAAGTGAATTCACATCCAATTTACCTGGAAACAAACTGTTTCATTCAAGAGTTTTACCTAACGGGTCTTCTTAAAAGCATATTTGCACGCCACATTGGTGAGTCCAATGATTACCTGGATCAAATGCTTTGATTAAAAGTAGCAGAGGGAATGTAAATTATCACGTTATTCAAGGTTACTTTCCTTTTCCCTTCTCAAATATCTCTTCCATCAACTTCTTCATTTTTACCACATTTCATCCTTGTTATTCTCTGCTATCACGTTTCAAGATTCATTCACGCTTCTTTTCAGAAAAACTCTTACAACATGTATGGCTATTTTTACTTATGTCACGGTTGTGGACAAAAAGTAAAAGCTCTTATATATAAGATAGGAAAATATATTTTAGTCGAGAACCAAGTTTTATCTTTCAAACCCCATTTCAAGTTTTAGAGATAACCTAAATATTGTTATCTTATGTTATGTTTGTTGAGAGATGACTCGATAAAATCAACCATTATATTTGATATAGATCTATCACAATTTTGTTGATAGTGTGATTCGTTTTGAATTTTATTCTTTGAAAATGTTTATTTGATCCAAGTAAGTGAAAGGGACTAAAGAATCATACTAAGTTTTAGGTTTTTCAAAGATGTGTTGAAGTTTTTCTTGTTTATCTTCCCACATTTCTTGTTACAAACTTAGACACTGTATCATTGAGCAAAAATAGATCTTGTTAAGAAAACTTTTGTTTATAATTTCGTGAAAGTTAGAGATGTTTTTAAAAATATGCAAGCGTTTAGAAAAACACGGGTAGAGGTAAATTTTTTAATACAACTTTGTACACCTGAAGAACCCATTTGTGAAAATGTTCACTTCCATAAGAAAGCTTTATGCTTTCTTGAGAGTATGATGTTTGTAAAAAGGTTGCAACTTTTTCTCGACCTCTTCACAAAAGAAATTTTAAATGCAATGAGTATCAATTTTGCTTAATTTCATAGAAATAGTTGGATATTTGTACAAGTCTTTCACTTTTTTGCGTACCCACTTTAAGATTATTTTCATCTAAATAATATTATGTTCTTTAGTTTTTTAATATTTTTGTTCATAAGAGAGAAAAAACATAAAATAAATATAGATTACTTAAAAATATAAAATATCAAAAGAACACATAACCATTAATTAGTGTTCGCTTGCTACCAATTCTCAATAAGAACATTTAATATTATTAGTTGAACTCTTTTTTTTTTCCTTGTTCAACTCCTTGTATACAACCTCTAAATATAAATTTGTGAAAATTTGAGTTTTGGTTCATAATTGTTATAGGATTTTTTTGCTTTCTTTGTATTAAGCTATTGAAAAATTAATAATTTTAGTAAAAAGGATCTCACTCGTTACTTTAAATTTGATCAACACTAAATACTATTTTTTTGATACCAAAACTTTAATAAATTATGAGTTCCGACTATAAATTTGAAAGTATAAAGTTGATACATATCTAATTCTTCATTGAATTTTTTGTTTGCATTGAATTAGATTAAACCTAAACTAATAACAAAATTTATGTATTGAAAAGATAATAAAAATATTAAAGTAGTCTGTAACATAATGTTCAACTGCGAGCAGAATCAATTGGAGAAACTAATGTTAATTATGAAGAAATTATTATAAAATTGATTGTCATAAAAGATAAAAAAAAAAACTAACTAACAACCGATGAACCTATTCCAGTTAAATCGATTATATATCAATACTATTAATGAATAATTTCAGTCAAATAGAATAATGCTCGAAATAACGATGGAAAATAATTGGGATTTCACGTAATATAAGATGACCCCGAAAAATATGGCACCTGTAAATAAATAATTTCTTGAATGTATCAATTTGATTTATTTTTTTATTTTTGTTAGAGGCTATTTTGATGTGGCTCTTTTGAATCAAAATTGCTTCACTTTATGTTTAGTTTTTTTTTCTTCTTCTTCTTATTATTTAGGACAACGTGTATGACTTTAGCAAAAGAAAAAAAAAACGATAAAAGTGTGGTTAGCATGTAGTACATGGACATTCCTTTAATAATTGCTGTGGTGCATGATTAACCTTTTGAAGATTGAGATCAACTTATGTAAAAGTAATTGGTTGAAAAACGAAAGGTATTATTTAGTCAATAGATATTGTTTTCTTTTCAAAATTTAACAACGTAATTAATGTGTTTAGCTTAGAGCTCCTATGGGAACAAATTCCTGTAAATACATGTAAGGAATATCTTTGAAAACATGATTATTAATCTAATGCCTCATTTTTCTATTTTTAACACCTTATAATTCAAGTTGCAATAATATATTGAGTTTTTTTTTCATTAAATCTATTACTTTATCTCTTCTTATTCCTTTCTAAATGTTCTCAACGTTCTTAGATTATTTCTTGATTTGTTGATGGATTGACTTCTCATCAAAACCTGATCCAGAAAAAGTTTTATCTGAGTCTTACAGTGGGTACCAAATGTTCTTACTCAAAATGGATTAGGAGAGTTCTGAAGTAGAGAAAATGTGACTTCTCTATGAACTAAATTCGTTGATCGATCACAAGGAGAGAAAGAAATTTCACTTGCAAAAGATTATTCGACACTCAAGTGAGTAAAAATATAGGATATTTGTGTGTATAAGAGAGTATGAATAGTTAAATTGAGTACTTTCGAAAAGTTATCACCTATTTATAAGTTTTCTTAAATTCAAACCATTAAAAATACTTTAAATAATTATTATAAGATATCAATTGTTCTTGTATGGGGTTAGGACCTAGAGAACTATTGAGAGAATTCTTCTATCGGTAGATCGTACAGTCCTTAAGCTTCCTTCCTTGCAAACTCCTCACTCTTCCTTCCCAACTTCGGCTCTCGGTCTTCTCGCAATCCATGCTCGGAGGGTACTTGTAGAAGACACTCCGACGCTCACGTCAGTAATGACCTTCGATACTTGGTTGTCAGAGTACGATATATGATCATGTACCTAACTCTAGGTTGCATTGCCTAGCACCTAATAACGAATTAGTTTCATTCACCTTAGTTGGATGTAATTGGAATTGAGCTGTCGATCGACCTGACGGACATGGGTCTTGACTAACCTCGGTCCATCCAATGATGGAGACCGAGACGTGATATCAATTATACGGCCCTAACCAGTAATTTTATGTTATACTAGTAACAAATAATTACTAATAATATAATTCATGTGTCTTTAATCTTATATTAAATTAAAAGCTTTTTATGTGAACGTATATGAGGTATTACACTAAACATTCATTTATCAATATATACATTTATGTATAGAAACCATCCTAATATTTTCTCAAGATTCGGTTTTCTATTGCTTATCCGTTCTCATATTTCCTACCACCCCCATCTTGCAAAAATGTGTCAACGGTAGGTGGCCCAGAATCACATGTTAAACCACATCCATGCCATGGTTGCATAATTAAAGGATATTTCGAAAAAATATATATTTTAAGGATTATTCTTACAGCATTGTTGCTTCATCAATATACAACATTTCAATTCATTTCCTCGTGCTAAATTATTACATTATGCATTTTCCATGCATAAGGACAGCAAAAAATTGGTGTATGTACTTCCACTGTAAGTCACAATCAGCTTAATATGCTAGGATTGAATTGGGTTCAAGATGAAGTCTTCTTCTGCTGGATTCCTTCAAGGACCAGATTCATGAACTAGGATGGATGCCACTTTGGCTAACTCCAAGCTAAAACATAACAGTGAAAATATTTTGAATTTCTTAAAAATAATTTATATCTATCTCAATTAAACAGAAAATAGTTTGACTCAGAATATTTTTCACCCCTAAGCCTAACCACAATTTGATTAACATTCAAAGACTCGTTTATATTTTAAAAGTAAATTATTATTAATAATAATATGATAGAATCACAAGAAAAATTCATTTCATACAGAGTTGGTAGAATTGAAGGAAAGTGAAAGAAAAATTACCAAAGTGCAGGGCGCACTATCATAGCGAACAACATATACCATTCATTGCAAATTGACATCTCAATTTACCTTGTTGGAAAAAGGTACAGTCGAAGACAAAAGTACAAGGAGTCTCTTATCCTAGTTGCACCTTAAAAAGTTAAACATTGGTGCTACAAATTTTATGTAACAACTAATCGCAATTTGTTACACTAATAAAAACTTTTGCTTTTTAAAATTTACAATTTTAATTGTGTAATTTCTCCCACATCCATCACTAAAAAAAAAAAATGAAAAAGAAACCAATTTTAGATAAAAAAAAAATAAGTAGTTCTTATAATAATTAAATTAGAGACCATTTTAGAAACTAAAAAAAAAAATTGGTTTCTAAATTAGTTTATATTATTGTTAAATGGTTTCTAAATTGGTATCTAATTAGTTACCAATGTTTTCACTACCAATTATTTAGTTTCTAAATTTGGTAGCAAAAATTATGGTTTAAATTAGATATCAATTTATAAACCATATAACAATAATAGAAACTAAAAATTTTTTTAGTCTCTAAAATGGTCTCTAATTTAGTCACTATAACAACTAATTATTTTTTTTTTCTAAAACTTGTTTCTATTTCATGATTTTCTTGTAGTGTATTTTGGAGTGAAAAACTTCAAAGTTTTGGCATGATCAAAATAACAAGAGGAAAAAGTAATGGATAGTTAGTTGAGGTGGTATATAACTAATTTTTTGTTATAGTTAATATTTGAGCTCTATAACAATTAAAAATAAAAGATATTTTACAATATATAAATTGATGTAGATATCATGATCGATATAAAAATTTATTAAATTGGTCTTTTATCGAATTATTCATAGATATATTAGTTTTAAATGATTGATTACTCATAAATATATAAATCTTAAACATTATAAATCGGTTTTTAAAGTTAAATTAAACTTAAAATTTATATTTTAGTTATTAATGGGATTTTGATATAGAAATTTTTGAAAGTTGACGGGCGTGGGTTTAGGACGTTATTATTTTTTTGCAAGATAATTATTAGTGTTTTGCAGAACTAAGAACTAAGGTGATGGTGGTTGAATGAAATGAGAGATTTGAAACCACTCCATAATGTGGTTGTTGTAGCTTTTGTAAAAGTAAAAATGAAAATGTTGGTTTATGAAAGATTGAAAGAACATGCCACCTACACTCTCATAATTTGAATATGGCTCGTCTTCTTTAGCTATTTTTGTTTGGCACTGTCATCATCATTTAATTTGGGTGTAAGAGAGGTGAAGGGTTGATGCTACGAAGCAAAGGGCATTGATTGTGATTGACATTAAAAAGAGGGAAGGTTGGTCGATGTTTATCCTATTATTTAATCACACATAACTTGCATGTAGGTAGAGGAAACCCTAACCTAACAAAGCTTTAAAGTTTAAAACCTAGCCTCATTTCTTTTGTTGCAAATTATAAGGGTTTGGTGTGTTGGAAGAATTGAAAGTTGTGCCTAGGCTAAAGAATTTGCAGTGAGGGTTAGTACGTAAGATTTGAGGAATGTGTTAAAACTAGAAAGAGAAGCATGATGTAGTGTCTGTTTACTAGGGTTGCATAAAAAATTGATTGTTCCTTTTCTATGATTTGTTTTGTTCCTCTGTATGGTTGTATACTGAGGAGGGGTGGGTTATAATGAGTACCCTTTTTGGTTCATTGCGATAAATGTACTTGTGTTTATGGGGATATATAGAAACTAACTACCTGGTAAAGTGAAAAAAGCATATTAAAAGAGCATGCATCCCAATCAACATTAATGATACAATGCAATCTTTGTCAGTCAGCTACGTTCGAGGTTGGTTTCAACTCCCTTTCCTATTCTAAGCTAAGCCAAATAAATAAATAAAGCATTAGTGGATAGATACCCTTAATAATCATGTCAACAAAACATTTCCAACTCAAAATTATTGCTTACTCCAAGAACCAACCAAGCAACCCAACATTTACCAATCTCAAAGTCTTCAGTTCAAAGTACTTGTACCAAACTCAATTTATGTTTCTCCTCTCATTACACTTTGACCACACATCTAAAACCTTAAAAAGGAATCATCTTTCTTATTTCATTCTATTCATTTATGCATCACATTCAATCAATGCAGAGTTTCGTTTGTTCACACCATCTCCATATCAACAGTAACTTTCATGTTTTTAATATTTAATATAAACACATATTAATTACTTAAAATCCTAAAAAAGCCAGATTAGTTTAAAATACAAGTAAAATAATTCAATTTACGTGCTCCTGTTAAAATAAAAAATTAAAAAAATAGTCACGTGGTGTCGATATTATATATGCATAGTGAGATTTTGTTGGTGAATTGATGTTAATTTGTAAAAAGTTTTGAAGATAATTATGAGTGGGTGTGGTCCAAATCTAGATGTGTAGGTAGCACAGGTCTATATTAACAAGACTGGTGGTGGTGGATAAACATTGCACCAAAGCTATGGTTAGAATGATGATTAATGATATAATTAAGAGTGTTGTTAAGTGAAAAGCAGTGGCTTTCAGCATAATAGAAGGTAGAAGAGATGAAAGGTGATGGTACATGGATGGATGAGTCTTAAGCAAAGAAAAATTGAGATTAGGGTGAGAATCAATGAAAATAAGTGTGAGGAAACAAATTTTATGGTGTAGGGTTCTTGAAATGGACTAGGGGTAGAGGTCAGTGTGACAGCCACCATCATCCAGCACCACTTTTTTCTACCCTGGAAAAAACATTGGGACCCTCCAACCATGAAAAAGGTTTTTTGCATCCCCCACTTTGAAGTGCACAACCCCCTTTTCCAACCAACCACTTCTTAGTTTTCCCTTTTCCTATGAGTATACCAGTAAATCACTCATCACATATTCTCCACTGTTCAACTCAAAAGGCCCTCTTTTGAATGAATAATATATGAAAAAGCAAAGAGGAAAGGAAAATTAAAAAGTAGAAGGGAAGGGTTTTGCTTTCGAGGCCAATTGTCAAGCTCATACAACTCCTCCACTATACCCACAAAACTTTTTCATGATTTTTTCTTTGTAATTTGTCCTCAAAATTAAAAAAAAAACAATAGATTTTAAAAAATTTACAGAGTTGAGAAGATCACCACTTTTTAAAAATAAAGAATTCGTGTTTTAAAAATAAAGTTGAAATCGTAAAAATATTGAATGCTTTAAAAAGGTGTTTCTTTAATAAAAGAAATCGTGTTTTAAAATAAAGTTAAAAATCCTAAAAATATTGAAAGAGTTTAAAAAGGTGTTTCTTTAATAAAATAAATTTGGTTATATGTTTTGTATAAAAAATGTTTAATAAGATGTTTGATTTTATTAGATGAATTATGTGGTATAGAAAATGTAGTCGTAAATGATGAGTTTTGAAGTGTAAATTCATGTGAATATGGATGCAATGTATATCAAGGACCTAAGACTAGATGTTGTGTAATGGTGAATGTTAGACTTGGAGATATTTGTATTTATTGGACTTACGTAGGAAAAATGTATGAAGTGGTGATAGGCGATGGATATTAGTAGGATTTAGCCGGCAATGCAAAAAAGAAATGCATCTAATAAGTTATAGGAATTTATCTTAAAGGAATATGTTATTTGCCTCTGATTGAGCATAGAAGAGAACAATGGTGTAAGAAGTACAAAATTTCTTATGCCTGAATTCAACTCATGTTTCTGTTCTAGAAGTTCTTAAGTGTTTATTGTAATGGACTTAGATAGGTGAGAGCCTAATGCCAAGTACATAAAATTTTCCACACAACCTTACACTTAAAAAAATAAATGACAAGCAATCTCTTCTTTCTCACCACACAACCCATACAAGCAACTCACCAATAAAATTTCTTGTCTCAGCAGATTAACCTTAGTTGTTATGCAGTTACTCACAAGTTGTGATTTGTGCACAAGGAAGAGCCTTTACCTTTTAGAACTTCTCAAACAAAGCCATATTTGCAGCTCCCACCTCTATCTTTAGAAAATTATAGGCAAATTTTATTGAAAATTCTAGCTCCTTATCATCCTTCTAAATCCAACTATCCACAACGCTCTCCCCCTCCTCAACAACCTTTTTATTTTCTATTAGAAACAACAGCTGAACGACCTGATTCTCTTCCCACATAAACAAATTTCTCCTCCACACCAACTTCCACTCTCAACTACAATTGTTCCACCTACCTGCTTGTAGCAAAGTACTACCACAATTTGCAACAACCAAATATAATCTTGGGAATTTATACATTAACGCTTCATTATGTACCCACTTATCTTCCCAAAATTGGATTTTCTTCTCATTCCCAATTGCTCACTCGACTTTATCGTCAAACTCTCAGCCCCAACCATCTGAATTCCAAACACTTTTTGTTTAGGTATATTATTTGTGTTCACTCTAACTTTTATGTAAGTTAATTTGACAATATCACCATATTGGTTGCCCTAGCCGTGCTGAATCACGAGACACACTACAGAACAAGGTGCGAGAGGTGAATGGGATGAGAGAATTGCATTCTTTTTCTCTAATTTTCCTAATCATTTTAATGAAGAAGATATGTGGAAGGTGTTCAATAGATGGGGTAGGGTGGTGGATGTCTTTATCTCAAGAAGGTTGAATGCTAATAAACAAAGATCCAGGTTCGTCAAGTTCCAAAATGTGGTGGATGTATTTGAACTTGAGAAGAAATTAGATGCAATTTGAATTAGAAATTGAAAGTTGTAATCTTTAGTACAAATTGTTTAATGAGTACATCAAGTTGTAATCTTTAGTACAAATTAAGGTTTAATGAGTTTAAGGTACATCAAGTTGTAATCTTTAGTACAAATTCTTTATTATAGTTTTAGAATATTCTAAATAATATATCACATTTAATTATCATACGATGTGGGAGTAAATATGAATTTATTATCATTCATATGCATGATCTCATATATGCAACATGATTTTATAATAATGATAACATGCAACATAGCTCTGATTTAATAATAAAGTTGTGTAGTTTTGTTTTTTAATTTGTAGATTTGTATTGATATGTTTGGTATGAATAGAGGAATGAAAAGAAAAGTTATATATAAACAAATATCTGGTGATGGTTGCATTTGAGGTGATGAGTGAAGAGAATATGAATTAGCGTTGGGTATGGGTTAGGATATCTGCGTCGATGAATCCCATGAATTAAGAATAGTTTAAAAGATATTGTTATATAAGTGTCAAAAGCTCACCCTTCGGTTTCAAATTCTTGATTTGACCTTCTATCCTTTGGATGCCCATTTTGTACTTTATTTTTGTATTCTATATTCTCACAACCTTTGCTGTTTCCATATTCTGCCCAACTCATCATCATTAATTTAATATTAACCTTTCCTTTTATTCTTCCCATTCATACACTTTGCTTTTTATCAACAAAATTATGTACTATGTTGAACCAAGCTCAGTTAATGTATTACCAATTATTTTGAATAGTCTATTTTGGACGGGGAAAAAATGAAAAGATGGGAAAATTTTGGTTTTTTTTTTTTTTTTTCTGGTGATGTAACTTGCATGTTTGAGATTGAAACAATATCCAGCATAAAAGTTGTTTGGTAATAAGTTATTGTGGACACTACGTTGATGTTCTCTTCTTTTATACACTCCCAGAATAGTTGTTTTCATAATAAAAGCACTGTGTTGAGGTCTAAAGAACAGTCACTTAGGAGTATGGACCACCTACACGCGTACCTCAATTCTAAACTTTTTTTTTTCTTTTCAATTTCATCATATAACTTAACCACTGTGCATTATTACTTCAAAATCACGTTTGCAGTCAATTCTGGCTTCACTATCACAAAATTATTCAAACCCAAAAGTCGAATTTTCTACAGTGTATGACAAGAAAAAATTAGATGAAAATTTATTTTTTCTGTCGATTCAAAAAACGGAGGCTAAGTTTATAGAAGAAATCTTAAAATTTTGTCTCATTGAAAAAAAAAATACTTATGACCATTATTTTTCACTGCTCATAATAATTGCTATAATAACATTTTTTTATAAAGATGTATATATGATTTATTACTTAAATTATGAGTGAACAATCTTCACCCTTTTCCAATCCTTGATTTCACACATACCTTCAAAACCCTACCGTTCTGAAAGCCATTCCCACCTTTTGGAAGATAAGTTAATTATTTTAGAATTCACATAAAATTTCCTCAGACATCTAGATTTATTTTAGTTCAACAATCAACATAAAAGATTTAAAATTTGTAATATATACAATAATATCAAAAAACTAAAAGCATTGATTATATAAATAAAACAAATGTTTGATTAAGTTTTAAGTATGCAATAAATTTGAATATTTTTAATTAAATCTTTGTTAGTTTTTTTTTAAAAAAATTGAGTCTTTCTGTATTAATTTGTTCATTATATGGATGAGGTGAATTTGATCTTATCCTCTCATTTTGCTTATTATCTTCACATGTTAGGAGAAATGAGTTTTTGTGATTAATATATAATATTAAGTAACTTTAATGCTTTAATTGAAAACGTACTTGATAATTAGATCACTATACTCTTTGATAACTTCTAAGTCATCACTTATAATGACAACAAAAGGATCATAATTATTAATAATGTAGGTGATAATCACAATTACATATTTTCACAAAAAATAATAAAAATCATTTAACATTTTATATTAATCACAATATTATTTTATATTGATTATAAAATTTAATATTTTTTAATATTTGGAGATAAATAAACAAGATGACACTACAAGATAATAATTACACCACTGAATTAGCAAAATAAATTAAAAAAATTAGATATTCAATGACAAAATATAAGTATTCAATAGAAAATAAAAAATACACAAATTTATAAATAACTTAAAACAAATATACTAATTCACTTTTCACCTCGAAAAAAAAAACAAAAATACTCACTTTCTCAACTTATAATGATGATTAATAACAAAATCAAACCTTAAAATAATAATTTTCTAAGTTTTATAACACAGACTTACTTTTTACTTTTGTGTTCCAAGAAGTTAGTTATACATATAGCACATAACACTTGTGGAATGCAATAAAAAAAATTGTTCTAATGGATTTAATGTTAAAAATCTAAATATAAAATTGAGTTTGAAGTTGAGACAAAAAAAAGTTAAATAATCTACACACTCATTATGTTAAAGTTTTTGGTTGGGACTAAATTTGATTCAATGCATTTTGCTTGCAAGTACATTGAATGCTCTTTGTGAGCATCTAATCAAATCACCTTTACCTATTTTTGTCATATTTTTTTTAATAAGTATCACACTAATGTCTTCTCACATTTAATAATTCGATATCTTGTTTTTTCTTTTATGTTCAGAGAATAACACTTCTTATTGAATTTGGTAAGTACTTGAGGTAACAAATAATACTTAATATCTTTTCTTGATTTCAGCCACCCACATTGTATCATGTGTGTTACTACGTTGCTTTTCACTATGATTGCAATATGGATTCCAAATACTCAATTAGAAATTGGAAAATATATTTTGAAACTCACTATTTTACCTACATTCACTTAATAATTATTTTATATAATAAAATATTATATTAAAATAATAATAATAAATCTAAATTAAATATTGTAATAAAATAATAATTTTCAGAGTTGTAAGTTGAATATAAAAAACTCTATGAATATATGGTATGCTATTTTCAAATTTTATCTCCAAATACTTTTACTCTTGCTGCTTCTTAAAGTTGCAATATTATAATATTCTTTTGATGTGTGACTTCTTTATTATTTTGTTTATTATTTTATAATAAACAATGGTACTTTATACTCTAATTCTTCTACACTTATTTGACAATTAATAATATTATTATTTTATTTCAAAATTTTATTTATAATTACAAATACACTTGACTTTACATTCCATGTATTTTGTGTAAGTATAAATGTTGTTTCGTCTATTTCATAATTAGATGAGTATAGACGAATGCGTGCAAAGAGGAAGAAGGAGACGGATGGGCTGAGGGACTGTTACAATTATGGGCCTAAATTAACTGTACGTGGCCCAAGACGGATACATCAAATCTGAATTGGGCTAAAAATTGGCAAATTCTTCCTGCACCATATCAATTTTAACCTCCACCATATCAATTTTTTAAATTTCCAAAACTACCCTCCTGCACCATATCAATTTTAATTTCCACCACATCAATTTTTTAAATTTCCAAAACTACCCTCCTGCATCATATAAATTTTAACCTTCACCATATCAATTTTTTAAATTTCCAAAACTACCCTTATTCCAAATTAAAAAATCCAAAATAATAATTATAATTGAGAAATAGAAAAATACATGCTGGACAAAAAATTATGAACACAAAACTAAGAATACATTCTGGATAAAAAATTTCAGAATTCAAAAATATGTTCCGAAAATTGAAATCCAAAATATTTCAAATAAAAGTTTTAAAATTTTTTTTTCTATTTTTGTGTAAGGTTATTTTCGTCATTTAGGAGGGATATTTTTGTCATTTTCTAGAGTGATTGGGTGCATGCTGAAATTGACAAAAAAATTCACATCCCATCCCTGCGGCCCAAAAGGAAAAAGGAAGAAACTATTACGCAAACCCGACTCTTTCTTCTTGCACCTCCATATGTTCTTCTCTCACCTCCATAAATTTTCGTATTTCCAAAACTCTCCCTATGTAATATTTCAGATTACATAATCCAGAAGTCATTTTTTACATTCGTAATTAACTTTGGGATTATATAATCTGAAAGTCTTTTTTCATTTGCATGATCAGCTTCTGGATTACATAATCCGAAAGTCTATTCTAGCTTCCGAATTATGTAATCCAAAACATTTTTTTCAAATGCGTGTTCGGATTACATAATCTCTGGAAATTACTATCAAATTCAGACTTCTGGATTGTATAATTCCGAATACCATTATGGATTATATAATCTGAAATATGGAAATGTCACAAGAAAAATAAAAAAATATTTTCATATTTTGTTTGGAGGTGTAAAAGAACATATGGAGGTGCAGGATCCGCAAACACTATTAAAATTAAAGTGTAAAAAATGAACGTTGTAGCAAAGCCCAAAGTTGATTGATATGTGTAAATGTTTAATATAACATTGTTTTCAGAATCATTAACATTTTAATTTTTAATTGAATTTCTGTTTCAGCAGTAATCATGAAATGACTTTTTATTTCTCTTGTAAAAACTATTACATTGAGCAATTGGCCCATTATTTTCACAATGAGAAACAATAATTCAATGAATTCTTTTGAGATCTTATTTCACCTCACACTTCATTAGTGAGCCACCTTTTTATTTACCTCTTAATGTAGATATTTAAAATATGATATAATTATTATTATGTTTAACTATATCTAAAAATTGACATTTTTCGCCTTTTCTATGTAGCGTATTGTTCTGAATTTTAAATGAATTCTTTGAAATTTATATATAATGTCCTTTTGGATTTAAATTAGAAATTAAGTTAAGTTAAACCAGAAAAAATATTATAATTTTTAATTCAATTAAAATTTAAGGTGAATTTTACTTGTTACTAATTCTGAATTAAAGATATAAAACATATTAATATGAACATTAAAAGTTAGTTAGAGTGCTCAAACTAATGTTGAAATATGTGAATAATAATTGATAATATTAAAAAGCAAAAGAAAATATACGTGACATAATAATAATAATATAATAATAATAATAAGCATAGAAGTGTCATTAACCTCTGTGAAGAAGGAATAGCTTGAAGTTTGTAAAAATGAAGGGAATGAATTTTTGAAACATTTTCAATATAAATGGCTTACAAGAGTTATTTATTTCTAAAAATATTGTTTAATGATATTTTATAAATAAAAGTATTATTTGATGTTAATCTCACACACGTAAATTGAAAAAAAAAACCCTTATAAATAGAAGATACAAGTCTCTCCCATCAATAAGTAATTCTCTTCAATTTTTAATTTCAATCTTTAACTTTATGCGCAATTTTCTGTAGCTAATTAATCAAGTGTAAAATTTTCAAAAAAAATCAAACCACATTTGCTTAAACCCTAGACCTCAAAAGCACTTAAAATATGACGAAGAAGCGAACAAAAACATACATTATTGAATAATATTAAGTTGTTTGGGATAGATTGGAGAAGAAAACATGAAGATTATTATGAACTCTACTAACGTAGTAACTAAAACTTATAACGTTTTGACATGCAAACGTTATTATTACATATCTTAATGGGTTAGGATTTTTAAACCCAATGATTTATTCAACCATGCCTTCCATCCACCACTGCTCTTTTGAGATACAAGCTCAGATTGTGGAGCTGTGTTTGATGAGTAAACCTGCTTCTTGCACAGCACAAAATTCCTCACCCCAAAAGATCCTATCGGTTCCAATGGACTCAGAGCTACGTATTAAACAAGTTACACCAAACAACAACAACCCTTTTAGCTTATAAATCATTGTAATAATCAAACTGAACCAAACTTTATAATAATACGTTGTACTGTTCTATCAATACAGTGTTATGTGATCGACGTCATTTACTTACTAATTAAAAACATGAAACATAGTTTAATACCTGGTACAATAATGATAGATTTATATTTCAATTAAGAATATGACAAGTGATTGAATGGTTTCATATTGGTTTTAATTATTAAATTATGAAACATCATGATCCTGAGGGCAAAAGAACAAACGACAAGTTGAGGGGCATGAAAACATCATAGGAGGGAATAGATTATCGAATAGCCAAGCAAATGACATTCACATACTTCATTAGAAATGGTCTTTGGGATCTAACTCGCATATTAATTGCAGAGAGACCAAGCTAACAAAAAGACAAATACTCCTACAAATTCATGCACCAAACGAAAAAGGGAATAATAGTTTTCAAAAACGACAAAACTCAATAGTTGTTTTCAATATTATTTTTCAATTAGAATGAGAGTTTACGCCTCTTATTTATAAATATCAGAAACGAATTTGACTTCACCTCTGGTAGAATAACGCCAAAAAAAACTTATAAAATTGCCTTTTTTTAAAATAATATTTAGATACAACTGTTTCATGTTATTTTTCTTTCAATGAGAATTAGAAGTTTTGCATTAAAGAACAACCATGAATTAAAGGCTTATCTTTCAATTTAATTGTTTTAATCCTCATCATAGTAACTAAAATGAATTAAAATCATATATGTAATTGAAAATATATAAGAATTAAAAGTGAATGTTGTTAAGTGCAAAAACTGAAAAGAAGATCCAAAACTAAAGAAGTGAAAGTGATTGAAAAAACAACAGCAAGAACAGGAAAAAGGATTAGAGAAGAAGAGAAGGAAGTTACCATCAAAGCCAGCATTTGCAGAGTAAAGAAAGAAATTGGTGGCATCAAATCCCAGAACAGGAAGCCTCCCTTCACGTGCATAGGATTTGAGAGCAGTTTCAATGACCTCAGAAACAACCTCTTTCTCATTCACCACAAACCTTATGGGCCCCGCACTCCCCATTATGTTAATCGTCACAAGAAACCTAGTACTCTTCTTCCTTTTCTCATCCTCGTACCTTCCCTTCTTGTTCTTCTGCAACACCATCTTCTCAAAACCACTCTTCATCGTACACCACGCCCTTCTTCCTTCAAATTTGCACCCACCCAGATGAAAAGTGGCCCGAAAATAGCAGCTTTTCAAGGGTCGAGGCCCAGGCAGCGATAGTACCACACAGTTTTGGAGGATCCAAAGGAAGAAGAAGAAGAAGACGCGTGAAGAGTGGTGCCACGCGATGGAGCGGTGGAGAAGAGCATGAAAGAAAGAGATAATAAACTCAAACCCAACATCCAAGGCAAATTTTAAAGAGGTTTGAAGAAGAATGAATGCATTAACCAACGAGTCAGAAGAAAAACACAGAACATTAAGGTGTGAGCATGCTTCTGCCCGAACTCAATGCTTTTGGCAGTTATATCTGTGTCTCTGCATATATATATATATATATATATATATATATGAATATATATTAATAATAATTCATTTCTTTTAGTTTCATAAAAAATGATATTCTGTCGTGTTTTAGATCGTTCGTTATTGTAAATACATAGAAACGTGCACTTTTGACTTTATTCGATTTATTCCATCCTTGGACCATCTTTAAATTATTATACTGTTACTCAATGTGCATTCAATATGTTGTATTAAATGTTTTATTTATGTTTCTTTGGTAAATGTATTATTTATTTGTCTCTAAAAGTTTATTAGCATTATACTGCTCCCTTCATTTCTTGAAGAGGTCGAATTGTTCTTTAAGAGGTCATTTCTTGAACCATATATGGCGAAAGTAATAAATTGTTTTAATTTCAATATATATATATATATATATATATATATATTAGTCTTTTTTTACAATATAATATATACATATAAATTGAAGAAATACTTTATTTCGTCTATGAAATATTGAAAAATTAACTTAAATAAATTTTTCATATAAATATGTTAAAAAGAATATGGTTCTTGCATCTAAATGTCATTATAATATCTAAGTGATTTATCAATGATTTAGTATTTTTACATTTTTTTTATAATTGAACAATTAATCATACTTTTTATTTTAAATATTTCTAGAATATCTCTATATAGGTCTTAGAGTCTATAAATATATATTAAGTCGTTAGGGAATATTTACTTAATTTTCTGGTTCACTTTTATACTGTATTCTATAACTTTACCAGCTCTTATTGACTTGATCATTGAAAAAAATTTGGCTGGTGGACCTCCTATCAAATCTCATCAACAACTTGATGATTAATCCTCAAAGATATAAATACGACTTCTTGGTAAAATCACTTTTCGACATCAGAGTCATACTCTTTTCGACAATAATATTTAACGCTTATCATGGAACCTAGGTAAAATTATTCACATACCACAAGTCTTATGGTTCTTATTAGAAGTAGAACTGTTGCGTCATTATCATCATCACATCACATCAAAGTAGTATGAAGTCATTTGAAAATAAATTATCATCACATTAATCCAAAGTCATTTGAAAATAAACAACAATCACATCGAATCAAAGTTGTATGAAATCGTTTGAAAATAAACGATCATCACAACAATAAAAGTTGTTTGAAAATAAATGATCATCATAATAATTTGAAATCGTTTGAAAATAAACTACCATCACATTAGATCAATACAATCCTACAAGTTGTTTGAAAATAAGCAACCTCAAAGTAATCCAACTCAGAACAAATAAAATATCATTATATCAAAATAATTTGATTAACACTTAATGAACATGTTAAGTTGAATCGAAATCATTTGATGTATAAAACTCAATCAAGTAAATTCAATCCTTAGAGGCTTTAAATTGAATCAAATGTAGTGACTAATAAATATATGATTTCATAATATAATACCACAAGTTTTTAGTTGTTGACTAACTCCTCGCTGACGACATCCTTAGCTAAATCAAAAACTAAACAAACTCAATTTTACGAAAGGTCACAAAGCACCAACCACAAAAGATGGTTGTGATAATACAACCTTAAAACTAATTACTTGAACAAAACACTAAAACTCGTTTATCCATCGAATTAGTCCAGTTGCACCTCATTTATAGATTTTGAACTTGAGGCTTATGTACCTACCCATATTTGAGATATGCAAAGATATATCACAACATAATAATATAAATCTAATCAAATCAGATAGCCCGTATAACTCAAATATGTATGTATATATAGTTACAATTGATTGAGTGACAAATATCCCCTAATCAATTATATATTTTATTTATTTCAAATATCTTTTGAAATATTTCAACCTATCCTCTAATTTACTTTTATACTTATATATTCTATAATCTCTAATTTACTTTTATACTTATATATTCTATAATTTTTCTAGTTCTTACTGATGTAAGCATTGAAAAACCTTTTGTAAATAGATCTTCCCTCGGACTTCATCAATCCTTGAGGATCAATCCTTAGAGTCATAAACTCAACTTTTTAATAATACCATTTTTTTTCTACCTTGGGAGAGTTGCTTTCCTTTCCTTTCCTATAAGAACATGACAAAAATTAACCATTTTGTGGTTTCTAATTCTTTATTCTACTTTCAAATTAGGTTATTCTGAATTTCAACACTAATGAGAAGTGCTAATTAGGTTAGGTGTGTGCAAGTATAACCATGTTGCGATGAGGGATGTATTATACTATGTAAGTGTATTTGGTAAGAAACGTGAGAGAATTTTGCTTTATGTTTTTGCATGATCCACCACCTCTAAAACTTAATCTTGAAAGATGTGAATATTCATAAAAGTGGAGGTCTATAAGAGAGGGAATTGGAGTAGTGAATGAAGTGGTTTAGTTGATTTACGAGTCTCTATATTGGGTTGGAATAAAGCAATGAAGATGGAATATCTCTTTTTGAGGGTTTGCATGGAGCATTGAAGAAATGGGTAGTTTGGATGGAGCAGGTAAGCTCTTCCTTCAATCTTTCTTTATTCTTTTTTTTTTCCATTCATAAACTAATTATTCAAGCATCTTCTACCTCCATATATTCCCCATTTTATCTTCTTAATTTATCACGTGTCTCTCTCATATCAGTTTTATCGCTCATATTTCTCTTAAACTTTCCAACTTTTTTCGAATGGTTGGTTTCTAAAATTTCCTATTTTACCTTTTGATTCTTGTCCTTTTCTACTTAATTTATTGGTATGCCATTTAGGTTGTTTACAAATAACCAAATTGATAAAATGTTTTTAGTTTATATAAGGACATTCTTATTGGAATGATCATAACCAGAGTCATAAAGTTACTACTTTAGTTTTATAAGACTCCTTGATCATAATAATAAATTTAAATAGCACCTTGGATCATAAAAAAAATCTTTACATTCAAATTCGCTTGTTTCATAAAAATATTTCATAATAATAAATCATTTATATTAAAATATATAAATAACATACCATTAAATAAACCTACAAGATTCTTATATGAAAAGAAAGATATGAGATCTTAAAAACTCACGAAAAAATTATTTATTATAAAATTTATTTGAAGTTGTATATAAACATTTATGTATAAAAGTTAAATGTAATCTTAACAAAAAAATTTAATTATATTTTTCATTTATATTTTTAGATTTTGTTTAAAATATCTATTGTGTTCCATTCTACTATAGTTATATTCCGAGTTTAAAATAATATTTTATGTAAGCTCTATTGTCAACTGCGAAATGCCTATCATTTATATTTTATTGGTCAATAATTAGACAGTTGGATGATTATAGGTCATCAATAATACAGACTAAAATATTTTTTTGACAAGAATTATTGCTCTTTTTTTTAATCACTCAGCAGTAATCATTATGCAGTTATTATACAAAATGAGTAGTATTTTCCGTGTAATATATGGAATAAATATTTTTTTATATAATTAAAATTTCCATAAATAAATACTTTGTAACATATAATAATTTTCTTAAAATTATAATAAACAAATATTGCTTAAGTATATAAATTGTATTTTTAAATTTAGAATGAATAACTTACTTTGTGGTATAAGATCTATTTTAGCTAATGATCTTGTCTCTGTATTTATTGGAATATTAATACAAAGAGATTTTGTCTTTATATTTTGAATCTATACAACTAAAAATTAAAATATTTGATAATAGATATAAATGAGTAAAAATATTATTTTATAAACCGATTTTATAAAATTAAGTTATATTTAAAGTTATTTTTCTTTATTATAATATTAAAAATTTATACAGTTAAAATTTAATTATCTTATCAAACCGAAATTTTTATTTTTTACAATGAACTGTTTTAAATAAAATTTGTTACATGTTCGTTTTGTTCATCAGACTATCATACAATAAAAAATTATAGATAGTTATCATACAATCAAAAGTTATAGATACTTAGAAGAACAAAACGTTAAAAACATTCAAAGTACAAATAAATAATTCAGATTATTCTTATTATCATTAAAATATAAACTCATATTAATATGATCTTCTACGTTGATAAGGTCTTCAACGGTTCAAGGTCTCAACATATCTCAATCTTATGAAAATTAACAAATGTATCCGACAACTGTTCGTGAAAAAGATGTTGGACAAGCCGATTGGGAACTTATGTACACATTGTATGCCATGTTCATTAACGATTACAAGCATAAATTAGAATTGCAATTTAAGATTTTAACATAATCCCAAAACAACAGAACTTAAATAAGATTTTTTAGAAAATGTAATGAACAAAAGACAATATACAAGTGTGAATAAAAAAATAGCTTCCTGCCTGTTTGAATTGCATACCAAAAAAAAATTACAAGTAGTAACAAGATTCAACCAAACTAATAAACAATTAAATAGCTAAAGCATATTGAACAAGGTTTAATTCTTAACCATGGGTATGAAAAAAGTTTTATTAACAAGAAAATGTACATAACTTAAGAGAAAATGACACTCAAGTTTCTGCGTATTCTATTACTAGAAATGAAAATATGGATCATTACTCAACAACTAACAAATTATTTTTCGTTAACCCTCCACCAATAATGGGGAATTCTGGGGAGAGCTTCCATTCACCATCTACCAAGAATTTGATTTCATACCTACACAACAATTATTGTTTTTGAGTTTGAAGAATACTCACTCCAGGTTATAAGGTGAGTTCAAACGCTTCACAAGTTTAGAAAAATGGTACCTTCCTGGCCGGAGCAACAATGTTGTTGAAAACCTTGTGTAACTACCATTATATTCCGGTGAAAGGTGCTCTCCTTGGCTCCAGCCATCAAAGGTTCCCATAATTTGCACGCTCTGATGGAAAATGAAAGTTCAAATAGGCAAGGCATTATCAAATATATTAAACTTTTGAAGCCAGGGTATACCATAATGTTGCATGGCTTCACGGAGCAACTATTTTGTATCCTGAACATTTAAACCCAATACCTGACGCTGAAAATCAAATTTGTAAAAAATAATGTACTTATTTGACACTTGTAAGTGGGATACATTTTCTAGAGAAATCAAATCTCACGTTTGAAATAGCTTTGGTAGGCAAAGAAATTTCTCCAGTGTTTATTGACAAAGCTGAACCTTTTTGTGAGGTAAGGGAGGGAGAGGGAACAGATTCTTATTTAACATTTGGAAGTTTAATATTGAATTTGTTTACCTCAGCCATGCCAATCCAAAACACAGAAACCGCCTTTGATTGTGCCGCATCAACGTCCTTGATTTGTTCCTTCAGTTGTCCACGTAAAGCTATGTAGGCAAAAACAACGCATTTTCATCGATAAGGACATAAAAGAAGCCAAGTTGGCAACACATTGCTGTGAGGTTTTATTAGTATATACTACACAAATATCAGCAAGTAGTTATCCGGAATGAAATACACTTGTGAATCCTATAAGGGGTAATCAGAGCAAATGCCATTATACCTTCTAATCTAGCAACAAGGTGAGAATGAATGTACTTTCCATTGATCCTCCTTGAACCTTCTGGAATACCACATTGAGCTATTTCTGCTGCTAGTCTAGTTAGAGCCTAACCCCAAAGTAAACCATACATTATGTCTCAATATGATTCTTAACAGCTTTTAACGTTTGAACAATTCTACAATGCAACAAAAGAATTCAGTGAGGAAGGCAAGTATCAGGCATACTACAATTACCAATGCATGCCTGCAGAGCTCAGTAACTGATTGAGTAGAAAATTAAACTGCAATTAGTCCGTTGGATGACATTCTTTTACTCGTGATCATCTTATTAATATAATCTAGCTTTAATCATTAAAAGCTCCATCAAATTAATGTAATTGTTGAAATAATTTACAATCAGCATTTTTTATCTTTATATTTTCAGACACAACTTTGATATTACGTGAAGTTATCAGTACAACATTACAGAAGCTTTAACAAAATGTTAAATTAATATTATCCTATGATAACATGATTTATGTTTTCAATATCAATGACTTGGGAGTTCTTTTGACGATGAAAAGAAGAGTATAACACCGTAGCAAGAACACGAGGGAAGGAAAAGTTATCCCGAGGTGCAACTTCAGTATAACATGAGAATAGAAGAGATAAACTTCCACGGAAAGTATTGTAAAATTTCATGAGTTAATTCTTAAATCAATAGTAATTAAGATACAACACAGCGCCATGAAAGGTATACAGTATACTCATTCAGTTAAAAAGTATGAAAGCTCTAGGTCAGCAAATATCAAACGAAGAAAAGTTGGCAATATATAACAGCATAAAAAGTGAGAAGGAAGATATAATTGAACCTGAATTTCAAGCTCAATGACACCAAGTTCACTTTTGAATTTTACCAATGCATCCTCCTTTACGTTCAACTGCAGAGAAAAAAGAAGCCGGTACAGGATGTTAGTTCAAGGACCTTTGCCATTCATACATCTTCATTCTAACTTCTGACAATGGCGTCTATGACCTATGAGTTCAATAATAAACCTATACTATGCCCAACTGATGCTGATGCGATGAGGATAAAAATACAGAAGAAAGTCAGATAAGTCTATTCCAAACACACTCCATCAGCTTTCGTACTTCTGTTTTATGACAATCAATGTATCATGCAACAATGATAGCTTTTAGTAATGAAATTCAAAAACGATTTTGAGCATTAACCACTCATTGTAAACGGACTATTATAATTACGAAAAATGTCAAAGCCAAAAGAATTAATAAAATTCACCATCCTCTCTAATCAGCCATATTTTCTAAATGTCATGGCATCCCATCGTGTACCACATTGTCCTTTCTATCCATTTCTATGACCAGCAAAAAAAAAATATTATCTTGTTTTATTGACTTCATCCAGATTGAGTTGACTAAATCCATCCCATGGGCCTATTATGACATCAATGCATCTTCTTCCCAATGAATCATCTAAAGGTTGGCACAAATAAATTCCCAACTTTCTATACAAGAATGTCATCCAACTTTGACCATTTAGGCAATTAGCATAAATTGCCAAAACAGGAAACATCACTATCATTAAGAAAATTGCACTTTGGTTTCAATGTAAGGGCAATGCAAAAAATATCAAATATAATGCAGAACCTGTCTTTTTAGGAACCGATTTTGCTGGTTGGCTTCACTAAGCTTCTTAGTGAGTTTTTCTCTCTGTGTGTCAGCAAGCAGTGTCATTACCTGATTAGCAAGATTTGAAACAGAAGATATAATCTAAGTATTAATTTCAAGTTGCAAATACATGCACAAAAAACATACTAACCTTTTCTTAGAATGTGAGATAATTTAAGCCCAATAAATTAAACACAAACTAAACACGTAACTTCACCATATCAAATTATCTCCCAAAATAATCGCACAGAGTGAAAAAAATACAATTAGTCTTGACAATTGCAGTCTCTTCAAAATAACTGCACAAAATAAAGGGTGTTTGTTTAGTTTTTGGAACTTGGTGAAACCATTCCTTCGGGTTTAATTTCTCTTATTTTAGAAACTAAAACCCCAACAAAAAACAAATGTGAGACCTATTTAAGTAATATTTCACCGAAAAAACTCCACTTCAAAACTTGAAATAGTTTCTCTTTCCTTGATCCTTACATTTGATTTTTCCCAAGTCTATTTGTTGTTCTGCCTTCCCATGAAAGAAGTATATTAACGGATAATCAAATTTTTTTAGAGAATAAAGTAATGCAAGGTAAAGGAAAGTTAAAAACTGGTTAACCTCAAGCCTCCAGAAAAACAAAGCCAAGTAAAGGAAAGTTGCACAAAGAAAATAACACCACAGCGAGTGAAGGACGTGATCCTAATTTCCAAGTCTGCTTATTTTTAACTCTTTCTAAGCATGGTAGAAGTTAATCAATTCCCTATTTTAAGATTACTAAAGATAGCCTAGGTCTCTAACAGAATGCAAATAGAGTAATAGACTATCATCTAATCAACTTCCCGGTTTATTTTCACTTCACACAGAAGAAAACTGAGACAAAAGTAGAGAGAGAAGAAGAGAAGTGGTTTTAACAGTGTGAAGGATTTTTTATAGTTCACAAGGTACATCGATACTTCAAAGGCCATGCTAAAAATAATCTCAAAACAATGGCTTCATCTGCTCTAAAAAACGAGAAAATAACATGGTCAGACAATTAAGATGTATTTCTTCAATTTCAGGTGTTTTTAAAGTTAAAACATGTCTGTAATCAAATGGTAGTCGTGGGATTTCAAAAAGACATTTGTAAGTTGGATAAAAAAAGAATACCTGTTCACGGGTAAGTGGTTGTGCCAAAGTCTCCTCTTCCGAGTCTCTAGATGGCTTCTCACCTTCGAGCGAATTATCTCCATATGATGCAGATTCCTGTAAACTAATCGGCACAGAATTTGGTCTACAGATAAAATGCCTTTTAGGATACACTGTAGTAAAAGCTTGAAAAGAAGAGGCCAGTCTGTGAAAGTCCCGTGTAGAACTTAAGGCAGCCACTTTACATGAAAGTTTCTTAGAGCTTTCCCATCCCATTGTTCTTGAAATATTTGAAAAGAATATTCCCTGTGTTTCAAGATGAGGCCTACTCAAATTATGAAAGAAAATATGGTGATTAGTATCTCAACTTGAAACATGACAATAATGTATAACAGCATATATTACTACTTCATAATACCCCCCCTCCCCAGAAAAAAACCTTCCGTTTTCTGGGGTTAAGGGGAGGACCAAAGGAGAGGGAGCATGCAGAGGTGGCATTAAGAACAATGCTAATGCTTCACACATCCTGAAGGTTAATTCATTATTATACTTTGTGTAGGCTTACCTTGCAATACTTATTTCCATTATGAAGTGATTGTTAGTTCCCCTGTCAAAAAGAGAGAAAAAAAAAACAGAGCATCAGGACCTGTTCAAGTAGATATGTTGAATCAACAGATTAACTCTGCAAAGCCGAAATGTCAGGATAAATTACCTAAAGAGAAAATATGAAAAGAATTCTGAGCAAGGTGTTTCAAAATAAGTAAATGGTCAAGTTTCCACACTTATAAACCAAAAGTTTCATGTGTTACAGGTTAAGGCTTCAAAAGTGTAAAATAATGTGATACTACTTTGCATAATTATTTCCCCTTTCGTAACATTGGTGATGGACTACCAGAGACCAAGATCGTTCTGCTATGGGTATCAAATCATGTGAATTAAAATAATTTGTTTAATTTCTAAAAGGATATTTTTGTTGAAAATCACCAAGGTGATTCCATCCAATAGAGAAAACTGGGTTGTGGAGACAAGATTTATCCTCGGTATCAAGTAGCTCAGTTTCACATCTATCAGGTATCAACAATGTCCCAGTCCATCAACATAACAAACTTCCTTTTCCTTTACAGTATACCTCATTGATTATAAAGAGTTCACACTTAAATTGTCATGACTTACTCTAGAAACAGATCAGTCATGATGATAAGATTTCCTAGTGACCGGAAACATCTTAAAATCCAGAGATTCTTCATCAATAAAATACAACAAGGAAATCTAACTTCAAAAAAGGGGAGCCATGAAGTTGATTTACTGCTTCTTTACTTCTTTATTTCACTCATTGCTAACTGCTAATTACCAAGGACACAACCCTCTGTTGAAACATATCATCCTCAATCAACAGTGAACTGTAAAAGGGAGTGTCCAGCACAAAAGGCTATCTCCAACAGGAAACCCGATTCACAAACTTCCCCCATGGAAGGAGCCACTAGTCCCCTAAGATACAGACAATCTCACAAGCAGCAATTAAAACTCCTATTTGGCAAAATAATCACCAAAGCAATTTACAGTATCAGAAAGCACAAAAGAGTGTGTGGCCCAATTAGCGACTCCAGGATGCTGCACCCTTTCCGCTGTGCAGCTTCCAGCCAATACTTTTTCAGACTATAGAACTCCAATCCGAAGTCCTATTCCACGAAATTTACCATGGAATTCTACTGAAAACAAAACTTCTTTTGTTCTTGAGTGAATGGTGTATTTAGAAGAACAGCACAAACAAGAGGGAAATTCTCGTCTTTCCTGAATCATATTGCATACTGCGATGAGATGCGAACTAAACGGAATCCAATAACATACTTGAGGACTAATGATGCTTTGGGTAACAACTAATGTCCCTGCTAATACTAAACTACACCGTATCATCCAGAAAAAAAGGTTATTAGCAAACAAAAATCCACCAGTTGGTTGATGAGTGAAATTGCAAAGTAAAGTAAGCACTTACACAGAGAGAGTGTGAAGAATAGGAGTAGATGGTTGAAACCCTTGTGTTGTGCAGGGAAGTTGGTTCAGATCACACCGCTATGGTTCATGTTCACTCTTTTTTCGAGGACAATAGTGACAGTGATTTTTATGGACAGGGAGTTGGAAGTGACACCGTTATTATACAAGATGAAATTTAGGAGATGAACGTGCACCATAATCAGCACGTTGGGTTTTGCATCAATGAACGGTGGAGGATTCACCATGTTGTTTGGCTTCTTCTTGTTTGATAAAATACCTTTAGTTAGATTTTATCTTCTTCTACTTTTCAATACTACTGCTAATTTGGTGAACTCTCTTCATCCTGATAAAATTATGTAAGTAATAAATATATTTAAGATAATATTTTATGTTATTGAGATTTATCTTCTACGCAATATAAATAATTGTTTAAATGTATAAGATAATAAATTAATCAATTATAAAATTATAATTCATTTATTAGATAATTAATCAAGAATGTTAGATGTGGATAATTACATTAACTTTATTAAGTTCAAGATTTGAATAATTTATTAAGTATTTTGAAAATATTCATATTTGAACTCTGACCTTTGCATTATAATTATTGTGTGATATTATCTTGTATGAGTAGTCATTACTTAAAGATAATATTGGAATATTTTGATAATGGCTTTTCACAAATTCCAAAATGAAAAAGACTCTTGATATTTAGTTATTTTAACATAATATCGTTTTCTGAATAAATAAAATTTGTTAAAGTTTTTTATTTACAACATTATCAATGGTGATTTTTTATGCATATAACATGTGATGAAAAATCGTCAACTCTCCCCTGATAAAAGCTAGTGCTTATTCTTGAAATTAAGTATGACTTTAAAGTATCACATTGGAGAAAAATGAGAAAGAAGAATACTATTTAAGGAAAAAAATTCACAGACCCAACTCCATAATGTTGTAAGTTGAAAACGATGTCACATATTCTTATATATGCTGACACAGACTGATCTTTGTCTAAAAAGTTTGTTGGACATTATTACATGACCTAGGAGATAATTGTACATTACAATAGGGAAACAACCTCTACCGTTCTTCTTCACTAACTATCACTAATTGCAACACCATCCATGGCAAACCAATAATCAACAATTTTGATGTTCTGCGAAAGAGTAAAAGGATAGCATGATATGAAACATAAGGTGTTGCTGGTTTATGAGGCTGCAAGTCTAAACTTTACAATATGCCAAGTCTTAAGAACACCAATCTTGGACTGTGATCTAGAGATGCCTTGAACCAGGAATGTCAATCCAATTTAACTGGAGTTCCACCTCTCCAGACTCCACATTTTTTAGTCTAAGAACCATGTTTTGCACAACTTTGCCATCCTTCCAGACAATGTGACTCTCTTCAGCTAAGCAGTTTTGTCTGCTGGGTAACACTTTTGTAACTATAGTGTTGTTGGGGAGACCTGCCAACCGCATCTTCACTGCTTCGGTGAATGGAACTATAGAAAAGTCAGCATCCCCCATTTTGTCATCCATGCTGAATGTGTCCTTGTCATACACTTGCTGCATCAAAAAACAGTAACATTATTGCTATAGTTTGTTGATGAATTAAATTACTTCTTATTTCCATGATCTTCCATATGCACACTAAGCAACAAACAAAGCTAAACATTGTTTCAGTAAAACACGCATGTTATTATTGTTCATAGACACCACAGTTTAACATCTTTTGATGTTATGATAATATTTATATGGCTTTATTGTTCAGAGTACTATGTGGATTTAACATGATTGCTTCAGATGGTCTATGCAGCTTTCATTTTGTACCCAAGTTTTGCTCTCTGGTGTTGAAATTTGAAACACAGACACTATAAAAAGAGTTACTCACTAGATGGATTGGAGTATGAGGGTCTGAAATAGACAGGGTCAAGTCATCATTCCATTCAGGATTTAAATTCTTCTTGACCACCCGAGTCTTCAGCTTCTGCATGAGACATAAAATGCAGCGTGAGATGGATTATAGACAACAACAAAAAGAACAAGGTTTCATTCTGCTCCTCTTACTATTTGATGCCATTTAACATAATAACCCAAAACATGGAAAAACACATAGTTAATTATACAGACCATTCTAACTAGTAGTTAGAAATTTAGGGTATACACTTGATTACCCTTACCTTACATGTGAAGTTTTCAGCATATCCATAATTAAGTTAAATGAGTTGCAGTGCCGAATGCAGAGTCTAGTTCTAGTGAAAAAGGAAAACGAAAAGGCTACTCTGGGATGCAAACAAAATTTTTATCCTCACTTTTTTATCAGAAAGCACCAAAAGAAAAAAAACAAGAGAAGAGGGCCAAAACTTTATTTAGCTGACCAAGACAAAAATTTATTATAATTTATGTGCCGGCCATATCCATGATGAGTGTAAGCTTTTAACTCAAATAGCTTGTTTGTTGGGAAATATTTTAATACTCCCAAGATTTCATATCTTTGTTTGCACAATTCTTTATTTATTTTAATCTATCAATACGGTACTTGTTGGGTTGGTTTATCTTCCTCACCTTCAAGCAAGTTGCAAACTTTCAGATTTAGTTTATAGACTAAAGGGTGTAAGAGTGGGAGACTACGACTTTCCAACTTGAATTAGCCACTTTCTCTAACAAAAATTAGCACAGAAGACTTACAGACAAACTATATATTCTTTTAATTGTTTCAAATTCATCTTCTTCTCCAACAAAGCTCTAGAACAGTCTATGATGAATAGTGAGATGGCAGGAAAAATGAAATAGATACTCCACTTTAAGTCAAGAAAGATGAGCATAGGAGTGAGGGCTATTAACAAAAGGGGGGGTGGGAATTGGAGAAATAAGATGAAAGAAGAAACACACAAAAAAGGGGATTAAGAATAGAGAAAGGAAATCAAGAGAAAAATTAACAGAGAAAAGTCAACAGGGTTCAGAAAAATGTCACAGAACCAAAAGATGAAGAAAGAGTGATAAGATTGATGATAAAAAAAGTGGAGAAAGCTTACCTGCTTGCCCATTTTGATGACAACATAAGGATCACTGCTCACCACATCCCTGATAGCAAGATTGACACCTTTTTCAACATGAATTTTCAGCAGACCCAGCAAGTTCTCCATGGCGAAATATGTGAGGAAATGAAGAAAAATGGAATTTTTCAAAGAGAGAACAAATGGGTATCCCAAAGTCATGAGCAAAGTGAAGCCATTTATAACATATGAACTGTTTACTTCTCTCCGTGTTTTTTTTTTATTGTCTTTACTGCGACAAGGTCTTTTTTCCTTATTCTTCTCTGTGGTTTTCCTAGGATCTTTAGAAACAGTGTTTTTTTTTTCTTTCTCATAAAAATAACAATAGTTTCGCTTTCAACATTTTAATTTAATAAATATTAAATTATTTCTTCTATACTCTTTTAGATCAATATTATTCGGTGCAACCACATCCAAATTAAAATCAAGACCCAACAAGTCTTCATTAAATTATAAAACAAAGTACATTGTTTTTTTAATTATAACTTATAGAAAGATTTCATTGTCATCTAATTATAAAATACAAATATAGGTTAGAAATTTGAGTGTTTAGTTGAGCCGTAAAAAATATTAAGTTGAGTGAAGTATAGATCAAAAAAAAATCATATACTCATTTTAAAACGCTACAATTTTATTTTCTTAAGTTTTTAAATTGAAAGTTTTATCCTAATATTTTATATGAATTAGGAGTATTAAAAATAGACTTGAGTCGTACAACGGTTGGTATTTCAAACCACTAGCCTACTCTAGACGGCCAAACTGACTGGCCAAAGTACCAACAATTCAATTTTTATTTAATTAAAAATTAAAATTTTATCTAATTAAAGACATTAATTAATTAATTAAAATTTTATAAAATGGGTTGGCTTACAATAAATCTTTTTGCTTATTAAAATGAATGAGTAAATTTGAATATTTTTAAATAAGTTTTTATTAAAGTTTCATTTAATTATAAAAAAATTATATTTTCAATTGAATTTCTATTATTTTATTTTATTTTTAATTGAATTGATGCGATTATTATTTTGCTTACGTGTTGCGGATGAGAAAAAAACGACATAATAAAACTTTTAAGTCAATCCTAAATTTGGATATCTTCATCTGAGTTTCTACTAATTTTTTTTTATATATATAAAACATTCAAAATATTTATGTTTTTAAAATTGAATCTCTACCTAAATTGAGATAAGTTAGTCCTTTTATTTTATAGTTTCAAACACAACGATACAAACTTAATGATAAAAAAAATAATCTCTGGAACCTTAATTATTTTTACCAAATGACATTGTTTTGTGTATTAACATGGTTAATTTATTTTTATTTTAATATTTAATTTTAAAAAAACAAAACAAGGTAATTTTTTATTATTGTCCAAATGAGTAGTATTGTTAGATACAATAAAATCAGATAGCCACCTCAATTCATTTGATAACAATTATTCAATTGAGAAATATAAAACTTCTGAATAATTAATAAAATTTATTTCTTAATATGAATTAAGAACATAATGCCATTTTTAATTTCTTATGAAGTTGTAAATGTCAATGATACAAGGTAACAACCTCAGCTAAATTAATGGTAAAATTAAAGTTCATAATTTAATTAAAAAATATATAATTTGAAGCATTTGATAATTTAGTTATAATAAATACTCAATTAAAAATTCTTAAATTTATAAAATAAAACTTAAATTTTTTTTCGAGTAGTTGGAAATTGAATCCAAATTACTACAAGTCAAATCTGGAATGCAAGATGGAATAAAATGGGAAGGGTGGACTGGTTCTCTGTACTAGCATACACGTTTTTTCAACTTTTTCCATTTTGTAGTCAACAATTTTCCACGTTTAATTATTGGTAGCGTTTATCATTCCAATTGCGTACAACAGCTTTTGGTTAGAACGGTGGAAATAGTTGGATTCGTTAGTGTAAAAACTTCAATATGAAAAGATATCGAATAAATTAGATAATTTCATAGTTAAATATGATTTATTAATTATATAGTTTATTATAAACAGTATAAATAGTTACATTGGTAAAATTTTAGATATGTATTTGTTCTAGTCAACTTGAGGTCGGTCAGAATCTGAATGAGTTTCTTGTGGTTTCTTTTTAAAGGCTTTCTGGAAATGAGGGTTCCTCCTGCGATGAGACTCTGACGCTCAAGTCAGTAAGAACATAAATATAATGAGTATAATATGAAATAGAAGTTGAGAGTAATATCTGTGTTGTTTATTAGATGTTTAGATTATATCTTTTCTGTAGAGTATAATCAGGCATATATTGTTCGAATTGTAACTTTTCTACTTTTAGTCATGATTCCGTCCTAATTGAGTCATTAAGGATGATTAAGTCTATTTGATTGAGATCCCTTGATTTGTGCTCCCTCATAATGTTAAATACACAGGTTGAAAAAAGATTCATGATCATATATCGGATCAGACACATGACCTAAAATTCTTTATAAGAGTCTAAACTTGAATACAAGAAGAAAAATTGATACCAGGCACTAGACATAGTAGTGGTTCCTTATAAATAATCTAACATATAAAACAAAACAAAAAACAAGTAATCTAACATACAAAAAAAAACTAAAAAAAAACAAGTTAAGAGTGAAAACAGAAACAAGGTTAAAAGATTAAGGTTCTTACTTTGTGTTCTTTTTCTTTCCATTTTTTGATTTTTCTTTTGGCAAATTTATTCATTGACATCAACGACTGAATTCACCAAGCACGTATCAATTTGATGTGGATAATGTACAGCTAAAAATGTTGATGGAATAAAACATTGAAGCTATCTAAATACATTGATGTTGTTGTTGTGTATTGGAATTTGATATCATAAATGATGCACATGTTTTGTCAAATTGCCTAGCCACTGAGAAGGACCACATACTCTTAATTGATGATAGATATAACTCACTATCACTGACTTTGCTTTCTTACCATTTAAGTATATTTTCGTTATCATTTAACTTTTATTTGGTTAACAGCAAAAAAATGTAAGGAAAAAGTTTGGAAAAGGAAGATTTTTTTTTTTTAAAGTTAAAATCAATTTAGCAGGTGTAACATGCATACAATTTGCAGTAACCATTTCTTATATAGTTGGATTTAGACAGACTCAATCTTCCCACAAAACAAGTAAATGATTAAATTTATATAATTGTTTAGAATTTAAAAATTAGGAAAATAGAATAAATATATTTGTTAATTTTTATAAAGAACCTTAAATTAGATTTTGAATGTTCAAATTCAATCTTCAATTTATTTCTTCGGTAATATAAGGCAACTCCATCTCACTAGCATCACATATTTGACCGTCTTTACGTAATTAAAGAGAACAATTTTTTGTTCGTATTGCAATGAAAAATGTTATCTTCTTAATCTGTAATCGGTGATTTAGAACTGTTTTGTTTTTTAAATAAAACACCTTATGTAATAAAAGAATTAGGGTGATATATAACTAGTTTTTATGAATTCAAATATGGATATTTGGTATTCATAGACACTGTATACAAAATATTAAGGAGTTTGCAATAATTTATATATATTATTTAACTAATTTATAAAAACTCACATGTAAAATTAATATTTAAGGTAAGTTAAACAGATTTAGTCCCAATTTAAAAGTTTTATTTTGAAGATTAGTGATGAAGGTGAAAATGAAAAATTGGTGTGATCCAGAAAAGTGAGGCAATTAATTGTGCATCACCAGTGGATGAATTGGATGGTTGTAATCTCAGGCCAAATTGTGTTCACTGGGTCCTTGGTTTGAAGTTGATAGTGGGTCCTTCACCAAGTTGATGTTGGCCCATTAGTCTGTCATGGTGGCCAATTGCTTTCTGACCCCCTCAAATTAAAGGCAAATTCTAATCTTTTTGAACTTTCATCCTACATAGTTTTGAATTTTCGAAAATGTCCCTTATTTAAAAAATAAAATTTTAGAATTGGAAATAATACATTCTAGAAAAAGTAGGTATGGAAAAGGTTGTTGTGTTCTGGAAATAAAAATCTTGAAAAAGAATCAAAATTTTATTCTAAATAAAAAATCCACAATATAAAAAATTTGTTTTGAAAAGAAAAATCCAAAAATATATTTGAGATAAAGAAATCTATAATATATTTTTATATATATCCTATTTTATTTAAAGAATTTTCCATTTTTATAGTGAAATTGGGTGCAGTTATATACTAGAGGAAGTAATTGTCCAAATTGAGGCAAGTTTTTCGTACGCCAAATCATTTTTAACCTGTGCCTAACATAATTTTTTATTTTCGAAAATAAAAATCTAAAAGTGAAAATAATACATTATGAAAAAGTATATCCAGAATTCAAAATTTAAAATCTCATTCTAAATAAAAAAAATCCGTAATACATAAAATTCATTTTGAAAAAAAAATCCTTAAAACTCTATTATTTAAGGGTATTTTTGTCTTTCATACTAATACTAAATTAGGTGCAGTAATGGTGCTAAGTAAAATTTGAACACCTGCGATCCAACCCAATAGTGTGTATTATATATTAATATTTATACCATTAATTATAATTTATCATATATAATATAAATTTTTAATTTTACAATAATTATTTGAAAATGACGTTCGTAGCAGCCTGTAATTTTCCATTCTAAACCTGTGCTGAGAGACTCAATAAGAATGTAACGAAGTTTAAGTATTAACATTCATACAAAATATTCTTATTTTAAAATATTAAATAAATAAATAAATAATTAATTTTTTAATTTGTTTTTTGCTACAAATGTTTTCTTTCACACACGGTTCTCGTTAAAACCTTTTCCTCTCAATTATTGCATGCCCTAGCATCAGGAGGCCGTTATCTCACTCCAGCACTTTGGCAACCGTGGAACTCAGGCACGCCGTCGCACCGAAGCATCTCCAGGTTCTCCGCGAAGGTTAGTTTTTTGTTGTTTTATATTCTTTGGTCCTTAGATTTGTAGTTCTTCTATTTCTTGGATTTTGAAGAAAGGCGTTTTCTTGGCCTCTGTTTAGTGATGAATTGTATCTCACAAACAGAGTTTTTTTGGTTCCATAATTATGGCTGCATGCTTATTAATTCATCATTCAAGGAACATTGCAAAGTAAACGTAGTTATACGCAGTATTTGCTACATGTCGAGAATGACAAGGATATTGAAATATAGAATTCTGTCTAGGCACTCTGATATTTGGGTTTGGTACTTTCAGAATTCTTAACTTCAAAACACTTTGTATTTGATAGTTTACTTTGTCTTGATAAGAGTGTTCTAAGTGGGAAGTAGTTGGTCTTCCACAATACTGTTTATTAGGTTTTTTAAATTTATTTTGGTATACGTTACCCATTAGTTCCTTACATATTACTGACCCAACAGTTCCTTATCCACTGTTATTTTGGTTTTGTTTTTTAATCTTTTTTTTTTTCTCCTCTTCTTGCCTTCTGCATGGGAAGAAGATTGCTAATTCTGTATATGTAGTTAAACAAATAATGTAAACTACTTCCACCCATTCTATTATTATGTACTCAGATAGCCAGCCACAATAAAAGTCAGGGTCCTTTTGTTAAAATAAAGAAATTTATTTTCTCTGTTCCATCATTCAAGCTAAGTTTGATTAAGTCATTTGTTGCTTTAAGATTTGAATGTAGTCTCTAACATAAACTGTCTAGAATTTCAACATTGGCAAATTGATGTTAGATTGAGTACCAAACAACTAGAGGAGTAAATGAAAAGAAATTTGGCAATACTCATTCAAATTGCAGTAGTTACAGAGAATTTCAGCGGATGATAGGGAAGGCCAATGTGTCTTAAATATAAGAACATATAAAAACCATGAGTCCACACCTAATCTAACGGCTTCAGCTTTAGGGTAAGTTGGTTCGTGACAGTATAGATAACTATTTATTTCTTTGCCTCTATTTGGTTTTCTGTCTTTGTTTCCCTCCTTTACTACCACTATTTTGATTCACATTTCTGTTCACTTTACCATTGTTTCTGTTTGATTAAAGTAATGATCTTCCACTGCTTACTAAATACTTATCCAGTTATACTTGCCCAAAACTCCTTGCAACTGAACACCTTGTTTATATAACCAGTACCAAAGTTTTTTGCCACCCAAGTTCCGGAAGAATTAAAGTGGCAATGAAATTATTTGATATTCTGCATTGGTTCAATATTTGAATATTGCTATTTCTTTGATAGGAGAAACCATACCAACTCAATTTTGTTTCTTTTGATGTCCACTCCACCCAAATTTTGCACTTTAAGTTAAAATTGTATTCGGATGTATTTTTGTGAAAATTCAATTATTTAATTTGGTGTTTATATGTTGGCTTTATTGCAGAAGCAAAGGAAACACTCTCTTTTTGTTACTTCCTTTTCTCTCTCTCTCTAGTGTCGCACAAATGAAGATGTATGTTTCCCCCATTTTTGTTTGTTTTCAAATTAATACACTAATTTCATTTGAACTTTTCTATTATCTATTGGCATATGGTTGATGTTTACTAACTTGGTCATAGCTTAGAGGCCAATGCTGGTGCACTCACAAATTTTGAGGTCCTTGATTTCTTACGAGCTAAAGGAGCTTCAAAGGATCCAACCAGGGTTATTGCCAAAGTGGAGCAGTCTGAATACAAGGTTAGGTTTGCTTTTTCTAATAGATGGCAATAATTTTTTAGTTTTGTTGGTAAATGAATGTCCTGGATATCTAGCAGGTTTATGATTATTTGGTTGACACTGCTGCCTCTGATCAAACAAGAGAGAGCATCAATGAGTTTTTGACTTGTATTAAACGACATGACCTAGCAAAAGCTGAGGTTCTGAACATATTAAACACTAGGCCAACTTCTGAAGTTGAAATATTCCCTGTAAGTATCAATTTAAATTTTCCCATTTATTTTACACTAAACCATTTAGTTAGAAGTTATTAGCTCTGCGATGTGTTTCTGTTATTTGCCTTTAGCTTTGAAGTATGAAGTATTAGGTATTGACTTTTAACTTTTTATGCTGTGATGTAACTTGTAAACTCTAGCAAATAAGCAACACAAAATTCTGACAATTAACAGGTATTATAGCATAATTCCCATTTTTCTTCTCATAACTAATTTGCTCTATCAAAATATAATTTATAAGAAAACTGTTATTCGTAAGATCAGCCAGTTTGGAAACATAGTCCCTCCATTATTAATAACTTGGAATGATAAAAAAAGAAAGAATAGTTAGTCGATCCCCAATTCACATGTTAGGTTTGATAACCAATAGATTTGTATTTTTTTATGAATTCCAGAATTTCTTTTCCAGTGAATCCTGTAATGATATATCAGTTGGAATTGGAAGCACTGAGACCATTAGACTTATATTTAACTTTCTTTGGTCCCAACTTATCCAAAGACCTGTTACTGAATTTTAGAGGGTGAGAAAAATATTGGAAACATACTCTCCATTCTCCATTTATTATGCATACATCAATAAGGAAGTTTTCAGGCACTGGGTCGCCTTTGGTTTGAATACACCAGCTAGTGGTCATGGGTTAATCCTGATGGACCAAATCTACAAGATTTAATCTTTTAAGTTTTCAAATCTCTCTGTTTTGCTACCTTAGTGTGCTTTTACTTACCAGAAGCTTTGCTCATTTAAGGGGGATGATATATTATTAGACATTTTTAGCTTATTATACTCGATAATTTCTAATTAGATGACGGAATAAAATACTTTTACATTTATCAAATATAGTCAAAGTAGACTATATGATTATCTGTACGTGGGGTTTAAAACTTCAAACTAAGATATTAAGGATTAATGAAGTTTCTGGTCTAAAATTTTGGAATTTTGTTCGTTGCTTATAATTTATTTTTTTTGTATAAAAATTACTCCTTCATAAGGAAAAAATAGTTCCGGGAGAGGGTTTATTATTGATGGTTGAAAATAAATGAAAGACTAGAAATGGTCGATTTTTTTTGTAAAGACTGAAATCAAAATCCAAAAGTTTTGAAAGACTACTTTTTTTAGCCCTGTAGCTGATTATCATATTTTTTGTCGAATTTGATTTTGTATATGTAAACTCCTGATTAGTTGTGTTTGTGTAAGAAGTATTGGAATCATCAGGTTTGCTAGTCTGCAATTTTGACTGCATAGAAAGATAGGATTGCTTGAATTTTTAAGTCCAAAATTTAAATGGTTGTGTTATGTTTGATAATAATTTTCTGCGAAGAGAGTATTGTTATCTCTATTTCTAAATCTCAGAGTTGTCCATTCATTTTTGGTAGGACTGGGTTGGGACTGATAATGTGCTTTAAAATTTTTAGTCTATTTCAATAGCTACCCCTACGAAACTGTAATTAAGCAGTTTGTTTACTTTGATTACACAGATCATAGAAAGTTGTGAGGGACGTTTTCCAGATGAAGAGGTGACCGAAATAGTGGAGCTGGTGACGAAAACATTGCCGCCACCTCCCGAAATGAAACAGGAAGAAATTACCAAGGATGACGAAGAAACTGCTACACTGAAAAATGAAAAGGAAGAGATTAGTGAAGATCCAATGGACACCAGATAACATAACAAATTGTCGTGTAAAGGATCCTATAAAATTTTATTCATTTTTAGCTTCAAAATCACATATCCAGAAATTGCCATGTTTATTTCGTTCACATTATTTAATATAAATTTAGACTGTCATCAATTCCTTTTTATTTTACTTGACTTCAAATATATTAATAATATAAATATTTTTATGATTGTTCAATCCTAAATTATAATGCATAGCATGATAATTGCTTAAAAAAATCTTAGTTTATCAATTTTTTTAGCATGTATTATCTACAAACAAGTGAATTAACTTATATTACTCTAATTTAACAATAATCTCCTGTTTGACTTGGGAACATATAATTGTATTATACACATATATATATATATATATATATATTAGTTAAATAAATGTGCTTTCTGTATTAGTATTCACATTCTTATAATATTAAAATAATATAGTTTCAAAGATATATATAATTTTACAGGAATGATATTAAAAAATGTTAAAATAATTATGAGATAGTTATTTTTAAAAAAATTATTTAGTTATTTTAAAATAAAGAAAAACTGTTCAATTACTTATTTTATTAATAAATATATTTTTATTTATTTATTAAAAAATAAAATTATACAACTAAAAATAACATTAAAGAAAATTGTGCAATGATATATCCTTTATACAGTGGTATAAAAGAAAATAAAATTTTATCATCTCTATTCATTTTAATTGGATTGACAAAATCATCATCTATTACCTATATAATATTAACTCTCATGAAAAACATGTCTAAAACCCTAATTAATTGTTCACTCTTTTCAAGTTAATCAGATCTGCAAGTATTTTTCTTCTATAGACAATCTTATTGGAGTGTTGTACTATTGTCAAATTTCAAATAAGGATTTGAACTTTGGATAGTTACAACTGGTGATTTGAGTGTCATCTAAGTTTATAGAAGTATTCCTCTCAAATGAGTTCATAAAAGAGCTAAATTAAAAAGTTATTTAAGATATAATTTAGGCGTGAATTTAGTTTTGATGCTAGAAAATCTCGATTGAAGATAATGTTTGTAATATTTTAATAGTCATTTTTATTCTTCAACTTAATCATTTACTGATATGTTATACAATTTTCATTTTAATAGACACAGATTAGTTTGATTGGAAGATTCAGTGACACGCAGATTATATTTTCAGAAACTTTTGATGAATTACGTTTTCGACCAGAGTCACTATCTATCCTTTACAAAAATTATTCAAACTGTTATTGGATTGTGAGAGTAAAATCTGTTTATAGTTAGTGCTACACAGTAAAAGGAATGTTTTTCTTTCTCTCTACAATTAATTCCACATCTCAATTTAATTTCAACACCACACACTAAATTTGCAATAAACAGAATAATTGTAAAATGCATGTCATTCATCCTCTTAAAATAAATCAGCGACTTACGAAACTACGAGCGCGTCATCATCTTCTTGAACTCTTCGAAATTCACGTTGCCGTCGCCGTCGGCATCCACGTTTCCGATCATTCTCCGGCAGTCACTGAGGGAGCACTTCTCCCCCAACCTCCGCATCACGGAGTGCAGCTCCTTCGCCGAGATCAGCCCGTTCTTGTCCAGATCGTACAGCTCGAACGCCTCCCGAAGCTCCTTCCCGTCGCCGCCGCCTCCGCCGCAGTGAAACTCCCCGAACTCCTTCAAATCAATGTAGCCGTCGCCATTCCGGTCGAGTTCCGCCATCATACGCCGCACCTCCTCCGTGGTAGTTTTCGATCCCAGCGCCGCCATCAGCTCCCTCAGCTCCGAGCACGAGATCTTCCCGTCGCCGTTCTTGTCGAACTTGTTGAAGATCTTGCGCACCTCTTCGTCCATGGCGACACCGAGAGAAGAAAAAACTGAAGAGTTTGGTTGTGGTGACTCACTCGCGCTTTATAGAAAGCGCGGTTGTGCGATTGGATCAGTCACCCAAACGCGTTAAGAAGTTGAGAAGTATTGTGTGAGGTGTTAGCCAAACGCGGTGTTGTTGAGTGTGGCAGAAGCGGTGAAGTAGTTAGTTAATTGAAAGCGAAGGAAGAGTTTTATTAACCACAAGAAGTTGGAACGCGTGGCATGTCCTCGTGGAGTGCACGAGAATCAATATATCATGTCCTTATCATGTTTTATAACAACTTCTGCCCTACATAGATTTTTCTAATAATTTACAAACGCATTTTTTTTAATTAATTACTTGCACTTTTTCCTTTTTAAACACAGAAAACATTGAATTATGATTGAAAAATAAATTTTAAATTTTTATATTCTTAATTGATTTTAAGCAGGAATAATTTTAAATAAAAAAAAAAGTTATACTAATTTTTCACTGGCATGCTTTTGATATAAAAGTATGTAAAAAAAACAATTTAAAAATAATTGGAGGTGAAATAAAAAAAAAATTGGATAGAGTGATGTAAGTTGTGAGTGAAGGATAGGACATGTTGACGGTGATAATGCATAGTGTGATGGTCCACATATTCACACATCACATGCCATCATATGTGATAAAAGTGACCGTACTCATCAAATGTTTATTCATTTCGCGCCAACTAATCAATGGATTTTCTTTAGCAGATGCACCTGTCTTTTGCCGGTTTTTTTTTTTTTCAGAAGTCATGTAATCTTCACATCAAATTTTGATAATTTATATTTGTAAAAATGATTTTAAAATAAAAAATTGTATTTGAAATCATAATTTTAGTTTAAGTTATAACTTTTTTTTCTAGTCGTGTATTATTTGTGATTAAAATAAGGTTGTGTACTATTTGTAATTTTTTTTCTTGATTGTTGTTAAAATCGTGCTACTAAAGTTTTTATTGATTTTTTAAATTGTATATATTACTCTAATGGAAAATGTTTGGATAAGGAGATCATCATATTCCTTGATAATTTCCATATAATTACTTATAACGATTAAGAAAAATCCCTCTCATTGGTGGGACTGTTCTTATTATTATCCAACATATTTTTAATGAAAATGTTACTTTTTATTTTACATTAGTCGTAATATTATCTTATATTAATCACAAAATTTCACATTTATTTGTGTAGAGACATGTAACAAGATAATATGTTATTAAAAAAAGAAAAAAATCAATTAAAAATATAAAAAAAGTTGAATATTTAATGGATCAAGAAAATTTAATAGGACTGAATTGAAAACATTCAAATTTGATGTGAAATTTAATTAAACTCTTGAAAAAAATAAACAACCTTTTATATTTTTTTAAACTATTACATTTGAAAATAAGTCAGTTTTCTTTTGAAAAAAAAAATTCAACAAAGTATCTTAATATTTTGAGTGAGATAATATATTTTTATTCTTATATTTATATTTAGAATAAAATATATTTTATTCAGTTAAATAATAATTAAATAGTCTAAGAATTATTTTAGAAATTAAAAAGTAGATATAAATTTATGATTCTTTACTTAAAAAAATAATCACTCCATCTAGAAAGCATATGATTGTTGAGGTTAGAAGGTGATAACTTTTTGAAGTATTATCTTAAAAAATAAAAGAAATATTTTATAATTTTAAATAAGAATAAATGTATTTTAGGTTCTTATAATTTATAGTTATCGTATTTTCATCTTTATAAACAAACTAATAATTTTCTATTTATTCTAAATTTGTCAACACCACCACCTTGGAACTGAAGTCTTTTTATTGGTTTTTATTCATGGTTGATTATTTTATTTTTTTCTAAGATCTTCTCTCTTTTGCATCTTTTCTTATATACTATTATTTTTAATTTTAAAAGAGTATATGTATATATATTATTTTTTTGTGAGCATATATAATTATAGAGTATTGTGATTACTTAAAAACGACAATTGTTTGTGAGAAACTATACATGTCAACTTCTTTATTATAGCAGGACATTATTGGAGACAAACATGTTCTCATTAATTTACCTGATACAATGCTATCCCACTTCTGAATTAAAATCTCAATAGTATTTAAGCACTTTGTTTCCATTTGTAGAACATGGCTTATAATTCACTCAACTTTAACCTCATTGCATAGGTTCTTCAAAAGAGTAAACTCCAGTTTCAATCTTTGTTTCACCTTTCTTCATTTTGAACTTCAATTTTAAATATTTTAAAAGCTTCTATCGGACTCTTCTCACCATTGCTGCAAATAATCATTTTGCTAAAATGAACAAATATATATCATTAGCTTTATTATGTGTATAAATGCTTCTAAATATACAGTTATGGTATTAATTAATTTAAAACAATTTTTTTTCAATTTCGTTGAAAATATATTTGGACAAGCTTTTTTATGGTCCATTGACAAATCTACCCAGTTTAAACGGAATCTATTAAAAAATTAAAGAAAAAAATTACACACTATTTTTTTTAATTATTTACGTAGAGGAAGGAGAAGATTGTTTGCAATTCAATATTTTTATTCTCTTTCACTTTATTTTTTCTTAATTTTTTTTATCTCTATTTTTGTTCTTACCAAAATGAAAAATGGAAGGTAGATCTCCTAAAATAAATTATTCGTTTTATAGGTCAAGCTTATTAAGGTGATAAGGAGAAAGTTATGTTTAGAAGATTGTCCGACAATCAAATCATAATAACATATAAAAAAAATTAAGAATATATGAGTGTGAGAAGTGATTGATTATTCCATGTAGAATAAATAGTATATTTATAATTTTTTTTAAAATTTAGATTAAAAACTATTATCAAATAATATAATAAGATATAATTGATTATTAAATATTTATTATTTGATCAATTATAATATATCCAAATTATATAATTAGATTTGATTTGAATGAATTAGGGGTGATTTGATTAAATTGCACAAGATTTAATTGGACATAGGCTTTGAGGATACTTTCTGTAAATATATTTAATATATAAACATTTTATTTTCCATCAATCACTGTAAATATGTTTAATATAGAAACACTTTTTTTGGCCATCAATCGTGATAACTTTGAATGGAAACGAGCACAGATATGACGCTCTCTTTTCAGCATCCTCTTCATTCTATCTTTTCTTCGTTGCTTCAAGGAATAGTCCCATCCTTTTCAAACCAACATGTCAATGAGATGGTAACTCAACAACTCCCTTCAAGTGAGAAAAAAAAAACATTACCATTAAATCTTGAAAGGAATATTACATTGAAATTCATTTTGAACATAAGTAGACATGACTTAGTTGGAAAGTGGGATATAATATTTTAACATAAAAAAAACCTTCTCGGCTATTTAGAAAAATTCATCTTATCTAGTTTAGAAAATGTTTCCAATATAAGAGTAAGATTACAATATTCGTTTCTCTCCTTCATCACAAGTTTCATTTATATAAAGAAGAATACTTCTTCATAAAGAAATAGTGAATAATTAATATTTGTCACATTTTTAAGATAACTTGAAAATACTATCGTCAATTTTCTAGGTTGAATTTCAAAGTTTTTAAGAGATATATAATTCCAAGACTTTAGAATGTTAATTGAATTTACTGAATAGATCAATTACCAATATTCATTAGTCATGATCTCGTGTTGCTTAAGAAGAAACTCCTAACAAACATATAAGGATAAAGATTAAACATATAAGGATAAAGATCTCTAACCTAATGAGTTGGAACGGGTGAAAGTTGTATCACAAGTGAGAGTGCAATTATTTTAATATTTTATTTTTCTAATTTAGAAAAAAAAAGTTATATGAAAAGGGAGAAGAATAAAATAAGAAAAATATCGTTGATAAATTTTTTAAAAAAAAGAGTAATGTAATATAAAGATACTTTGATCTTTTAATATATAATCTAGCCTATCTTTTTATTTTTCTCTTAGAATATGTGGGAACACATTTGGACATGAGTCTCACATACTTTCTTTTACTTTTATGTTAAACTGAAAGGTGAAAGTTAAGCATAATATTCCTTTCCTTCTTTTGGTTTTGTTTTCAACCCAATTATAGATACTCTAAAATTTAATGTAAGAGATAAAAAAAAAGAGTGTAAAGGATCGGGGAACATATTTGAAAAGACAGAGTCACTGGTGTTATATTATATATTTGAAAATATAGACACTTAAATTCCACAAAAATGATAAAAGAGGAGAATGGGAGTTAGCCATTCCAAGTATTATGAATTTGTGGTTTGTTACTTGGGGGACAAAGAATAAAGCAAATCCCTGAAGAGGGAGCAATGCACATTTGACAAAGTGACTAAATTTAGCAAAACACTTTCAACCATTCACATTAGAAAAAAAATGAATTTGGCCAAGTTTGGTAAACAAGTTGTGAATTATGTTATCTTGGTAATTAGGCATTAGTGTCAATAATAAGTAAACCCCATGTACTAAAGATGGCATAACCTTACCCAAACTCTTAGGCCTTTAACCTCTCAATTTCCGTTTTAAGTGAAACACCAAAACCACAAAGAAACTCATTCTTTTAGGTAATACAAACCAAACATTCCATAATGGCTGATGATGATCCACAAGATGTAGCTGATAGGGAACGCATTTTCAAGCATTTTGATTCCAATGGTGATGGCCAAATCAGTTCACAAGAGCTTGGTGAAGCCCTTAAAGCACTTGGATCAGTGACCCCAGATGAAGTGCAACGGATGATGGATGAAATTGACACAGATGGTGATGGCTTCATTTCACATCAAGAGTTCACAGATTTTGCACGAGCCAACCGTGGTCTAGTGAGGGATGTAGCCAAGATTTTTTAAGTTCTTCCCACATAATATTTACAACACACAATCATTGTCAATGTGTGTTCATCATTTATATATACGATGTAACAATGGTAGGTTCATGATGTTAGCCTCTCTGGGGTTGACCTAATGCCTTTGTTGTATAGTGTCATGTCTTGCGATAAACTTAATCTGATTGCTTTCACATGTTCATTATTATAAAGCAAGGTCCTTGACATTAAGTTAGAGGCAGTTGAGATGCTCTATTCTCAATAGGGACCTGCTTCAATACCAAACACCAGAAGTTATGTAAATCAAAATCTTAATTCTTAAGGTTGCAGCTAGACACGACACATCTTTTTCTTTCTTTCTTGACATAACTTAAGAACTTGTATAAAAGATAAAATAAATGTACAGAGCTATATACATCAAACTATACATTACGTGTTCATCTTCGTGTATTCTTAATGTATTCCCTGTCTTGTTTTTTTTCTTTTACTTGTTGAGGTGCATTATGAATTAGGTGAGAAGTAGAATCTGAATAGGGTCTTCTCAAAATGGAAACTCCTAGACGCCTACGCCCATCATTGAAAATGTCATTGAAAATGAAGGCTGTTTACCATCCCACACTTTTCACTATCATATTGGTGTAGAATAATTACCAATTTTACTAATAACTATGTTAGAGAACCTATGACAGTTGAATATCTACTAGTTTTACTAATAACTAAAATACGTTCCAGAACCTCAACAACCAACCACCTACAACGAAGTGATACAAAAACATATTTGTAAGAAAGGTTTAGATGAAATTAAAAATCCTAAAATTTCCCAACTTGAATTGAACATGATTCACAAACATGAATGAAAATCTATAAGGTTCCCTTTGTGAAAAGGGAAAGGTAAAAGGAAAAGGAAAGTATCTACACACAATCATCATCTAAGCTCCTATTTCTATTTACATTTTCAACTCGCTCACATCTAAACTTTAGCACTCTTAATCACAAACATAGCAAAAAGTAAAAGGTTATTGAAGGGTTGTCAACATGTTTTATCGACCATAGAGATAGTCATCATCCTCAAACTCTGCAACTCCTAGCATTGCTAAAGCCAAGTGACTTTTCATCTCATTATTTGTTTGTTCTAACTGAGAATAACAATCAATCACGCAACCATTTCCAAGAAAACTGGATTTCTTTCTTTTAGACAAAAGAGGCTCTTCTTCACCCTTCAGTATTGCAATAATCTCACGTATGCCAGGTCTCCGAGATTCTTCATTGGTGACACAGGCACCTGCTGCTTCAATCATTCTACCCATTTGATTTGAGAATCTCAGACTGCACTTGAGTTGAGGATCAAGCAACTCTTCAATGGCACCTTTCCCTTTCTGTAGAAAAGGTTTGGCCTGCAAATGAATTTTGGATTGGACGTGTGTTAACAAGACCATATCAATTCCATATTACTGTTCTTAACTTTCCATTTATCCACCAAGAAGAAGATATTAATTAAAGTATATATCTAAACTATTAAGATGCATTACAAATCTAGCTATAATGTTTTGCAGTTTACATGTATCTCAAGTAAGTTTGATTACAGAAGCAGATAAAATAAACAATGTTCAATTAAATTTTGTTTTGCATAGGAGTACACATTAGGTACACAATGTTCTGTCACCTAGAAGCAATGAAGTAAGGTGAAATTGATACTATTGATTTATCGCTTTGATGTACAAAAAAAAGGCAGTAGATTAAGCTAAAGAAGATTTTTGCTACTAGGAATCCCTTGTATAACCACAAAAGGAATAAATTCAACCATCATGATATCATGAAAAAATAAGGCAATTTCGCAAGAATTAATAGAATAACTCACCCATAAGACCAAGTTTTCTTCTCCTGAAGGTCTTCTTGCCTCAATTGGCTTCCGGCCAGTAATGAGTTCCAGTAAAACCACTCCAAAAGCATATACATCAGTCTTATCCGATACTTTCCCATGTTGAAAATACTCAGGAGCCAAATATCTGCAGGGAAAGCAGAGGCATAGAAGTTTTATTTCAGCTAATCTTAACATGAAAAGAAATTATACACAGAAATAATATTTTTGCAGAATCAATATAAAAAGGCTGAAGTTTGTACCCAAATGTTCCTTTGACGGTTTTGCAAAGGAAAGGAACTGAAGGTGCAGAAGTCCATGTAGCTAATCCGAAATCACATAGCTACAATTTAACAAAAACAATCAGAATGACTTGCATCAAGCCCATACGAGACAGATTTTACATTACATAACCACAGTCTACGATTGATTCACGAGAAAATGTCTCACCTTGGGAGTCTTCCTTGAAGAAAGCAGAATGTTTGAGGGCTTAATGTCTCTGTGCACAACACATCTTTCAGTTCCACTGTGAAGATAAGCCACAGCTTCAGCAATCCCGATTGCAACTTTGTACCTCACAGACCACGGAAGAGGTGAACTACCCTTCTTCCTTCCTGCAAAACAGACATGCGAGAATCAGTGAAATTCAAAACCTCATAACAGAAAAAGCAGGTAAATTCTGAAAAATGAATACCATGCAAGTGGCGCTCCAGACTGCCCCCTGAGACATACTTGTACACCAGAAACAAACCCTCCTCGGGATCAATACAAAACCCCACAAGGGGCACAACATTTGAACTGTGAAGAGAACTAGCAATCATCAATTCTCTACAGAAGGCCTTGGCAGATTCCTTGTCTTCCTTGTCCAACCGTTTGATTGCCACGGCAGTCCTCAAAAGGCCAACTCTCCCCCTAAAAACACAGCTCAACGCCCCTCTCCCCAACACCCTCCCTACATACACCAGAACAGAGAAACAAATCATGATCTCACACAAACCAATCAACTTTCAACAAAAAACAATAACAAACACTCAAAGCACAAATATAAAAAACGTTAATAATGTCTTTAATACAAGAACAAATTCCCCAATTTCGACTTTAGTCTTGACTTTTAAGATGAATAGTTTCTTCACTATATATTTTTTTATGAAACTCAAACTTTAGTTCTAAAACATTAACCTTTTCTTTCCACCACGATTTAGATATTTTGAAAAACAATCAGAAATTAAAACCAAAATTTAGTACTTTTTACCAGGACTAAAGTCTTCATTAACCAAAATATGAGAAAGAAAGAAAGAAACTTACCCTTGGAGAAATTCCTAGTAGCAGAGAGAATTTCACCATAGCAGAACCTGATCAAGGAGTGAGCCACAGGGGATATGCTCTTCTCCAAGGACTCCATTCTCCTCCATTTGATTTCCTTGGCGCGAGATTCACTCACCCCATTGTCCAAATTCACCATCAAAACGGTCGCAGCACTGGAAGAACTCATGTTGAGGGACTCCAGCTCAACCTGAGAACAGAAACTGAACCTGAAAGAGGAGTGAACCGATTGAGGGTCAGCATTGGACAATTCTGCTCCACACCCACCGGACTCCGCGAGCAACCACGCCTTGTTGTGTTCCAAATTCGTCTTCTTGCCGTCGCCCAGGCCCCTCTCGGAGCTCCTCCGGCGTCGGGAAGGGTTGGCCACACAGGCGAGACCGTATTCCCAGATCATTTTTCTGATAAAGGTTCTGAATTTGAGCTTATTGTAGTCACAGTAGTGATCTACAACTAATGGGGAAGAGGTTGGGGCATTGGAAAGGTCCCTGGAATCAGTGCAGGGGCCTTGGGAGAAACCCATTATGAAGTAGATCCCAACAATAAGCACAGAAACCCAGAAAAGCAAAATGGGGTAGAGAGAAAGAAAAAGAGAGAGCAAAAAAGAAGAAGCAATGAAAAATAAAAAATTGGACTGAAAAAGGTTAAGGGTGCTTTGCTTGTGGGGTGGGACAGAATTTTTAAAAGATGGAGAAATCGAAAGGAGGCATGGCTGTCTGTGAGTATAAATAATTGGAGCCTGCTGCTGCAGAGTGGGAGAAGGTAAAAAAAATATTTAAACACCAGTGACTCACACAACAATCTTCTTTTGTTCTTCGTTTTAGTAGTTTCTGCAATTATAAATTAAATAAAAAATATTTTAATTCTCTTTTTTTCTTTTTAATCTAGCAACTAAAATTAAATTACTTCTTAGAATGATTACATTATAATAAATAAAGAATAATTCTTTTAGTTTCATTCTTTTTAAGGTTTAATTCAAGGCATCTTATAATATAAAGATGCATCTTGAGCGGTAAATTAACATGTGTGAGCTTATTATTTATGGTAGTTTTATTCTATAATTAAATAGACATAGAGTTGTATTTAATAAATAATAATAGTAAGTCATATAATAAAATGTAAAGTATTTAATAGATAATAAAAATAATAATAATAAATATTAAGATATTGTATTGGGTAGGTTTGGAAAGGGAATCGTGTGGTTTGAAGGACTGAAGAAGACGGGGAACCCACAGGAGGACAGCATCCTTTAGTTGTTAGGGACAAGACTCTAATGAAGTTAGAATAATCCTTTCACATGATGTTCCTGTTCTTTAACTTATCTCATAATAATAATAATAATTACACATTTATTTCAACTTTTTACGATGTATTTTTTAAAACTAGACTGAATACGGAGCGTTTGGTTTAATTTATTTAACAAATTAATTTTCTTAAACAAATTATTTTGTCATAAATGTGTAAATAACTCTGATTTATGTTTAAATATTTTTCTTTTTACGCACTTTAAAAAAAAGTTATAATTATTAGACTATATTCATGACCGTATTTCAAGTTTTGGATTTATTAGAAATTAACTTTTATATATTAATGTTACCATGTATCTGTTATAACATTGACAATATTCAGAAAAAAAACTCGTATTTCAAATATTTTTAATGAACAAATTGAATACAATTATATCCGTTCTATTTTAAAATATTTTTAGCGATGAATAAAAATTATAAATATGTATTCTTCCTTTTTATTTGACATTTTTTTGTTAACTATACTTCATGATAAAACATGTTATTAACCTTTCTATAGTCCATACACGAGAAGATATAACTTTTGGTATGTTGTTTTTAATTTATCTTTTTTTAATCAATAAATTGAAACATAAATTTATAAAAAAAAATCCAGAATGTATTGAAAAACACAGCAAAATACAATAGTACCATTTATTTTAATAAAAAACCTTCAACTTTTAATTTTTTAAATAAGAGTGTTAAGAATACTGATTAACACTTACCGAAAAATATTATTAATTTATTTTACCATAATTTTAATAAGAAAATTCATTATTAAAATCAATATTCTCTTATCTCCTTAATTAATAGTTTAGAATAATAGTTGAAATTTTTAAAAGAAAATTCTGAAAAATAAACCGGTTTTACAAATCCATTCTTTTTGTTTATTATATTTTTTAACATTTTTCTTTCCAAATAAAATAATTATCTTGAAATTACATTTTTAGTATATTTGTTCAAACAAAAAATAATTAAATTATAATTAATCGTGAATATATAATTTGAGTGTCAAAATAAACTTCTCCTTTAATTTTTCAGAGTTATTCTCAACACATTTTGAAACAATTTAATGCACGTGGACTTAGACTATTATGCGAGAAGAAAGAGTAGTGCTATTAATTAGGCAATAGTTAAGATTTTGCCTTTTCCAATGAAAAGAGATTTTGCCTTTTCCAAATTGAGATGACCACTTACTCTCCTTGTAATCATTTTGCTTTACTCGTTCTATGTTTCTTTAAATATTTTAATTTACTTAACATATTATGTATTTTAAATGATTATTTCAATTATTACCAATCCAAGCACAATAATAAATGGTAGTATTGTTTAAGTAAAAATATTTGTTTACATTGAAATAGTGATATAATTTAAAATACAAGTGTAGAGGAAATATAGGAGGGGAAAGAAACTAAAAAACATGGTGAGAATGACATAACGGTGACACGTGTGGAAGAGTATGTTGTCTCCTAATAAAACAACCTCCATGGTTTGTCTTTTCGCATGAAAACAATATGATCTGGTTTAGAAAAAATGCAGAGAATGATTTGAAAATGTTTGGTGCAGCCATGTAAAGGCATCTGATAAGCCATCAAACATGTTCTTTCAGTCCTCAAAGTTTTAAAATTTCTTCACCATGGATAAAGAGGTTCTCTTCAAGGGTTTCGAGGAGGAGTAGTGTCAACCCTATGAGCCAGTTTTATGGGGTTGAGTTAGGCTTAAAGTCCACTTCGTAATATGGTATCAAAGCCATTTTGAGCCTATCCTAGCGAGTATTTGTTGGGCTTATCAGGCCACCCGCTATCGGGCCGCTATCGGACCACCCAAAATATATAATCTCACGCACGAGTTGGCAGTCTCGGCGTGAGGGAGTGTGTTGGAGATCCCACATCGACTAGAGATTAGAGCCTTTTATTGTATATAAGTGGGTGCAAGTCTCACCTTATTGAGCTGGTTTTATGGGGTTGAGTTAGGCTTAAAGTTCACTTTGTAACAAAGGTGACGATTCTATAATTTATCTTTTTTGAGATTTTACTTCGATCCTAGATTAAGACATTTCATTGTATATAAGTGGGTGCAAACCTTATCTTATGAATCGGTTTTATGGAAGCTCTCACTCTCAACGTGATGGGGTGTTGTCGATCCCACGACTATAGATTAAGACATTTTATTGTATATAGGTAGGTGCAAAGCTCACCTTATAAGCTAGTTTTATGAAGTTGAGTTAGACTTAAAGTCTATTTGTAATACTTTTCCTCCTATCTTTTTTTTTTCCTATAAATGTTCATTCCTTCTTTGCCTTTCCCAAATGTATGCATTGCATTAGGTTTTAAAAAAATCACTGAAATAGTGACCAAAATAGACAAGATCTGAACTTTCACTAAGAGAATCAGCAAGATCTGCACCACTCATCCATCCCAATTCAAAAATTAAAATCTCAGTTTAATATGTATTTTTATTTTATTATTAGTGATTATGAATTATTCTTTAACTTTTTTTTCTTATATGGCATCATACGAAAAGGAAAATAATTTGGTATAGCCCACAAACCTTCTACATAATACATAATACGTGGAAGACAACAATAAAGTTCTTATTAACTTGATTGACTCAATTGGACTTTTGAAGAAAAGATTATGTTTCAAAATGATTGAAATAAGATGTGCACTAATATTTTGGGGTTGCATGTTTTTGTTTATTAGACTTAGTTGTAATTTATTCTTTCTTCTCTATAAATTTTATTAGAAGATAACCTTTTACATTAGATTTTAAAAAAATGCTTAAATCGGTTAACAGATTCTCATATTGGATTTGTGGACATCGCATATGTAAATTTCATAAGCTATAAATTTAATTACATAGCAACAGATTTAATTGTAACTTCGATGATTGCATTCTAAATGAAGAATGCTGAGAAGGTTTGTCAAAATAAAAACTTTTTAGTGTATAAATTATCGTTATTATGAATTATTTTTTTGCAATAATAAATGTCTCAATATCAATATTATATATATATATACACATATATAAATAAAGATAATATATATTTTATGCATCCTCTACCCTTAATACATAATATTTTTTAAAAGATACAAGTTTATTACTTAAAAAAAATAAAAAATCAATCACAATAATCCTGATATTCATAAGAACATTATCATGTCAAACTATTAAATATATAAAAAAAAACCTCATTTGCAAAATCAAGGGGCAAGGAGTGTTTAATATTATAGTATCATTTTTAAATTGTTGGTTGCTGATTGGGGAAGGGACAAAAAGTGGCAGAACGTGGGAGAAAACATTAAAATATAATGCTAATATTTTGACAAAGATTCGTCAATGCTTTTCTCAATGGAAATGGATACATGAACCTTATATATATATATATATATATATATATATATATATATATATATATATATATATATATAATGTTAACAATTACCGGTTGAAATACAGTTTATAACTTTGAGATAATTTTAAATTTTAAGAAAATATTAATTTTCTTTCTAGTTATAATTTATTATACTTGTTAACCTATCAACACTCTATATTCTCTTTATTCTTTTTCCATTTTCTTTCAATATATACATTAATTAGTTATTCATTTGTCCTATAATGTTGGACCCTTTTTTGAATAATATCTCAACAAGTTATAAAGCAAATACTGTATTCAGTATTCTGATACTGTGAAGAAAATCTCAAGCCCCTTTAAAAAAATAGATATAGATGACATGTAGTTTACAACCAAAATAAAACAAATCTTTATGTTTGTTTTTTTCTTCTGTATTTTTTAATTTTTACATCTGTTGCATCACAAGCTTCCTATTGTTTATTCTTTCAATTCATTTTTTTTTATCTTGATGTACTACTATATTCTAACTTCTTTATAATTAGTTATCCAAACATTTGTATTTATTCTGATGCATATATTATGTTTAATTATTTATTTGGTATTTTACAATTTTCACATATTAAACTTTACACTTTTGAAACTTGTAGTTTTAATTTTCATACATATAAACAGTGGAATGAAAATTAATTTTATTTAGTTAATATGAAAAATATCTTGTATTTTTTTATCGATAATAAAAAATATAATAAATGAGAGTATTTGAGGGATACCCAACCCTATTACATATATACAAAAAAATACCTAAAGAACCAAAATCGGAACCATATAGGAAAATATTTCTCATGAGATCCTCGTGAACCTAAAGGTTCCTAACATAAAGAGAGGTGGTTCTCAACAAAGATATAAAATTTGTATGAAACTGGTATCCGCAAAATACAACTAAAGAACAATGATTTGAATAACCGTTGTTATTTGACGTTCTACATTAACCACTCAAACCTTATACTTTGATTCTTTACACTATAGTCTTGTTTACCAATTTAAATTATGCTTCATTCTTAAAATTCTTGTGACCGCCCTTAACTACTGTTACCTGCATTATGCGTTGATCCTAAGGAGCTTCCAAAAAAGTTTTTATCTAGACTTGAGAGCATGGTGTTTTAATTTAACAATTGAATACATACGATATGATTTAAACACCAATTAAAATATAAAAAAAATACTAAGGAATATTTAGCTAGTCCAAATCCAAAAATTTATGAATTTATTATCAATTTAACTATTTTTTCTTATTTATATGAATTTAAATAAGACTTTTTTATTTCCATTTTTCAATCTCATTTATTTATCAAAATTGATTTTTGTAGATAAAGACTAAAGTCATATGATGTAAAAATATGAGTTTGAATCTGAGTATGAGTTGATAAAAGAAATGGTGTTGGTGAATAATTTTATAAACCAAAAGGGGTGCCCTGTGTTTGGTGAACCTCTAACACAATGAATAGATTCAGGTATGGCATGGTCGGTCACTAAGGAGTTTTCAAGACTTTAGAATGGTCAAAACAATGCAAACACATCATACATGAGAGAGAAACCTACCAACACCATCAATAATAACGACAATCATAATAATATTAAAAATTAATCCACTATCACTATCTGCAATACCAACTTTCTCAAATATTATATATTCACCAAAGTTTCCATGCCCATGGGACATTATTTAAAATGATTCTCACAGTTGTTTATACAAATAAATAAAGGGCATGGAGCTATGTGTTTTATCTATTGTTTTTAAAAATATATACACTATGAGTAAATTTTATTAACGCGTCAAAATATTAGATGCACCCTTTTTTTTTCTTTTAAAAAGATCAATATTAATTAATTCACCATGCATGTCTTTAAATTCTACGTGAATAAGAGGCAATATAATGTAAGCATTAATTAAGAGAAAAATTGGATAATTAAAAGAATATTAATTAGTAATACAGAGTTGTTTACCTGACATGCTCTCTAAATTTGAGGTTGGAAATCATTAGGTAGGGCTTGCCATTTTTGGAGGAACACATGACCCACTTTTGAAATGTTGTGTACATTTTTTAGGTTACCTTTTCTGTCTATATTTTTCTTTGAATTGGTGATAAATGTCAAATGTAGTGTTCTAACATATACGAGAATGTAACAAAAAATCATGTTCTTGAACGTAATGTGCTGCCTGGTCTCCTTACACGCATAATTTTAATTGAAAATACTTTTGCATTAACTATTCCACGAATGAGCACGCAAATCATCTGAAGTACAAATTTATTTTCGTTATGATGAATATTTAGGATGACTTACAACTCTTCTAAGTGTGTTTGGTGATATGTAAAAGAGAAATTTTTAGATGATATGTAAATTTTATACATTAACTTCAAACTAACACAAAAACATAATTAAAATACTATTGAAATTTCTATGTCAATTAAATCAAACTTAAATTTTATTTTATGCATTAATATGATCATTTATAATACTTATACAAGATAAAATTAGGTTAGTGTAGAATTAATTAATATTCTTTTGGATGATAAAGAAGTTAGTTGGGAAGGGGGAACGCGTAGTGGATAAATGGTTTTGAAGGGATGACGAACAACTTGATTTTAATGTGAAATATGCATATAATTCTTTAAAGAAAGATGTACGAGGTGGAGATTGGACCTTTTTTAGAGGTTTTAGAAGATAAAGACCCTCCCATTTCTACAAGTTACAACTTGAAGGGTATTGCAAAATAGTATAACAACAAAGGATAATCTGATGAGGCGAGGAGTAATCTTGGTAACTGGGTTGTTTGTCAGCGAATCGCTATGATGCTAAGGTACACTTCATGTTGTTTTGTCCTTGATATGTGAATGTTTTGTTGTCCAGAATTTGGGGGGAGGGGGGATTGCAATTGTGAGTGAAATTTGGAAACATAGAAATAAGTGTGTTTTTAAGAATGGAATAGTTGATTATATAGAGATTTTTGCAATGGCACAAAGAAAACTTTGGACATAGATTACTTGTAAAGAAAAACATGTAGAACCCAAAAATTATTCTAAATGGTGCATGAAACCAATGGTTTGTATGAAATATGTTAAATAGTAGTGTTTCATTTATATTGGCTTTGTATAGCTAACTCCTTGCTTTCTGAAGGAAGAAGTTGTGTGATTTGCAGGTTAGGGATGTAAGCAGGCAGGAGCATATGTACATACTTTAGAATAAAGTGGATCTAAGGAGAAGCAGCGTCTAAAGCTTAGGCATATTGTTAGAGGGAATGCAAACGGTAAGAGCTAAGTGACAAAGTGATTCTTATGCATAATTGAGTATGTGGTGAATTCATGTCTAGAGATAAATGTAAAGGGGGTTTTTAAAGTTGTCCTCAATCAGGTGGTTTTATATGTTTTTTGGTGTATATATTCCCTTCAACTTATGTTAAGGGTGGACTTCATTGGCTCTTCTGATTTTGGGTAAGGGATTGTAGGTGTTGGTTTTTTGGTCTCTTTTTGGAACATAGCAGGTTGCATATACTGGATGTTTGGGATAGGTAAAGGTATGCCATCCTACCTCTTTCTTTTTCTATTATATATAAAGATTGGATCACCCCTTAAGTGATTCATATTTATTTATTATTTTTTATTGATAAAAAAAATACAAGATAGAAGGAAATGTCATATTTTTTTTTAAACTAAAACTATCTTATACATAATTTGAAAATAAAAATTTAAAGAAATTATATAAAAAAAATACTATAAACTAACTTATGCATAAAATAATCTTAAGCAATACAAAATTATTATTATTTATTTTCACTTTTTTATTTGTAAGTATTTATGAATAAACTCATTAAAAAAATGCCTACATTGTAGAATTCACAAACAATCAACTTAAAATGTCTTTCCTAAAACATTATATCAGGTTTGTTTGATAGACGTAGATACATAAAGAGTTTTGTTAACACTAATCTAAATTTTAGTTTACTCTTATTAGTGGCACGCACCATTTTTTTTGTTATTAATGCGTTTGTCACATTGCATATAGTTCATAGCTTTCACATAAATAAGATCATAGCACATTTTTGTGTATACTCTCTCAATTTTTGCATACTATAATTTATCATCTAAAAAAGAGCATTAATTCTATTAGTAGTGTACAAGTGAACAGGGACAGAACCAGAAAAAAATAAAATTTATCTAATTATTATACATACAATAAATTAATATTTTCATAATTATATATTATAGGGGATAAATTGAACAGTATTCTTTTAAAATAAGATTACATTAGTTTCATTTGTTACTAATATTCGTAACTATATTATGATAATCATAATTTGTTACGAAAGACCTATATCAATTATGTTCCAAAAATTCACCACATCTATCCAAAGAAATGAATGTGGAAAATTCACTAAATCAAAATATATAATTTTTAAAAAAACTATAGCATTAAAATGTTTAATTATATATCATATATATAATATATTTAATTGATAAAAGTTAGTAAAAAATCTTAATTTTCAAAAAAATTAAATCAATATTATAACATTTAAATAGTAATAAAAAATAGAAAGGGAAATAAAATATGAAATAAAAAACAGATTACACTTGCATATTTTATCTAGAAAATACATCTTCGTAGTCAAAAGTATATAAAAGAAAAAACAATCTGAAGAAAAATATCACTTTATTCCTAATAAAGTTATAAAAATAAATAAATTTAAAAAAGGAAAAAGAAAAAAACTCTGCGAACTATTTTTATATTTCTTTCCCCTTTTTTAAGAAAATGTAATGTGCATTTGACCTTCAACATGTTTTTAAGAACCAATAATTGTTAATCACAGTATAGCCAAATTCATGAAAGTTTGAATAATTTGGAAACAGATGTTTATGAAATGATATGCAAGCACTACAGTGACCGAGTCATTTTGGTTCTCTTTGTCTTCTTACAATGAAAGTAAGTTAGTTATTATCTTTCTTATTGTCGGGGTTTATTTTGTGAAGGACACTTATATTATATATCTTACGAAGCAAACAATTTAGGTTTGGTAATGTTTCATTTTCCTTACTCTTCTGAGGTTAAGAAAATCTTGTAAATATAATGTCAATGTGTACTACCGTATACAAACATAATTTTAGATGTTTCAACAAACTAATTAGTACAAATAATAATTACTACAACAACCCCTCCCCTAAAAATAAATTATGAAAATACAAAATTATACCAACATAAACCGGGTATGAGTAAGATGACTATTGTACTACAGGATAACTGAGAAGGCAGAATGACTTTCTTAATCCAAACACCGTTTGTAAATTCACAATTAACCATAATTAAACCAGTTTAGTTGTAAATGGTGATCAAGACACGATTGGAATCTTTTTTGGACCCACGAGTAGGTCCATGACGGCTGAGGTCCATTCAAAAGGTATAAATAACAGAGAAAGTCAAGCGATAGAGGTAATTTTTTTCTCTAGACTCACTTGCACATTGTACTATGACTAACTTGATCGTCGGAGTGTCTTTGTAGATTCCCCCCACTCATTCGGCGAAAGGAAGAACCAAGCAGAGACCATCGCGCCTGGAGGTCGTGAAGACCGAAAACAGAAGACAAAATAGTCTATCTAAATATAATAAAAAATAATGAAATTTAAATTTGTTTTTCGATTTTAGGTACAGTAACAATATTTCCAACTCAGTCCTATAAAACTTAAATCCCTTTATAAATGCTTTTAAAAGTGCATCCAAAACCATCAATTAAATTTATTAGGTGTAACATTTGGACATTGATTAGGTGGTCATAGTAAAAAAATGTCATGTTGAACCAGGCTTTTGCTGTTATGCAATAATGTTGCCTAAAGAAGGTTTTCAATAATACACAACCCCATATATCCAATCCAATACAGTGTTTATGAGCCGGAATTAGCTGGAATTCCATTAACATTATCATGTCAAACCATCTCAACAATGTTTCTTAGAATATTCATTTTCAACCTCATGTTCATGCTGCAAGTGAACTCTAGAAAATTTGTGAGATTAGACTTTGTGTTTTTCACCAATTTTACATTGTGTATCCAACTTTTGATTCAGTGAATATAATGTAGATGAAGTCTATTCTTCTATGTGATTCAGTGATATGAATTTGAAATGATGTCTAAAATTGAAATGCAAATCTTAACTAAAACTTAATTGTTATTTCTTATGAAAGTCTGTTTGTGAGGGAGTTGCAGTTATATGGTGAAGAGTCAAATCAACCCCTAATCTCTGCTAAGAGACTCCAAGCTGTATACACTTACATATAGTTATATTTGAGGTCATATTTTAGCTGGTGTTAGGCTTTAGCTTTAGCCAACCTAACATAATATTTCTGCAGAAAAGATAGATCAGCAACCATTCATTAAAACCTGTTCTCAACCATGAAAATCCCCTCGTTTAAAAATGTTGTTAAAGGTTTTAATTGTTGTAATATTCTGGGCTCTAACGTGCTCCAAAATTCTTAATTAATTAACAGGTTTCTTCCATAAAATGGTCAATTACGTCTAAAAAGTTGTATCTAATAGTTAAAATGATTCTTAAGAACCATTCAAATATTTTAGTAGTAAAAAATATCCAGTAAGTTGCTAGATTATGTCACAGTTTACTTTTAAACCTTTATCAATGAAATTAAAATTTTAATTTATTAAATTGAGATAAAATAGTACCATCAATTAATTAAGAATGTATTGAGATGATAATGTGAGTTATTGGGGTAATTTTACACATTCATTCTACAATTGCATTTAGAATTCACGAGCTTGTAAGATGAAGGGAGATGTTGGACAAATTGTTAGAGAAGAAATGTCTTATGTATGGTATATTCATGCCTCGAGGACGAGAATGTGGTAAATGATATGTAGATATAATGCTACTGCAAAAATCATACTCTAATTTTTTTGTTAAAATTAATACAAGGGGTTTAACTCCTCAACCCAAAACCTAGTCTATTATATAGCAGAATATCATGGTTGAAATATTATATCAGCTACTTCATTTTATTGAATGTAATATTCTTAGTATTGAAACCTTTTTAAACACAAACGTGCAAAATGATTTCACTTTGTTTAGGGTTCATTGACATAACTCACTCATATATCAGTATTTGGTTTGCTCCTTAATTCAATTGCACCTTACTTAACTCAAATCTCAGAGAAAACACCAATTGTCAGTACTTGAGAAAAGTGTAATTCAAAAGACTAGTCTATTAGGTAGGAAAGCTTCAAAGTATATCATATCAAGTAATTCATACTCAATATGAAATTCCAAACATTGTTAGCCTCGACTTCCCCCTGCTACTTTACTTTATCAACACTAATATACTGATAATACTTTTTTCACTCCTCTATCAGTATTCTATTTGCAACTTAATACAACCTACAACTCTTTCTTGTAACTCAACTTTCAATGAAAAACTTAAATTAAATTGTTGGAATTTAAGCATAGAAGAGAATTCAACCAAACAAACTAGTTTATTAAATACAAGAACCTCAAGGCTTTAAGGCCTAGTCATGTAGTGAGATGTCTAATCAAAATAAGGCCAAAGCATGTACTCATATCTATTCAAAATAATGGTACTTAGATACCAAACACCTCTTAACAAAGTAAATGTGCGATTAGACCACATATCACTTCCAATTTACTACCATCAATTTTGGTATATAGCCTTCAACTAGCTTGATTTCATATAAACGATCGAACTAAAGGTACCATTAGACCACATATCACTTCCAATTTACTACTATCAGCTTTGGCATATAGATGCTGTGATTATAATCTGAGATAAAATAGTAAACAAAATTACACCAATTGTCTAATAATTAACAACGGGTAGATCTCAAGTTTTCAAGCAGGATTGCTAAGAAGAAACTTGAGTTAAATCTAAAAATAAACTACTTCTTAGCGAGTTAAAGATCTTTCAAACTCGGCTAATTCTAAATACACTGAATAATTGATGACCCTTACCCTTGCTTACAAACAAGTGCAGACACCAGATACCTCCATAGACCAGAACTCAGACTTAAGGAGTGCTCGTTGAAACCTCTAGATAGAATCATGTATAGAAACTAAAGGTCTATAAAATTTTGGAATAAAATGCTAATCCACTGTATATCAAGTAATATTTTTTTTTTATTTAGATCAAATCAGAAACAAATTAAATAAGAAATTGAGATCGGTAAAAATAGATAAATCCTTTTTCTTTTATAATATTTACCAGAAACAATAAATCTATATGAACTTCATCCACTTTAACCTTATAAAGCAATTCTACAAGGATCTTTTGCAGTAACAATATACAAAGATGATACATGCCATAGCCTACAACTTGCTCAGCATAATCATAGCATCACCTTAAACAATAACTACTTCAAAATTTCCCCCTCTCTAGCAGATAAAGCTAAACAGTCAACTTTGATACTAATATTAAGCTACACAAGTTTAGCAAATTCCAAACCACTTATTGAGATTTGCACTTTCTCAAAAGTTCTTCATACACAAATTCCTTTCTTTCCTTGACAAGGGTTTGTCTCAGTTTTGACAGGGCTGAAGAGGACAACCTGATTCCTCTTCCAATCATATCCTCAGCGTACTTAACCGCCTCCGGAACCCTATTCAAATCACAAAGCCCCACAACCAGAAAATTCGCTGTCCGTTCCAAATCATTCTGATAATTCTCAACCAAACACTTCCAAACCTTCATCGCCAAAAGAGGCTCCCCACCATCCACATAAGCCTTAACCGCCGCATCACAGTTATCCTGATCCGGTACAAACTCGTTCTTCACCATCTCAGAAAACACTGCAGATGCCTCCCTCAACTTCCTCCCCTTGATCAAGAACTTGAACAGCAAATTATAAGTCACCACATCAGGAAATGCCCCTCGGTAAACCATCTCATCAAGCATCCTCCTCGCAGCATCAGTATCACCACAATAACAAAGCAAAGCAATCATCAAATTGTACATCTCCGTGGAGGGCTGCAACACCCTCCCCACCTCCACCAACACCTCCCAGAAAAACTGAGCAGTCCTAACATCATGATACTTGATACACTCATCTAATGCAACCTTCAAGAACCTCACACCAGGGTAACACCTCCTGTCCCTCATGGAATCAACAAACTTAATAGCTTCAAGCAATCCATCAGGCCCTCTAACAAGGGCACACAGGAATGATTCATAAGCAGGCACATTGGCAGGATCCCATCCAATCTCAATCACCATCTCAGCAAAAGTCTCCTTCGCACCAACCACACCCTTGTCTCCTTCTCCCTCCCATCCTTCCATCAAAATCGCGTAAGAATCGGCATCCGGCCGGACAAATTTCTTAGCAATCTGCAAGTAATCACAAGCATCAACTGTCCTACCATCCCTACAAATTGCACTGAACAATGAGTTCAAAGCAATCACGTCCCTCACACAACCGTAATTCTCCATAACCTCAAACGCCACAATCGCTTCCCGGGTTCTGTTGGCGATGACATAGCTCCCGAAGACAGAGGCGAAAGTGGCCAGTGAGAGTAACCCTTCTTTCTGCATTGACTTAATAGCATCCCACATCGCGTCGAAGAAGCGATTCTTGCCCAAGATGTCGACCACGAGGTTCCAGGAATAGGGCGTGTGGTTGTCGCGGAGGTGGCGGCCGCTCCACCGGAAGAATTTGACGGCCTGGCCTGGAAAGCCGTAGGAGAGTTTGAGGACTTCCTCGACGTCTTGAGGGGTAATGGCGGCATCGGCGCATTGGAGGGCGTGCTCGATGGCAGCGGCGGAGGTGGTGGCGATGAGGTGACAGAGAGATTTGACGTTGGAAGGAAGGTTGGGAATGTCTTGGAAGGAAGGGAAATTGGGGCGCTTGGAAAGTGGAGGAGAAGGGGGAGAAGAAGAAAAAGGGTGCCTTCGCTTTCTTCGAGCTCGAGGGCTTTCTTCCATGGCGAAACCCTAAAAAGAAAAATCAACCAACACACTTCCACGGTTAAGAACAAAATTCTAATGTTCTTTCTTCTTTATTGTATTTTTCTGAGTTTTGTTTATGGTATTATTATTATAATTAATTTTTTGTTTTCTTTTTGCTTTATACTCTTTTCCTTTGAAATTCCTTTGAAGTGTTGAATTTTGATTTTTATTTATTTAGTGTTTTCAAAGTTTAAGATTATGAATGTTTTATCTTTAAAAAAATTATTAATGTCGAAATGGTCCTAAAAGAACGAGTTTCTGTTCCACGAAAATTACAATGTTATTTTTCTTGTTTTTCAGTATTTTCATGGATGATAATAATGATAATTAAAATTTGATTTTGTATAAGATTAACTGTTTAGGTAGTTTTTTAAAACTGAAGAATTTGATTAAAACTTTCATCAAGATTAATTTAACAAAATCAAGAAATAATATAAAAAAACAAATTAATTACTTTATATATTATTATTAATTAAGTAATTAAAAAATTATTTATCTTTTATAATTTTATTCAGTTTGATTATTTATCCTCTAAAAAATTTAATTTAGTTTTATTTACACACTAACATTTGTAATTCAACATTTTCATTTTACACGTTTTGGATTCAATTTTTATATTTTATATTCTCTTAAACATTAACACTTAATTTTTTAATAGTAAAGTTTCGTAAATTTTTAAAAATAATTCATATATTCTTTATTTATATTAAAAAAATTCAAATAAAATATGAACTAATTATTTGAAATGATGTTACATATACTTTACACCTTAATAAATTAATATTTTATTTTAATTAAAAATATTATTATATTATTTTACATAGTATCAAATGTGTGTTTTTTTATTGTTTATATAATGTAAACAAAACTTTTCTTTCTTTTAAAATTGTAGAAAAATACAAGTTGAAAATTAAAGTATTAACACTTTCGATAAATTTGTATCGTTTGTAAAAAAAATATAAAAATTAAAAATAATTTCAGGGTTTAAATTAATAAATTTGTGTTTTATTTAATTTATTTTTTCTTAAATTTAATAGATTTTATTTATTTATTTGTCTTTAATTTTTACTTTAGACATCTTGTTTAAGCACTTAGGCTTCTATGTTTTAGATGTGATAACATAAACAAACAAGTCATCATTTTGTTTAAGCACTTCTTCAGTTTCTCATTTGACGAAACAACATATTGAAAGCTTAGTACATAATATTCTCTAACTTTTTATTTGTGATTAGATTGTCACGAAACTTCCATTCTCAAAGAAACTTTATAGTCATGTGTGCTATGGAAATTTAATCATAATTGATATGTTCTGCCTCACCGCCAATTAGTAAGTTAATCAATTTGTTTCACCTAAAATTAAAAGAATTATTTTTAAAATAAAAAAATCATCATTTTTAAACTTTTATTTTTGGTAAAATATTATTTTTCTTGATGTTCAAATTGCTTTGGTGGTTGAGTTTTATGAAATTATATATATTATTGAAAAAATTTAAAAGATTTGTCTTACTAATTTATGACTTGAATGTCATTCTACATTGGTTTGTATTTTTACTGTTAAAACTAATGTTCCTTTGATGTTTTGTAATAGGTGAAATATGTTGTCTTAATTATGATGGAAAAACCAGGTTTAAGATTTATAATATCTTCCGTGAAGGAAATGTCTGTGCTGATAAGTTTACTAATTTAGGATTTATTTATAGAAAACAATTTCATCGGTATAATAGGTTTCCATCAAATCTTTTCTTAAAGTTCTTTATAAATATATGCTACCTATGTATCAATTTTGTTAGTATATGAGTTTTGGTATAATTCTCCATATTTACTTGTATTTCTTTTCTTTTTTCTTTAATAATAATTTTTTTATGTAGTTGTTATTTGAGTGATCAGCCTAAGTGAGATGTCAAGTTGCTGAGATGTCAAGTTTCATAATAATGTCTAAACATGATATAAAAAAAATATAGTATAGGAATATTAAGACTTTATAATTAAAAATTAAATATTTTACATAATACATTTATTTGTGAATAAGAGCTAATCTATAACGGAAGGAAATAAGAAATGAAATATTAAATTTTTATTTTTAAATAAAAGTTCAACTAAAACGGTGTAAGTTTACTAAAGGTAATTAATGAAAAATATTAATTTTGAAATAAAATATTAAAAAGGAAGTGGCAGTTTTCATTAATTGGTATAGATTAATAATAATGAAGAAAAAAAAATCATCATTTTACCAGTGAAACGTTTATGTGAAACTGTTTCTTTAGTTGACTCAAATCTTTGTCTTCACTTCAAACTTAAATTTTTTCCGTCATTTCATGGAAACTCCTAACGTTCATTTGCCTTCATCTTTACCTCACCAACTATCATTTCCCATCTTTGCTACCCCCACAACCTCATTCTCCTTCTCCCTCATCATCTTCTTCTCTTTTCTCACAGAGTAAGCATACCATTTCTCTACATTCTCAAGAACACAACACCAAAGTTTGTACCTTTTTTTTTCATTGGATCGTCTTTTATTCTAGCTTTTCAATTTTGTTAAGATCTGTGTGTGAATGAAACTTCTTGCAGCTATGTGTTTGTTGTATGAATAAAATGGACTTTTCATGAGTTTACATGTAGTTTTTTTATGGACCTCATGTATGATCATATGAGTTCCTTTTAAAAGTCAAAAATTAGTCCAATGTGAAGAAGTTGATGTATTTGGCCAGTGGAACGTGTTTCATTGTGAGAGATTTAATTTTGATATCTTAAAGAAAATCCTTTCAAAGCCAATGTTGCGAACTGTGAGTAAACTGTAGTGTGGCCTAAGCAACTGATGGTGTTTATCCTTTCGGAGTTTCTTAAAAATATTGTTTAGAAAAGTTAATAGAGCTTGAAACGTTCATTATACTTTGAGCACATTCTGTAGTTAGATTATGTTCAGTAAACTGGTTTTCTGTGGTCTACTTTTATTGCATGCTTACTAGGGTTGTTTTGTAGTCTTTTTGGTCTGAATGTAAATTGATACAAAAGATTTGTATTCTTGTGATTTGATCTCAGCAAACATGCCTTTGAAATTGGAAGAGACCTACAAGAATCGTTTGCAAACATTCACTCAAAGGTCAAACAAACAACTTCCCATGTATGTGACTGTGAATGAGTGGGCTCAGCATGATCCGAGGTTTAGGTCAACAGTGACGGTGGACGGAATGAGCTACACTTCCCCCAACCTTTTCTCTCAACGAAAGCCTGCTGAGCAGGATGCAGCTAGAATTGCACTCTTAAGCCTGCAAGAACATCGTGAAGATGATGAGCCCCCTGTGGTTCATGAGGTATTCTATAATTTAATTTTTATGTCAAGTTTCAGAATTGATAACTAATTTTAAGCAAAGATAGATTAAGTGTTCATAATACCTCATCTTTTACTACATGTGTTATACAATGGTTTTCCTTGAGTAATTTGTTTGGTGCTATTTGATTCAGGCATTTGAAATTGAATTGTACCATGCATTATGGATATTGTTTTCTGTATTAGCAACTGTTTGTTTTTACACAAAAGATGTTGAATAGTGACAATTTTTTTTATCAAATTACCATATTAAAAAATGAATGTGTTGCTAATGTGGAAACAATTCTACCTTTTTTTTATTTTTGTTTTCCAGAATATCACATTTTCCAAAGCTATCTTGCATGATTATGCTGGTAAACTGAATTTGGAAAAGCCTGAATACAACATTGTTCAACTAGAAGGACCACATCCTCTTCATTTTGTATCATCTGTGAGGTTCAATGGTACACACTACACTGGCACTACTGCCAAAAACAAAAAAACTGCTGAGCAGTTGGCAGCATATCATGCTATAGTGACAATGCTAGGTACTGTATTCTTTACTAACAGTGCTTTATTAAATCATTTTAGCTTTTTTTTCCCTTTTGTTAGTGAATGACTAATTGAATTGAATGTTTATAGCAGATGGTTGTACCTCAGGATTACTTTACGAGACAATGAAGGCAAAATACAGACTTCCTGGTGCAATCAAACCAATTGAACCCCTTGGAATTGGTGCAACCAATTCCATTTCAGCCGCCATGACAAGTAGGGAAAATACCTATGTTTCACTGAGTCATAAGAATAAGGAGGCTGCAGTTGTTGTAGCTGCTCATGGTAATGGACCAAAAATTTCACTTCCTGCGACTTCTCCACAGTCTATGATGTCTAAAAATGTACCATTTGTTGTTGCAGTTCCATCTCAGGTGCCTGAAAATATGTCACCCGTTCAAACCACTGTCGCTGAGATTCCACAACTGAATCTCCTTCCAAGTCAAGAACAGTCTACTGCTACTTCTGGTTCATGGGAACTGTCTACTGGTGATGGTAGTTCAGGTTCAAAAAGGAGGACAAATATCAGGTCCAAGCGTAGCAAGAGGACGCGATTGGAATCAGTTAAGTTTATTCATTTCTCATTTTTTTACAAAATTTCATACTATATTCTCAATGCATTCCTTATGTGTCCTATAATTTTGAAATGAGCCCATGAATAGTAAAAGAGAAGGAGTCATGGTGTCATTTGATTTTGTTCTGGTTCGTGGATGCTTCTCATTATTCTAAATATACCTTAATTCAACCATGCATGTTTAAGATGAGCCATTGTTGGTATTTCTGTGTAAAATAAGTTTGTAAATATATTGGAGTGAGGTGGATATGCTTGCTTTAGTGGCTATATATGTAACTAAAGATATGAAGCTATATATGTATGTAAACTTTAGGTTTAGTTGTAGACTTATTAATTCTTATTAACTGATGAATGCTTTGTTGTTGGAATTTGCAGATTGAGAATAGGCATTTTGTTTTAGCAGAGGCTGAGCATCATGAGCATGATATATAGCTGGGAGGCTTTTACTTTTATATTGAATGCTTTTGGGACATATTTTTAGTTGTTTTGAGATGCTTTTGGACATGTTTTTATATTAAGTTTAATTTGAGATGCTTTGGATTTTGAAATTTCTCTTATGCATTTGAATCATCGGACGACAAATTGTTGTTTTTGGTATTGTTTATTACTTATTTTGATATGGCCAATCTTGTTCTTGTTAACTTTCATTTTGCAAGTTGTTTCTAAGTTATGGCATCCTTGTTGGGTTGTCAAAAGTAATTTTCCCTTATGGTTAGTGTGATGATGGTCATTGATTAATCTTACAATTACTTCACAAATTTATTATAATAATATAATATTTAAAAATTAACGTGTTGATTTAGATTTCATATTCTTAAATCATTATTATTATTTTTTTATCAGCATTCTTAAATCATTATAATTAGTAGTTATATAAAAAAAATAAAAATTTCAGAAAAAACATTATTCTTATTTAGTAATGAAATCAAAAATTGATAAGATATGAAAAAAGTATGAATATAGTACATTTTCTAAGAAAGATATTTTTCAATAAAGTATTCTTAAAATACCTTGTTAAGTTGAATATATGGAATTTATATGTACCAATATTTGAAGCGAAACGAAGTGTAGGATTTTTCTTTATTCCGCCGCTAAAATAGATTGTAATTATCATATCGTATTTAGTTAAGATTTTCATATCTGTAAAATATATATCTTAATTAGCTACATATACTTACATATAACTACCAGCTATTTGTATCTTATTAAGTAATATTCTATTTTTAGGAGAAAATGAATGTATATTTTAGTTCATATATTGTGTAATAAAACATTTTATGTTTTCTTTATAAAAATGAATTAATATATAAAATTTTCTTATCAATCACATTATATAAATATTTTGATTTGGGTTTTGATGCTTCAATTGAGAAAGTAGTACAATATGGTACTGTAAGGTTATTAAAAATAAAAGTTGTATGACTTTACTATTTAATAAAGTTTATAGGTGACTTTTCTATTATTATATTAAGCATATTTCAAAATTATCATAATATTTACACTTCTTTTATGTGGTTTCATAAAACTCAGCATTTTTACGTTAACGTGAATATTATTTTATGTTTGGAATTTTCTCATTTATTTCATATTCTCCTTTCGAATAGTTATGAATTTCTTTAGATAACTCTGAGGCCATGATTCTTGTGAGAAACATTTGCAAAATACCAACAAATAAAATGGGTCGAGTTCTCCTTTAAATTTTTTATATTCAAAAGATTGGGTCACATTAGATCTTTCTCATTAGTAAATCTAAAAAAAATATGACACTTCTATTTATACTCTATCTACTCAAGTCATTTATCTCCCCATCATTCTTATGATAAAGTAAATGTAAATTCATTAATTCTTATGATAAAGTAAATGTAAATTCTTATGTAAATACTCTCCTCTATATAATCAAGTCATTTATCTCTCATTTATTCTTGTGATAAAGTAAATATAAAATCTTATATAAATATTTTAAAGTAAATGTAAATTCTTATATAAACATTCTAAAGTAAATGTAAATTCTTATATAAATATTCTAGGTATGAAGGTTTTCTTTCTCATCAATTATGTATAATCTCTCTCATCCTAAATTTATATATACACTTAATGTAGTTCTTTGACTTCTATCTATTTAGAATTAAAATGCCTGCAAATAATTGCTTTTTTTCAACTTTATATAAAAATAAGATTCAATAATTAAGAAGATCTTCCATTTTTCTAACAAGATCCAAGAGAACTACTACTTTTTGTGTCCTAAAATTAACATTATCACAATTAACATTATCACAAAAGTTCCTCCAAAACTGTAATACAACACTAATAACTACTTAGAATAATCTGTTTAGAAGCTTTATTTCATTTATGCTTAGCTGTAACTCAACCTTATAATTGTTCTTGACAAAGCTATAGACATCTCCACATGTATTAAAAGTGTGCATGCAATTATGAACAAGTCAAACTCTAAAACCTTTTCTAACCAATGATTTATAAATATGGGAAAAACTTGCATTATCATAAGGTATTAAAGTTGGATGGGATAGCCAAATAGTTCATTGCGCGTAGTTAATCATTAATTAACTAGAGTGGTTAATCATAGACTAATTGTTCTTAACTTAGTACATTAGGTTAGTGTAGGAAACTGTGGCATGCTAGACTCAAAAAGTCATTGCCATTTCATATATATTTTTGCATTTTAGCATTAATTAATAATATATAATGTTTCAGTCTATTTGCATTTATATATTTGCAAGTGAGCCTGTCATTAAATCAAGACCAAAGGCTTAAAATTTAAATGAATGCATGTTTGACAAAAGAATGTAATGAATGTTACTTTACGCTTGATAACATTTTTTAATAAGATTGGAACATCTTTAAATGTTCTTTTTAAAAAAAATTTATAAAAAAATACCTTCACGCTTCATTGATTGTTTTTTTTTTAAGATTAGATGGTTTTAGTTGTTCTGTGTTTGACTCAACAGAGTGTCTGTATGTAAATAAATCTGCAGTAAACACCTTCTCTTATACCATAGATACTTGGGTTCCCTTTTCTTTTTTGTTTTTTCAAGTGTAGAAGGACTTGAGATTTTTTTTTTAAAATAAGGCAAAAAGTAGTTTTATAATTTAGAAGAGCTTAGTTGTGTAGTAATTGGTATAGAATAGTTATGTTTAGATGAGGTTGAATGTTAAAGAAGCCTAAATCTAATGTATTTTAGTGATTAGTGATGAGGTTTTCTTGATTCTTGTATAAGAGTTGAAATATTATTAAGTATTCTTTTAATTTATTTATTAAAAGAAATATAATATTTTTTGTGCATGTAAAATTTCATATAATGATGACTTGTTTCTTTGAAGTTTATGTTTTTTTTAATGGCTTTGCATAATAACTAGTTAGCATATTTTGTATGTACTGTTTAGCCAATATTAACATTATTCTAATTCAGGCTTTCAATTTACTTAGTTGTCACATGTGTGCTTCCTCGTAACCTTCTGACCTCAATTTCAATTTCTTTCTTTATTCTTCTTTAGATGTACTTTCTATATTTGTACATGCAGTGTTGACTTTTCTCCCTTTTTAGAATGGACAAAAGCAAAAACAACTAAGTATTAAATTAAGATATTTAGTTAAAATTTAAATTGAATAATATGAGTGTGAAAGGATAATTTCTCCTTGATGGCATATTAGAGAAGTAAATCATTAAAAATAAATTGAAAGAGAAATATAATGGTTAAACTTGTCTACGTGAATTGCGTTGGTGAGCGAGATTTGGAGACATATGAATAATTTTATTTTTAAAGGTGAAATAATTAACCATTCTGAAATTTTTCTCTTTGGCACAATTAAATGTTTGGTATTGAATCACATCAAAGTTGTCTTATGTGGATTTTTCTTTCTCGGATTGGTGTCTAGAACTCCTGGTATGCATTCGATTAAAAACGGTTGAAGGGTTTAGGTTGATTAGATATTTTTTAGTTTCTTTGAGGAGAATTAGCTGTTGTGGTAGCCTTGTGTGTTAAGGAAATTTCTAGTTAGTGTTGTATTAGTGATGGACCACCCCTCCTTAAGTAGGTCACATTTACTTTCTTTTTGCCGATAAAAAAAAATCCATATCTTTAAAAAAAACCCATACATATCCCCTCCTTTATTTGTAATTTCACTACATCCAAAAAGAGTTCAGAATCAAAAGTACATAAATGGAACAAATGCAAAATCTTGATGCCAATGAGTGTTGTTACCTATTGAATAAGTATTTGTAGACAGCAACACAGAATGTTAACATAAAGTATAAAATAAAACAGAACTCCACGTGGTGATGGTGAGTGAAAGGAAACATGTAAGAAGCAACCTGAAGAAGCTCCAGCTTCTTGTTCAAGGAGAGAGTTGGATCTGTGCGAAGGAACCGGCGACCCTTGTGCTACTTTGCAATGTTTTTATCTTCTCTCATTTCAATGCATTAACTTCTGCCAGCTAACAATCCCAATATGAACATCAATTAATCTCACATCATGGAAACTCATAGCATCCTTTAGTATTATACTATTACATTTTGATTTCTTGTTTCCCCATACTTAATATTTCTGTCACACACACACTATTCCCATCTCCATTATTATATAAAATAACATTTGAGTTTAATGTTTGACATCTACAAATAAGCCTCCATCACTATTCCTTCTTGACCAAACAAACCTTCCTTTATCTCTCTAATGGCACTGGCCAAACACCAAAAAATTCCACATAATTCAAACATGAGCACCAAGGTTCCAAACTGTGTTTTCAGTGAGACTGTGGAGACTACCTCCGTCACTGTTCATAGAGTCAATGAGTACCACAAATCGGCTTTAGAAGAGGAAGATGGCTCCCAAACTACGCATGGTCTCAGCAATGATTCAGGTATAACGCATTGTGACAAAGGGTATACTCATAAGGACACAAATTACCAGCTTGATGAAGAAGAATCGCTGATAAATTTCAAAGGGTACAGTAATCTCATGCAAGCTGGTGAATCTTTGCTTAGCTTTCAGCACAACAGGTTGGTCCCTGACAACTGTTATTTGAAAGATAATATTCAGAAAGAGTACTCTGTTTGGGAGAATAATTTGCATCAAAGCCATAACCATTGGAATCAGACTAGTCCAAGAAGCACTAAAGACATGCGCCTAGTGCAGGATTTCAATTGCTTTCAAACTGCTAGTGGCTATAGCTCCATAGTCGATAATGCAAAAGAGAATCAACATGGAGAAGGTTCATCAGGGTGGCTCTACTCAGCACCAACTATCCCTAATCATAGGAGCCTCCACGAGTTAGGAGCACGAGAGGTTGTGCTGCAAAAGCGCCCTTCAATGGTATTCCTTTGTTATATCATACCAAAACCATATTCATCCCTACTAGGATCAGTCTAGTAATAGAAGCCTTAACATGCACCAGCTTTTTAGTTTCAACGTTGCTGTCATTATCGCACATAAAAAACATATTCATAACTAACTATCTATTTAAAAAATGGAGTGATTATGATTCGAAAATTGTTCACCTTAATCCAGTTAAAGATTTGGTGCTGGGTAACTTCTAAATCTGTTTTTGACTGCTTTACTTATTCTGAGTAATGCATTGATCATTGTACTTGTATTTTTTCAATTAAGTGAGTTTTTGTAAAGTTTCTTTTTATAGTTTGTTTTTTAGTATAGTAAGATTTAGGTATACTGAAAGGAGTTCGATGATGGATATTGTTCTGTTGTGTCATATATAAGAGTTGGAAGTCATATATTTGGGTTTGAATTTGCAGGGAGAGAGCATGAAAGCTGCCAAGAAGCAATGCTCAAGTGGGAGCAAAACGCCAAAACATAAGTCAATCCCATCCAAGGATCCTCAAAGTGTGGCCGCCAAGGTTTGCTTCTATCCTAAGTCAATTTATTATGTTATAGATATAAGTACAAAGTTTTGATTGCTAACTAAGCAAAACCAGAATTCAATGTTCATATAGAATGTTTGTCTCGCAGAATCGAAGAGAGAGGATAAGTGAACGATTGAAGATACTACAAGAACTAGTGCCCAACGGTTCCAAGGTGCTTTTCTTTTCTTTCTCTTTCACTTCATTTGTAGCAATACTACAAGAACAGAATGATATTGATGATGAAATTTGCAGGTTGATATGGTTACTATGCTGGAGAAAGCAATTAGCTATGTAAAGTTTCTTCAACTTCAAGTGAAAGTGAGTACTTCAAACACTTTTGATATATAGTTTTTTTATGTGAACAATAACTTCGTTTTGCTCTAAACTATATAATGCTCTGAATTGAAACATAATGGTAACATCTTTGTTCTCTCATTGTTAATGGTGCAGGTGTTGGCAACTGATGAATTTTGGCCTGCGCAAGGTGGAAAACCTCCTGATATTTCTCAAGTAAAGGAAGTCATCGATGTCATTCGTTCATCACAAAGAGAGAGAAGTTTAAACTAATGTCACAAGAATTCAAGCACAGAATTTCAGAACAAGAAAATCCTTGCTCTGAGAGTTTTTAGCTTGGCATTCTACAAATTCAGATTTCTAAACCAATATCTTGCAGTGTGTGCCAGTGCCTCTATCTTTCCCTAGAATTTAATTAGCAAAATAATGAAAATATCTATATCTCTACAGTGTATTAGTTACAATGAAGTGTTGTACAACTAGATCTAGAGTATTTTCCTTCTTTATTAACGATTATGCATACTATATTAGCTTACGTTCTGCATGCATATTTATTAGCATTCAAGAGGACATCAATCACGTGAATTTGTCTCAATACCAATTGCTGCCAAGAACAATGCAATAAAATCATAAACTGAACTTTGACTTTTCTCTGAATTTGACAATATCAGAATGAACTGTTAGCCTGCTACCTAAGATTATCATAAATTGTTCATCTGTGAAAAAATATGAACCATAACTAATATGATGATTTGGGACTAGATAATAGTTTTTCACGGTGTTGCAAATTAATCAGTTTCAAAACTTTTTGTTTAATTACTGAACCCATCTGAGTTTTCCGTTAGATTTGTCATCGTCTCTTATACAGATAAATAGTGTAGTTTGTAGATATAGCAATGAAAAGTAAAAATAAAATAAGAAGCCGCGTTCCTTGGTCTGATATCAAACATGTGGCATTCAGCTTCGGCCATTGATATTGGGACCACCTCATGTTATCATCTTCTCCATAATTTCAGGCTTTCTATATATAAAGCAGAAACCTTTAATGCTTCATAAAGAAACTAGATTTCATCTTCATTGAATCATTACATTATTACTCGGAAAAGTCACAATGAGAAAGCCAAGAAAATTAAGTGACATGCAGTAGTAACTACATTCTTCTTATTTTTTTTTATTATTATTAAAAATTATTCTCCAAAGTGTTGGAACCAAGAAAACGATTGTCTTTCTTTTTGGTGGTCGGTCGGTCTGCTCTTCTCTCCCTTCGAATTAACTTGTACCTGTGTGGATGTCAGGGTCTAACTAATATTGATCCACGTCGATACACAATTGTTGTCGTGCCTGCAGCTCTCTGATTCTTCTAGTCATTCTTCTTCATACGCGCGTTTGTCCGGTCGGCAGGGTACCTGCGATTACACTCTGACGCTGAAGTCAGTGCTAGTGTTTAGTTAAGTTTATCTGATATTATAAAAACGTACATTTCCCCTTTCAGAAGTTCCTTTTGTAGGTTGACTTGGGTCTTGGCTCGTGTGGGCCAAGTAACTGATTGCTAAAGACATGCTTAGTGGTATTTGGATCGTGTATGGTGGTTTCCTGATATTAAGGAAGTGCTTCACGAAGTGTTTTTTACTCATTCAACGGTAGTTATAACTGCTTATTTGTCACATAGTATCGTGTCTATTTATTTATTTAATGTGCAACCTTCGGTCGTTCGGGGCCGACCGGTACAAAACTCTTTGCATTTCTCTCACTTCTCTACTCCTCATCTCCATGAATTCCGGATTTGGATAGTACCTACAAAATGCACTCTGACGTTTAAGTAAGATCTTCGTGTTCGACACTCAGTGCAATTAGTACGGGATGATGACGTAACTTTTGAAATTTGTGTTTATTTATATAATTACTATGGATTCTTTGTTATTGGACCTTATTAAGGATTTAATTCATTATTAAGAATATACTACTTAATGTTTGATCTTTAATTAGTCTTATTAACCTTCTGGTTGGGTGTAATGGTCTCAGTCGGTCTTGATCGGATACTTAGTTTCAAATCGGTCGTACAGATCCGATTGGTAAAAAACATCACTCTAAAAAGTATTATTATGAAAATACCATACCTTATATTTCAACAAATATATATATTTTTCAGATAAAATTTTTTTACAGAATAAAATTGTATTAAAAAAATAAAAGCGATGGAGAGACGAACAAAAACTCATGTAAATTAAAAAAAAAAAACCTATATTCTAGCAAACCAAACTTATTTATAAAAAAGTCGAATGCAATCATCAAGTGTCCTCAAACTAAACACATTTTATTTTAGAATCCATCCCAAACTTGTAAGTCTATCAACATATATAGTGATGTTAGGGCATGACAGAGATTGGTGTATCAGACACACTTGTAAGTTGTAACAAATTTTCCTAACATCATCACCCTTCATAACTACTTTCCAAATGTCATCTTCTTCTCCACAAAAATAATTGTTAGTTATGTGTTTTCATATATTCCCATTTGGCATTCCATTTTGTCTATTTTTTAATGTCAAAAAAATATATTTATTCATCATAGTGTATTCATAAAATTCACTTATCTCTACTTAAAAATATTATTAAATTAATATGAGTAAATATAGTCTTATAATTAAGCTAATAATATACTTTTGAAGATTCATTATATATACACATGGTTAGGTTTAAGTATTACTTATATTCTTCATTTTAATTATATATTTAAGTTATGAAAGATTTCTAAAATATATAATAGTATTTTGTTCTTATATGTCAAAAATTTAAACATGTAAATTGTAATAATGTGATTATGTCATAACATAAAAAGGTGATGAATTTCTTGATAAAAATGAAGGGTTCTAATTCCTTCAGATAATCTCAAAATTCAATAATTTAGAACACAAGTGATCATGAAACTCTATCACTAATTAAAGAATCACAATCATGATAATCCTTCTAAAAGAAAAGTTTACCCACATAGAAAAAAAAAAAAACTCCAGAAGCATGAAATGAGTGATGTTAATTAGAGAAGCTTAAGTTTGAAGAGTTCAATCTACCTAGTCTAAAGAAGATTAGAGCCTCGTGATTAGATAAGGAGAGATTCAATGCATTGGTTTTTGGAACTATTTTGCCAAACTTCATATCTTCTGAATCTGAATATTTTTGGAGTTAGATTTAACTCTAAAACCTTATTTGTAAACAATAATTGTTTCTTACCTATATATTATAACTGAACACAGTGTAGAGTTTTTATTTTACAGTGCTTTCACACTTTTGATTAATATTATTAGCGATAACCTGTGCTTTTAAGAACCCAACCTTCCGCAAATTTAAAGAAATTGAAAATAAAAAATATATATAAAAAATAAAAAGGACATTTAAGGTTAAACTTTCCACACTTTGTAACAATAATTTGGAAAAAATATAATACATAATTGCTTTGATATAATCAATTCTGTACAAAGATAATAATAAAATAATTACGTTGAAATCACAATATTTAACTCTACACTGTGTTCAGTTATAATTTAATACAGAATTGATTATATTATAATAAACAACTTCTGATAATTATATTTTTAAATAATTAAATGAATTAATTTTAATGATAAAACATTAAAAAAATATATAAAAAAGTTATAGACTCTACATCAACTAAAAAAATTAAGACAGTATAAATTTCAATTTATAAATTGATTTTATAAAATTAAATTAAAATTTACGTTTTAATTTAATATGAGAATATTAATTTTATAAAATTGAGTTATAATAGATTAATGAAGAAGTAGATGTCATTTGCTGAATATGTTTAAGTATATCACGTCTTCGAAGATACGAAACTAGACAAAGGGGGAAAGGGGCAACTTAAGTTGGACAACTACGGTTTTGTCCAGTCATTTTTTTCCCTAAAATTATTATTTTCAATTTTTATAATTTTAAAATTTTCCAGTTTTGGAATGCCAAGGACTGCAGAGTTCAATAATTGAGCAAATAAACAAGTAGATTAACCACAGTTGACCCCAACATTAGAATAACATACTAATAATTAATTAATTAACTTAATCAATCACCAAAAGTTTTGTAAGGAGAATATGAAGAAATTGGCAAGTGTATTCTTCAAATTTTAAATAATATTTGCATGTGTAGTGCCAAATCTGAACTTGACTTGAAGAACGGCAAAGAAAAAGTGGTAATTAAGTTATAATTTATTTGTTATGTGAAAAGATAAATCAGAACTGAATTATGATTAATGAGCATGTCATATTTTTCAGAGACATAGCTCTCTTTCTATGATGTAATGCGGTGGTTCACAAATAGATTTCCAAATTCATAGTTTGGTAAACATCATTATTCTGTCACAAATTTTAAAGCTTGAAATTTAAAATAACAAAATTAACTATTCAAATTCACAGCAACGTGGGGTGATAATAAATAAAGTGTAAAAGCATAACAATTGGTGTTAAATGTGCAACAATAATTTATTATATATAATTTTATATAATTTTCATGGGACATCTCACATATACACGTGGCCCATTTACCGGGATGGCACGATAATCGAGGAGGAAGCAATTTGAGAGTTGGGTGGCACGTGTGGCTTTACGTTCCTTTCAATGATTGATGAGGAAAAAGATAGCGTCATAATTTCAGACAATAGGGTTTTAGCTTATTTGGAATGTCATCTTTCATATCTTATCTCAATATTACTAATTAATGTCAAAACCATCAAAGATTAATCAAAACAAATTTCTCATGGAACACCTTCACTGCTTTATTGCTAATAGAGAGACCAACAATACATAGTGAAAAGCTTCAAAACCAACTATGACTAATTAATCCTTATACTAATCTTATTATTGTCTATTTGAATGTGGTAATTCATCTTTTTAATATTTGTTTTTCTGACTAGTACTAGGTTAAAATTCGGATAAGTTTTTTTATAGTCTTTTTCTTTTGAGTTTTAGTGATTTAGTCTTTAGAGAATGTGAAGACTTTTTCCTACGATGATACTCCGATAAATATCGATGATCAATTCATAAGAACAATATTATTTTTTAGATTTGAGTTTTCAACAGTAATATTGTTTAGTAGAAACGAAAATATGTCTCAAATTTGTTTTGGTACACCAATACCGTCCACATTATTTAGAAGTCGAAATAAAAAATAATTTATATATTATTTCTTCACTTAGTCAAACGGTATCATATATAAACGTGATTATGATGTTTTATATACGTGTCTATATAAGTTTGATAAATATAGAAATTTTTATCCTAAAATTTTTAATTGAGAAGTATTTTAATGGAAGTGTATTAAGACATAGGTAGTTTGGGATATTAAGTAATTTATGATTAATGAGTTCAAATAGCCGCTAGATTTATTATTATTAAATCTAATAGTTAAAACTATAGAGTTACAATTTTCTATTCTAGGTGTTATTAATTTATTTTTATGAACCTAAATTGGCTAAGAAAAGTGTTATTGGCCTCATTCATACGCAACAATTAGTGGATAATAGCTCCATTTATGGATGCAAATGCAAACACCATTGGCTACTGTTCCTGTCTTATCTTCACCATGATGGACACTGATCCAGCTTCACACCTAATAATTGGTTTCCATTTATAAAAGCTTCACCATTTTCTTTTTGCCTTTAAAAGCTTCGAAAGTTCTGATTACGATGTAATCACTGAACCCAAATGTTTAATTCATTTTCATATTAAATTTGTTATTATGTTATAAATATAAAATATAAACTTTTAGTTTATAACTTTCAAACTGATATAAACTAGTTTATTGGACTAAACGAGTTTGATAAAATAGTTCATAAACTAGTTGATTGTAAAATGACATAAAATGATTAATTATATAAATGAATTTTGGATATTTGTTGAATATATTATTACATAATTATAATTTTATATTTTTTAAAAAAAATTATTTTTTTATTAAATTTTTTAGTATTTCTATTTGCTTCTTAAAGTCCCAACTCTAGCATGTCCATTTAAGATGCCCTAATAATTTAATTAATTAAAAAAAATTGAGTGTTTGATCAAAATTATAATTTAAATATATAAAAAAACTAAAATAATTAAACAAAAACACTAAAAAATTGTAAAAAAAAAACATCCTTTCAGAGAAAGGAAAAAAAATTAGTTTTAAAAAAAGGAAAAAAAAAAGACAAGAAATCCATATGACGTGATATGCGCATTCGATGTGTTGGCCTCAAAATATGACGTGTCTCTTTTCTGATCGTTTATTTGCATCACTTCACATCGCACCAACATAAAGACAAATTTAAAATGAGAGCACTTTCAGGCTCCAAATTCTTCCGTTAAACCTTCTACTAATCATTATCATCATCACAAATCTAAATACAATATTCAATTTGCTTAATGTATATTTAAAAGAATTATTTATATAATAAATTACCTTCAATTTTAAATCATTCATAAGCAACTCTGGCAGAAATTAAAAACTTATTTAAACACGTTAAATTCGTAAATTATTTCTATATTTAAAAATCGTCATTTTTAAGATATATATATATTATTTAAATAATTTTAAATGTATTTAAATATAATTTAAAAATTCTTTTAACCTTTATTGTTTAAACTCACAGCAGATTAAAATATTATGTCTAGATTAAAAATAATAATTTTTAAATAATGACTAAAAAGTAATATTTATTCAATTATGGAGATCAAATAAATAAATTAACATCAAAATAAAAGTATTACCGTTGCATTTTTAAGTGTTTAAAGGTAACATGCAACATTTCCAAATATATAATTTTAACTAAAATATAAAGATACAACTTCATACTATTTCTCCAAACTCATATTTTATATGTTAAAAATATATATAAAATAAAACAAAACAAAAATAATATTAATATATATATATATCACACTATACAAAATTATTAAATAATTAATTTAAATAAAAATATAATTAATCACTATATTACTTCAATAACATCTTACATTATTTCAAAGACACTACTATTGTTTGAAGAATATATTTTTAATTAAAAGAATCAACATTGAGTCTCTCTTTCTTGCTATACCAAATAAACTATCTCAAATTATTGATTTTTCGTCCCATGACCAAACACTTGTCACTTTAGTAATAAAAGTTCAATAATAAATAATTAAAACTTCAATTCGCAAATTGAGTGAGTAACTTATTATTTAACCAATCAATTGAACACTTAACTGATTATGTTTTATACTTAACCGTGCAAGAATCACGAAAATAACATTTAAACAATATATCCAAAACATAAAAAGAAAAACAAATTTAAATAGTTTGATACACAACTACAATATGGAAACAAGCTTTTTGTGCCACTTATTTTGAATTTGTCCTATCAACACTCAAACTATAAAAAATATATAAAAATACTCAATTGAAATCCAACCATTCATAGTCAAAATTCAATGGGTAAATTGTTCAAATTTAGTAAACCACGGTTAAAAAACTCAAATTTTAGAAATTCTTAATTTTTCTTTCATGTTACTTATCTGCGAAGCAATAATAATTAAAGAAAAAAGAGACAAAACCCCAAAACACTCACTTGTATAATAAAAAAGAAAAATAGACACAAAGTTTGAAAATATAAACTTTTTTCCAACTAATTTTTGATTGGCTATAAATGATCGTAACTTCATCGTCTCGTTGGAATCTAGTTGAAAAAAATGACCAAAATAAATTTAAAAAGACTAGAGTAAATATGAAGAAAGTTAAGAGATTTTTTTTATAAAAATAATACTTTTTGTAAATGAATATCTAAACCATTAAAGTTATGGTTTATGTTTTCAAGATATAACTACAGTTTTTAATATTATCACATCCATAGTTATATAGATTATTCACAGAGCATTATAAAAAGATATTAATTTTCATATGAATTTTAATATATATATATATATATATATATATGAGATGGGAGTAGTAGGATAAAAAGAAAAGAAAATTATTGTAAAGAAAGTAAATAAAAAAATGAAGAGTTTAAAAAAGGAAAGAAAAATTATAGAAAATAAATACAAATATCATTAAATTCAATATAAACTAATTACAATAAAAATATCACTTTCAAAATTTGAATTAATTAAAATAAATATTTAACAGCTCTCTAAGAATACGCAGGGGTGCATAGGTGAAAAAGACCATTAAAGAAGTACATAACAATATAAAGAAAGAGAAAAAGAAAGTCACCGACACAATAAAAGCCTCACAAATAATGGAATAATAATCTAGAGCAGAGAATCGCAATTTTCGGAAACCTGCAACTTAGGTACATCATGACATGATCTGGAAAATAATTACTCAAAAACTATGGCGATTGCTACTATTTTCTTCTTTCTCTTTTGTTCTGCTTTTAGTTCAAGTACACGAATTTTGAAGAAATAGTACTGAATTTTTTTGTCAAAAACAAATCACTCTTAATCAGCCCCTTAAAAAGACTTCAATTGTTTAATTAAAAACCCAAGAAAAGGGAGAAAAAAATAAAAAAGAAATGGTTACCTTGTGGAAAAATGACTTGAAGGTGAAGGAAGGAACATTAATATTGAAATGTTCTTGCTTTTGTAAATACAAAACTTGTATTCTAAGAACACTCTCACTCACCCATTGCATGTGGAAAAAGTGCATAGAAATACAGAGTTTCCATCCTCCAATTAGGTGTCTCTTTCCGTACCTTAAGCATATTTTTAAGGTGACATTCATGATTTTCATGTTTCACACTAATGTTCTCTATTCACCCACACTAGTAACAATGCTCCCTAAATATAAATTTTTAGTGTATATATTATCGGAATATCTAACAGATACACATATTTATATTTATAGAACAATTTTAAACGTAAGATCTAAAAGTGTAACTTGATCAAGTACCTTAATAATAATCCATATCCAATAATCAAGAATCAGCCTAGACCCATATACACTAAAGTTTATATAGAAGATCCAACTTCTGAAAGTCAAAGAAAACATCAATAAAAGAAGAAGAAAATTAATTGTTTTTAAAGCGATATGGTTTAACAAATAAAGTTTTATTTGTTTTAGAATGAAGAAAAAAAGAAATTGGACAACGGTATGATTTATAATTTCCCCACTTGAATATTCATTTTTGTTATGTACTGAATATTCATTTGTTTGAAATTGAACAAAGCTACCACTGTGGAGAACGGTATAAAAGAATATATTCTATGTCCTTTTATGTTATTACACATATTCTGCTCCTCATAAATAATCCTATCCTATCCTTTTCCAATTTTCAATCACACCCAAATCAATTTTCCCTTCAAAATATTAAAAACCAATTTAAAACATGTGGAAGGGATATTTTTGCCATTTTCAAGTATGCACAAATCTAAAAAATAATAATGTACCCTAACCAAGGCCCACAAAAAATAGTCTAACACGTCCATTGAAGACTAGACCAACATAAGAACAGAGCCTAAACAACAATATAAGAATAATAAGTAATATAATAATAATAATAAAAATATTTCTATATATACATGTTCTTATTTATTATACTTGTTGATATAATACGGTATTTTTAACTAAATTGTGATTTATTATATCACTTTATTAATGTAGGTGAATAAGTTGATCGGTTAAGGTTTCTTGTTCAAATTAGTTAATAACATTGAAACTTCAATCTATTTTCAAAGGATATAATCCTGTTGTTAAAATAAACCCATGAAATAATAGTTAATGGTGTAATTATATAATATAATATAAATAAAAAACAAATAATAAATATACGGAAGTTTTTCTAATGTTTTACCAAACTACCAAACCAACACCTCTCTCTCTCTGTATGTTACAAATAACTGTTGCTTAACGCCTCTCCCAGGAGCCTCCACACCAAAACCACACACTTTGCGTTTCTCACTCTCTTCCCTTCAAACCAAACAGATATTTTCTCTCTTTCTCTCTCTACTTTTTCTCGCTACCACCTTAATGGAGAGTCCCCATTCCCTCTCTCCCTCATCATCCTCCTCTTATTCCTCCGACGGTGTCACTTTCGACACGGAGGAGCCACGGACGCCGCTCGCCGTACGCCGCGCGTTGCACCTCATCAACTCCGGCGAGCCCCATCTCTGCCTCCAGGCCGCTCGTGACATCCGCCGACTCACCAAGACGTCCCAGCGCTGTCGACGCCAACTGTCTCAGGCTGTCGGTCCACTCGTTTCTATGCTCCGAGTCGACTCGCCCGAGTCACACGAATCCGCTCTTCTCGCCTTGCTCAACCTCGCCGTCAAAGACGAAAAGTACCGTACTACCCTTCCTTTATTTCCCTTTCCCCCCTTTCTAATCTCCCCACAATTAAAAACAGTGCAAAATTCTGACTAATTGTGTTTTTTTTTTATGAAAAATTAAGGAAACCCTTAAATACTTGACTAATTAGCTTTTTTTTTTCTCTGGTGTGATTAATTTATTTGTAGTGGGTTTAATTTTTTTCTTTAATTTATACGGTTTTATGATCAATTCTATGTTGGTTGTTGTTTGACGCACTTTTTTTTTATTCTGGAAATTTGCGCTTTATGAAACATATGCGATACCTTGAAGCCATCGAGTTGGGATTCCATATAAAATTTGGAATTAAATATTGTCAATTGGGATTTGATGTATTTCATAATCATAACAATAGTATAGTATTGTATAGCATATACGGTGATTCTGATTCTGCCTGCTCTTTATTCTGTGTACTAGTTTCCTTTTCTTTATTTATATTTTTTTGAGCGGGATAGTTGAGTTTTCGTTTTTATAGTACCTAGATGTTTGTTAGAAAAGATGATGATGATGGGTGATTCATGGTATACCTCACTTTTCTCTTGGGAGGAGGGAGGGGTAGTTAGTTTCCATCTTTGATAGAAAATAAGCAAAAACCACTTTATCATGCCTTGAAATGCAAGAGTTACATATTTCTTTTTGGTTGATTGGACTCTACACAATATTTTGTTTCTTGAAATTAGAAAATAAACCATCAAATTGGTATTTACCTTTTATTATTATTCTTATTGATTATTATTATTATTATAATAATTATATAATTATTAATTAATTAATTATAATAATGTTGTTAGTATTTATTTTGCGTGTTGTGGTGAGAGGTGTGTTATCTTGCGAATTCTAGAATATCGAGTACGTTGCTTTGTGAATGATAATTGCTTTTGATGGCTGAAATGCATGCATGCTAATGCTATATCACACAAGAAAGAATTGGATGCTTTTTGTTGTTGAAACTTATCCGATTGCGAGGTGGATTTCCTTTGTTTCACATGGTGCTCTTTCTTTTTTACTTTTGTTTCTTTTCCTTTTTCGATCATGTCTTATTGCGGAAGTGGTCTTTATATCATTTAGTGCTCGTTGCTTAGAGTCAAATTTCACCTTCTAGCTAAAGGAACAGTTTTAATTCCTTTATTTTGCTTTCGCTTCTAGTTGGAAACTAAATATTTGCATAAAGGGTTAAAATATTAGAGAACGGTGTGCTTACTCCGATTATGGTCATCTACATGAATAATTATGCCATATTTGTTTATCATATACGGAAAATGATTAAATTACCAAACGGGTTAAAAGGGAAAGCTATTCAACATGCATTAATCACTTTTAGAATATAGAAATGGGAGAATTCTATTTTCTTTGTTATCTTATTTTTCTTCAATGCTTTTAAATTAGTGATTTAACAACTGTGTGCTTAATTTTCATAGAGATGGTTCAGATCTCTGCATTGAACGTGATGTTCAAATGACTTTTTGCCTACTCCTCTCCTCATTGCTTTTGTCTAGTGAGGTTGAAAATGGGAAGGTAAAAGAGGGACCAAAGGATGGGGTAGAAGGTTTTTATTTTTACCCATTGTTGCTTGGATAGAGGGTAAAAAATCACTTTCATGCTCCAGGAGTGACCAAAATTTGTGGGGTGGAGCGTAATCGAGTTGCACTCCTTTTTCAACCTACCTCTATTTTTGCTATACCAAACAATTGTGAAGTGATTTTCATTCCAAATTCCTACTTTCGCATCTTCCACCTATACAAAACAAGCACACCTAAAATTTCTTGTTTTGGCTCATGTTTTATTACACGATTATTGTCAATCTAGATCCTTTTGAGAAGAGAAACCGGTACTTCTTTTGTGTTTATCTTTATCCATTCCCTCCCTCCCTTTCTCTCTTGTTTCTTTCTCTTTTCTGGGACATTTAGGTAGGTGTTTTGAGCCAGCATCATGAACAAGTATGTGCATAGCAAGAAGTAAATGACCTAATATCTAACCACCACAAGAGGGTTCAACAAAGGGAATCAGATCTTATTCTACTCTTGCTTACATTAGTAGTTTTATTGTTTCCACATTGTACCATGACATCATTCATTAGTCTTCTGCATCTAAGACAAGATTGGGTATGTTCCAGGCTGTGATTGAATATAATGCATTAACTTAAGAGTGAACTCCAATTACTAAAATATATCAGGATTTCAATTTCTTTTGTCTGGCAGATCTGATGTTACATTATATAGCTGGATGAAGTTATAGCAGTTCATCGTGAACTAAACATTGGCTTGTTTTCTGTACCCTGTGCATTTTATTTTGTTGCGTTACCATTATACAAGTATTAGATGCTTAAACTTGTTGCTAGATAATTTTTTTAGTCATAATTCAATCGTATTCATTACTTCAATTGGAATTGCAGGAACAAAATCAGTATTGTGGAGGCTGGTGCATTAGAACCGATAGTTAGTTTCCTCAAGTCTCAAAATCTAAATCTGCAGGAGTCTGCAACTGCATCATTGCTCACACTATCTGCCTCTTCTACCAACAAACCAATTATCAGTTCTTGTGGTGCCATTCCTCTTCTTGTAGATATCCTTAGAGACGGAAGCCCTCAAGCTAAAGCTGATGCAGTAATGGCTCTCTCTAATTTATCAACACACCCTACTAATCTCAGAACCATTCTTGAGACAAACCCAATCCCTTCCGTGGTTGATCTTCTTAAAAAATGTAAAAAGTCCTCAAAAACAGCTGAAAAATGCTGCGCTTTGATAGAATCCTTGGTGGACTATGATGAGGGCAGAACTGCCTTGACATCTGAGGAAGGCGGGGTTCTGGCAGTTGTGGAAGTTCTTGAAAGTGGCACTCTTCAAAGTAGGGAGCATGCTGTTGGAGCACTGTTGACAATGTGCCAAAGCGATCGATGTAAATACCGGGAACCAATTCTAAGAGAAGGTGTCATTCCAGGACTTCTTGAGCTTACTGTTCAAGGGACACCCAAGTCTCAGTCAAAAGCACGCACCCTTTTGCAGTTACTGCGAGAGTCTCCTTATCCGAGATCTGAAATTCAACCTGACTCTCTGGAGAATATAGTATGCAACATCATATCACAGATTGATGGGGATGATCAATCTGGTAAAGCAAAGAAGATGCTGGCTGAGATGGTTCAAGTAAGCATGGAACAAAGTCTGAGGCATTTACAACAAAGGGCTCTCGTGTGCACCCCAAGTGATCTTCCTATAGCTGGCTGTGCTTCTGAGGTTTCTTCAAAATGATAGTTGCCGCTGCCCAACTCTGCCTTTTTTCAGTTCTTTTCTTCTTTTATTTTTTGTCTCTGCACTTGGGGTTTGTGAGGTAAATTTCCTGAGTAGAAAACAAAAAAAAAAGAAGGAATAATACATAGTGAAGTATGATGCCAGTCCAGGCCATTGTGGAGGTATCGAGTGACTGGTGATTATCAATAAACTAAGTTGTCAGTGGTAAAGAGCATGATTTTGTAGTTGATTTGTAAAGAAACTGCTGTATAAAATTTTGTTGTTCTCCACTTATGCAATGACATATATGTTGCTTGTACTTGTCTTCATTACTATCATGCAATTTTATCTTAATAAATTAAATTTAATATTTAAATTAATTTTGATTTTATATATTTTTAAAATAGAACAGTTTGAATTTTAAAATTTAAAATGAAACAACGTATATGACAATGGATCTCACTTAAATGAAAAACCTTAAATTAAAAGTATGTTAGAGGCTGAGTGGGTTGGAATCTGCAAGTTAATATTAGAAAAACCAAGAGAATTTATTTGAAGACATATTTAAGGATGTTTTTTGGAAATAGAAAATGAAGATAAAATGTTGCATAAAAGTGTGAAAATGGGCCGGCGGAGAAACCGACCAAGTGATGAAATGTCCCCCATTATAGTTTGGCTACTTTCTTCGCACATACTTCAAATGCGAGTGCGACACGACTGCAAAACTTTAGTCAAAATTTTAATAATAAACCCTAAAGTTCATACCCTTTTCATTTACCAAAACACTGTTAAGATGGATTTATTTCTTCAAAGCAATCATTATTTCTGTTACACTCTTTTAAAATACCATCTTATACCAAATATAATATAATAATAATATTTTTATAAATAAAATACAAATTTATGAAATTTTTAAATTTGGAAACCTCGATAATTATAAATCCTATAGCAAAAGTCTAGTTAAGCAATTGTTCTAGGAACATGCAAATGTCCTCAACGTAGTGGATGATTAGGCTTTCTACAGAGGGCCAAAATATTTTCTTTGATACTGTCTCTTCTTTCACCTTCTTGTCTTTAATAGCACCTAGGTATCTAAGTTCCTTTCTGACTTAGCCCCTTTCTTTCTTAAAAACAAACATTTTTTATACATTAATCTTTTAGTAATTTAAGTTGCATTCGTCAAACAAAAAATATTTATAAATTACAAAGTGATGATATCACTACAAATATTAATTATGACAAGTTTTTTATTTTATTTATAATAACCTCTGGTAAGAGAGGCACGTATCAAGTTTCTTTCAAGCCCTAATATTTTATTTTAATATTTAGTAATTAATCTTGTGAGATTTTTCAAATTTAATTCATTAATTTGTGAATTGATTTTATTGTATTTTAATTGTCTAGAAATGGTTTGAAGACAAGATTATACATAATATGAAATTAATTAATTTTTAAATATAATTTCTATTTTATAAAATAGTTTTTTCATAATTAATTAATTTTCAATTTTAACTAGTATTTGTTCTTACTAAATTTAATCAAGAGTATGAATTGTATATCCCAATTAATTTAGTTTTTTGTTATTTCATTACTTAAATTTTAAACTTACTCTTTATTTTCCATTCTCTTTCTATCAATTAAAACACCTTCATTATTCATTTTCCATTTTCCATCCTATTTTCTACCAAACACCTCTAATTTATATTATATTTTTTATTTATTTTGGTTTTACTAACTAATTTCCATTTAAATTTTGCTGTAACTATGGCTTAAAGAGAAGAAAAAATGACAATTGAATAAAAATGCAGAAAAAGGGAAAACTAAGGAGAAAAATGATTTGATTTGTGAGCACTGATTGATTGATTCATAATTGAGGGTTCGGTTTTTCATTGGCCATGGTCTGAGCGGGCCTTCTTCCGGAAACACGTACGCATTGAATTCCGTGGCGACGCGCAGACCTTACCTCAGTGTGTAGTCATTGGCTTGGACGATTAGACACTTTTGCAATCGTGAGTGCCCAACCCTAACTCATCACAGACACACACAACTCAACAAAACACAACACTACATACACACTCACACACACAACACAACAAACTCAGCTCATAGTCTCATAGTGAAGAAACATCTATATAGTTTCAGTAGAAGAATAGCGAGCATTCATTATTGATCGCTGAAATGGGAGATCCAGAGGAGAGGTTGGGATCGGAGGCTTTGGATTCCGGCGCCGTCGTCAAGACCGATGACTTGTGCATGGAAATTGATCCGCCATTTCAAGAAAACGCCGCTACCGCCGAGGACTGGCGGAAAGCGCTCAACAGAGTCGTCCCCGCAGTCGTCGTCCTCCGCACCACCGCCACTCGCTCCTTCGACACCGAGTCTGCCGCCGCCAGCTACGCCACCGGATTCATCGTGGACAAGCGCCGAGGCATCATTCTCACCAATCGCCACGTGGTCAAGCCAGGTAGTTAGTTAACTTCGCCGCTCTTGCTTTTTGTTGAATTCTGTTCGCGTTGACGATCTCTCTATTTCGAATGCGTAGGTCCTGTGGTTGCCGAGGCCATGTTTCTGAACCGCGAAGAGGTTCCGGTGCATCCGATTTACAGAGATCCGGTTAGTGAGTTCTGTTCCGTTTTGATTTCTCAATGTGATGTCGTCAACAGTTTATAAAGACGATCTAGCTGAATCCTGTCTTTCATTCTTTAACTATTTTTTGTCATTTATATAAACCTCTGTTCACTATGGACTATGAAGACATGTCAACCGTGTTACTGTTACCACTATAGCTTTTCAATTAGTCTTAATAATGCAAAGACACCTTCTTGGTTGATATTGTTATTACTTGCTTGAGGAGGATCAAGATGTTATTACAGTTGAAAGGAATATTGTTTTATCAACTCAAGACGCCTTTACTGTTGTGGTTTAACTGAGCTCTTTTCGTGTTTAAAATGTGAAACACCGAACTCATTCCCCTTTCTGTTGTGTTTTATTGTTAGCATTTTTATTTTATTTTGTGAATTTGTGTTATAAAATTCGTATTTTAAACTGAATTACTTTGTTCATTTGTTTAACTTTTGTAGATTATTGTTATGGTCCTCGGAGTTCTTGTATGTGTGTGTCTTTGTATTTTTTTAAATAATTAGTTCTGGCCTAGAATTAATTTATTATCTCTTTCTATGTATGCCTGTTGATGCAACCAACTAAATATATACGCATCTGTAGGTACATGATTTTGGGTTCTTTCGTTATGATCCTGGTGCTATACAATTTTTGAACTATGAAGACATACCTCTTGCTCCTGAAGCTGCCTGTGTTGGACTAGAAATCAGAGTTGTTGGTAATGATAGTGGCGAGAAGGTATTACCTTAAATTTACCTCAATCCTCTTATTCTCCCCCCTCTCCCTTCCCTGTACCTTGTCTTGCATTTTTCTGTTTTTTTTTAATAGACTCCTGTAAAACAAAGCTACATGATTTCCATGCTTATAAAAATACACATGAAATGGCTAGCAAGTGTTGGGAAATTGACCAACTCAATAGAACATTGTTGGACAAAGCATAATGATATATATGCTGAGATTTTTGGTTTCTAATCATGATCAGTCAGTTTTCAACATATGTCCTGGTCCAGTTACATCCATTTTGTTTTCTTCTGTAAGGCCTTTGGTTTCTAAAATCAAGTTTTGCATCAACATTTGGTAGTTTTCATGTTTCAGCCTGTTCATATTTGCCACTTGTTTTGTATTGATGCTTCAATCCTTTTCTTCCAATAAACTTTGTATAATTATTTTGGCTTTTGCTTTCAGGTTTCCATTTTGGCTGGTACTCTTGCTCGTTTGGACAGGGATGCTCCTCATTATAAGAAGTATGCTGTAGAGTATCTGTAACTTCTTTTGTGTTCTTTATGTATACTAAACAGGTTGAATTTAGATAATGGAACTATTTTTTTTTATACAGGGATGGGTATAATGACTTCAACACATTCTATATGCAAGTAAGTGGGAACAAATATTATTTATACCATATATATTAAAAATTCTAAAGTGTGAGTTTGTTTATGTTATTTCCTTTTTTCTTCAAATTTTATTATGGTTTAATTTCCTTGAAATTTTAGTATATCTCTTAATTTCCTTGAAATGTTAGTCTCTTTCTAGTTGCCTCCCAGGTTTCATTTCAAGTGTCTTACAATATATCCAATGGCATACTAAATTCTTTTCTCAGTTTTTTTAATTACTATGAAAGGTGGGATATTGTAGAATTGAAAGCAGGAGTTATTGCTAAAAGTGGTAGGAAAAGAAAATTAACCTCAGGGGATCATTTTGTGCCTGCATTGGGCAACTTATTTCATGGATAGAGTGATTTGTATGGAGTGATTTGCTGAATCCTTTTTTTGCGACCTTATATCTACTCATTGTTGCATTTCAGGCAGCATCTGGGACCAAAGGAGGGTCAAGTGGTTCCCCAGTTATAGATTGGCAAGGCAGGGCAGTGGCTCTGAATGCTGGGAGCAAGTCATCAAGTGCATCAGCCTTCTTTCTACCTCTAGAACGAGTGAGCTCTTGATATATGTGTATATATATATATTTGTTGAACTTGTTTGATGCTTCCTGTAATATCAAGAAGTTCAGCTTCTCTTGTCAAGACCCCGGACAAACTAATTCAATTGCATTTCAGGTTGTGAGGGCCTTAAGGTTTCTTCAAAAGGGAAGTGAAACTTATGTTGATAAATGGCAGGCAGTTTCTATACCTCGTGGTACGCTTCAGGTCTGTCAATTGTTGTTTGCAGGTTCTTCCTTTTGTGTTTTTCTCGTGATATAATATTAAACTATTTCATGGCACTGAATCCTGAATGTTTTGTGTGCTGCATTGCAGTGAATAATATTGACTGTACTAAATTTCATTTCAATGAGTTTTTCTTGTGAATTTAAATATTTTTCTTTGAACATTGTCAATAAAGCCCTTGTCATGTCTGCATGCATTCATTTGTTAGTTATCTTAGGAACTTGATGTTGGAGATCCCAAATCTACCCGGGATATGATTAAATTATAATATATAAGTGAATGCGAACTTCACTTTACAAGCTGATTTTGCAAAGTTGAGTTTGACTTAAAATTCATTTTTTAAGATGATATCAAAGTTTCTTAATAAGGTTTGTCGGACCTATTGAACCACTCACTATCCGACTTTGCTTTATCCCCACATTTGAGATGTCCAATTATTGGTGTGAGGATATGTTGGAGGTACTACATCAATTAAAGATATGACCAAATTATAATATACAAGTATGTGCAAACATCACCTTGCAAGCCAATTTTTTGAGATTAAATTGAGCTTAAAATCCACTTTCTAAGACTTGAAATTATTAAGTATAGCTTTAGGCTTTATCTGAGCCCTTTTCCAGGACATTCAAGTGCTATATTATGTTTTTCATCCTCTGTAAAATCATTCATGGACCTCTGTTTTGTCATTCTTGTTCCTCCATCATTGAAGGATTTTGTCTCCATATTTCTCCCTTGATTTTTTACCCTGGGTTTGATATAGTTTTGATTCATTTTTTTCTCCTTTCTGCTAATGATGTCTCGTTTTTAGAGACTTACTCTTTCCCAGGAACTTGTTATATGGTAAATATTTTTTGTTGTTGTTGTCTCCAAATTGATTTATGAATAAAGCTATTTCTGCAAGTGCTATAATAGAAACCTGCCTAGACTGTACCACTTTATTTTTCTGAAATTTCCATGTTAATTTGTCAGTGAAATTATTGCGTATATAGGCTGTAGGGACTTGAAAAATTTAAACCTCTTACCATATGATTTCTTGTTGCTTACCATTTTATTGATGTTATACAGTCAACTTTTTAAATTTTGATAGTAGGTTTGCATGAAAATACCGACAAATGTTGTATCATTCAGTAATCTCAAGATAATATTTACTCCTTACGTATTGAATTTACTTCTTAAATGCTTGTTATAGATCACGAGATGATTGTTTACACTTGTTGCAATTAGTAATTTCATGATCCTCACATCTTTTATTGTTTGTCTTCCCATTACAGACGTGTTTTGGTTGGAGGTTTCACACTTATCATTTTGTAGTTTCTAGTTATTTTAGTTCCTTGCATCTTTAATTTGCTTGCCTGCTTATTTTTTGGTTCTTATATATTTGATGAGATGAGAGATGATTTAAAGATTTTTTTTTCTTGGTTCTGAAAATGGATGTTTTCCTTGCATATGATGACCCAATCCTATTTTATTTCTTCTTTGTATCTGGTGTAGGTGACATTTCTCCATAAAGGGTTTGACGAGACTCGTCGCCTTGGTCTCAAAACTGAGACAGAGCAGGTTGTTTTATTCTATCATTTTTTTCAGGTTATCTTTATGGAGCAGTTTCTTCCTTCAAATATGCCCTAAATTATTGACACTGCTTTTAAATTATGCAGATAGTACGCCAGAATTCTCCAGCTGGTGAAACTGGAATGCTTGTTGTGGAATCTGTGGTAAGCAAATTGGAATGCTAATATTTTGAGTTGATATTCCATTTCAACATTTATGGATTTACTCCTTGACTTGTTTAGGTGCCAGGTGGTCCAGGTTATAAACATTTGGAACCAGGTGATGTACTTGTTCGTGTCAATGGAGAAGTAAGTTTACATCAAGGACAAATTTTTTGCTTCCTTGGCCCAGCCTCTCCATTTCATTTTTGGTGTTTATTTGGTTCTCTGTTGTATTGTATGTTTGATGTGGATCTAGTTTGTTTAGAGTCATTGGTGAAACACTAGGTTATATGTTTAATATAAGAATTATAAGTGGTCATACCAAAGGCCATACTTGAATATGGAAGTGTCACATTGAAGGAAAGTTGTACTGGATGAAAAGTAGGTGTACTGTTGTACATCCAAACCATTGGTATAAAGACAGCGAGACTGCTGCTTGGGAAAGTAACAAATATGAATAGCTTTGCGTTATTGTTTTTATATCTCCATGTCTTTTGTTACTGTCAAGAACCCACATCAACTAGAGATAAGACAAAACTATAGTATATAGGTAAGTGTAAACCTCACTTTACCAAGTCAGTTTTGTGAGGTTAAGTTGACTTAAATTCTACTTTCTTGAGATGGTATCAAAGTCATTAAGAGTCTATCTAGTCAAGTTTTATGAGCCTCTCGAGTTTCTCCCAATCCCACCCTTGAGATTTCTAGTTCTCAGTGTGAAGAAGTGTGTTCAAGAGCGCACATTAACTAGAAATAAGGTCAAATTATAATATATAATTTGGTGCAAATCTCATCTTACTAAGCCAGTTTTGTAGGGTTAACTTAGTAGGCTTATATTCCAATTTCTTTAGCGTTACCAATTGGTTGAAAAAACGATTTTCGTATTAACTTCATTTGTGTTTTCAAAGTTTCTTCCCTTTTCTTCTGAGTTATTGTTAGTATTTCCTTGTACTCAAAGGTTGCAAAAACAGGGTCTTTTATTGTCTGTGTGCTGTTTGTTGTTGGCTTTAGACATAGGAGTCTTATTTCTAATTTGTTTTGTAGAACTTGACTCTGTAAAATTCATTGCAGGTCATTACTCAATTCTTGAAACTGGAGACTCTACTTGATGACAGTGTGAGCAAGAATATTGAATTACAAATTGAAAGGGGTGGCACATCAAAGACGTTAACTTTGTTGGTGAGATTTTTCATTCTTGGATATTATTTACTTAGTACATTTTAACACACCCAAATGCATATATTCTATGGGAAGGGCATCATGGTAATCTACTTGCAACCTCCATTAAGAGAGGGGCTGAAGAAAACCTAACTTTATAAGTCCTTCTAATTTCATCAAAACATAGGCTGCGAAGATCTGAAAATACAGATAATAATATGACTAATTTTACACTGGTTTAACAATTTTGTTTGCATGCAATACAGTGGCTAGATGACAATATTAAGTAGATTGTTATGCTTTAACCCTTTGTAATTAAATGCATGATAATTTTGATTTTTGGGTTTAACCTGACGTGCAGTCCCACCACCTAACTTCAGAGGTTTAAGAAATATGAACTCAGCAGAGTCAACCTAGTGCCTCACATCATCCATCCATGAAATAGTGAAATATTTACCCATGGAGTAGAATTGAATCAAAACAAAAGCATCAGATGAAAACATAAAAGTAGTTTCATTGTTGCTAACATGAGGCTGGCTCAAAATAAATTATTGGAATCTCTCAAATAGTGATTATGGAAATTCCTGTTATTGCTTACCATTGTACTCATTTTTTTTTAAATATTTTATATCAGGTGCAAGATTTGCACTCAATAACTCCTGATTATTTCTTAGAAGTGAGTGGGGCAGTAATACATCCTCTTTCTTATCAGCAGGTTAGTTGGACTGTACTCAGAAATTGGAATGTGCACTGTTTTTTATACTCTTGTCTAGAGACAATTTAGTTGAATATGATTTGACTTACGTTTTGAGATGGTGGAGGTGGTGGCTGTTTGAATGAAGAAATATGTCTGGAATGTTTATCATGTTTCTTATATTTATGATGTTATATTTTTCCTTCATTCTATTGATCCATGTGTCTCTGTAGGCCTGTCTTTACATTAAATTAACATTTCCTCTACCTGGACCATTTTCCTTTATTATGATGTAGGCTACCGTTTTCTTTCCTATTGTACTTACTGGAACTTGGTTATCAGAACATATTATGCTATAAAACTCCCAATAGGTTATTCTTCCTAGTTAAGCTGCCTGTCTCATTTTGGTTATGTTTATCTTCTTTGTAATGCAGGCTAGAAACTTCCGTTTCCATTGTGGTCTTGTTTATGTGGCCGAACCAGGGTATGTATGCATAAGCATTAACTTCTCCTAATTTGATAACTATTTACAGTCTACTGGCCAGAGAAATTATTAGAGATTTGTAGTCTTTATCGATTGGTTTTATGAAAATTATATATAGAGCTTGGTGAGTGAAGACACTAATTTTTAAATTTATGATCATCTCGTGAGTTTATCTCTAGTTCTATTTAAGAATTCCTTGAAATTGCTCATCATGACAAATTAGCAAATAAGCTTAAGTATAGCATCAATTATGTTTTTATACATGAGATCCTGGATGGAGTGGATTCCGATTATGTTTATTTTACATTTTGATATGTAACATGTGCTTTATTCAATGAAATATTATGTTTTGCAGATATATGCTCTTCAGAGCAGGTGTTCCTCGCCATGCCATAATTAAGAAATTTGCTGGGGAAGAAATATCTTGTCTTGAGGAACTAATAACAGTTATTTCTAAGTTATCTAGGGGTGCTCGAGTACCATTGGAGTATATAAGCTACATGGATCGTCATCGGAGGAAGGTAATTGTTACTTCACAATCAAAACATGATTTTAAATTAGTGATATTTTCAATTATTGTTGATTATTTCTTGACGTGTAACATTCATTGAGTTGTTTGACATTTTTGAAACCTTTATATATTTGCAATAAAATTGGTCCTAGTGGTTCATGAGTAGAAAACACTCCCTCATTGATTAGATTGTGTTGATGATATTTCAAAGAAAACAATGACCTTTTCTATTTATTAGTTTAGGGTATGTATGGTGTACTTCTAATTAATTATACATGTAATTAATATACATATTTTCCATAGATTAGTAGAAGTCAGCTTTTATGGTTGTATATATTATTTGTTATGATAAACGTCTAATGTTTTACAGGGATGGGGATGGCTTACATGTGTGTTTTTGTTTGAAGTATTTTGTAAAATAAAAAAAATAGAAATAGTAGAACTTTAAGCCAAAATAGAGATATGAATATTAGAGCAAAGTAGCCATTGAAATTCACAAATGAGAATCCCTATATACAGGCTTGCAACCAGTTTGAAATCCCTAAAATATCTAACCTACCATTAGATTTATATGAAATTTAAATTAATAGACTGAAACAGAATATAAAAGATAAATCTGTCATAATAATAAAAGAAATATCTAAAACTACTCAAAATTTGAGTAAGGCAAAATCTTATAAATTTTGACACTCCTTGATATTTGACGTGAAAAGGCCAAACTTAAGCTCCATGAACTTCAAAGTTTATATCAAAAGCGCTCTGCAATCGTTATATCAGCAAATTGGTCATCAATTTCTTGGCTTATATCGATGTTATCATAGAGATTTAGTTTAACTTATCATTTAAACATTGTACGGCATGATTTGTCATCTCAGTCTTGTTTTGCATGAAATTTAATAATTTCAAGTTGATGCGACCCAATCTTCAACACCAAATATTGTTTTGATTAATTTTGTCAATGGAATCTTGAACTTCAAATAAAGTTTGTCGCTAATTGTTTTCATCTTTGCAAGAGACATCGTACCCTTCATCTTCATTTGTTCAAATTTTCTCTTCAATTTGAGAAGCCTAACAAATTGAACCTTCTTCCAGTGGGTTTGAATAGTACCGGACTTGGTCCCTTAAGCAAAGTCTTGAGTTCAAACTTTGTGGATAGAAAGAATATGGTTGAGAGGAGAGACCCTATTAAAGGTAGTCTGTCAAATCATCTGATGTCATGGATATTTCATACCAATAACTCGGTTACCCAAATAAAATAGACATACAACTGAATCCTAAAATATCTAATCTACTATTAGATTTATTTGAAATTTAAATTATCTAATTGAAACCAAATATAAAAGATAAAATCTGCAAAAATAGTCTAGAACATTACTTAAAACTTATTAAAAATTCAAGTAAGGAAAAATGTTATAACTTTAACAGATTTTGACACATCGGTGGATTTCTTGGGAAGTTTATTGGATATAAATTTTTCATTCTAATTATACAGTGGAGTCTACTGCCTCATTAATCTAGCAGATTGTCAGCATTACATCAATATTCAATATTATATGCTTTTGTGGGTAGTTGAACAAGACATGTAGTGCAGATTTTAAAAGAAGATTGACTTTCTGACCTGACATGATAATATTTCCATATTAGAAGTGGTGGTATATTTATCTATATTCCTTTGGTGCATTTTTGCATGGAAATCATTTAAAAGCTATATCTTTTGGTGATTTGTTTAACTAACCTGGTTGTTGGGCTGCAGTCTGTGTTGGTCACAGTTGATAGGCATGAATGGTATGCACCTCCCCAGATATACACTCGTGATAACAGTACTGGCCTTTGGATTGCTAAGCCAGCTCTTCAGCACGATTCCCCCTTTCTATCATCTGGTGCAAGAGATGTTGAAAATATGTCACGACAGCCAATTCCATTGACTGGTGAGCATGCTTGCGGGGGTCATGTGTGTGAAGATAACAATCAGGAGTTTGTAGATGGTGTCACTAACATGGAAACCAATTGTGAAGATCCCTCTGAGTGTGAAACTCATCACAATGCCTCTGATGCTGTGGTGAAAAAACGAAGAGTGGAGGAAGATTTATTAGCTGACGGAAGTGTTGCTGATTTTTCTCTAAACGGTACCAGGGAAACAAAGCTAGAAAAATCAAGTGTCACACAGGATGACATGTTAATGGATTTTCAAGGTGCGACTGCAGCTGCAGCAAATGCATCAGTTGCTGAACGTGTGATTGAGCCTACTCTTGTAATGTTTGAGGTACTGCTGTAGAAATTTTATCAGATTTTTTTTACTAGTGACTTAACTAGAATGCATATGATACCTGAATCATACTAAAATAATACCTTATGGTGTGTATTCCACAAGTTTCATGATGTCCTCATTAAAATGTGCTAAAAACTCTTTCAAATTTAGTTGTTTTTATAGGTTTAAGATGAATTTCATTCATTTTTGTAAAATTTATACAATGTATGTTCCTTTTTGAAGTCATCAATATATCAATTTGATTGGTGTTAAGATGAAATATACAATGTAGCGTTTATAGGAAACATAGATAAGATATGGATAAAATTTTAAAATTGTTGTATTGGTGTTTCTTAGATTGCCAGCAATACATATAACTTCTGCATGTAAGACAAAAAAATTTAAACACTACATTGAACTTTCTCGAGAAAGATATTTTTCAACCTGCAATTCTCTTTTCAATATATATCTTATTTCCCCCTCTGAGTATGATTTTAGGACAGTCCTAGTAGACAATGAGTGGATGTATGTAGCCTCTGAGTACAGTTTTATGTATCCCAAGTTCCATGATGTTTTTCTTTTCTAATTCCTTAACTACATACTACTTTTATTTTGTATCTCGTGATACATCTCTGGCCCAGGATTTCCTTGTAATACAAAAAATGATGTATTTATAATTGTAGTTTGCTTTTGTTTATTTTGTTTCTGTTGTTAGTCTAATAGTGAATGAGGTATTTGGTGCTATATGGTTTCAATTTCAAGTTGTGGAATTAGCCTCTTGCGAGGTAAGGCTGCATATGTAGCCTCAATATGGATTTGAGTCTTCTGTGGATCCTTCCTTTGTAGGAGCTTTATAGAATCCAGTTTCCCTTTTTGCTTTGTCAGTCTAATTGTCTTAGTCATTGCTTTGATATGTGGTCCAAATTGCTATCATCCTTTTATTTGATTGATGTAAATACAGAAATTTGGCTTCTGGTGTCCCTTGATCTTTTATTTTTTAAAAGAAACATTTTATTTTTGCATGAGGGGAGCATCTAGTTTTCATTAATCTGGAGCATTTCTATTTGTGTAACAAATTTTTTCTGCATTATATAACCTCTTCTATTTGTTATGACAACAATGTTTTATGTTGTAGCATGGTAAGAATACTGATTTACTGGTTACCCTGTGGTTTTTAAATTATTCCTGTCATGCAAAACATGTTTTTCTAAAATCCTGCGGGACATGCAGGTTCATGTTCCCCCATCTTGTATGCTTGATGGTGTTCATTCACAGCACTTTTTTGGAACTGGTGTCATAATATATCACTCCCATGATATGGGATTAGTTGTAGTTGACAAGAATACAGTTGCAATATCTACCTCTGATGTAATGCTATCCTTCGCTGCCTTCCCAGTTGAAATTCCAGGAGAGGTAAATCTTTCTAAAAGAATGGGACACTTATTAAATAAATGAATAAACAAGATGGTTGTCTTTCTTTAGCTTATTGTCACACTTTATTTGCAGGTTGTATTTCTCCATCCTGTTCACAATTATGCTCTTATATCATATGATCCCTCTGCATTGGGACCTGTTGGTGGTTCAGTTGTTCGTGCTGCAGAGTTACTTCCAGGTGGGTTTCACCATGTAATTGCTAAATTTGTACTGTTTTAATGTGACTTCATATTTATCAGATTCTGAAACTAAAGACTAGACTACTTTGGTAGAATGGTATGGAAATACTTATCTTTAACTGTTTCAATCGATAACATGATATCTGCGGATGTGTTGAACTTTCTATGAACTTATTACTATGTATATTTGTAGTTTATACTTGATACTTTTACATTTTCTAGTTGATGTTAATTGCTTCTGGTAAAATGGTTTAAATTACTCTGGATGAGGGAATATTTTAAAGCTAAATAATGTTTTGTACGAAGTAAACATTTTACATGTAGATGATGTGAGAAGTGAGTGATTTAATGGTACATTTACTTTCACTCTTATTTTTCTATATTGTTGAAGGATTTTTTTTTGTACATTTTCTTGTTCAGAGCCGACCTTACGTAGGGGAGATTCTGTTTACCTTGTGGGGTTGAGTAGAAGTCTTCAAGCAACTTCAAGGAAATCAGTTGTTACCAATCCATGTGCTGCATTAAATATAGGATCTGCTGATTCTCCTCGCTACAGAGCAACCAATATGGAAGTAATTGAGCTCGATACGGGTAAATTTGGATGAGATTTTTTGTAACCATGTTACTTGTACATATAAGGGGTCTTACTCTGCAGGTGTTTAAATGCAGATTTTGGAAGTACATTTTCGGGTGTTCTAACAGACGAACAAGGAAGGGTACAAGCTATATGGGGAAGCTTCTCAACTCAGGTTTATACAACTTATTCTCATCATGCTGGGATGGATCTGAACATTTTTCATTAGGGCCAAGATCCGAAAAAGAAATTCTAAAAGCAAATTGAATTATGTAACTAAAATCCTCTCTTGAACCTTCTTTGGGGAACTTATGCTTTCAGGAGAGTTCATCCTTTGGCATGGCATAATATAAGTGCCTTTTTTACTAAATCGTGAGAAGTTAAAACTTTCTGTTACTTATTTGGGCACATGTATGCAATGTCCACACCTTAAACATTTTCTTTTTTGCATGAGGGGAGCATGTTGGGAATTTTAGATAGAACCATTCTTCAGTCTTTTACCGAATTAAACTTTTAGCAAGGTTGCTTGCTTGACAGTTGACGACAATAAACCTTAATTTCTATTCTTCTAGTGAATAGAATAGAAGTTCAGTAGGAGATGTGGTTTTTCCATTTCAAGGTTAGGACATAAAACAAGCATAGCAACAGCTTACAAGTGCACTTATAAATGGCTTACTAATGAAGGACCACTAGTAGGATACTACAAATGCAGTCCGATGCTCCCTTCATATTAGTTTCTGAATAGAAATTAAAGAAGAAAAAATAGATCTTGTCTATATTATCCTGTCGTGAGTAAAGTACCTGACGAGAGACTTTGTACAGTGTACATATTCTACGGTTTTTGCTATATTAATTTGTTTAATATAACAAAGCCTGACTTCAAACAATTGTGTCCTCGTAGAAGAAGGGCAAGAGAAGAAAGAAGAAAACTGGAAAGAGACGAGAGAAGACAAATTTTACTCAAACTTCAAAAGGCTACCTGAGGGTGGGTTGGTCCTAGAAGTCTAAAATGCCAATTTTTCCTTTGCATTTAGAATTCTAATTAGCAATTATGAGAAAGGCCTAGGGTGGGAAATTTGGTCATTGAATTCTATATGGCATTATTCACCTTCGTTTATAATTAGAAAAACGAGCATAGGAGAAACTTTGACAAATTTTGCTAGATATTTCGCTGAAATATAGTATTCACGAATTATTACTGCTACCTTTTTACTGTTATTATTTTTAAGTCTTCTAAAGGCTTGTCAGGCTGACTGGCTTGTGTGAGTCGTGGCCAAGGATGAGCCAGGATATATTACTTTTTATTTCTTGTTAAAGGGGAGAGGTGTAAATTTATTATGATGAACCCTGACTGAGTTGTGACATGCTTTTTCTGTGGATGTGGAAATTCCCCGTTCCAGCTGAAATTTGGCTGCAGTACCTCAGAAGATCATCAATTTGTGAGGGGTATTCCAATTTATGCAATAAGTCAGGTCCTTCACAAGATTGTATCTGGCGCAAATGGCCCACCTCTTCTCATAAATGGTGTCAAAAGGCCCATGCCACTTTTGAGAATTTTAGAGGTTGAAGTTTATCCAACATTGCTTTCAAAGGCTCGGAGTTTTGGATTAAGTGATGATTGGGTTCAGGTATTGATATCTTTTCATTTTATAGTTTTTCTTTTTACTCGTAGGATATGTATTTTCTTTCCTTATCCATGCTGTACTAATATTATATTTCCCATTAGCAATTAACATTTTAGAAAATGCAATGTTTCGGCCATATATCCAACATTTCAAAACTTGATTTGGTATTTTAGTTGTTTTTTGTCTCAATTATTGTAGGCACTTGTTAAGAAAGATCCAGTGAGACGTCAGGTTTTACGTGTTAAAGGTTGTTTGGCTGGATCAAAGGCTGAAAATCTTTTAGAACAAGGGGACATGGTCTTAGCAATCAATAAAGAACCAGTCACATGCTTCCGTGATATTGAAAATGCTTGTCAAGCTTTAGACAAATCAAATGCGAATGATGGGAAGCTTCACTTGACTATTTTCCGGCAGGTAGGCGACCGTGTTTGCTCCCTGATTGATGTTATTTTATATTTTCTTTTGATTTAGTTTGTGGAGCCTGCTAAATGTAGCTTTTGTGTTCTTTGTTTGTGGCACACTGACTATGCCTTACTGATTAATATGCATATTTTGTAAGGGACAAGAGGTTGAACTTCTTGTGGGAACAAATGTTAGGGATGGAAATGGCACTTCCCGTGCAATTAATTGGTGTGGTTGTATTGTACAAGATCCACATCCAGCAGTTCGTGCTCTTGGATTTCTTCCCGAAGAAGGTCATGGTGTATATGTGGCAAGGTATGATTTTAACTTTTTTCCTTCAAATTTTTTCAAGCCTGCTTAAGTATAAAAAAGGGGCCTCATTAATGGATAGTGGGGGTCTGTTTTGACAAGTTTTTCCATAACAGCTCCTAAGAAAAAAATGAAATTGATTTCTTTATAAGCTAAATTTAGTTTATGCACAAATTAAAACTAAAGTTTTGAGAAGTTATAAGAGAGAATTTCTACAAATTAGTATATGTATAGGCTGATTTGAACTTATGGAGAAGTCAATTTCATTATTTTTCTCCTAGAAATTGTTATGAGAAAATTCGTCCAAACATATCCATGGTAGTGTTATATGTAAAATTTTATGAATGCCTAGTGTATAGTGAGAAAGCTCACTTTGAGTATGCTTACAAATAGATGTTGTCGTGTCAAACTTTATATGATGGACTATGAATCTTGGTCTATAGAGTTATAGAGCTTGATTTATGGTCTGAATTTTAATAATAATGATATATTTACCCAACATTTTCAGTCAGTTTTTCCACATCGACATACCTGCCTAATTACAGCCGAACATTTGTATTGTATCCATACATTTGTATTATGTTTTTGCAATTGGTCAAATCATTGCTCCGCACTCCAATGTGTAGATTGAGGCTTGAGAGTGTATTCATGAACAATTTGAAGATTAGCTTTGTGGTCTGTATGATGATGTTTTTTATTGATCTAGTGATTTGGAACCCATGCTGTTTCTTTCATTTAAAATTAAAACTAATATATTATTATATAAAATTATAAATAAGTGATTATGTCCTTTTCATTTTTCTTAACTATTTTTTGCACTTGACATACTACATTTTGTATATTTGTGAACTTGCTTCTGCTCTCGCAATGCATACTCGTATGACTACACCATCTGCTTATAACAAAATTTGTCAAATTCACAGGTGGTGTCATGGGAGTCCAGTACATAGATATGGTCTGTATGCTCTTCAATGGATAGTCGAAATTAATGGAAAACCAACTTCAAATCTAGATGCTTTTGTTGATGTGACAAAGGTATGGAATTACTGTGCATGGAAGCAACTTGCACTTGCACGCTGTTCCTCCATTTTTTTTTTGTTTGAGCTTTATATGTATGCAATCTGATGTGATGTCCAGAGTGGTCTTGAATACTATAAAATGCGTGGCACGTGTACATGCGGAACATATTTGGTGTGCGTTGCATTATACATGATGAGTTTACCCACTTAATAAAGGTTGTTTTATTACTTATTTACATGAAACATTATGGAATTTGTAAACCCGTAATGTTTCTGATACAAGCTTTTTTTCCTTTTGATGGCTGGCAAATCTGCATATTTTATGAAGAATATTGTAATTCTCTTGTCAGTATCTAATTTATATCTAGGACTAGCCAAGCTGCTCTTTATCGCTGTTCTCCTAAATTATTCATATCTTATAATCATTTATTGAATGTTTGCAGGAACTAGAACATGGGGAGTTTGTTCGGGTAAAGACAATTCACCTCAATGGGAAGCCACGAGTCCTAACATTGAAGCAAGATTTGCACTATTGGCCTACGTGGGAATTGAGATTTGATCCAAATTCTGCAATGTGGCATCGCAATATAATCAAGGGATTGAACTGCAGTACTGTATGAATACGTAATTCTTACGCGTTCCTATTCCTGGGGATGCAGCTGCACGGGTTCGTGAAAAACCTTGTGGAAGTCATCTTTCAAGTTCAAAATTATGGTTTGGCGGTGCTGCTGCCCTCGTTGCAAATTTGATGCTTAGTGCAGAGATTTTCTGTTGCATTGGCATGATTAATGGGTTTATTATGAGGCATTCGATTCTGGCTAGCAATTATTTGGAATGTGTAAACCTGTAGGTGGATCATATTGGATAATAAAGAAAAATGAAAGATAAATATTCAGTTTCAATGTATAATGGGAAAAAATAACTTTTATTTGATTTGTGAATATTTTTATCACCCTCTTGGCTTGAATTTCTCCTTCATTACACATTTACAATGTAAATAAGTAGCTAAGTTAAGAACTATGTGATTCTTAGTTCATACCCTTTACTTCCCTCTCCCCCCTTTTCCTTATTTTTTTGGTACACTATCGAATGGAGTCGTAGATAATATCAGTCGAAGAAAATAAAATTCATAACTTCACTGGAGGATCAAAATTGTATCAAAGTAGATTCCAGATGGGTAATTAAGTTTTTATCTTAATAGTATGTCTACAGTTCCCGTAGATGGATATTTTGGAATTTGACAAACTTTTCCGTATAATTAATATTTCATGGGAAGGCAAATTTCCTTCTCAACTTCATTCATACTCTAATTTTAATTTTTGTTTGCATTTGAAAGATGTTCAAGTGACTCTCTATCAATTTAATAGTATAGTAATTTTTCACCTTTTATGCTAAATAAGGCGTGAAAACCAGTGTGACGAAGTTCCAGTTTCTTTTTTATGTGCTTAGTAATAGAGGTAGACGTGATATAGCTTTCCAAGATTGGTTTTTCCGAATTCGCATATGTACCCAACAACAAAATAACCTAAAAAAAACTCAGTAAACTAATTCAAAATATTTCTAAAGAATAACGAAGATTCATAAATTAAAAGTTAATTTATAAGACTTTATCATATTAGTTTCTTTAAAAACTAATTTTTAACTTCTATAAATTTTTGTTTATAACAAAAAATATCCAAACACAACGTTACTTTTCTTTGGGATAGAAGTTGACACGATGTGAAAAAAAAAACATAATTAATGGAAACAAAATTAGAAAAGGAAGGAGGGAGGAAGAAAATGTGACTGTGGCAACTAGTCTTTGGGTCATCTCGGGAAATATCACACTTAAAGGAACTGGAGAATCCACAAAGCATTCGTCAAAGAGACTCTTGAAAATAGTAGATATGACCAAGATTGGACTATCATACATATTATAGCAACCTGGTAAAAACTTTGCAGCTAATATTAATTTTGAATTATTGCGCATGACATATAAGAATCAATGTTCCTGTAAGTTAATACCAGGAAAGAAATAACAAGGGCATGGGAATTAAACTGAATATGGAAAAAAAATAACCTGAAGAAGAATAAAGAAGAGAATCAAACGTTAAGACTAAACTTATTTTCAGAAGTACAGATTTAGCTTCATGATGTCATCCAAAAGTAGCGTTGCCAATGATAGTCCTCCCAAACCAGCCAAAACAAGCAATTCCACAGCTCTGTTTTCAGCACCAGAGTAATAATATACCCAAGTATTTGGTTTTGGAACACCTGGCACAGGCACGTATACGAATCTTGGTGGTGGTGGTGGTCGCAAGGGGTTGCAGTTCTGAGGACATGTGGGAAACTTAGGAGGAGGAGGTGGCGACGGTGGTGGTGGAGGTGGAGGTGGTGGTGGCGGCGGAGATGGACAAGGAGGTGGAGTTGGTGGCGGGGGTGGTGGAAGTTGCTCACCACAGGTGTCTCCACAAGGACATGATCCACACTTGATTTCAGTCTCCGCTGGTGGCGGAAACAGTGGCTGGTCTAAGTCTAACTTCTTAGAAGATACTATGACTTCTTGAACCGAATATGAAAATGAAATGCATATAAGGAACAACAGTATTGTAGGGTTTTGAGGCCTCAGACTCAGTGTGGGAGAAGCCATTCTCTGAGACTTCGAAGTAGGGACTTGGAATTTACTTCTCAAAAGTCAAGGTATAAAAACGAATGAGAGAGCGAGAGAGAGAGAGAGAGAATAAGTATAGAGCGGTGAAGGGGTTGGTGAATAAGTATAGAGCGTAGAGTGCAGGAGTGGTGTGATAAGCAAAGGTCATTCATTAGTATTAGGTAACTTTGGTCATTTCGGAAATTGCATATAGTATGAGATTGAGGTAAGACAAACTTTGTTTGTTCAGTTATATGTGTTCTTCAACACTGTTTGACAGCAAATTACATGTGGTTGTTGTAAATGTAGGGGACCTTGTGTCGACTCTCACTTTTGGGGTTGAGAAGTGAGAATGATCAAATCTTGTATGAACTTTCTGGACAGTTTAGTGAGAAAACTTCACTTTTCTGTGACTGAGAAGGGTTAATTTCTTTGTACAATTATATGTTCCAAATACCTTCTGGCAAAGAGCAATGTAGTGGGTTCTTTATTCCCTACACTACACTTTTGACGGTGCATAAGAATATTTGCCTTTTGCATAAGGTAAGGTGATCAGATTCAGGCAACAAGTGCACCATAGTTTTCTCTAACTCTTTCTCTGTACTCCTTTGCTTTCATGGTCATTGCATGAGTTACTATTAAGTGGATTCTAACTCTAAAACAACCTTATAAAAGGTTATAAAATGAAGTTTTTATCCACTTATAAATATAATGAAATGTTCTCATTTCTAGTCGATTTGAGATCTCGGCACATTATCTCATGTCCAGAGTAACACCTCATGCATAATAGAACATGGGTAATCCGATAATGACCCAATAACGGATGATACGATAGGTCCAATAAATTCTTGTTAAGATAAACTCAAAATAATTCTGATACTATATTAAGAAATAACTTTAAGCCTAATTCAATCTCATAAACCAATTTTATGAGATTTAATTAAACTTAAAGTCAACGTCTTAATAGATTGAATTTCTACTTTCACGTCATTTCCTTTATAAAATAAAACTAGAATATAGTATTTAATCATGATCAAATCATATTATAATTCATAATTATAATATAAATGGAAAAGAGAAATTCAACGATTAGTTATTCTTTCAGGATTTAGAAGGGTGGCATCAGACACTATTATCTCTTAAAATGCAAAGTTGGTCTCTTGACAACAGAATAGAATGCCTCCTTCACTTTGCATAAAGTGGGAAGCTGTCACTATTCTTCTCCTTATGTGACCAATTATTGGAATCTTATTTAAAGTTATGCCTTTCTACATAAATTTCCCGAGACAGATTAACTTTTTTGCAAAACTCAGCTTTTCATTTAAAGTACACTTTCTAGTTCTTGCACATTACTTACTATGTGTATGTTTTGAATAATACCAATGTGCTAAAGGCTTTAGTTAACATTTTCCATTTACTGTTTTGAAGTTGGCTGCAAGATAAAATGGTTTATTTTGTTCCTTTGATATGATATATGACTATATACAACTTTCAGAGTTATTGTTGTCCCTTTCCTCAAATTTTATATATGATCGTCTACATTTTTGAATTATGGTCACTACGAAAAACAAAATGAGGTTGCATGTAAGAAAAAAAATGGTTTGGGGTAGCACATTAAGAAAGGAATCACATGCCCGGAATTTAGAATTAAAAAAGTGTACTCATACACTTTTTCTTGGTTGGGATCAGCCATCCCTTTTTTGCCTCTTCATTATTCTTTGCCACTCCTAATGAAGTTGCATGCCAACTATGAGTTGTAGGGTTTCATCACATCAGATTTATCACATACAAATTTAAAATACAATATAGAAGAATATCAATACTATATCATACTGAGAAGGTTCTCCATGTATTTAGTGCTTTGTTGTTGTGGTTCTCCTAATGTATTTCTGTTTGATTTGATGATTATAGAGTTTGACAGAATCTTTGTTTAGATATTAAATTTGACTTTTAACCAATTTTTTATAAAGATCGTGAAATGTCTATTTTTATTTTATTTATTCTGATAAAAAAATATAATGCATTAAATTCTCCGTATATGCATACATGTGTATTGGTTTTTCATTTACATTGCTGCACAAAGAGAGAGTTGTTGACGCTCAGAATTTATTCTGATTTTACAGATCATAAAGATGATGGCACCAGATGCTGAGTTTAATGTTCCTTGCATTATTTTGCATATGTTTGGTTCTTTTGCATATACCTTGGAGTGTGTGCAACATTCAAGCGGTTGAGGAACACCACAAAAATTAGGAAATGATTATCACCTCCAACTCCATCTTTGTCTCACTCATTTAAATTTTGGCCCAACTCAAACTCTCTTTTTTTTCTTACAACTTTTTAAGGTTAATAGAAATTTTGTTAATCTTAATATATTACTGGTTTTTGTTAATAATATGAACCAATTCCAGGTACATATTCCATCCTTAAAAAATGTGCATGCTCTTTTTTTATGAAAACAGACCTAAGTTTATTAGTGAGGAGTGATGGAACACATGACCTAATGAGTATTTTAGCATAAAATATGTGTTTGAAAAAAGAATAAGTAATTATGTATTTAAGATAATAATGATTTTTCCATTTATAATCTATTATCCAGTGTCTTTATTGAGAAAAAAACATTTATTTTTAAGTAAAAATTATTATATGTATAATGATTTTATAATGGTGTTTTTAAATTCATAATCAAGTATCCATTACCATAGTCGATTATGAGTACTTGTAATTGTAATTGTAAATGGTGATCTGTAATTATAGTTTTAATAAAAAATTGTGTAAGAAATATATTATATATTTTTTTAGAGAGTGTGTTTTTTTTAACAAACTCTCTATTAATTAAAATTGATTAAGTAGAAAATAAAACTCATGAAAAGGTTATCATTTATAGTAGTAAATTTCGGTAAATATATAAAAAGAGCTAAACATTATTTATTTTCGAATTGATCATCAGACTCAAAGGAATGGAGCAACATTAGCCGTTAACGTGAATCTAATTCATTTATGAAAATGTGAATCTAATTCAAAACTATATATAAGGAATCCAAGTTTTTGGGTGTTAAATACTAAAATAAAAAAGCTCAAGAAAACAAAATCCATCTCAAATATAACATATTTAAAAACTTCAAATTCAGGTTTTACAATTTTATAATTAAATATTTTCAAGCTATTATATTGTACATAAATGGTGGTCAACCCATACTGCTATTTAAAACATTCAATGTTAGTCGTATTAACGTAAATCAATTTTTTTTGAATAATTAGTCTTAAATAAAAAGTACTATATGTTATTAGTTTAGGTTAATAACAAGATAAAATACAACGGATATAAAATATAGAATTTAATATATATAAAATATATATATATATATATATATATAAATTATACACTTGTTTTGGATTTGAGATGTCTATACTATTCTTCTAGGTGTATATATTCACCTTATAAAAAATTATTAATTGGAAATGACGACCAACTAACGACCCTTCCTAAGGACACATGTCTCATAAGATAAGAACTAAAAGACACAAACACGTGTCTAACAGGCAAAGCAGAAACAGCAGAAACTGACACGTGTAAAACACGTGGCTCATAAATCTAGAGGAAGTCCTCCAATCACAAAACCCAAACTTATCGCATTCCTCCCAACACTACACTATAAAACCAGACCAAACTCTCCCTCATCAACAACAGCAACATCAACATCAGCAAAAACCAAAACACAAAAGACATCGAAAATGGTTGGAATTGGGGTTCCGATTTGCGTGCAATGCGGTACGAGGAGCAACCCTTGCCGGTGCAAGGTGGTGGGGCCGACACTGGGGTTTGTGGCGTTTGCGGCGGCGGCGGTGGTTGAGTGGCCGGTGGGAGCTCTTGTCTATTGCTTTCGCCACACAAAGGGTCGTAAAATTATGGGTCATCCAGCTTCGGTCATATACCCTTCAGTCACCAATGCCATTCCCATCTAATTAACTATATATTATAAATTCATATAATCTTTATTATATGGTTTTCACTATGCTATTTTAGGCTGTGTTATTAATGTACGTTTTATAATGTACGTATATACGTGTATGTATGTATGTATACATAATAAACTAAGCAGTCTTTTTTTCTGCTTCTTAATTTTATATTAGTGGAACCTATGGGAGGATTATGTGGTGTTTTTGTTATGATAATAGCTTAATTGGTAAGATCCTTTGTGATTAATGACAATGCTACGCGCAATCAACTTTAATAACCATGTGCTATTAATATAACCAGTTTTGCATAGGCGATTAATAAATGATAAATTATTTATATAACATTTTTTTAAGTTCTCTCTTTTTAAATATAGCAATTTAATTAATTTCTAAGCTCTTCAAACTAATAAAACTCACGACTTTAAAATAAGTAGTAAATAATTGGGTTAAAAGGGAAAAAGTTAAAACCATAAAATAAAATAAGTTTATCTGTAAACTAAAATTAATTTATAACTATTTAAAAATAAAATTTGAAAGAATTTATATGTAAAAGTTTATAAAAAAAAATATTTAATTTAATTTTGTAATTTTAATTTAGAAATAAAGAAATTTTAATTTTTTTAAGTGTTTATATAAAATTTATGAAAATATTTTAATTAATAATATAATTAGTTTACATTAATTTACAGTTTCAAAAAGTTTCTAACATAAAACTAAGCATTATGATTATAATAATGGCTAATTTTTTTATGAAAAAAAATATAAAAAGTTTATGATAGTTGTTTTAAAACTAGGAATGAGTGAGTGATGTGATGTGTGATGAAGCCGTTTTCCTTTTTACTCTGAAGAGTTCAGTCTTGTTTTGTTCTTCTTCCTTTCTCCTTTGTCTTCTCCAAACACATTCACAAATTAACCTTTGGAAGTTTCTGATATGAGAATGCACCCACCATTCTTCTCGACCTTCAATTAAGCTTCCTATTAGGAATTGGAAAGCCAATTCTCTCAAATCAGAGGGTGGGAGAACATCTTTGTACCAGGTCTGAAATGCTTCTTTTCCTCATTCTTCCGATTTTGCCTGCATGTTTGGATTTTCTTTTTTTACAAATTTTCGTTTTTGGTCGATTTCACATACCCAGTTTCATAGTGTACGGTAAATCTGTGAGAATTTTTGCTAGAAGTTGGATTAATTGTCAAAAATTGAAACTTGGCATTTACCCTTTTGAGGAAACGATATTAGTTTTTAGAAGGGTTGGGAAATTAAATTGAAATGTAGAGTATTATGAAACATATTGTGGAATTAGTTATGTGATGGTGTAAAGGAATGAGTATGCTCAAAGTTATGTATATGGTGTAAAAGCTTGACCTGCAAAAACTGGTGAGACTGGGGGCAATCTCCTCGCATACTCGCTCCGGTCCTCACAGCTGACGATCCGCCGTGCGAGTCAGCTCGATCTCCTCTACAAAATCGTTGAATCGTCCGAGTATGCGAGTATACTCGCGATTTTGACAAGACCCAACAACTGAATCATAGAGAGAAGAATTTGGAATCGTTGTAGTGCGATCCTGAGTTAAACTAACGGAGAGACCATAGGTGTTGGTTCTGACTTAGACCAAAGCATGTTGGCTTTCTGCAAAATATATCTTTGATGTATTTTGTCTAGGATAAGTGAATGCTACCATCTCTGTTCCAAGAAGTTTCAATTCCAAGGAAATAATGTAAGGAACCTAAGTCTTTCAAGGCAACGTGTTACTTAAAAATTTAATAAGAGATGCAATGGCATGAGAAGAACTTCCGGTGATGATAATATCATCAAAATATATGAGAATAAACGTAGTAAAACTATTTGAAAACAGAGTAAACAGGTGACGTTAAAAGTATTGGAAAACATAGTAAACAAAGAGGGATCACTTTTATTAGGAGTGAAGCCAAAGGAGGAGTTTGACTTAGCTTGTGAAACCAAGAAAGTGGTGCTTGTTTGAGCTCATAAATAGCCTTTATTAGCTTGCATACAAGAGTAGAATCCTTGGATATAAAGCCTGGAGGTTGCTGCATATACACAGTTCCATCCAAATCTATTTGATGTTTTGGCCACTGAGATTATAAAGCTTTGGTGAGAACAAGACATATGGTAGTAGGCCTAACAACGGGACTAAAAGTATCAGTGTAATCCAATCCTGCGGTTTGATGAAAGCCTTTGACGACAAAAAACCTCGTTTTGTGTGGCTGGAAACTCCCATTTGCATTAAATTTGTTCTTAAAAAACCATATGCAGCCAACCTTAGTTGCACCAGCAAGGAGAGTGGTGAGGTTTCCCAAGTATTATTGGCAAGTAGAGCATTGCACTCATGTTGCATGGCAGGTACCAATCTGGATTGTTGAGTGCATCGTGAAGTGTAGTTGGTTCAGCATACGAAGAAGTAGTAGTAGTAAGAATCTTTGGTTTGAAGACACCAGCTTTGGCTCTAGTAATCATAGGATGAAAATTCTTGGTTGGTGAGGGAGAAGGAATGCTCGGATGAGTTGGAGAAGAAGGTGTAGAGCAAGAATCACCGTGATCCTGCAGAAAAAGTACAAGAATGATGAAAAGAAAGAAGACATAGAGGCCATCGTTAAATTTTCCATGAAGGAGTATTCCTTGGTGTTTAACATAGTGTTGGTTACGATTAAACTCAAAGAACGCATTGTTGTCTTTAGCAAACTTTGAAACGTTATTAAATTCTTGGTAATCTGAGGAACATGTAAGAGTTTATTAAGAGAGACTTGTGTTGAAGTGTGTGGCAGAGTGTACATATCATTGACAATATGATGAATGGACAAACTTGTACCGTTACCTATCTTGACCATATCAGAACCAGTATATATATGCAGAACGATATGCAAAATAGAACCGATGCACCCATGCATACCAATACTACATAATATTCATTTTTAAGCAGTTGATTATATTAAATATGGAAGTTAAGTAAACCTTGTATCTAGATTTCTCTCTTTCTAAATTTTATGGTGGTTTGATGGTGTTCGTCATTATCAACCTAATTAAATAGATTGATTCTAAAATTTACGTATATTTATATATTGCATGTTTGGTGAAATAACTACGTCATACTTTTCCACTTTCTATGTTTTTAAACTTATATTAATTACAGTTTCATTTTTTTTGGTAGTGCTGCATCCTCTTTCAGATGGGTATAGTGAGGGGGGTGATTTTGGATGAATCAGTTCTCTTGGCTGAAAGTGATGATGATCAAACTACATCTACTCTACGTCCAGGAGCTGAGTCTCTCACCCGGACACTCTTCCTGTCCAAAATCCATAGCGGAATTGCTTATGATTCGGGTCTTCTGGACGACAAGGTGAGTATTCTTAAAGGAATTGCTAATCTGTACTCACTTGATTGCTTTGCCCTGAATGACTCTGCAACTGAGGCTAAGCCTGGATGGAGTAATACTGATGATGGAAGTGTTATTTATCTGGTTTCAAATAAGAAGGAGTTCTTACCTAAGTTAAACCGCTATAATTGGCTTATTGTTGTTCTGAATGTTGGAGGCGAAAGTTCATGTCACAATCTTAATATACTAAAGATTGAAAGCTTAGAAGAGTTGCCATTGACCATATGCCGCTTAAATAAGAAATTAATCGGAACCAATGCTGTGACTGTGGGTTACACAATGAAGCCTTCGCGTGTGGAAGATTTTGCAAAGAGGGGTGCGTTTCCTTTGTGTCCTACTCAACACGGGTTGATGTTCGTGCCTCTCACATCCAATATGTCATTATCATCTCAGCTGAAGGATGTTGACATAGTTCTCCACAAAGCCACTGATGAAATATTATCTATTGAAGACGATAAACTTACTTTTAAACAGAACATGCAAGCATTGCAAAAATATTTGGATCAGCACCAGGATATCTGTGTGATTGATCCACTGAGTTACATCTATCCTTTATTGGATAGGTTAGAAATTCAACAAGTTCTACTTGGCTTGGTAGAACTGAACACTGAAGGTAAATGTTTGATCCGAGGGGCCCATTTTTGTAAGGTTGATAACTTTGATGAATTTGATTTTGCAACTGGACTATCTGAAGCTAGATTGTCTCTTCCATGTATAGTGAAACCTAAAGTTGCTTGTGGTGTCAGTGATGCACATAAGATGGCAATTGTTTTCAGAGTTGATGATTTTAAGAATTTAAGTGTTCCTCTTCCAGCTGTTATTCAAGAATATGTGGATCACTCATCCACTTTGTACAAATTTTATGTCTTGGGTGAAAAAAATTTCTATGCTGTCAAGAAGTCAATACCAAATGCTGATATTTTGATGAAATCATATAACGGTGATGAGCTCAAACCTCTTTTGTTTGATAGCTTAAAATCTCTGCCCACTGCTGACAGTATCACAAGTAATGAGTCTATTGACCTTAAGTTGGTTACAGATGCAGCAAATTGGCTTAGGAGAAGGCTTCATCTTACCATCTTTGGTTTTGATGTTGTGATTCAGGAAGGTACTTGTGACCATGTAATTGTGGATGTAAACTATCTCCCATCATTTAAGGAAGTTCCTGATGACATCGCCATTCTTGCTTTCTGGGAGGCTATTAGAAATAAGTTTGACTGTAGCGTGTCTAAATAAGGATTTGTTTAAACTTTGTGACTATTTGACATGGAATAATGTCAATGATTGCATCACACCATAGGCAATCGATCATATCAAGCTGAAATGGGATTGAATAACTCGTTATTGCTTATTTGAAGTTTAGAATACTTGCACTCGTTACTAATGCAATCTAATGTTTCTTCTGCTTATTTGAAGTTTGGAATACTTGCACTTGTTGCTAATGCAATCTAATATTTCTTCTGCTATTTGATGTTATATAACTTTGCAAGAAATTTTTAGGTAGAATTATTGGCATTTAAACTGTTAACATGTGCTAGATTCTGTGGGTTATATTAAAAATACTTGATTTCACTATTTATTTCTTACTTGTTCAATTTTGCAAATTTACATCTCAATTTTTTTCGAATTTGATCTCCTATAATTTTAATTCTGAAACTATAGTTCATCTGTTAAATTTAATTTTAATATTTAAAGAAGGAAATTTACTTCTAAGAGCTAAGAGCCATTACCATGAACATTTTCGTCAAATATTGGATCTTAAATTAATAAATGGACTAATATTACATTATCAAAATAGTGGAGGGATCAAATTTGTAAATTTAAGAAGGTATAGATCAATATTTCTAGTAAAACATTTAAAAAAGTACTTGTCTCTAGAAAATACATTTCCAGACTTTACTACAATGGGGTGGAAATTACATCTGATATTAGCACTTCTAATCTATAAATGTATATATAAACATGTCTATATATATATAAGGTACAGATTTTAGGACAAAACTAAATTGCTACAGAAGCACCTAACATGTAAATAATGGCTTGCTTCTGCATAAATGACTATCTGGAAGGACTGGTATAGACTAGTGAGTTTTGAGTTGCTGCTGATTCCTCATGAGTTTCTCCTTGTTCTACTGGACTGAAACTCACCCTTTTCTGAAGAAAAAAAGAAATCATATAAGTTATTCCCTGAAGAGTTACATATTAACTAATTAATATGTGTGAATTAAGATGCAATCTGCAATTTCAACGATCCTTTGCATTGATAACTAAACAAATTACTAGGACACTACAAATATCATAGGCGGCAAATTCAGACCACGAAATTTTCTACACTTGTTTCTTGCTAACTTGGGTTTCAACTTCCAAAGACCTTCAGTAATGACTTAGGCCACACGTTTATGAAGTTGCTAAAGACAGCTAGTAAACTAGGAATACTTATAATGATTCCTCGTGCTACATTTCTCAGCATAGTTGCTGACAAACCGACAATGTTGACGTTTTGGCATGGTAACTATTACCCTATGGCAGACAAAGATGCAGAAAGTGTGCCAAGTGTTCAAAACCAAATCACAGTAGCCTCTATCACACAAATTTTCAAGGTAGGATTGAGAAATAAAAAGAAGAAAAAAAACTTGCTTCTAAAAGTAATGGATGAAGTGTGATTTTAGTTTAGCGCGTATGTGCCCATTACTTTCAAAACTATTATTTGCATAATCATTACTATGAATAAAATTGTTGAAAGGTGCTTTATATTAAAAGTAATCATTCAGAAATTAGATAAAAACCGAGATAAGTATCAATAACAAGTTGTTGTGTTTTTAAATGTTACAAGAGAGAAATATGATTAATGTTAAAAAAAATGTTTGGCCAATTTGAATGAAATTTTTTAATGTAGAAAACTTAAATATACGACTTTTCATGGTTTCACTCCCACCACGTTGGCATGAGTTTTAGTTTTAATTTCACCATTTGTGGTAAAAACAATTATTTCAAGAATAATTTATGCAACATGTTTTAATTTAACGCACAACTATGATTTAACTCTTCAAAAAGCTTTTAAAACACGAGCACCGACTTTTGATGCTATCCTACGTTTGACTTGTGCCTATAAATTTGCATCTTTTGATTGAATGGTAAAAAATGAATGAGAACTAAGAATACGGCGAGGGCATGTTACTGACCATGTTAGATAGCTTTGGAAGAAACCACAGAAGAACCAAAAGAGAACAAACAAAAATAAGAAGAAAAAGAAGAAAACAACGTGAAATACCCAACTCATGACTCAATGCATTATCCTCACAAGTTAAAACTTGCAATATAATTTTATTTCCCCAAACACTATCATTAGCATCAGCAAGTTAAAGTGATTGCTACTATTATCATTAACTATAATTTGTACGCATAAAAATTAAGTATAGTTTATCTCAACTATGCTTTCAGCCACAAGATTTCTCTGTCTAGATTTTTGATTTGCCGCTATTTTGATTCTTGAGTTAGAAAATGTCAAAAGTTAACATTAAAATTTGATTTTTGTATTCATATATATATCATCTTTCGGGTGGTCAACTAGAAAAACGGCAATTTCGGATGTTGAATCACAAAATTTGTGTTTATATTAAGATAAGACAGAACAACTCAATCTAAGAAGATATCACATCATTTAATACAAATTTAACAAGTCAGTTGGAATATACTGCCAATATAACTACATGTTATAATGCATAATAATTTATTAACTTTTATAGCCACATCTTAAAATATTTCGAATGATTTTTTTTATTAAAAACATCAAATTTATACTAACGTAAACAACCACTAAAATCGAACTTCGCATCATCAAATTGTATATTTTTTTTAAATTAGTATTTTGGGCAATATTTAATCGAATTCATTGTAAACTTTTCTTTCTTCAAAAGGAAAAAAACTATGAAAAATGCAGAAAGTCTAAATAATAGTAAGATTTTTACCGTGAAAAACGTATAACAAACAAACTTTTACATGTTGGAATTATTCCTCCCCTTCTTTTTCTTTCTTTTAATTCTTTTATTTACGATATTCAAACACAATCTTTATCCTGTTCTGATGAAATATACGATATAAATCTTCATATAATAATAAAAAATATGATTTTAAATTAATGTTTAGATAAATCTTCATGTGTATGTATGTACGCAACAAAACTATAGTGCACGTTGTAGCAAGCAAAGTATCGAAAGAGCCGAAGAAGATCACCAAAACATTCAAATAAAATGTCAAAGATTTCAGAACACAATTCACAACATTAAAATAATCAAACAAAATTAAACCAACACAACATACCCTTTGCGATTTCCGATTGCGAAGCTCCTTTTCGGCCTCCACCACCGTTGCGCCGCCGTCCACGGCGGCGGCATTGTTCCCCATGTACAAACTTAAGATCTTCTCCGCCACCTCGCCCCCGTCGTGGCTCTCCTCCATGAGCCTCTCCAACTGGGCCTTGGGCACCCTCATTCTCACCCTGGTGGGCCCACTGCTGTCTGGGCCCGGCCTATTCTTCACCACGGCGAGGTCCGAAACGGAGCGTTTCGACAGCATCAAGAAATCAAGCCTATCCTTGGCGTTCATGCCACGGATCCCACTGGATCGCACCCTCCTCGTTAGTGGTTCGGGCCGAACCTTGGGTAACTCCACCAAGAAATAGAGCTTCCTGGGCCTGAGCTCGTGGTGGGGCTCCAAGGGCTTAGCCCGAGGCCCGAAGTTTTTAACTGCGTGAGAGTCTAGCAGAACGTGTCCGGGGTAGTCCTTAACGACGTCGTTTGCTGTAGCTGGAGTCTTGAGCTTGAACGTTTCACCATCTATTTTCATCACCTTTGCTTTTTTACTCCCCATAGCGTTTCCCATCGATTTTCTTTCACTTTTCTTTGATTCCAATTTGTATGTGATTAATTTTGACAAAGGGTGGCGCTGTTGATGCTTTTGCTCTTTATATTGCCATCATACAAGGTTCAAGTTGACAAAAGGGAATTATGATTACGAGGTGTGTGTGAATTTGTGGAATTTTGGTTCAGATTCCATACAAATAAGGGAAGAGAGGATTTATATATGTATAATATTAGTGGTGTGAAACCATTGCTACAAATTTAGCTTTCTTATTAGTGAGAATGAAAAAATACTAAAGAAGTTAAATTGAACAAAACTCAGTATAATCTATAAACGTTGAAAGTCTTTAAAAAGGTATTAATAAGTAGTTGATGATTTATTTATAATCAACCTGGGTCGTTAAAGATTTTTTCCATAACAATATATAAGGTATGGGAGCTAAGCCAAACTTCAAATCTTAATCCAACTCGTCTTTCCATTAAAAAAAGTTAAGCTATATTGCATATCTGATTTTGTCCAAACCACTGAAGAAAACAACTTCAGTATATAGTTCTTTAACTACCAATCTAATGGTCTATGACTAATTAATATTTTATATACCATACTAATTGAACAAGATTGGAAGAAAAAAATAGGCGAAACAAAAATCTAGAATGTTTGCTATTAACTATTATAAATCATGTTAATTATTGAAAAACTTAATAAAAGTATTGTATATGATAATCTTTTATTATTTAACCTTATTAAAACCCTCTACATGATTTTTTATACTGAACCGATTGGAATCGTACGACACCCAAAGGCCCAGTACTTGGTGAAGATCCAATCGATATAACTGAAACTATTATAGTCAAAAAGAGGATTCACGAGACTAATGATTAAGTATCAGGTAATACACTCTTAATCATGATCCAAAATTTTAATTTAACACAATAACGAAGGGTTCATGATATAATCATATAAATAGACACAAATTTTAAGAATCAGGTACGTCATCATTCAGTACTAATAACATTAAATGTCAAACATTGAAGTCTTACTTAAACGCTGAAGTGCATTTTGTATGTATCATCCGAGTTTGAAATTCACAATAAGCAAGACTAGAAGATCATTCGAGTAGAAGGTTGGAAAGATAGACGACCTATAAAAAGAAAGACAACAATTTTCATGATTCCAACTTTAATAAAAAACATATATTTTTCTAAATGAACTAGTTTAAGTTGTTTATACCATATATATCGTATTAAAAGCATACATGAAATTGTCGAAACAAGTGATCTTCACATAAAGCCTTACATTTTTGTTTTTCTAATAATATTTAACAATGAAATATATGGATGATATCGCAATCAAGCAATGATTAATTAATTGATCAGAATTTATTATTTGAAGATAAATTTACTCAATACAGAGAAGTACGTATGGTGCATGAGTTGTGGCATGCTAAGCAACTTTTGAAAGGGATAAGGCGCTTTAGAGGCCTTTTTACATTTTCAACTTTTATTAAGATACGCATGTCGGTTTCATAAGTAAAGGTGCTCACACACAATCACAGTTACGTTTAATGGTTCTTTTGAAATTAAAAACAGTTTTTCTCTCTTTAATTTTCATCACTTTTTTGTCACCACATTTCATATCTTTGGGGTCGTATCGATTAAAGAGTAATGTCTTTTGATTATGATAACATTAAGGAGTAGGTGCTTTATACTTAACATTGATGTGATACCAACACCGAATCGTTTTTGCTTTGTAAAACTTGATTGGTTTAACCATATATTAACTAAATATTTCAAACCAATGATCGACAAGAAATCATATTCATTAAAAATTAATGTAGAAGTTTGAGAAAACTACAGTGCAAACTGAACCTTTGACTCCTCTAAGTCTAGAGACAAATCTGAAGTAATCTCACCAAACAACTACTCTAATGTCTGTAGTTACAACCAGTCTTCTACTAAGCAACTAGGTCGAATGAATAAGACACACATGAAACCATATTAAATTAATTAAGATGTTTTCATGGTAAGTTCCAATGCATTAATCATGTGATTAAAAAAGTTCTTAAAAGTTTCTGCAATAATCTTTGTGAAATAGTTTGCAGTAGAAGAAACATGAAGTTCTTTAGTTTTAATATTGGAAGATCCCACTGTTTCAACAAACTAAAACCTACCACTACGTTGATTTCAACAAGGCTGAAAAAATGCACCAACGAAACCTGAGTAGGGACATGGAGCCTTGTAGCTTGGACCAAACCTCAACCTAACCTTTATGGTATACCTTTTAACGTTCACTTTATAGTATGTAGTGATTCATAAAGGTCAGAAAAATCTACGTGGGAAAGCTACTAAAGGTGAAGTCAGAGACAAAATTTGAGAGGAGCACATGGTGGGAAACGCGAAATTTGTGAAAGTAAGATGGGATAGGTAGGAACATCAACCCAATGCATCTTTCAAAAAAATTCTATTTATCTTCTAATTTATCTAAAAGATTATTTTTCTTTCTACTTTAATATAGAATAATTTATTATTGAATTATAAATTTATCATCATTAGAATATAAAAATTATTAAATATTTCATATACTATGTACTGACTATACCGAGAAGTCAAGAGATCCACGTTAACATATTAAAATATGAATAAAATTAATATAATATAAATAAATAATAAGATAACACTTCATTAAGGTACAACAAAAGAGTTCAAAATGTTATAAATATATTTATAGTAACTACAAAAGGTATGAAAAGTAAAAACTCAATCAACTTAAAGTGCAATACTGAGCACTATAAATAGGTCATTTATTTAACATGTAAGTAAAGTGTTTTTTCAGATAAACTAAGCAATTCGATTCTGACTTTATCATTGAAACACCTTACAGATACACTCACACAGTCGAGATGTAATCGTTGAAAGCCAACTTAAAGTTAACCACTGATAATAAACTCAAATCCAATAACCGAAAATGAGCCCAGACCCACATAATTGAAAAGTACTCAAAGTCAACTGATTTAGTAAACTAAAGTTCAATTACAATATATATCAAAGGTGAACAATGAACTAATTAAAATAAATCTATTTTCTCTATATATATTTCTGTCGGCACTCAAAATATATGAAACCATAACGAATTCATCTAACTTTATAATATCATACATAGTTTAATTATAAAATAACATAAATATAACCTTAAACGATATTATTTTAAGAAAATAATATCATTTTAAGCATGATATCGTCTTATACCAAATACGATCTATTAAATTAACAAATATCATTAATAAAAAAATTTAAGAAAATATTTTAAGAGAACATAAGGTTAAATCAAGTTAGTCAAAAAGAATAAGTTTATTTGAACCAATCTTTAAAATACATCTGATCAAACTTTATATTTTGAATGTGTCGAAAAATAACAACAATACGAAAGTTGTCGAATAATTATATATTTTTTAGTATATTTTAAAATATTTATATTGCATTATTTTTATTTTTAAAAAAATATAATATCTATTAAAATTATTTTTTACGTTATTTAAGTGAAAAAAAAACTTTCAAATGGTAAATTTTTAAAAATTAATTAAAATTTATTGCATGGAATAATATCTAACACATTAACTCACTGAACCTTAAATTCTAAACAAATTTCATTAGTGTGATGATATTTTATTATTATTTAAGATGAAATAGATAATATATATATATATATAAATCAAAACTACGTACGGAAGATACAAAATAGAAGAAAAAAAATAAGAGATAGTTTATATACGTTGTGAAAGTCTGATTTTATAAACCAATATATCAATTTTATAATTATTTTTACTTTAAAAAAATATTTTTATTTATATGTTGAGAATTTTGCAAGTGATAGGAAGAATGAGGTGCATGACAGATCCAGCAGCAGATGTGGATTCTGAAGTTCTTAGGAAAGAGTAAGAAGCGAAGAAGAGTAAGGCATTGTTATTATTATAATTATGTTCCCAACGCTGATGAAAATGACCAAATTAAATGGATAATAAATTTGTGGCCATTCCAAAATGTTGGTTCATTTCATGTTGCTTCAACTTTGAATGAGTTAACGGCTAAGATGATTTTTCTTGAGTTTAGTAAGACTATAGCATTAATAATTTATTGGAAGTAACAATCAATATTCAATTCACATAAATGTTGTGTCATCTCCTAAAACGACCTTTATTTTAGTTTTGTATTACATGCCCAATGTTGCATCACATTTCAGAATTATATAACAATTTCTCCAATTCCAACTTTAGTTAAATCCATTATCCTTTTCTTATTCTACACTGCTTTTAATCATATTTATCACACATCACATTTTAATCCACTTTAGAATATTTTTTAAATAGTGACATTAAATCAAATTTAATTAATTAAATTTTATTTACATTTTCATCCACTAAAATTGTATATTTTTTTTTTACATATAAATCAAGAGGACTGTTTTCTAATTAACATTTTTAACTTGGGAAATGAAATAACTTTTCTTTTTATGAATCACACGAGGTGGAAAAAAATCATGGTTTCTTATGTTCCCGCATCTTCATAGTTTTTTCTCACCCCATACACAACATGAAAATACTTTTTTTTTATATATTTTTTATCATTTTTATAAAATAGTTTTCGATTATGTAATCTGGACATGTATTTGAAAAAGACTTTCAGATTATGTAATCTGGAAACTAAAAAAGACTTCCAAATTACATAATACAGAAAATTATCATGCATCTCAAAAGAGATTTTTGGATTATGTAATCCGAAAGCTAATTACGAATTTAAAAAAAGACTTCCAAATTACGTAATCCGAAATATTATAGAGGGATATTTTTGGAAATATGAAAATTTATGGAGGTGAGAGAAGAATATATGGAGGTGCAGGAAGAAGCAGCCTTCTTATGGTTAAGGGGATTTCGTAGGCCTACTTGAGTGTATGGGTGGGTGGGCTTAAAGTTGACACAGCTTGATTAGTAACATGGGGCAGTTTCTTCCTGCACCCCTACATTTTTCTTCCTGCACCCCCACAATGTTATGCAAAAACCAAATTGTCCCTATTATTCTTTAAAAACCCTAAAATGCACTTGAACTATATTTATTTTTTGCATTATGGATTATGGAATCCAGAAAAATTTCGGATTGGCACTTCCGGTAAAATTTCGGATCCACCAATCCGTAATTCAAAATATGCATCATTCAAAAAAACATTCTGGATCCACTAATCCGTAACAAAAATATGCATTCTGGATTCAAAAATCCGTAATTTAAAAAAAAAGCATTCCGGATCCATGAATCCGTAATAGAATTAGACTTCTGAATTCAGTAATCCAGAAATCAATAATTTATGCAAAAATTGCTTCTGGAACACCCCCTCATCCAGAAAAACAAAATATTATGTTCTGGATTGCTGAATCCGTAGCACATTCCCAGATTACTATTTTTGATAACCACGGTGTCCTTTTTCAAATAAAATATTAAGACCAATTTCGGGATTTAGAAAATTGTGGTAGTGCAGGAAGAAAAATATAGGGGTGCAGGAAGAAGAAGCTGTAACATGGCCCTCCTTCACAGCAATTTGGCAATTACTTTTTGCATAGTTTCTTCATGCACCTTCGTATTAGTGTTGGAAATGTTTAAAATATTCATATTTGGATTATGGAACTTAGAAACATGTTATGGAATATGCAATATGGAATGGATTTATAGATTTGATTAACATTTTTGGATACGTAATCCAAAATACATTTTCAAATTATGGCTATTTTCAAAATTTAGAAATGTATTACAATTCAAAATACATTTTTGCATATTGTGAATAAAATTTTGCCTTTTAATCATCTGCTTGTTTTTTTCATAACAATCATATTTTAGAGAAATTATTAAAAAATAACATTCATAAACTAATTTTAACTTATAAAGAAATTAATTTATTTTTCTCTCTTAAAATTATTTTTAAAATACTTTTCCAAAGACAATACTCTAGATCTTATAATACTATGTACATATAATGATATGCCTTATATTAGACCCTAAAAACAATAGGTAGAAATGATAGGAAATGATTAGATTTAAAAATAATAAAGTATAAAGAAAGAAAAATAAAGAAAAGAAAGAGAAGATATTTAAGAGAGAAATAAAGATATTGCTTTTCAGAATTAAATGAATAAGTTTGGCGTGCATTTTCAGCTCACCCTAGTGTGAAGTGTTTGTTTTTTTTTGTGAGTGACACCAACTCCCCATTTGTTTTTTTTTTCCAGTTCTAGATGCCATGCACATTTTTAAAATTTGAAAATATTTATATACTTTATAATATATTTTTAAAATGTATTGATTTACATTTCTAAACAGTGTAAATCCATCAAATATAGTAAATATTGTTCAGCTTGAGCTGCTCATTTTAATTTAAATATTGAATTAAAGATGTATTTTATTTTAGTCACAGTTTCTCATTCTACATATTTCACTAAATATTGTTCATCTTTTCTACATACTTTCTTGAAATTTGTCACAAGCAAACCTAGTTCAAGTCACAATCAACTCAGAGCCCTTTAAACCTAACTTGTTATTTTTCTAACATGTGAGTTGAATTGAATTGGGTTGTTCAATTTTGCCACTTTTATGTAACCAATATTATAGTATTTTTTTCATTTCAAAAACAAACCCATAACGAGTCTTTGTTTCCAATCTCTCCGTTTTCGTGTGTAGGCACTTCGGTAATGCAAAAATAATATATGAAAAGTGTCGTCATCATCATCATCTATGATCTTCAATTCGTTTTTAATTTCGTAATATTCGATTATAATATGAATGTAGTCGCAGGAGTTGGCTGGCTTAGCGTTGAACACTGCTCCATGCTGTTAAAGCCTTCGCTGCTCACACACCAATCCGACTTCAGATTTTCCCGTCAAACTCGCATTTTCCGGTAAAACTTCTCTCACACCACTCTCAACTTTCTCAACCTCGCCGCACTCGCTTTCCGTTTCAATTTTCATCTTCTTCCACCGATTTCCATTTTCTTCTCTCTCAATTTCAAGGGCAAGAAACTCCGCGAATTCTCACATGGCGCCTCCAATCCTCTCTCTTGCTCTTCCCTCCGACACCGGTCGAGTTCTCAGCATTCAATCTCACACCGTTCAGGTTTTTCTCTTCCGCGTTTACTCCTCGATTGCTTCTTTAATACATTGAATGTTCGTTGAAGATGTCAACGCCTGTATTGTTGCCTATACTGAAATCATTACATTGAGATGTTCTTGTAAAACAAATGTTGTGGAAAAAGATGATAAGGTTCATGTATTTTAACATGCATGATGTTTTGGATTGAGAAAAATGGAATTCTTGGCTTCTTCTTTATTGGTAGTAAAATTCTATGCAACTATGGTTTTGGTAATTGGTATTAATAATGAATTGAATGTCGTTGTCAGTTGAATGCAGCTGGTGAAGTACTTACCTTGCCATTGTGGCTGCTTGTTTATTATTCTCAGGGGTACGTTGGCAATAAATCGGCTGTCTTCCCTCTGCAACTACTGGGCTACGATGTGGATCCAATTAATTCCGTGCAGTTTTCAAATCATACAGGCAAGCTGAGTCTTCAATTTTTTTTTCATTCAGTCTCTCAAGACTGGGGCCTGATATATGGTGTGACGCCACTTATCAATCTGAACAAGTTTAGGTGTGGATATACTTGTTAAAGTAATACTGCAGTTATTGTTTAATAAATTGGAGGATTATGATGCAGGATATCCAACGGTTAAGGGGCAGGTCTTGAATGGACAGCAACTCTGGGAACTAATAGAAGGCCTTGAAGGAAATGAGTTATTGTTCTATACTCACTTGTTAACAGGTATTGTAAGTACTACCCTCTGTATTTTTTACCTTGAACTGTATGTCACTTACCTCATGGACTCTATATTAAATAGGTAAAAGTAGACTGCTGATTCAAGTTTTGCCACAATATTCAGCAATCTATATTTCTTAGACGATGTGTTTCTTCAACCATTTTTGTTGCTCTTGATGAAATGCTTCAATTTTTCTTGTTGAAAGTAGATTAAATTATTCATTGACTGTCCATTAAGTGTCATATTCTTTTGTATGTTTGAATTCTTGTGTTCTTGTAAGTTATTTTATTTTTCTATTTTTTTGGTGACAAACTTAAGTTTTTCTCTTTCAAAATCATTATTCTTTACTATTGTTGAGTCATCCTGCAATATTTCCTTTATTAAATATTCTAATCGTTATGATATCTATGATATACTTTTGTGAAGTACTATAATATTGTCATTTGTCTTTAATCACTATCCTGTCAGTTTGTTGCGCTTTTATTCTGTTCCCTATTTCAATTTCAGGTTATATTGGTTCAGAGTCTTTTCTAAATACTGTATTGCAAGTCGTTAACAAACTTCGCTCAGTAAACCCAGGACTTATATATGGTGAGAATACTGAACATATGGGATTGTTTGATATTCAGATAAAGTTGCGCCGATAAGTTATCCTATGTGGCCTTATACAATGTTTGTGATTTCCTTTATCATTTTCAATTTTACTTTCAGTTTCAGGCCATGTTATATTGACCTAGCTTTTATGAATCATTAGAAGGAACAATGAAAACATAATTTAAGTCTTTAGACATAAATGGAGAAATTGAAGAGAAAACTTACATCCTGTTGTAGCCAACAAGGAATATGTTTTTGTAAGTCTTAACTAAAGTTTGTGTTCCAGATGGCCAATGTAGTTTTGTCATGATTTTTAAGTGTTAACAATTGAAGTATGGAGACTATGATTTCAATTTTTTTCCATTTTGGTGTTGGACACTTGAACCTCAAGCTTTTTTTCTTTTTTCTTTTTAGAGAATATGTATATATGTACATCTGCATTTAATAAAACTGTGCTTCCTTGTCAGTATGTGATCCAGTGATGGGTGATGAAGGAAAGCTTTATGTTCCGGAAGAGCTAGTGTCAGTCTATCGAGAGAAGGTATGACTGTTCTATAGAGATATTTCTGCAGGTGTGAAATGCAAATAATTTATACTATGTTGTCATAAACAGTGTAACAAATTAGAAAAACATAAACACATTCAATTGAACTATTGTTTTCCTTCACTTATAATTTAAAGTTATATAATTACTTAGTTAACAGGTTCCTATTTTGAATGGATGATGCAGACATACTTCCATTTCACGAATCCCATTTTTAATTTGATAAGTATATTCCTAGTGTTAGCATGAGTAACACATATTTTGGCAGGTTGTTCCGGTGGCTTCAATGTTGACTCCCAACCAGTTTGAGGCAGAACTACTGACAGGTTTCAGGTATTTATATAACAATTAATATTGCATAATTTTTTTTCAGTTCCACCCGTTCCTTTCCTGGTTTTCTTTCTCATTGTTATTATCCATGGGTTTTTTTCTCATACATATTGATGCATTTTTGTTTGTGCGGGGTATGGATATGCCTATGTTGAGGTAAAAATCTTTGTAGCTTTTAGGCTTAATTACTTTTTTGGTCTCATTATTGATTTATTTTATTCAATTTGATCCCACTGTTAATAAAATGTTTAATCAAGTCCCTCAATATTTTAAAACGTACAATTAACCAGTCATGGTGATGATTTATAAAACGAATGACGTTAACCAACAAAAGAGTCACATTGTTGCTGTTTAAAAATTGAGAAATTTAATTGAATCTTGAAAGGGTTACAGTGTTGCATTTTTTTAAAATGAAAGACTTGATTAAACCTTTTATAGAGGGACCAGATTGAAGAATATAAATAATTATTGGAAGTTATATTTCTAATTTGCCATTCATGGAAATGATTGGGTTTAGATCCGACATCCACCCACAGATTATCTTGTTATTTAGAATGTGGTGAGTGATTGAGAACTCAGTTTCTCCAACCAAAGGTATTTTGTGTTTTTTTAGTTGTTTTGATTTTTTTTTCTGTTTAGTTCATATGCATTCTATTTGAGCTTCTCCACAATTTATTTGTTTTGCCTTCTAAGTGCTCAAATTTCCTACTTATTATAGGATTCAGTCCGAAGGGCAAGGTCGGGAGGCCTGTAGGTTTCTCCATGCAGCTGGCCCCTCAAAGGTTTGCTTCTATTGTAGTATGTTGAAAAACGGCCTTCTTTTTGGGATAATCTATTGGTGTAAATTTTCTCCTTTCAACATAGGCTTGTTGTACAGGTCAAGACTTTTCTGTTTTCATCAGTGTGTGCGAACTGTTTATTGCTGTTGTTGTTGTCTTAATAGTGAAGGGCGTCTGTTTTGAGTTTTAACCTATTAGTCACAAATGTTTTATACTTTTTTCTATGTTATGCAAATTGATTTCTCAATTAACTTTTAAACAATTTTCTCAGATGTTTTGATTTCAATGGTGAAGAAAAGATTCCCTAATTGGCTCTGTTGAAAGTATCGCCTATTTAAGGAGAATATATTTGTTGGGAACCAAAAATTAAAAAGAAAAGGAAAAGAAGGATTTTTATCGGATACTCTTTGTTGTAGCAGTCCTTATATATCATATTAACAATTGAAAAATGGTGGAAAGAAAATGTCCTATTTGACAAGGCTTCTGACGTTATGTGTATCCTTGGAGGACCAAAATAAATGTGTATACTATTTCTTGACAACTTCTATCATGTTCACTCTTTCACTGAATGGCATACGAACACTTAGCATTGGATTGATTTAGCCTTTTTTAAGCTCATTTGGAATTTTTTCAGTTATAATCCTGGTTTGAATAATCCTTGTATCTCTTCTTTTTTGTGAAAAAATTAGATATCTTATTCCCCCTCCCCTCAAGCTGGCTATTTGTTTACTCTGATCATAAAATTTGGCAATTTTCTTCACTACCTAAAATGGTGGATTTTAACTTCGTACACACAACACTAGTCGAGAGGATAGATCCTTGTATTTACCAAAGTACTATAGTGTCACATCTCTAGTGTACAGACAACCTGCAAATCAATTCACACGCAGCAGCTTGAATCTAGATTAGTAAATTACACATGCGAATTCCATCCTGAATCTGTGCATTTTAATGTTCGTTTTCTTGGTGTTTTTTTTAATGCCTTGAAATTGTCTACATCTGATGTCACAACTCGATAACTCTTTGATGATTTTCCACGGTGTTGTTTTGGCTCTTTTATTCTCAATCATTTAGCTGACGTACTTGCTCTTCAGGTTATAATTACAAGTATAACTATTAACGGGAATCTTCTTCTCATTGGCAGTCATCAAAAAGAAAAGGTGAATTAATTGCTGCCTGTAATTCTTGTATTGGTGGTAATATTTTTATTTCTTATTTCTAATTGGTAATCATAAAACAAAAGTAAAGTGAATGCTGCTTATAATGCTTTTGTTGGTAGTCATATTTTTATTTCTTGTTGCAGATATATTCAAGGTGTTATAGAAATCAAATTTACTAAATTTTCATATTTATCTTGCACAATATGTTTGCTTATGGCTTGAGCATTTGCAGTGATCTGAAAAATTTGTCTTCCACAATTCCATAATTTTCTGGAAACCAAATTGACCTTAGTTGTTCAACTAAACAATGGTGAATTGTGTAGCTTCATGGTTCAGTTAGTACCTCATGTTATAACCAAATGAAGCTGAGTGTTGCCATTCTGTAGCAAACGATTAGATAGTTCATATCATGGTGGTTAGTGGTGACAATTGATGGACAAACCACGTATTTATGACATTGCAGCTTGCAACTATGTGGTGAAGTAAAACTCAATATACATGCATATTGGACCTGTTAGAAGTACTTATGTATTGTACTTTGAGTAATACACTATTCAAGTAATAATGTAATGTGTCAATGCATAATCATAGTTGTTGGATTGAATATAAAATATTATTAAATTACAACAACGAATAATTTGGTGATGATTTTATTCTACATACTGTTCTCATGGTAACAACCTAACTTTTATTATCTTTGTCGGATAGGGAGAGCCTCCCAGACAATTTAAGATCGTGATTCCAAAAATACCAGCTTATTTTACGGTATGAATATTCTGTAAATAGTTCTGTTTATATATGGTTGTTACCAATATTGATCTTTACAATATTTTTTATGTGAATGGGAAAAATTTATTTGGAGTCAAACACATAATTTTTGCTTGAAGTATCCAATGATTTTGCATCTTAATCTATGGATCATCAAAGAATGTATCAATTTATTTCCGTAAATATATCTGAGCTGCACGTGTCTTCTTCATTAGCATGTAGAGCTCCAATTATCATGTTTTCCTTGCTTTCTTAGTGCAAAATACAATGATGACATTTCATCTTGAAAAACTATATCTTCATTGAAGTAGCTATATGTTCCTTGGATAAATAGAGAATAATGCAGTGATTAAGAGCTCATCTTCAACGTAAAACACCATGTAAACAATTCTTCAAACTAGCCACCAAAAAATGTCACCCTTTTATCATCATTGCCCATCTAACAAACTAGCCTGGTTTGACTGTCCACATGGTTCTTCATGCAAAAATGCACGTGCAACCAACATAACATCTAACTTTAATTGCTCTTAATCGATTTAACTGGAGATCCTTCCAATTTCTCTTTAGATTCAAACATTCAGTGAATAGAACATTAACTATGTTCTTATGCTTGTAGGGAACCGGAGATCTCATGACTGCACTTCTTCTTGGTTGGAGCAATGTATTTACCTTTACTTGGTTATTACTATAGTTTGGTCTTTCCAATGTTTTAAATCCCGGAATACAGTGCGTAGGCTCCAAACTTTAGTGACATAGCGTAAAGGGGGATAAGTTCTATTTTAAAAAAATTTATAGTTTATATTAATGTATATTATATACTTATACACTTTCAAGAATGATAAAAATTATTCTAAATTAATAACATTCATAATTAACAATAAAAAGACAGGTGTTTTTAAAGATGACTAAACACCAGCAAAAGTCAAATGCAAGCTTTTCAAGATTGGAATTATCAATCCTCATGTTCCAAATTAAAGTCTTTTATATCGTTTTGAAAATTAAAATCCCCCAAGTAACCCTGAAGAAAAGCTCTGATGTATCTGTTCTAAGGTATTTTTTGGAATTAAGCAGTTATAGCACCTGCTATTTGGTCCGCAACAACCCTGTAGTGGGCAGGAGCCGCTACACGCTGCTGCACCGCCATAGAGTGCTATTTACGACCCTGTGTCGTCTTACTGGTAATTTCATATAAGATATTTGTCTTTATTTATTTCAGAAATACAGAGACAACCTTGAGATTGCTGCAGAACTTGCAGTGTCAAGCTTGCAGGTATTTATTTTCTTGATGTCTGTCATTAATCTTATTGTTTATCCTCTTCTGATATTGTGCTACTAGTACTTTTGAGTTAATAAAGTCCTTCTATATTCAAAATAGTTTGACTGATTATATTACTTCTTACTAGCAACATGAGAACATAAAGTTAGATTTTAAATTAGAGCATTCATGTTGCCGAGTGAGCCCATAATTTTTAATAGATAATTAACAGTTCAAGCATCTCCAATATGTGCAGGCAGTCTTACACAGGACGCTCAGTGACTACAAAAGCGCTGGACATGATTCCCAGTCAACCAGTTTAGAGATCAGATTAATTCAAAGTCAGGATGATATTCGCAACCCACAAGTCAAATTTAAAGCAGAAATATACAGCTAAAGTGGTGATTTAATTTGAACATGTATGTATTATGTGTATTATTATTAAAGAATGAAGACAATTATTAGAAATTGAGAAGGAAAGTTTATTTATTTGTTTTTTATTGATCAAATATAGAAATGGAAAGTTATTAAAATCTAATGATTTCTAATATGGTGAGAATGTAGAAGAAATAGAGTCTAACTATTAAAAATTCTTATACATATCTTTAGGACATGAAGGATATATATATATATATATATATATATATATATATATATATATGTATGTATGTATTAGAATCCATATTCACCATGTGTCTGATCATTCCATCACATATCTAGATGTTGATTGTTCAAAGTATGGTAGACTATATTTATGTATATAGAAGATGATTGATGACTATATATGATTTTCATGATGGTGAAATTTTGTGTTCTATTATTGGCGTTATCCAAAATTAATGGTGCTTCAAAATGATTTAATCTTGCTTTCTACATCCTGATTAAAAATCCATTTGCTTCTCCAGTGGTTTTCGCCAATAAAGGCATTGAAATAATTTATATGCAGAGACATTGAAATTACGTATTAATTGAGTTTGGTTACTGTAATGACCACCGTTGAATCGTGCATTCCATATCTCTGCATGTTTTCCAAATTTGGCTAACTTCTGGACCAAAGTGGAAGAATTGACAATGCCTGTGACAATTGCTTTCTGCTCTTATGCATTAGTATCTGCTTTGCACACACCTGGAGATAAACAATGGAAAGTGACTCACAAACATCTTGAACCTTAAACAGGGAAATATAATTTAAAGGTATATATATATATATATATATATATATATATATATATGTGTGTGTGTGTGTGTTGTTTTGTGTTAACTGACACTATTCCTACTGCCTAAAAATTCATTCTAGCATCATTAGTATTTGAAAAAAAAAATTACACACTGGATTTGTATAGAGAAATCTCTCTAAATATTTTTAGAAGAACAAAATAAAATTGATTTTTACATAGTAATTATATATATATAATTAGTTTTATAATAAACTTATCTATAAATTAATTTAATTCATGAAAAAAATGATTTAGAGAAAAAGCAAACAAATATATATTCTTATAACTTATAGCACTAATGGCTCATTAAATATCAATTGTAGAATGTATTGTCGGGATTATATCTTGTTGCAACTTTTATTTTTCTTCCTATTTTCAGCTCCTAGTTACAACATATGTGCAGTATGAGAAGAAGTTTATAAAAAAATAAATTGTTCTTACCAATGAATGTAGAATTTGGGAGAAGAGATGGAAAATATTGACTTTACCTTCAATTTTTTTGAAGTACTTTTTACTTTGTTCATGCATCCTTGACAGTTCATAACACACATAATATATATATATATATATATATATATATATATAATATTAGATTAAATGTAAATAAATTTAGTAAGAAATTAAATAAGAGTTTACAAGAAGGAAACATGTGGAACCTCAGTCTTTAATAACTAGATATTAGAAAATAATATTTCTTTTATTGTCTGGGCTTAAGACGATTGTGCACATTACACACTGATATTTTGACAGTCACACGCTTGATGTGTAAACAGCATGTTGGATTATTTTTTTTACAAGTATTTTTACAAAGAAAATTGTAAACTAAATTTTTTAGGAACTTATTTGAAATTTTTAATATTAATTTCCTCGGACTCTTATTTTTATTTTATACATTACTAATTCTAATTCGTATATATTTTTTCTTAAAGTATTTAAGAAAAAGTTTATTAACTATAACTTACCACTTTTGACCCTTAGTAAAAGAATTGTATAAAAAGCATCTTTGAAAAATAATTATATACAAAGCCAAAAACATAATGAAGGCTGTAAGCCATAAATTAATTAAAATTGATATAGATTACTAAAATCTAGTTAAATAAATTAAACATAGTTAACGTAAAAAAAATATATTTAATTTTAAAATAGTATAATTAAATTCAAGCTGAACTTATATATGTTTATTTATTTTTTATTTGTGAAGTTATTATACGACTCATACTTTATTATGTCCGTGAAAATGTACAAAAGCATTTTATTCATCAAAAGTTCATTATCTCAATTATTTCATCATTGGAGTGTATATGAGTTTATTTTTGTATATTTTTTAAAAATTTAATTATTTTTTCCAATATTTATAATTTAGATGTGATAATTGATACTTAAAATATGTTAAAGCAAACCAAAGTTTACAAATTATAGAACAGAGAAAGAGAATCCTTCAATGCCTCATTTCAGCAATATTTTTCTCATTCCTTATCTTCAACTAGTTGTTCAGGTCACGAGAAGCCAACTTTGAGTAAGTATACATATCAACAAATAGACTCATTCATAAATATAAAAATAAGGAGAAAATTGTCATCCTATAATATTATGGGTTTGACCCAGTTGATCTCTGATAAGCAAAGTGTTTTTTTTTTATAAATATTTTCTTTCTTTCTTTCTTTTCCTAATCTTCATCTCATGCTCTAAATCATGATAACTTGATAAGTCCCATCACCAACCAATACCAATATAATGCAAAGAAGAGTAATTTTCTCATATTTTTTTTTATCTTTTGTCACATCATTTGTTTTATTTTCATCTATTTATCTTACTCTTTATTAAAAAACAATTTAAATTCCCTTGTAATATCCTTTTATATTATAAATGTTGAAATATTTTATATGTTTAATTATTAAATGTAAAATCCTGCTAAATTTATTCTTTATAAGTATTTACAAGATAAAAAATTAAGTAAACTTTTTTATAAACTCAGATGTGCATGAAATTAGTTTTTGATAGAAAGTTACTATCATAAAAGACATTAGAAAGTATGTTGACCCACTGTAGTTTTTGGATGGAAGTTGCAAGACACAGGTTCATGATATGTTTCATTGTATTAAGATTTTAAAAAAAAAAACTATTTTAGGTTGTCAAAGTATAGATTTGTTTGATTGATGAAGTTTTGAGATGTTCATGTAGTTGAGATATTTCTTCACTATTAATATATAAGGGAAACAATGTTTTCGTTTGACTTCAAATCTTTTAAAAATAATGGAAAAGATAAGCTTGGCTACGTGCATTCATTTAATTATTTTAATTAAAAACACAATGTCTTAAACAAAACAAAAACTCTTTCTGTCCTCTCACATTTTAGTTGAAATTAAAAGGCTAGTCAAGGTATTTTTAGCGTACTTTTATGTAATGATAATAAATAAAAATAAAGCAAAACGTGTCTTAGTGTTTATTGAATTGAAATTTGACAAGTAATACCGAATCAAATGGTCTAAACGTGTATTTATTTAAATTAATCCGCATGTTCCGAAACTGGTTAACTTTTTTAATTAGTCCTGAATTATTTTTAACTATTAAGTCTTTAAATTTATACTTATTTTCTAATTAATTTCCTTCCTTCATTTTCTCTAATTATAAAGGAAAAGTGTTATCGGGATTAGAACTATTGAACTCTCTATCGGTCGGTCGTTTGGTCAGCTCTTCCTTCTTTCTCTCGAGTAAACTCTTTTTGCACCTCTTGTTCTTTTACTTTTATGTAAAATTCAGATTCGGATGATACCTGCTAAATACACTATGATATGACATTTAAGACTTTGACTTGTGACACTCAGTGTATTTAGTACTGGATGATCATGTGCTTATTTACATGATTATTATGAACCCTTATTATTAAACTTTATTAAAAATTTAATCTATAATTAATAATATACTGTTTAATATTTAATTTTTGATTAATCGTTATGCTTAAATGTAATGGTCACGATCTGAATTTTGGTTCGATCAGAGAAACCGACCGGTACAAAAAGAAAAACGAGAAAAATTTATGCGGGTCTTGCACAAAATTATTTCCTACTAAAATTTAGATATAAACACAGTAGAACCACAGCTTTTCTAGAAACAAAAGACAAAAGCACTTTTAGTTTCATTTTTATTTTTAATATTCCATTTATTCAGAAATGAGTGGTTCGATTTTGTTCTGGTTAAGATAACATAAAGCAATTACATTTATGTTGTTTTATATGCTATTTATTTTTTTTGTTCATTTCCTGTTATGTTATGAAGTTTTCTAAACAAAAGAAGAGATCTTAATAGCAGTGAGAGGAAGTCAAAGCAGAGGAATAATGAAGCATCTGGGTCTTCCCTTTTTTCCTGCAACTTGCTCCCAACTATAGCCTATGGTGGCGGCCCCGACAACCCTGTTCTGATTAATCCTTCTCGATGGTCCAATAAAGTACAATGAAATTTCCAAGAAAAACAGCCACATCACATACCATAACATAACTTTATTCACACCACAAACTTTCTACATTGCCTTATCAAATTCGTACAAGCTATATCTTTCACGTCCAAACTTTCTTCCTTTCACACGTGCACTTCCTTTTCTTCTCTTCCAACCCTTTCTTTCTCTCTTCCAAATACAAAACTTCAACTTGTAGCAGCTGCTGGTTACACCCAAGAAAAAGATACAAGAGGGTTTCTTTTTCTTTAGTTCTCTCTCTTTCTCTCTCTGTTCATGGGTTGCTGCTTTAGTGCTCCTCTAAAGATCAAAGCCGAGAGTCCTCCACGTAATGGTATCATTCTTTTTCTAGTTTTCCCTCCTTCTTTTTTTACTTTAACATCTTCATTCTGAACTGTGTTGGCTTATGCTGGAGACCATTTGGATTGGAGTCTTCAAAGTTCCAACTTTATGTGGTTTTGTGAATAAAATTTTGCTGCTTGTTTGTGTTCAATGTTTGACTCGTAAAAACCAGAGAAGACTTGCTACAGATGAATAATACGTGATCAGTTTGTGTGCATCCATAGCAAAATTTAAAGACTTTGAATCAATTGGCACAGATTGATCTACCTTAAATAGTAGTCTTAAATTTGAGTTTTTGATGGTCCTACCTGACTCAAATAGAATTGCTTTCTCTAAAAGATACCTGATTTTTAACGAAATTAAATAAAAATCGAAACCATCTGATATCAAATGCAAAAGTTTATTGGTTTGAATGAGGAAATTGGTCTAAACTGTCATTAAACTGGTGTCTCCCATTACCCATAAAAAATACTTAGTTGAGACTTTCTTTTATTTGCAGTGAACTTGGATCCTCTGCACATTTAAAGGAACTAAAGATCCGAAAATTTAATTGTTAAATTCAGTTCAAAATTACAAGTTTGGCATGCAATAAAATAAAGTTAACGGATTTGATTTATGCAGTTCACGATAGAACTCAGCGATCGTGATCTCTCCAACCATTAGAAGTTTAAAGTATAGAAGAAAAACAGACAGAGAATTTGATAATAGAGATTATTCCATTTTTATTTTCTTAAGATGTTCTTGGTATGTAAGATTTTTAGTGCAGTATTACATAAGCTTATTATAATGTCACTCAACTTCTTTTCTTATTCTTAAAAAGTGAAGATTGTGTGCATTAGAGAAGATGAATGTGTCTTTTGAATGAAGCAGAAAATAGATGTTAGTAAAGTGGCTGAAGTGAATCGATGTTCTGTTTTGACATGGACAGGTTTGAATTCAAACGATGGTAGTAAAGAAGAGAATGATCCGAGTGGTTTAAGCGGCAAGGTGTCCTCTTCATCTATGCTTCTAACTCCTCAGAGTGAGGATGAGATATTAGAGGCCACCAATTTGAAGAATTTTACATTCAATGAACTAAGAACTGCTACAAGGAACTTTCGTCCAGATAGTAGGGTAGGTGAAGGGGGGTTTGGTAGTGTGTTTAAAGGGTGGATTGATGAGCACACGCTTGCCCCTACTAAAGCAGGGACAGGAATGGTCATTGCTGTGAAGAGGCTTAACCAAGAAAGCAACCAGGGACACACTGAATGGTTGGTGAGTGTCACTTTCACTTGCCATGGCCTTTTACAATTTAGAACATTGAACAATTGGATGTTTTTAGTGGCATAATTGTCAAGTTTGTTTCAAGACATGTTTATTGTGACCCTTGTTTTTTGTAATGTATGTAGCAAATAATAGTAACATATTCCTTCTAAACATTCTAGGTAAAAAGTTATTAGAAACTATAAAGTTTTTAGTGGAGCTCAATACATCAGAAGTAAGAACAACAATTCGTAATTTTTAATAAATTTCAATCAAGAGTAAAAAGTGTGTCCAGAAAGAGTGTTAGAGATGTGTTCTTAACATTTGTGATAGGATAATAGATGCTTGCTTGTAGTTTAGATATTCATTGTGAATACTGTAACTGATTAGCCTGTATATGTAGACAGAAATCAACTACCTGGGGCAGCTGAGTCATCCTAATCTTGTGAAGCTAATTGGTTACTCCTTGGAGGATGATCACCGGATTTTGGTGTATGAGTTTGTGGCCAAGGGTAGCTTGGATAATCACTTGTTTAGGAGTAAGTTTGTTTGTGAGTTGCTTTGTTTATACGTTAGCACCTTAAGCTCCTCAAAATCTCATATCTACCAATGTTTCTGGATCAGGGGCTTCTTACATTGAACCACTCTCTTGGAACATCCGTATGAAGATTGCTCTTGATGCTGCTAAGGGCCTTGCATTTCTTCACAGTGATGAAGTGGATGTAATATTTAGGGACTTCAAAACTTCTAATATCTTACTTGATTCTGTAAGTGAAATCACATTGATCATACAAGCTTAAGAGATAGGTATTATTAGTTAGCCCTGGCTTTCTAAAATTCCTTTTTGTCAATGACAGAACTATAATGCAAAACTCTCTGATTTTGGGTTGGCAAAAAATGGACCACAAGGTGACAAGAGTCATGTTTCTACAAGGGTGATGGGCACCTTTGGCTACGCTGCTCCTGAGTATATTGCCACAGGTATCTCAAATAATATCACATTTCATTCTTTAATCACACCTTGCATTTAGTGGTTAACATCTAAACCTGAGGATTTTATTCATAAACCTGAAGATTTTAGAAGCTGTTTTTCTTCTCTCCTTGAAATGTTTGTGGAAAATTTGTCCAAACAAACTCATAATAACATAGCATATCTGACCAGTCTCTAACAATATACTAAAATATCAACAGAAGTTCTAAAGTTTAAACCTAAAGGGAACTTGCATGTAGGGATATTATATATTAAGATAAAATTTTAGTCATTTACATGTCTCCTCTTAGCAACCAAAGATTTTAGTGGTTTATGACAAGAACCTTCCATGTGGGTTGAATTTGTTACTGATTTCTAAAGTAAGGTCTCCAACACAGCAATCACTGCATACACAGTCTCACAACAAAGAACCAAAAGATGATCCATAATATGAACCTGACCTTTTTCCAATTGTGTATCTTGTGCAGGGCACCTAACCAAAAGGAGTGACATATACAGTTTTGGAGTTGTTCTTCTCGAACTTATGTCAGGAAAACGTGCACTGGACGACAACAGGCCAAGTGGGGAGCATAATTTAGTTGAATGGGCCAAACCACTTCTGATAAACAAACACAAGATTTCTCAAGTCATGGATGCACGTATAGAAGGCCAATACTCTAAGCGAGAAGCCAAGAGAATAGCTCACCTTGCAATTGAATGCCTATCTACAGAACAAAAAGTTAGACCAAACATAGAAGATGTGGTGAGATCATTGGAACATCTTCAGGATTCCAATCACACACAAATAAATGGTCATAGCTCTACCACCAATTCTACTCCTATTTCTAGTTTGTCTCCTTCTCCTCTTCGTACATAGGAGACCAACTTCATCATTACACATATTTTGCATTGTTTTTAAGTAACATGGAGATGCCACTTTGTGTAGCATGCATGGTTCTTAGTTGTGCAGATTTTGATTCCTTTATCTACCAAAAATGCTATATAACTAGTAGCTTTTGAAAATCATGTCAAAACTTAAAAATGTTACCTCCGAAACATAAACAAAATACGCTATAACACGTTACTAATGATGCATATTTTGACATCCTATTCTACAATTATGCTAGAGCACACACTCTTCTTTTTCTTTTCTATTTTTCTGAGTCTCTTTTTGTCTTCCATTTTCCTTATCAAACACTCTGTAAAAAATTTCCATTTTCCTTGTCTCATCAATTATTGTACTAATGGTGATAACAATCCCTAGACCTATTAATATCATCATAGCAAAAAAATCCCTATAACTATTTTATTTATTTGAAGTGTACACAACTATGCCATATAAGTGTTAATCTTAAAATCTGGCATAACTCTCGTACCCTTTTTTCCCCTTTGTTCATATTATTATACTGATTTATTTTTTGCAATTTAAAATGTTAAGAGTTAATATAATTATGTGTAAAGTGTGATTGTGATGTGTTTGATAAAAGTAGACAAAACCTAGCTCAAAGTTGAAAAGTTAAGTGATAGGTGAAAGTTAAGAATTTTTTTTTCTTCAATTTATTATATCATATCAAAATTATAAATAAAAATAAAGTAAAAATAAAGTGATATTTTTCATTATTTATAAAAGTGGAAAATATTTTAGTGTGCCTAATACCCTAAGTTTTACTTCCCATGGACGTGATTGAATGGTTTCATTTTCAACCAAAGTCTTGAATGATCCACGAGCATCATGATGAGTGCCAATGCCTTCACATTTGGCTCTGGGATCTCAAATTTCTAAATTCAGTCTAGAATGGAACAACCTTGGTGAGGCAAAATGAGAAACAGCATTAAAATAACATCACCTTAACTCATGTTGCAACTTGAAGTAAATAATAGCCAATCCTATTTTAGAACCATTTAAATTAAATTCCACATGAATTCGACCAAACTGGGTCAGAACGTATCTCCTCTACTGACATGGACATGGATGCCCCTTTTGAATGACCTTTGTTGAATTCTTTTGAGACATCAAGCTTCGACATTATTACATGTTGAAGAAGAAAAATCTGCATATGCTTAAAGTTGAACCGCTATGATATAAACAATGTTCTTAAAATGTTCTTTTTAAGTCCTAACAACAACTTAACTTTATGTAATTAATTTAAATACCTACCACGTGACGTGAGACTAGGGCCAATTATCTATGATTGTTTATCTTGATTGTCTGACTTATAATCTGAGTGGGAAAGACATGGCAATTGGGTTCATGGATTCTGAAACCAAAGGAGTTGTTGTTTTCAAATGGCTTTTTAATTTTTTTATGGCATGCCATCAATGCTCTTCAACTTTAATCAAATGTATCTTACGTTGGTTCAGTACTAAAGCGTGGTTGGTATGTTTGGATTTTGGGAATACTAAAGTCACGGTCTCAAAAAATGAGGTGAAAGTGAGATGCAAAAAAAAGTAATCATAACTGATGAATACTTTTTTCTGACACGTAGGTAGGAGGAATATTCCTTAAACTTCACTTTTAACTGTGTTACAAAGCTTGACATGTGAACTACACTTCATTCATACATAGCTATTCACAAACAACACTTATAATGGACACTATTACAATTTTGCCTTTAGATGTTGAGATTGCGTTCGTTTTTAAATCGGAGACTATAAATTACAATAACATGTCTTTCTTCGCCATATCGATTATCAAAAACATATTCACCATATTAATAATTTACAATTTCGTCACTTAACAAACATGCCGTCTTAGCTCAGTGGTAGAGCGCGTGGCTTTTAACCACGTGGTCGTGGGTTCGATCCCCACAGACGGCGAAAAGTAAATTTTTTTGTTTTAATATTTTTTAATATTTATTGAAGTAAATGATAATTTAATTAGTTTCACTAAAATTTTCAATTGCGGGGATAGCTCAGTTGGGAGAGCGTCAGACTGAAGATCTGAAGGTCACGTGTTCGATCCACGTTCACCGCATTGGGTTTTTTTTTTTTTTTTTCAGCGCTTCTTTTATTTATTGGGGATCAAAGTATTCACTGCAAGCCTATTAAATGTTCATTACTTATAAACACACAATCCTTTCCATTAAAAACAATAACCTATATATTTATGATGATTATTATTTTATCTTCTTTAGTACTTTATTTCTTCCAATATACTTATTGAATAATTTAATTGTTTGATAATAAAAATGAATTTATATTTTAATACAATTGATATTTATTTTATTACTCCTTCGGGGGTAAGTTAGCAGAGAAGTATGCTTGTAACTCTGACAACACAACAGAGTTACATAGGCACAAAGCCCTAGTCTCTGGTAGTAATAATAGTGTTGAGTTGAAGGTCAGTTACTCACTCAATGGAATGCAAAACCCCAAAATCAGAATATCCAAATTAGGATTTTTGTCGAACCATTACTTCGTCTTCCCTGTAGTGACTTAGATCGTACAGATCCATTTTCAAGGAACTTCCAATTTTTTTTCAGGTTAATCCAGTTTCCTTTCATGCATGTGCTCCTCGCTGTTTTTTTTTACTCCTTTCACTGTTATCCATGTTCTATGTAATGTTTTGATTTTGCTGAATTTTTTGTGGGAATTGTTTCATTTCTTTCTTCCAGAGTTCTGTGTAATGTTTGCATTTAAAGCTGCTGTCTTGAACTGCATTTTTTTTGCTCAGTGCGGGACTTCGTGGTAGAGTGAAAAGAGGGGGAAAACATGATCAGGGCTTAACGATTTTTTGTGGAGCTGAAGGCGTCGATTTTTAAAGGAGCTTCCGTTTCTGAGAGGTTAAATTCTGTCTCCATTTCTACCCAATTCGTCAAAAATTTCCTTTTGTTATGCATCTGTTCTTCAACGGTTTTTGTTTCACTGTTATCGGTGCATATTTGATTTCACTTAATTTTTAGTGGGAAATATAATTATTTTTCTTCGGAGTTCTATGCAGTATTTTGATTAAAATCTGTTTTGAACTACCTTGGAGTTTGGTAAAATTTTGACTGGCGGGACCTCGTGTTCAGGAAGGGAAAATGGAGTCAGGGTCTTGTCAATAAAGGAGTAGTGGAGTTTTTGATTTATCGGCTGTTTTTAATTTTTCAGTGAATAGTGTGTGGTTTGCTGATTGCTTCATGCATGGCTAAGAAATTGGAACTATCTGTGTATACGGATGCTGCCGAGTATATTTATTGTAAGACCCTTTTTGAGTGTGAAAAAAGTTATTTCAGGTTGTTAATTTGAATGATTGTGTTTGTCACGCTTCTGCGTTTTCATTACATTGTCTGTATTTAAACTATCTGCGTCAGTGTGCAGTTCCAGTTTCACATTGAAGGAAGCTTATAGTCTCTTATTTTTCCAGTAATGAAGGATTTGTCAGATGAAGTGATTGTAGTAAAAATTCTGTTCTAGTTTAGTGTTTTTCCCCGACACTGAATCCGATATTTAATGGAATTTGTAGGCATTTCAATAGAACAACAGTCCGTTCTAATACTACATTTGTCTTTCAGGAGGTGGAATAATACTAATAATAATAATACGCCTTGGAGGAACTGTAATGGCTCAAAGCAGCTCTGATGAGGATACTGATATTAGTGAATCTGAAATTAGTGAGTACGAAGATAAATCCTATGAAGAACTTAAAAGTGGAAGTCAGAATTTGAAAACACCGGATGAGACTTTCACTTGTCCGTACTGCCCTAAAAAGAGAAAACGGGATTATTTGTACAAGGAGCTCCTTCAACATGCTTCTGGGGTGGGTCAGAGTAGCTCACAAAAGAGGAAAGCTAGAGACAAGGCTAATCATTTGGCTTTAGTGAAATATTTAGAAAATGATCTCATGAATGTAGATGTTCCATCAAATAATTCAAAACCGGTAGATGAAAGTGATTCTTCTGTTAATTCTAATGATCAGTTTGTGTGGCCTTGGGTTGGAATTGTAGTTAATATTCCTACTAGACGGACAGAAGATGGACGCTGTGTTGGAGAGAGCGGTTCCAGGCTGAGGGATGAGTACAGGATCAGGGGTTTCAACCCAGTTCGAGTCAATCCTTTGTGGAATTTTCGGGGTCATTCTGGAACTGCTCTTGTAGAATTCAATAAAAACTGGCCAGGCTTAGATAATGCAATGGCATTTGAAAGAGCGTATGAATTAGATCATCATGGGAAAAAAGATTGGTTTTCTAATTGTGGGCAGAAGTCTGGTCTTTATGGATGGGTTGCCCGAGCCGATGACTACAACATGAACAACATCTATGGAGAATATCTGCGGAAGATGGGTGATGTCAAAACCATATCTGAGCTTATGGAAGAAGAAGCTCGAAGGCAAGATAAACTTGTCTCCAATTTGAATAACATTATTCAGGTCAAGAACAACCACATAAAAGAGATTAAAGTGAGATACGATGAAACTACTGACAAAATGAACCTTGCTATGATGGAAAAAGATAAACTCAGTCAAGCTTATAATGAAGGTATCTATTCTTATTGGGCCTCAGGACCAAATTAGCTACAAATGCATATTACTTGAGTCACTGTAGGGGTTGACATCACAGGATTTTGCATTGCGAAATTAATTTTTTAAGAATATTGTACTGGAATTCTATTTCATATTTTAAAATGTTGTCTATTATTTTCAAATGGTGCTTATGTGTTGTAACAACTTTTTTTTGGCATGATTCCTTCAGAGATACAGAAAATGTGGTCAAGTGCCAGGGATCACTGCCACAAGATTTTTACTGATCACGAAAAGCTTAAAATGCAACTGGAATCTCAGAAAAATGAGCTTGAATTACGGAAAATTCAATTAGAAAAACGTGAGGCACATAATGAAAGTGAAAGAAAAAAGTTGGCAGAAGAAATCGAGGAGGTAGTGTTTTTCTTATTTTGCTGCATCTCCTAGTGTACTGTGGTTGAAATTCCTGTTAAATTAAGATTGGGGAAATAATATTATTATTTTAGGTTGATTGATTATTATGGTTGAGTTTTAGGTATTTCAATGCTCTAAAGGAAGGTGTTAGCTACCACGATTAATCTTTTTTCCAATTTTTACTTATTGAGTTTGATGATAGTGATGATTGGTTATTTTCATTTAAATTTGTGGATCAAAATTTGTGATAATTCTGGAAATATGATGAAACTGGTTTTGATTTGGTGTGTATATGCTATTGGAGGCTGTGAATTGAAAATAAATTTATGTTTCTATTGATGGTGTATTTTCCTATAAAGTAAACTGTTTAACTATTCAATCCTTGGTGGCACAGTATGTAATTTGTCTGTCTGATTTTGATCTGGGAAGGGAAGTGATCCTGTGCCATATTTTGTCATAGGAGATACTATAGATCAGATGGCACTGATATCTGAAAGTAATTGTGAAGTATTAATTTAAATTATGACCTCGATTGAGCTATCATTTGCCGAAAGCCATGCATTTAATGAGATGTAATTTGGGAAGTGAGAGGGAATGGGAGTGATCAATCTTGAGTTGTATGCCAAAGAATTTCATGTCATTGGTTTTCTGTTTACGGCCATTAAGGTGTTTGCCTAAGGACTATATCAATAATTCTTTTTATATAATCGGTTATTGCTGTATCTTTCAAATCATTTAAAATAAAGAAGTGCTTAATAAGCTTGTGGAAGGCTTTGTTTAACACTGCCGACATTTATTGCTTTTTGCAGAATGCAACAAAAAATAGTTCTCTTCAGATGGCTACTCTTGAGCAAAAGAAATCAGACGAAAATGTTATGAAACTGGCTGAAGATCAAAAGGTGTGTGGTGCCACTTTTTAGCTTTTTTAACGTCGATAAATGTCCTTGTCAGCACCAGAATGACTTAGTATAATGCTATTTATACTTTATACAGAGGCAAAAAGAGCAACTCCATGCTAAAATCATTCAGCTTCAGAAACAACTTGATATGAAACAAGAGCTGGAGTTGGAGATTCAGCAATTAAAAGGATCTTTAAGTGTATTGAAGCACATGGAAGATGACGAAGATGTTGAAATTCTGAAGAAAGTAGATAATTTACAAAAGGATTTAAGAGACAAGGAACAATCACTTGAAGACATTGAATCACTTAATCAAACACTAATAATTAAAGAGCGTAAGAGTAATGATGAGCTGCAGGATGCCCGACAAGCATTGGTTGATGTAAGTCTGCATCTTTCAAATATATCTTCCTACTAATTCTTCAAATTAATTTGCAAGGGCATCTCACTGAGGTTCAGTCCAGTGTCACTATGCTTTTACTTGGCTTATGGACTGGTAGTGTTTTTTATGGTGATCTTGCTCGCCTATTTGAAATGTTATGTGTTGAAGCGCACACGGACTTACAGATTTATATCTTTTTTTATTAAGCATTCCAATTTTTTCTTTTATTTGGTTAAGTGTGGTGTTAGTTTTTATGATTCATACCAAGGTAGCAGAGTGACTTTAGTAAAATTAATGTTCAAAATTAATTTGCAAAGTGTTCAGTATTTCTTTCAAGATGGTAATGTTTTTTTTTTCTCACTTGCAGGGAGTTAAAGAGTTACCATCTCATGGAAATGTTCGTTTAAAGAGAATGGGGGAACTTGACAGTAGACCATTCCTTGAAGCAATGAAAAAAAAGTACAATGAAGAGGATGCTGAAGAGAGAGCTTCAGAACTGTGCTCGTTGTGGGAAGAGTATCTAAAGGACCCAGATTGGCATCCATTCAAAGTTATCATGGATGCTAATGGGAAAGAAAAGGTATTTCTTTATTAAACATATTTATAGATCTCCTGAAATTATCCTGAAGCCCATGTGCTTCGTTGCATGGCTCTCTTAATCACACTTGGTTCACTATGTTATTTATCTTTATTGTGTTGTGGAAGAATACAATTAATGTTTTGATAGTTTCCGTACTCTGCATTAGAAATATTTGTCTTTCTGAACCTGTAATACTTTCACAGATTAACCTGTAAAATGAACAAAAAAAAACAGATTGGTATAAACTTTATGTTATGATCTTTTATCTATTATGTATTATTATAAACTTTACGTAACTTTCAACTTTTAAATAAAACTTTTCTCTCCCCTCTCCCACGGAAATCCTACTCCCAAATACACCCTTAGGTTTGGTGTTTAGCGGAATAGAGGAATGCTTCTGCTGATTAGAAGAGTCGTATGTGGTTATTGATTAATTGGAGAAAAATGTCTTGACCACTAAGAATGTTTAAGTTTTAAATAACCTTTTAAGACTGGCCACACTGATAATGGAAAGCTTCAGTAATGTAAATTGTCGAAACCTGTTGAAAGTAAAGCCTAGCCTAGCCTAGCCTAACTCATTTCAACACCCCAATTACATTTTCTCTTTATGAATTTGTAAACCTGGAAAGCTTGAACAGCCTAATAAAGCACTCTGTGTTATGTTCAAATATGAATACGAGTAAGTTGGTTGTACTCTCGTGATATGTCTTTATTACTATTGTACAAGGGGATGAGATATTTGTAGAACATACGTATATACTGAGCTCATAAGGTTTGGTGTTGGGAAGGATGACATTAATTTGAGAGAATAAGAGCTAATAAGGATGTCCCCCCATAGCCAAATAATGAGTGTTTTGGTAGCATTTGTTTTAACCATGAAGAGTACATCTTTCAATTTTCCTCCAAAGCTTTATGAAAAATATCATTCTTATTTAACAATTTGATAAATACAGATGCTTTTAATTCATTTTAACCTAAAATTATATTAAAAAATTCTTTGAATTTGTAAGCTGAACATTTTCATTTTGTCATTTGGCATCGTGGATTTATTATTTCAGGAAATTATTAAGAATGACGATGAAAAGCTGAACGGGTTGAAAGAAGAGCTGGGTGAAGGTGCATATAAAGCAGTGGTGGAGGCATTGTCAGAAATAAATGAACATAATCCTAGTGGCCGGTACTTAACCTCGGTATTATGGAACTATAAACAAGGAAGGAGAGCTACTCTTAAAGAAGGAATACAATTTCTGTTGAATCATTGGAAAGTTCTTAAACGCAAGAGGGGAATGATGTGAAGGTTTGTATATAACTGTATTAGGTTACTGCATGTCTTTTTAACTGTATCTATAGTCAGATTGCAGAAAAAAAATAATTTTAAAAGCTATTGGTATGTTGCTTGGTTACTTATAAGTAAAAGTACCTATGGACCTAGGTTAATTTTCACAAAAAAATAGTAGTTAACAACATCCTCTTCTGTTTTTATACTGTTATTGTTCAAATTATTGTGATGTAGCTAAGGATTGTATTTCCGAAAGGTTGATGTTGGCTTCGGGAAGAGAATTATGCATAGCAGCCTGGTAGCATGCATGCGTCCATGTTGGGAGAGCAACAAACCTAGCAGATGTGTATTGTAGGCTAAGTTATCTGTGATAATGCCAAACTCTGTAATTTCAGTTTGGCACTTTAATTATGTGTTGCCGGAAGCAAACTACATTCATAATGGCACACTCTGCAATCTTGTGTGGGAGAAGACATAAGTTAAACTTCATGACTATATATCATTTCACTTTTAATCTTAATTTTATGAGTAATTCACATTCTGGTGCAAATATATTTTACTGTCTCTTCACCATGATCCAGCTAATTGTTAGTTATTAAAAGTAATATTTTTCCCTAATTATTTACGTTTGATGGTGGCTTGTAGATGTGTTTTTCATTCTAAGCTTAATCATTTTGGCTTCAAGTTCTTTCTTTATACTCTGAAAGAAAAGGCCAAAATTAGTACATATATTATTGTAAAATATTTTATTATAAACTAGGAAGCATAATTAACACCTACCTTAAATTCTTCACATTTCTTTGGTAAATGCTCAAAATTACTAACTAGTTCTTCATGCTCTAAATCAAGAGAGGTTGATTGCCTCCTGACCTAAAAAGACAATGAATATAATATTATTTTCATAATTAGAAATCATATATACAATCTCACATACATAAGATTATACTTTAAAAAAATTCATTCATAATTTTAAAATAAACTAACAAAAGAATTTATATTTTCAATTATTATGTAGTTTTTTTTGTTAAATGTAATTAATAAAAAACATTATTTTTATTGTTCTCATTAAAAATGTGTTGGATCATCATACTCCTTGTTCACTTCCACATCATTATTATGACTAAGGGATTGTTTCTTTCAAACACGTCCTTGTAATGAAAACAATAAAAGTCTCTTCATTTTATATCAACTGCAAACATTTTTTTAATAGCAGATAAATAGAGAGGATGCCATAACAAACAGGTCAGACAGTTAAGGTAATGAAAAAAATCGATAGAAAAATATATAAAAAAATCAGTACTTAAAAAAATTAATAAATATTTAATTATAAATATTCAAATTTTTCAGGAATGTCAAACTTAAATAAACCTAGTATTTAAAAAACCTATTTTATAAAAAAAAGTGAAACAGTCTTTTAGATTTTTCTAAATATCACGTTTGAAAGGGAGTGATTTTTCTTATGAAAAAAATTTCAACAAAGAATCTTAATATTTTGAACGAGATAATAGATTTTTATTTTATTATTTTTATATACAATCAAATCTTCTTGATTCAGTCTAATAATATTAAATGGTTTAAGAATTATTTTAAAAAATAATATTTTTATGTAATATTTTTTAAAATTTTAATATGTTTTCATAAGTATTGTCATTACAGTAAATTAAAAGAACCAGTTGTGTGTGAGAGACTATGCATGTCAACTTCTTTCATTCTCTTATAATTGTTATTATTTTCTATCATTCTAAAGAGTAAGTAGATTAGTTAAATTGTGATTTATAATCATATAAATAATGACTCATTAAAAAACAATTTTCTTTAGTCATTTAATGGTACCAGCTACAACAAACCATTAAAATATAATTTATTTTTATTTTTATTTTAATAATTACAATTTATTATATCATTTTTAATAGTTTTAAATTTTAATTGTATATTGTCAATTGTATGGAGATCACATCTACTATAGATGAGAATATTTCATTGTATATAAATGGGTGCAAATCTCATTCCATGAGCCAGTTTTTATGGGATTGAGTTAGGCTTAAAGTCCACTTTGTAATGGTATCAGAGTCTGATTGGCAGTCTCGGCGTTTTATGAGGTTGAGTTAGGCTTAAAGTTCACTTCGTAATATGGTATCAGAGTTATTTAAAGCCTATCATAACTAATGTTGTTGGACTTATTATGTCACTTGCTATCGGACCGTTATTGGACCACCCATAATGTTATCCCACGCACGAGTTGTTATGTTCAGCGTGATGGGTGTGTGTTAGAAATTCCACATCGACTAGAGATTAAAGTATTTTCATTGTATATAAGTGGTGCAAACCTCAACCCCATGAGTTGGTTTTATGGGGTTGAGTTAAGCTTAAAGTCCAACTCATAGTATGAATGCAAACATTTTAAGTTTTATTTTTAAATTATAATTCAATGCAAACATCTTTAATCTCTATTAAAAAAATTATAATTTGTATCTCTTCTTATTATTTGATTTAGTTGTTATCTCTTCTTATCATTTGATTTAGTTATTATCTCTTCTTATAATTTGATTTAGTTGTTTTCTTATGTTTTTACTACTTCTTTTTTTTATAAAAAATATAAATATAATAATGATAATGTGTTGCCGGTAGTTTATAATAAAGAATTTTCTAAAATTATATTTTGATTGTATACCTAAACTAGCAGCTGTGTAGGTATTTTCTTTCAGAAGTTTGAGGGAATTTTGAAGCTGTGGCAGGCCGCATTTGTAGCCAATCTTCACCGACCGCCTAAACAGGCGCTTTTTGGCTTTTACCATTGCGAATTCCAATTTCAATTCCTTTTTGACGTTTCAATAATAACACATTCAGATTGAAGAATCGAGAAATCTGTAGAAGGAAGAATAGGATGCCCGAGATGGAAGAGGGCGAGGATATAGAGCAACCTCTAACGGCCATAGCAGAGGCGTTTGAGGAATTGTCTAAGTGGAGGAAGAAGGAGGTGCACCACATTCGTCTCGACACGTTCTGCGAAGCCGCCTCTCTGGTCTCCGTTCTCTTCCGGTGTCTAGGCCTGGCTTTTAAATTCGCCGAATTGGAATACATGGCGAAGCTACAAGGTCTCGTGGAAGCATCAAAGACATGTCCGACGCTAGAGGATATCCTCGTGCTTGATGTTGCCAGTGATACCGTTAAAACATCTGGAAGCTGTTCACGTAATCTGCGTAGGGTTCGGCAGGGTCTGGATCTTGTGAGAGCTATATTCGAACAGCTTCTATCCAGCGACGATACTTCTCTGAAAGAAGTCGCTTCAACGGCTTATGGACAGGTTTGTGCTCCCTATCACACCTGGGCGGTTCGAACAGCCGTGTACGCAGGGATGTATACACTTCCAAGCAGAGAACAACTTTTGATGAAGCTGAATGAAACAGAGCAATCCGCAGAGAAGAAGATGAAAAGGTACATTGCTGCCTCACATCCCATTATAGAATACATTGATAAACTCTATCTTTCTCGAAACATCACGTTGGATTGGTGAGTTTAGTTTATCAAAAGGAAAAAGAAAGACAAAATATAATAAGTTATAAGTTAAATGGCATTTGTGTTTGTGTTTGGCTCACTTGTATATACACACATGATGATGATGATGATGTAATTATGTTAGTTTTACTCAGCTTTTTGTCCTTTAGTGAGAAGATTAATTTATTCCAGTTTTAAAATGAATGTCTATAGGATTTTTAATAGTTTCAAATTTAGATACACTTTTAATAATTCTAATTCTAAAGATGTGTAAGTAAACTCTCAGAATTAATGTTAACATGTATTTTGGATAGTTTTAAAATTATATGTACAGTTTCTGGAATTATCGCACTTTTAAGTTCTAAAATTAAATTATTAAAAGTGTATATAAAAAATAGTTCAATTAAAATTGCATGTAAAAATTAGTTTTGATATTGTGCATACCATTTTAGAATAGCTAAAAATGTATATAAATATTAATTTTGAATTTATACATTTGTATATAACTTTAGAACTATTGGAAATGTATATAAATATTAGTTCTAAAATTGTATATGTAAACTTCATACAATTTTATCAAGATAATTTAAATTTTATAATAAAAAATTATTAATATTTTAATAGTAATTTTGAAAAACTTTGAAAATAAAGAAGTGGTCATCATAATTCAAAAAAATTATAAAAAAAAACTTAAAAACAAAATATTTTGCGATATCGGATTTAAATATAGGATTTGTTTAGATACCTATAACAGTTGTTCTAAGAGATACCTTTGATTAAAGGTTCAACGAATATGATTTTTTAGAATATTTATTTAAAAAAAACAAATATCATGTGAAAATAAATAAATTATTTTAGTTCAAAAAAGGGTATGTATTTTCATTCATAATAGAAAATCACGAATTACCTGAACAGTGAAAAAAAGTATTTATATTTTAATTTTATATTTATGTAATTTATGTTTATTAGAGTATAAAAAAGTGTGAATGCCTAATATTGTTTATGAATGATACAATCAGCAAAAACAGTGTAAACTATACCAATTTTTCAAAAAAAAAGTATTGTATTGAATATAATATATAAGATAATACAAATTGTGTGCATTTTTTTTTTCATAGTTTACGTTCGTGTTTTAAATTTACATATCGAATAGTGAAATTTAGTATATAGTGTCGGATTCAATTTGTGCTTTCAAATTAAAACATCGAATTGTGTAAACTGATATATAAATGATGGAATTGTTCTATTAAATATTATGATTGGTGGCTGAAAGGGAGTTATATAAGTGGAAGGGAAAGGAGGTATGAGGTATGAGGTGTAACTGAAATTATTTAAAAATGTGAAGTTATACTTTATTTAGGGCTATTTAAATTTTTAAAAAAAAATTGACTTTTCACAATTTATATGGAGGTGCATGAGAATGTATGGTGTCTTTACTAGTGACGGCTCTGTTTTTGTTTGCTTTTTTTTCATTTTTTTGGAAGTCACAAAACCCAAAAAAATATAGTAAGATCCAAAAAATAGAGTACAAAACTAAAAATAAAATTATCTTCGCATTGGGGAAATTGAATACAACGAATCTTCTCATCAACTCTCTCATACAAATGATGAAACTGCTCTTTAATGAAAGTGTTGCAACTGAATGTGAGGTAAGTATGGAGTGTGAAGGTAAGGTTATTTAAAAATGTGAAGTCACGTTTCATTTAGGGCTATTTAATTTTTTTTAAAAGGTTTATTTTCTTGTCAATCCTATGCTACACGATCAAATGATGAAATTACTATTTCAAACTCTGTCGTTAGAGAAGAATAATAGAGTTGTGACCGAAAAAGATGTGTTTTGTATAAAGGTGAAGGCAGGAATTATTGTAAAATTATATAAAATAAGAAAAAAAACTGTTTGATTATTAGGTTGCTTTTAATTTAGAAATATCTTTTGAAAAAAAATTGCCCCTTATTACCTTATATATCAAAATGAAAAATGATGACAACAAAATGATATTTTTTAATAAATAGTTATTACTTTAAAAGAACTATTGTATACTGAATCCCTTTTTCTACTATCATTAATTATCAAACAACATTTTCTTTTTAAATTAAACTCCATTTAGTTTATCATTTTCATATGTTTATTTATAACTTGAATTCAATACTTTTAAAAAGATTAATTATTAAAATAGCAGTATACCATAATACACATTATTTATCATAAACCTTAAATTAAATTCTAATTTAATAGAATTTTTTCTAAATTGTAATTATAATATATTTTATTTATTATTATTATTTTGTTCATGTAAAATAAAACATTTTTTATAAACTTGAAATACTACTTCTAATAAATTAAAATCTATTTTTATAATACAATTTTAAGTTAGTTATTCATTATATCATTTTTAGTTTTTTTTTACTTGTTACTATATTTCTCATACTTAATTATACTTATTTGTTAATTAAAAGAATGATTGAAAAATATATAATATCTTTAAATTTAAAAATTATAAGTAAAATAAGTACATTGTGAGAAAATTATAATAAAAAGTATTTAAAAAATCTAATAACAATAAACAAAAACAAAAAACTCATGGAGAGTGAACCCTAAAAAAACATTGGTGCTATATATATACTTGTAACTTCGACAGGCAACTCTGTTAGGGTGCAGCTCTTCTGCTGAAGTCTAATCGGGGCTGTGATTATAAAGAGAGAGGCTTGAGAAGGAAAACCCTAATTTCATTGTTGAAGAAGGTGCCGCCATCTCCTTTGGTTCAAAGGTTTCGGCTTTGGTATCTCATCTTAAAATTGAATTGGGTTTTTCCTTCAATGACAGTTTTCCTAATTTACACTTGATATGAGCCTTGTTCTTTTGTAATTTTTAATTTTTTGTACTTTTATATTCAATCTTGTAACTTTTTTGCAGAGTTTTTGTTCTGCGCGTCATTTTGTTTTCTTGTTGTCTCGTCTCTCTCTTTTGCTTAATGGCTTAAGGAACTGTTCTTAGGGAGGAGTTAGTGTGTTTCTTCTGGGCATCGGCACACAATCGTAGAGATGGTATCACAATATTAAACGTAATTCCTTCATCAAACATTGAACTTTATTTTATAAGAAACTGTGGTACATGTCTTTTACTCCAATCTGGTTTCTTGTGAGCATGCTCTTCTGAAAATACCAGATCTTATATAGTTTTTTCTAATGTGTTTGAACTAGCTAGTTGTGTAAGAGAAATGTTTGAAAATATGCCAATGATAATATCTAATTTTCAAGATTGAGGTTAAGCCTAAATATTTCAATTAAGTTGATTATTGTCACTGTGTATTAGAAACTAAACTAAGTCTTGGTACAAGTCTGATAATAAAAGAAAATCTTATTTTGAAATCTTTATATGAACTAGGAAAAAAGGGAATGAAGTGCACAGTGAATGGGTGCAACTTATGAATTGCTTTGGAAGAGATTCAAACTAGATATAGCTTTTAACCTTCTAGTTATCGTATATTAGTATTCTATTAGATTACTATACCTAATATGCTACTTGAGTGCCTCTGCCCAGGTTTCTGTTGTTTTATAGAGTTGCTACTTCACCTGTAGATTTGAAAGATTATTTAGTATTGGAAAGATGTTAGTCTGAATCTCGAAAAAAGATAGAAGATTAGGTTATGTTGTGGAAAATTGGCTAACTACATATCTTGAATTAGCATTTGTGTGGTGTTTAAAGGTATTTTACATTGTATTATTGGGCAGAGGAGGGTAGTTCTAATAACACTGTTTCTAGTTTAGCCATTTTTTTTAAGAAAACCCTGATTCCCATCATATTCTTAGACTGAGATGAAGTTGTTGAGGGAGATCATAGTTATAGAAGACTGTGGAGGAGGGCATAATACTCTCTGGGCTTGCGAGATAGACGAACTCTGTTTCAATTGTCAAATTCTTTCTTTCAACCGCATATAGTAATAATAAAGTCTATTTTAATTTTTTTAAATATCTCTAAATAAAATATAACTTCGTATTTTTAAGTAACATTAGTGTGAGAGGATAATTGTATTTTGAACGTGTTTAATAAGATTGATAAGAAAAATGTTATATCAAGTGTTTCCTATTTTTTTGAGTCTTGTATATCATTTTTCACCCTCGCTAACTTTTATTTCTGGATTTTGTAGTTTTAAAAAACAAATAAAAAATATAAACAAACAAAATCGCAATCGCCAATCTTCTTTCAAAGACTTCAATGAGCATCCTCTAAAAGTTTGAGCCCCAGTCATAACCCATCAGTGGGCTTTCCATTATTGGATCCAAAATCTTCTTACTAAATCTGGAATGAATTCTCATGTTCACCCCTCTTATTTAAAAATAAAAAGATATTTTTATTGTGTCATATAATGAATTTGGATATTAATACTGAGTATAAATAAATATGATAATAATAATACAAAAAGGTATAAGTAAATCCCAAAATCATAAATATGCAATAAGTAAACCTTCACTACCATTTCTCCTTATCCACATTCCAAGGATAATTGTAGTGTAGTGTAAATAAGCAACCAAAAAGAAAAATGGTAAAACAAAACATAAAGGATCCAAACACGGTATAATATGTAGGAAGAACTAGATTCTGAAATTCTTGCCCAAGAAGGTTTGGCCGAATTGCCAATTAGATGGGACAATGTTCCAAGAGGTGGAGCTGCGTCGGTCACTGCCTGTCACCCTGAAGGAGAGTGACTGACCAACCAGAACCGTGTTTGACTGCCAGTTCTGCCCCCAGTTGCGGCTCATGCTCATCCACCCGCTCCTCGACCCTTTCAAGCTCGCCCTCACGATATCCCCTGCACCTCCCACGTTGGTGATCAAGATCAAGTTGAAGTAACGGAATCCGTTCATCGTGAACCTCATCCCTCCTTCTTTCCTGCAACCCACCCTGCATCCCACCACACCCAATCATTCACACAATGCACATATTATTTATTCATTCTTTCATACATTAATATAATTCCAACCATTTAACCATAATTCATTCTAGACATGTATAATTAACTCAAATTACTGTTTCTCTTTAATATTCACGTGAGCGTGTTGTGGGGTTTTATTCCCATAATTGTTACTATTTTCTACCATTTTAAGGAGTAGAGTACATTAGTTAAACTCTGTTTTATGATTCCAGGAAAGAAGCAAACGAGGTTGTTGGAAGTAGTACCGGCGGTAAGAGACAGGGACGATGCCGGCACGATATTGTGCGATTTTAAGGAACATGGGCATGGCGAGGTCGAAGTGCGGTCTGGGAGGGTTGCACCAGCCGCCATTGTCGCTGGGGAGAGCGTAGTTAGGAGGGCAGAAGTTTGTGGCGGTGACGAAGATTGAAGGGTTACCGGGAAGACACCATTTTGGGTCATGGGTGCATTTAATTTGGAAACACGCTCCACAACTGAAGCCATTGTTGAACAGAGCAGTGCTGAGTGCCGCAGTATTGACACCATACCCTTGGGAGTATAGGTTCCCATACCCACATGCCCCTCCTACAAAACATCACATCTTATATTTTATTTTTCTCACTGTTATATCTATAACACTCTTCATGCTGTTAGAGTATATGTAGATGATTTACGTACCCATAGTGCCTGAGGCGTCGCTGCCACCGTAGAAAGTGGCATGAGCGGTTTGCCATGGGCCACCGGAAAAGGCGCCGGGAATTTTTGCTTGGGAGGGAGTGAGAAAGGGCAAGAGGGAGACAATGGCAAAGATGTTCAGCATCGGCATTGTATTTTTACTGGTGCAATGAAAGTGTTGAGTAGGGTTTTGTTTTGGTGATGAGGAAATGGAGGAAGGGTTGGCATGTATTTATTATGGAGGGAGAGTGGCTAAAGCTTCAATCTTATTATAGAGAGCCACCAAGAGATTTTTAGTTTCATCTTATTACATCATATTAAAAAAACTTTAAAATTAAATCAACTTTATAAAACCAGTTCTAAAAATTAAGTTTACACCTTGAAGTATATACTATAAAGTATACGTATATTTAATGGACGTGAAATCTAATATAAAAGCAATGATGTCAATAGGTGAAAGAAAAGGAGAATGTGTTTACAAGATGATAATACTATGTTGTTTTTTATGCATGTTTCATGGTGATTGTTAATATATTAAGTTGCATTCATATGATGCAAGAAAAAGCGTGGAAGGGTTGGTGTTACAATGAATGAGAGAAAGGAATTTGAATGAGCAGAAGGCTGACATAAAATCCCTTTGCTTCATTTGGAAGTTGTGCTATGAAGCAACCATTTCTGTGTTCAGAATTTGGAAACCACACGCAGTTTTACATTTGCAGTGAATAGTGCAGTATATATTGTTTTAAGCTGCCACATAGAATTGATTTTGAATTATCAGATATGTTATATGTGCTTATATGCATTTAAATCGTATATTTATATTCAGATGTGTGTTTTATAATAAAAACTAAATTTCTAAATTTATACAAACATGTCATACATTATTAAAAAATAAAATAAAATAAAATAAAACAAAAAGGGAAGATTGTTAGACTACTGATTTATAGTTAGTAATCAACTATTTAAAAATATGTTTTCAGTTACCGAATGTCTCATTTAAAGAAATTGTTAATTTAATTATAATTGAGAATTGTAATTGGTTTTTTTTTTTTACAGAACTTATATTGAAATTCCTATCAAATTTAATATGACCTATGTATATTTATATAAAAGTTTACGATAAATATTAACATAAGTTATTTGTTAGTTCTATTTTAGGATGATCCATAATTAATGATGTCAAATAATCATGCACTTTACGTAATTTTGATCGGAATATTCATATTCAATAAACATAATAAGTATGTATAGGAAAATCTAACTTTTCAAATAAGATACGGATACGAATATAAAAAATAATTTTAATTAATTTTACACCTAATGCAAAAGAAATAAAAAAATCATAAACGTATAATAGGTGAATATAAAAGGAATATAAAAAGTGTTAATAAAAAAATTTATAGGTAAAAGTGATTCATATATATCATTTTACATATAGTAAGACTGTGCAACATTTTTTATTAGACATATTTTTCCGTGCGTGAAAAACTTAGACATTAGATAAGATAATTATTATTATTTTTGTTCTACTATGTTACAGGACAAAATATGAATCATTCATGTCTTGGACACACCATTCTTTTATAACACAATTTTTTTTAAATAATTAATTTTAAAATACTAAATTATTTTTGGAAGCTACAACACGTAACTAACTCTTTTTTTTATAAAAGTTGTATCCCTTAAATGTTCCAAATCTATATATTAAATCTATTATGGATAAAAAAAAACTAAGTTATTTTTATTTAAACGTGCTACAAAATTAAAAATAATTAATTATATAATAATTGGAAGCACATATAAAAGATAAAAGACTACTTGAAATGTATAAGTTATATTAATAAATAGATACCCATTTATTGTGTTTTATTTGAAACTCTAAAATTAAGAATGAACTATTATATATTGTATTTATTTAATTTTCTAAGAATTTAAATTAATAGTTTTTAAAAATTTGAAGTTAATTTATATTTAAAATTCAAATAAATTTATTTTTGAATTATATATTAGAATAAAATTGAAAAACTTATAAACTAACTATGTATATCATAACTACTCCATGAGTAACACTTGAGTGACTTGGCATATCACATACTACTCCATAAGTAACACTCGAATGACTTGATTAAGGCATGCATATATATTAGATTTAACAATCATATTTTGAACCAAATCAACAAAATTTGTGATATGATGAACAAAGAGATGATACTAATTAAGGCACTACCTACCTCAGAATCATGGACATTATTTCAGTACTTGATAATTCTTCCCAGTAAAAGTTATGACCTCAACTATGGTCACTTTAAATTAATATGTAAATTAAAACGGTTTGAGTTTAGATGTTTATAACTCAAGGTGTGCTAAAGATTGGAGATTTTGAGAAATGAATATCATTATTGAGATTGGAGATCCAAAATCAAAACTATATTATTAAAAATTATAGATAATTAGATTTTTTTTTTTAAATCTTAAGCTACTATGAACACAATCACCATGTCATTACAATGTTTTAAATAATTTATTCTAATAATTTATGTTCAATTGTTTTCTTTTACATATTTACTTTTATGTATTGTATTTATTTTAAATATTTTTTTACTATATTTTATTTATTTTACTATAAGAAAATCATTAAATAAAAAATTAAGATCAGAGATAAAAGATAATTAATAACTATATTAATTAAGTTAGATATTATTTTATAAACTTAAAAATTTATTGATATTTAAAGTAGTTTATATTATTAATAAAAAAAATTATAAATTAATATCTAACTAATTTTCTTAATAATAGAAATTTCTTTAAATATCAATAATATTTTAACTTTTAAAATAATATCTAGCTTAACTAGTGTAATAAATTATTATTTTTTTATTTAATAATTTTTTAGTGTTTAGTATTTATTATCTTTAACTTTGAATACATTGTCAAAAATTTTTACGTTGTTTTTTCCTAAATAATTATTTTTAAGATATTTATAAACATTTGATTGGTAAAAAATTAATCACATGCCATAACAAAAGATTAAGTAAGAATTAAATTTTCTACATTGCATCTAAAAGTAAAATTATTTTAAAGATTCTTTCATATATTTTTTGTGTACGTTTTCTTTGATGGGAAGTTTTGTATGGATAGTAGGTATTACGGTTGGAGGGTACACCAAACTGGTGCAAAGGAACAATGATTGAAACACATTCTGTCGACTGTACAAGAAAGTTACCAAAGCTATGATTTGAAGTAAATTAGGAACAGGGTACAGAAGCAAGCATGGTCTTATTCGATTTGAATTTATTTATTTTGATATGAAAGTAGATTGGAGTCATGCGTATATTTATGGAAATCGAAGATGCATGGAGGAAGGTTTAATGATCTGAATGAGCTTGAAATTGAAGACATGGGAATGAAACTTCTTAAAAGAGCAATGATCTGTTCCACACTCAGAATATACTTCAATCATGTCTTATGTGTTTAGACATCACAAGAGAAAAAAAAATGGAAGAAAGTAAATAAAAATAGAAGCATATATATATCTTTTTGGAATCAAATTTATAAGTTAACTAGTTATTATAAAAATGCTATAAAAAGAAGTATCATCATAAACAATGATAAGGAGTGCATCACATTTGCACTTTAGAAGATTGGCAATAATGTTTAATATGATTTAGTATACCCTACTTGTTCATATATGTTGTTATTGAAAAGTTGGTTAATCTTTAAAAACAATATTAGAACATTTCAATCTTTACCATGACATGTCTCCTAAGTTGAAATACTTACTTGAAGAGGTTCTAGTAAAAATAAAAACATAAGTTGTTAGTTATTCTGTATACATCTAAGGGTAGAATGATCGAGGACGTTAATGATTAAATAATTCAGGACGTGTTAATAGTTAGTACTAACTTAATCACGTAAGATATCATGATTAGTTAATACACCTTGATAATTAGGTAATATGAGGATTAATTATAGCATACATACTTTAAGTTAGGTTTAACAGTAAAAGGACTCATTATAATGTAATGTAAATAAGCATAACAATTAAAACAAAAGTACGTCATTGTTATAACCCGATCTAGAGCCAAAGCTTGAGAGTTAGGAAAAAAAAGGACAAAGTGAAACACGACTAAAGAGAAGAAATCAATTGTTTAACCGATAATCCTTAATATCTCAACTTCCACTGTGTAAAACCAAATAGATTTCCAATATTTTTTTCTTATTTCAGACCTAACAAAACCTAAACTAATTATGATAGTGACATCCTTAAATTGATAATTTATTTTTCTACCATGATGGTCACTAATCTCAAATATATGTTGGAAAATCAAAATTAATTCTTTTTTTTTTGTGTAGATACAAAATGAGCACTCATGGAAGCAATAAGCGGACAAAACAAATAGAGCAAAATAGAATAATGACACCGATAATTTTTAGCATGGAAAACCTCATGAACTTGAGAAGTAAAACTCACGAGACCTATTTCAGAAAATGTCTTCATTATGAAAGTAAAATTACAACATTTGTTTGTCTCACTCTACGAGGATAATACCTAATTTCATCCAATAAGGATGAAATACAAAGTCTCTCTAGCATCTTCCTATATATATTCTAATCTCACACTGTGATAGATATCTTTCTCTCATCTACTCTCTATGTTATTCTTTTCTCTTGTTTACATTTCTCTTTCTCACAAGTTTGTTTTATATGAAAGAGAGAAATGCTTCATTATAAATAGATAATGTATAATTACTCTTTGTTACTTTTTCAAGATAACTTGAAAAAACAATTTTTAACTTTTTTAAGTTGAACTTCACAATTTTCTAAAAACTATAAAATTTCAAGACATTCAAATATCCATCATCAAGTCTATTTAATAAATTAATTATCAAAATTTATTAGTGATGTTCTCTAAGTTGATGAAAAATAATAGTTGGTCCTGTGGGGTCTTTCGTATCTGAATGAATCTGTCCTTCCTTTTCTTAGTATTGTTTTAAATAGAATATTGATTTGATTTGGAGATGGGATGGCAGAACCTTCAAATGATTAAACTTTATTTCTTAAAAAAAAACAGCTGGTTGTGAGATCTAGTAAGTACCTCAGCATCATTCTCGTTGATTGCGACAAATAACAAAACAAAAACTTATCCTAAGTTACTGTATGTTTGTAGAAGATATAATGGTAAATTTGCAAGACTAATTAATCCACCTTTGAACTGAAAAGGGATTAGTGACTATGATTATTATACTAATATGGTCATTACCAATTTTAAATTATTATTTGTTGACGAACAAATCTTTGAAGCTACGGAATGTTGAACGCTAGAACTCGTACTTATTTATTTTGAAGGTATATCATTAGCAATTTAAGCATGACATGTTAATCGATCACATTACTCAACAACCACTAGTGGTTAAAGCATTAGTGATTCTTAATTCATTTTAATATTAATATAACACGCTTATTATGGGTAATTTATTATGAAAATTTAATATGGTTCAAATTATAATATTTCGTTTGAATAAATTCTAATTTTCTCCTTCATTGAAATTTTAGTCGCTTGTCCAACCATACTCATCCTATTTCAATCAACTTATTACTTTTAAGCCTTTCGTGAAATATTTTGTTATATAAAATAATCCTACAATCCAAAATATTTGAATAAAAAATAAGAAATTGTAAATTTGATGTATTCTAACTACTAATAAAACAAGTCTAAGTAAAATTTATTACGACATAAAAAATTTATATTAATAAAAATAAAATAAAGCTAGAGTTTTATATGCGACAATCTCTGTCTAAAAGATTTTTATTCACAAAAATAAGAAAAAGAAAAAAGAAAACAATAGATTCAGAAAAGTTTGAATTGGATTGATTAGAGGCCCAAAAGAGCAACCATGAGATTGTTGAACAAGCCATCTATTCGCACCCATAAGTTGTTATTTAAACCTCATATTATTGTTGAACCTTCTTCTCTAAACCTCTTTATGGATTGACACAAAAAGGGATAAGGTGGGCCCTGAGATTCGCAATGTTTTTCTTAAATACATATATAAGTTTAAAATTAACTAATATAGTTTTTTTGTTTATTAAAAATTTAAATCATCATCATCTATGTTTCGTTCTGAATATATCTTTTTTCTTTATCATAAAAGAATTTACTATTGTTGATATTTTTTTAATAAAAAATTAATTTCTTTTAAGCTTCGTTATTTTTTTTCTCTTTTTTTAAATACGGATAATATTAAAATATTTTTATTAAGAATTATGTTTTCACCATAAATCTTTATTATTGTTGTTTTGAACTATCTAAATTGATAGTGATGTTGATACGAATATGGAAATACATATGATTTTTAAAATATAAGACACGATATATGAATTTATATATTATATAATTATGAATTATATAAATTGACAATAAAGATTGTATTTAAGTATGTTTCAGTTTTTTGAGCAGAAAAATATTTTTAATGACTGATTCAAAATGATTTATTTTTATTTTTATAATCATAATAAATATTTATATAATAAGTTTAAACTTATAGAAAATTAATGTATTTTTCTTTATTAAAATTGTGTTAGAATCGTCAGAAATTCATTAAATATTTTTTGAATTAAACACTTCGTCGATACATGTGTTCGATACAGACACACCATTTAAGAGGAGTGTCTGAACCTCATAAGTTCTTAAAAAGATGGATAAAATCATTATTTCAATATTTATTACTTATTAAAAAATAGAAAAAAGGAAAAGGAAAATTTTAATACTTATTATTTTTAATTGAATAATATTAGAATTCAAAATTAACCTATTTTAATAATATAGGAAAATTAATGTTTTTTTTTTCAAAATGAATTCAATTAATTAAAGAGGCATAGCTAGTACGAGGACAGCAAATTATAAAGCTTCTATAATTTCATTAATGTGATAATTTAATGTATCATTTTTGGAAAACATCATTTATAATATCATAAATTGATTGCACATGCAGAAAAAGCTGGTGATGCCCAGTTAGGAACCAATACGTGATCATAGTCAACCAATCCTTCTTTTCCCTCAACAAATAATAATTATTCTTCTCACCTACTTCATATTTCTGTCACCTTTATGGATTTTATATTTCTCAATTTTTTTATATTTATTCTTTCTATTTTTTTACATAAAAAAATAATTTAATAATTTAAACATTTGACTAATATTTTAATACAATAAAAAATATCACATTAATTAATTTTAGTAAATAATACTATTATAAATTAATTTTAGTTTTATATGCACTGTTATTAAAATTGGATCAATTTAAGAAAAGTATTGAATTAATATATTGTAATTGAAGTAAAAGGTTATTAGCTAAATGGTGTATAAAATAAGTTTAGTAAATAAATAAATAAATCAATTAATCAATAAAATAATTCTTTTAAAAGGTTAAAAATATTTTTTAATATAATAAAGGCCTATACTGAAAGAAAAAAAAGTTAGTGCCAGTGTGGTTTGTATATTATTGTTTTCAATAATTTCATTATATCCATTCCCTTACATTGTCTTTTTATATTCCTTCATAGAAATAAAAAAATGTAATACAAAAATTCTTGAGCCTAATTAAAAAAGTATGATTCTTTTTATTTTATCTTTTTCCTTTTGTATTAAATCAATGAAAAAATTAAACGAAAATAAAGATATAATTATAAATATTAATTAATATGATTTTTAAACTTTTAAAAATAGCATATAAATAATAGATACAAAATTACGGAGTAATATTTGTGAATCATTCGGTGCTTTTCTTTTTAAACTTCTAGTCTTAAATCACTGTTTTTTGTTTTGTTTTTTTTTTACATTTCAGTTCAACACATTTCTCTTCTTTTTGTTTTCTTCATGGTAGATTACCGATTCAACAAGAAAGTTAACATCCCATTTTAATAGTAACGACCGAACTGAACATTGAAATGACAGAACCATTTTTTGTTTTCCTATGTAGACAACAGATATTTTATTAAGTGAACAAAGGCCTGGTACAATGTTAAATAAAATGTTCTGCTACTTTTTCCCAGTGATTTGATGAGTTGGAATGGAAAAGATAAATGCAATCATAGAAAGAAGATACAGTGAGGCATGCAGATTTTCATTTAAAGCTTAAGCATAGATGTGCGGTTAGTGATCCAAATTCAATTACAAGCATGAGTATTTTTCAAGTAACTCTTCTGTTTGGAAGTCAAATTTAGCAACGCAAGTCTGAAGAATGGTTTTTCACTTTACACATTCCACATTATCATTTTTATATACCAACCAAATACCTATTGGATGAGACTATTGAAAGACTGACTAAACATATGTTCAGTAAATGGGCTTAATCATTGTATTTTTTATAATTTTTATTTAAAAAAATTATTGTAGTTATAATTGATGTACAAGAAAATCTACTAGTTATTTATATGAATATAGGTTATAGTTGACGATCGAATCACGTTAAATTCTGTATTATCTATTTTTTTGCAGTTGATTCGTAACTATGTGTGTTGATTCCAGTCCGTTTTTTCTATCATATACGTAGAGAAACTTGTGAATGACGTTAAGCAGTTAGTGTTTTGATTCTATGCATCGAGGGGACAAATAGCTGGCGTAGCAAACGGAGACATGCTGTATTCACAAGTAATCACATGCTCAAAATATGCTATGCTATATCAAATCACACCCATTTCAAACTTCAAAAAACTGCTTCCCATTCTCTCATCACACACAACTTCACTTTTCCAACGTGCAAGCTTTTCATGCCTTTCTAATCTAAGAACCCATCTTTGTAGTTCCTTCTTACATGTTGTGGAAACGCGTAGTTTTATTCCTGATAGATTAAAAAAATCAGAATGCAATGTAGACTCCCAATTATTGGGTACAAAGTCAAAAATCTAACTCTAACAAGTTTGTCACATGGCTTCCCTATGTGTAGTTTGCATTTTTGTTCTTTGCTTCAAAGCCCAAAAATAAAAAAAGCTTCCCAGACAAAACTTTTTGTACATACTATCCTAATCTTGATCGTAGCATCTAATATGATAACTTATTATATATTTCTTTATTTATACTGGGATTATTCTCTGCCATCTCGTAATTACAACCCACCAAATTAATTAACTTTCTTCACAAAGGTTTCAATTTCACCATATTCCTTTCTTCACCTTCCAGCTACCACTTTAGGAAAAAGTAACATAGCCAACTTCCATTTTTGTTGTGCAAGGAACCCAACTCCTTCACCAACTATATTTTATTCAAACAAGAACACCCTCAAAGCCATTGTTAAGTAACTCGCAATCATCTCACCAATAAATGTTGATAAAGAGGTTAGTTACTGAATTTAAGGTTGGATTGAGTTTGTCCCATTGGTTTTTGTTAATGCCATTATTTATCATCTTGAAACTCCTTAGTTTGCTTCATCTACTTTGTTTCCTTAACACAAATTCATACTTATAATTCTATTAATTATTGAAAGAAGGACATTTACTGTTTGGCAATACGGTATGAAAAGCCTTGAAAATTAAGTGGTAGCTGAATAATAATGATTGGATTATGTTATTAAGAAGTGGAAATATATAGTATGTACGGTGGTTTCAATAATAGGTGGTATGATAAGTTCACTTAATTATGATAAATTTAAATGACTCTGATACCATATTAAGAATTTAACTTTAAACCTAATTCAATCTTATAAAATTGGTTTATAAATTAAAATTTAGACTCATTTATATACGATAAAATATCATCTTAATGATTCAATTTGTCATAGGTTTTACTTATTAAAAATTTGATTTATCTGAAACCGTTTGACAAATACATATTCATTCTTGCTTTAACATTGAATTGTAGAGTCCAGTCAAGCTCAAATTGGCAACGAAAGACCTCAGAAGGTAGCCAGCAACTGAAATTGACCCTGTTTAATGTGTGTATAAATATATATATATATATGTATATATATATATATATATATATATATAGTTTGATATAGAGTATTTAGGTGTTAATTTAATATGAAGAGAAGGAAACGTAAGAGTGATCTCTACCTATGGTAGATATTTTATTTTGGGTTCTGTTTGTTAATTTCAAGGGGTTTGCTGTGCGATCTGGAATCTGGAATCACCACATGCATTCAACGCGTTATTATTCAAAATTTTATTCTTCAGACCTTTTCAGAAGAAGACTTAGAATATAACTCAAATATGTCCATCAATTAAAAAGAATAAAAAGATCAAAGGTCTCTCAAGATTAAAATTAAGTGTTTCTGGATTTATATTATTTAAAAAATTTAAACCAGATAAAATTGACTTAGCTTTCGTTTAATCAGATCTAACTAAATTAAATAAATTAATTTTAATAATTAGAATTATGTATTAAATTTGTAATTTACAAATTCAATGAGTAGTATGAACAAATTAATAATGCGATTCTTCTTTTATTAATTACTATTATCATTATTATTACTACTAAAAAATTATTAATACAATTCAACAGATAAAAAATAATTAGTGACTAACTAAATTATATATTATGTTATGAAAAAAAAGTTATTGATATCTAAAGTAATTTTTAAATTAATATTTAATTAATTATTAGCTATTAAGATTTTAATTATCATTTATAATTAAACTAATTAGTAGTTAAAATATTAATAATTAATTAAATATTAATTTAAAAACTAACTTATAAATTAAAAAAAATATTAATATAATTTTTAAAAAATAATATTTAATTTAATTAATATAGTAATTAGTTATTATTGATTTCTAAAATTATTTTTTATTTAATAATTTTGTTGTACTGATGAGTCATTTTTAAACCAAATAATATGTGAATGTTTTTTTCAAAATGAAACTTTGTACATTTGTTTTGAAATAAATTTGATTAATTATTCAGGTTGATTTAATCTACTTTGTAAATAAAAAATAAAATGAATAAAAAATTGATTAATTTGAATTTGACGTGAACACACTTTGAGAATATTAATACCCAAACGTTGAAAATTAACGAACCCAACCCAATTATCTCTGGTTGATGATGTTACCTTAAAAAATATTGCACGTGACAGATTTATTATTACCGAATACTTTTCTTGTCTTGTATCATTTGGTGTATACGCTTCTGACGTATTGTCCCTTAATTAAGTCGATAAACGGATAAGAAAAATAATGCAAATGATTTGGAGGTGTCTATGTTCCTTAAATAACATAAACTTAAATCTATCCTTGTCACTGTTATATTATGGTGGCGTTTTATATGTTTTTTCTTATAATTTATAAGTTTATTTAACTACTTCATAATTTATTTTAAACAATATCAAGTTATTTGTTAGATAAAATTATTTTAATAATTCTCACCTTATTTGTAAACGCCACCTTAACTTGTGGTTTATTTAAATATTTTTTAAGTAATTAATTTCTGTTTCTATTTCATTCATATTATTTATTTATGTGAAATCTTTTATTAGAAATTGTTTGCTTATATCTTGTCACGTATATCAAGAATAAAAAATTGTATAAATAGATTATAAAATTTTATTCTTTATTTTATTATCATTCGTTATCTCTAATATTTTAGTTTATTTAATTTTTTTCTAACCTTAAAAATAATTTGTCTATTTGTACTATTAGATTACATTTCTTACGGGGGGAACAAGATAAAAATTAAATTGAACTTATTAGAGTTGTAATATAGGCAAGTAGTTTAAATCCTACTGAGAAATAAGAAATAAGTTTTTGTTTTTCTCATCTTTTAGTGTAGGGATGTAGTGATAGTCTATACAAATTGATATTACTTAGATGTATAAAGAATATGTTTGCTAGAGTGCTGGTGGATATTGATCTGTTGTCCCCTCTTCTTGATCACCTCTTGGTTACTTTGCTTTTGTAGCTGGTGTGGAATATGAATGGCTCTCTCAATTTTGTTCTCATTGTAAGATGATTGGGCACGAGCTTGCTCAGTGTCGGGTGATCCATGACCAGGGTCGTGTTCCTGGGCCTCAACATAAACCTTCTCAGAAGACACCTTCTGATGAACAGGAACAAGGGAGGACCACGATTCCAACCCAACGTAAAGAATATCGAAAAAAAGATCTGCAGACGAAGCTCTTAGAAGGTCCCATGGATAATTTGAAAGTTGATGCTACTGGTGGGGTTAATGTAGGGTCACCCTTGGGTCACCTTGCTGATAAAACAGATGGAAGGGAGGATGATTTTGTAGATATGCCTCCTCTTGAGGATGCTTCAGATCATGATAGGTCCTTACCCAAGCAGGGGTTGTCCACTCCCACTTTGGATTCACTTGTTGTTATTCAAGCTAAGGATTCAGAGTCACATTCAACGACTCTTATTGATGATCATCAGGTGGAGGCCTATACTCCTGTGATTGTACCATCTCCGTTGCGTACTACCTCTCCTCGGAGGGCTAAATCACATGCAGATACTAATCCTAATGTGGAGGTCTCTACTATTGTGACTGTACCATCTCAGTCGCCTCATACCTCCCCTCGGAAGGCTAAATATATTGGGGATGTTAAAGCAATATCGTTGGTTCTTCAAAATCACTTTTCCTCTCTTGATGGTTTGGAAACTACATATGTGGGAGGTGATTCTCATATTGGAGCGTCAACTATTCTGCCTACCATTGTTGGAATTAATTCTGATCATATTGAAAATCAGGTTGTTTCAAAATTTTGGGCTCACTCTAATGAGATGGAGGAGGATGGTAGTGATAATGAGGAAGAAACAGTTCGCACTAAAAGAAAACCAGGGAGACCACCTAAGGGGACTGGTAAATCCAGGAAAACTGCTAAGGCAGTTCTCTCTACAACGTCGCAATGAAGGTCTCTTCATTTTTTTGGAATGCTAGAGGATTGGGAAACCACAAAACTGTGGAGATGTTGCTTAGTCTACTTAACCTACATAAACCTCTCCTGGTTTTTCTTGCTGAACCCATGATGCGGTACACTAATACTTTTGACGTCCTTTTCAAATCTATTAATATGCATTTGGTGGCTACGTCTCCTATTGTTAATAAAGTTGCTAAGCTTTGGTGTTTGTCGGTTCCTGATCTTGTCCAAAATTTCTTGGTTAATGATCAATTTATCTTTGTAACTTGTCTTCTGTAGGATAAATGTTTTAGCTTTGCAGGTGTTTATGGTGTTAACACATACTTGTCTAGACGATTTTTGTGGAGGGATCTTAGTTTCTTCACAGGGCCTTGGTGTATTCTGGGAGATTTTAATGTTGTGCTCTCGGCGAATGACTGTAAAGAGGGGTGGTTCCTAATCAGGTTTCTTGTAATGAATTCCTGGACTGGATTAATACTAATGATCTTTCTTGTATGCCTTTTACTGGATCTTGTTATACTTGGTGTAACGGAAGGAGAGGGTTGCCTAGAATTCACAGAAGACTGGATAGGGCTTTATGTAATGGAGTGTGTCTGGATGAATGAGATTCTTGTACTTATCAGGTTCTTGTTAAAAATTGTTCTGATCATTCCCCTATTCTTGCTAGTCTTGCTAGTAATTCTTTGCGGAAGGTTAGCAATTTTCGTTTCTTTTCTATGTGGCTTCAGGACACTTCGTGTATGAAGCTTATTCATGATTCTTGGGCTAATAAGGTTGTTGGTTGTCCTATGTTTATCTTGCAACATAAGTTAAAAAGCTTGAAACTTGAGCTCCGAGACTGGAATAAAAATTCTTTTGGTAATGTTCACAATGCAGTTCTTCTTAAGCAGGGTATCCTCCTTGGTATTCAAAAAAACTTAGAGACTGCTAGTTTGTCTGATAGTGATGAACTTCTCTGTCAAGAAAAGATTGCTAAGGAGGAGCTTGATCATGCTCTTCATTGTTAATATTTGTTTTGGAAAGAAAGGGTTAAGATGTTATGGTTCAAAGATGGAGATCGAAATACCGCTTTTTTCCATGTTGTGGTCAAAAGGAGAAATAATTCTAGTGGGATTCATCGTCTACGGATTGATAATGAGGTTACGGAGAATCCTAAAATCATTGAGGATCATATTTTGGACTTTTATAAAAATCTTTATGTTGAGTCTATTTCTAATGTTCTGGATGCTGATAATATGGAAGATTTTATTGGTACTTATGTTCCTGCAATGGTTTCCACTGAGGAGAATATGATGTTGATTAAATGTCCTGATTTTTCTGAAATCAAGAATGTTGTTTTTAATCTTAACGATAATAGTGCTCCTGGTCTTGATGGTTTTGGTGGTGTTTTCTATCATTCTTGCTGGGAAATTATTGGGACAGATGTTTGTAATGCTGTTCAACAGTTCTTTAAACAAAATTGGGTTCTCCCTGGAATGAACAGTAATGTGGTATCTCTTATTCCTAAGATTCAGGGTGTTGATTCCATTAAAGATTACAGGCCAATTGTTGTTGCTAATTTCAAATTTAAAATTATTTCCAAGATATTGGCGGATAGACTTGCTCTTGTGGCTGCTAGAATCATTTCTCCTAATCAATATGAGTTTGTGCAGGGTAGACAGATTCAGGATTGCATTGGTATTGCTTCTGAAGCTATTAACATGCTTTCTAAAAAGGTTAGAGGAGGTAATGTGGCTTACAAAGTTGATATTCATAAAGCTTTTGACACTCTGAGTTGGAAGTTCTTATTATTAGTTTTGAAACGCTTTGGTTTTCACCCATCGTTTGTCAGTTGGATTAGTACAATTCTCCGTTCAGCTATGCTTTCTATCAGAATAAGTGGTAGCTTGGTGGGTTTCTTTCCCTGCAGTCGAGGTGTAAGACAAGGTGATCCATTGTCTCCTTTACTTTTTTGTCTTGCAGAGAAAGTTCTTAGTAGAGGTATCTCTAAGCTTGTGAATGATAAGAAGATTTTAAATATGGCTAGTCCGAAAGGTTATCTCACTCCCTCTCATATTTTGTATGCTGATGACATTTTTGTTTTTTGTAGGGGGGATATTAAGTCTCTTCGAAATTTGAGTACTTTTCTTAAAACATATGGTGATTTTTCTGGTCAATATATTAATAACTCTAAAAGTAGTTTCTTCACCATGGATAATTCTCCAAGATTTGTCACCAAAATTCAAAATATTTTTTCTTGTAGTCATGGTTATTTGCCTTTCAATTATTTAGGGGTGTCTATCTTTGTTGGTGCTCCAAAGAGTCGATTTTTTCAACCTTTGGCTGATAAAGTCAAATTGAAGCTAGCATCTTGGAAAGGTAAATCTCTTAGCATGATGGGTCGGATCCAACTGGTCAATACAGTGATTACTGGATTTCTAGCTTATAGTTTTAATATGTATAAATGGCCTGTTTCACTTATTAAGCAAGTTGAGCAGTGGTGCCAAAATTTTATTTGGACTGGTGATATTATGAAAAAAGGTATCGCTACTGTTAATTGGGCGAAAATTTGTTCACCTCTTGAGGATGGAGGCCTGAATATTATTAATCTTCATCATGAAAATAATGCATATCTTCTTAAGCTTGCTTGGAACTTTGCTTACAGCAACAAACCTTAGTCTTTACTCTTGAAAGCCAGAGTTCTTAAATCAAAATACGAGTTTAGAATGGTTTATAGATCCTCCTCTCTTTGGCTTGGAATTAAACAATTTTATTCTATCATACTTGATTATACTTCTTGGACTGTTGGTACAGGTTCTTTTATTAATTTCTGAAATGATAAATGGTGTTCTACTACTTCTTTAGCAAATATTGCAGGGTTATCTGATGGGGCTAGCATTCCGGATACAGTCTCTCAATTTTGGTCAGGTTATGATTGGAATATTCCCTTATTTTTACAGCAGATGCCGTATTTTTTTAATCATATCATGGTTAGAGAGGAACAAGATATTCCTAATTGGATTCTAGATGAGTCTGGTCGTTTCACTCTTAAATCGGCTAGAAATTTTTTCTTGGAACCAGGAATTCCATGTGGTTGGGGTAAGTTCATTTGGTCTTCATCTATTCCGCCTTCCAAAACTCTAGTACTCTGGAAAAATTTCCATGGGCGACTTCCTACAAATCTGCATATTAAGAATAAGGGTTTGCATATATGTTCTATGTGTACGCTTTGTGAAAAGCATGAAGAATCTATTCAACATCTATTTTTTGAATGTTCTAATGCATTACATATTTGGAGTTGGGTTCGACAAGTTTTTCTTACTTCTCATTTCTCTAATAAGGATGATCTTCTTTCTTTTATTAAAAGTGATGAGAGTCCTTTAGTTAAATTGATTAAGCTTGCTGTGACAACCTTTTCTATATGGATGATATGGCATATGAGGAATTATGCTAGATTTCAGGATAAGATTGAGGTTTCTAAGGCTATTTCGGTAATTAAAGATTTAACTTGTCTAGTGGGAAATTCGTCTAAAGTTTCAATGAAGAATGATATGTTGGATTTCAACGTGATTAAGTTTTTTGGTATTAAGACTCGTAGTGGGAAAGTTCTTCGTCCTCTTCCTGTTAGATGAGAATTTCCTTCACCAGGCTGGGTTAAAATTAACACTGATGGGGCTGCTAAGGGATATCCCGGTCTTGCTACTTGTGGAGGTATTTTTCGTGGGAGTATGGGAGAATTTATTGGTGCTTTTTCAAGGTTTCTTGAAGTTCAAATTGCTTTGGTTGCTGAGTTTTATGGAGTTATACATGCTATGGAGGAAGCTCAAAAGATGAGACTTACTAATGGTTGGCTTGAATGTGATTCTGTCTTGGTTTGTGCTGCGTTTACTGCTATGACTAATGTTCCATAGATGCTTCGTAATCGATGAAATACTTGTCTTAATTTCTGTAGGACAATCAGGTTTAGGGTTACTCATATTTTTCGTGAGGGAAATGCAAGTGCGGATAAGTTGGCTAATTTAGGGTTCATTCATAGAGAATCATTTCATTGGTATAATAGACTTCCATCTAGTCTGTTCTTAGAATTCTTTATGAATAGGTATAGTCTACCTATGTATCGTTTTTGTTAACATGTGGGTTTTGGTCTAGTCCCCCCATATTTTTGTATTTTCTTTCTTTTTTTTTTTTTTTTAATAATACTTTTTTCATGTGATGGCAGATGATTGTTGTTACTTGAGGTGTCAACTTAGCTGAGATATCAAGTTGCATAGTGATGTCTAACGTGAAAACTTTTATAAAAAAAAAAACTGGAAGTTTACACGTAAAAAAAGAATATGTTGGTATGCATTTATATATATAAAAAAAGGTTGTATTATCACAACAAAAAATATTTTTAACTAAGGTTATGTTTAGTATTTTTAGCGAAACAATATTATTGATTTATTTTATTTTTTTTATAAAAAAAGTAAAGTATATAATAGTAAAAATATTTTAGAAAAAAATGTTGTTACAACCCTTATGTATAGTGATATTTGAAGTTTGAAATTTCTTTATAAAGACCTTATAAAAGAGAAAAGAATAAATAAGAAGTGAAATCCATTTTTTTCATAAGTTAAAATTATTTTACATATGAATTCGTTTATAGAAGATTTTGTATATAATTTCTTCAAACTTTTCATTTTTAGTTTAAACATAAACTAATTTTAATTTATAAAAGGTAGTTTTTTCGATTTTTTCTTTTCAAAAAGTTATATTGGAGAAACTCCTTTAAAAAGACTCATACAAAATTTAGGATAAATTATAATTTATTTGTGATTTTAGTTTCATAATTCTAAAGTATTTCTCATACCAATTTTACGTTATTATACTAATTTTAAGTTTTTTTATCATTAGAAATGTGTCTTCTCATTTATTTTTTATTTTTGAATCTTAAATTTTGATAATGTCTAGTCTCAGTCACTTGTATGGTCTCGGTTGGCATGAGAGGATGAACTTACAAAATATTTTTCAATGTTCAAGTTCGTGCTCATAAATTGGAGTAAGAAATATCTTTCAGCACCAAGTGACATTCACCCATCTATAGAAGAGAGGTGAGAACATTTTTCATATTGGGTATGCATTATCACAATTTTTTAGGTTCATCTTGTTTAAAACCTCATAGTACGAACTGATTTATGCATAATTGGTTTTTAATCACTATTCAGATTTAATAGTCGTTTTGGATCCCCAACATAGTCTTTGCGTGAACATGACTAATATAGGTCATTTCGACCATGTACAACACATTAGCCTCTCATGTTCGATAGGTTAACTTAAGTGTTTGGAGATATTTTCATTTAGACTCTCAAGACTGAGGCCTATTGAACCTAAAGACTAATATGTTGTATATGACTGAGACGTATGACCGAGATGACCTATATTAGATTGATATATATATATATATATATACATATATATACACACACATATATAATTCTGAGAACATCTCCAAACACTTAGGTTCTCAAGGCGGATGCCTATTGAGCTAGGGAGATTAATGTGCTATATATGGTTGAGACATATGGTCGAGATGACCTATATTAGCCATGTTCAGGTTGAGACACATGGTCAAGATGACCTATATTAGCCATGTTTAGGTTGAGACTACTTTAGGACCTAAAATGACTAAGTCTAAATAGTGATAAAAATCAATTAATACACTAATCTGTCATGATTAAAACGAAATTAACAAAGTCGTGATAATTCAGACTCAATATGATCAGTGTTATCGTCTCATTTCTATAAATGGGTGAACGTCACCTGGTGAAAAGTAAGTTCTCCTACCACATTTAATGCTTCGATTTCTAAGTATTACCTTAAACGCTGAAGAACCTTTTATAGATATCTTCTTCCATCTTAACTAAGAGCATACAAGTGACCGAGACCCAAAACTTGATGAAGACTCACGATTTCAAGACCAAGAATAAAAAATAACACATATTCTCAATTTGTAAAAAATAATTTAAATTTAAATAAAATAAAATAAAATAAATATAGTGATTTAAGGGTCAATATACTCTTTTCACCTAAAAATAATGTATAGTATGGTATAACAAGATCTCAACCAATGATATCTATTTTTTCTTTTCCAAAAAACTCATCATCACCTATACCTCCTTTAATATAAAGTGATTAATATACATACATGAAAACATTTCATATTATTAAAAACATGTTAAAAATAAATCTATAAGTTTCTAATATATCTCAATTACACGCTAATAACATTTAGATCATTAATTAGAATATTTTATAACTAATTTAATTAAAGTTTATATGAATTTACTAACAAGACTTATGTAAGTAAAAGTTTACTTAAAATAATATAAATATATTAAAAAATAAAAAATAAAAATACAGTAATGATATATTACCCATTTATTATATTCCTTAAAATATACTTATACTTCCCATTATTCAAGCAATTAGAAAAAAGTACACCATAATTATAAAAAAAATAAAAAAGAGTCGGTCTTACAAGGATTATATGATCGAATAAATACTATACAAATTTTTTATAAAATAACCACATATAGTATTTAGTTAGTTAGTTAGATGTGTACAAAGTAGTGTTCTATTAAGGACTTTTCCAATTTATGAAAGTTACGAAACTTGGTATTTTTTTTCAAATGAAGAAATAAAGAGTCAATTTTGAAACAATAGAGTTGTAGATGGTTGTATAACTATTAAGCCATGATAAAAATCAAAATGAAGAAGAGGAATAAGATAGTATTTGTGTAACAAAAGGAAAAGATGTATATAGTTTGAAGTTTGTACGTTTCTCCAACATAGACCAAAGTTAAGGAAAACGTGATGAACCAGGTTCCTTGTTTTAGATTACTTGAATATAGTCAATAATAATCATAAATAGCAGTAATATTTATCTATAATTTATAACAATAATAATAACAATGAAAATAATATGTAACGGATATATACATTATATTTGTATTATTAATTTTAAAATTTGGTAGCAGGAGTGTTCATGAAATTTCATAATAAAAATATAATGTTATGTAAAATTTAAATTTAATTTTGTTGGAGATCCCACTTTAACTAAAGATGAAGACATTTCTTTGTATATAAGTGAGTGCAAACCTCAATCTCATGATACGGTCTTATAAAATTAAGTTAAACTTAAAGTTCATCTCGTAACTACACTTGTAATAAGTGAATCAATAAATACTAATATGTATGTTTTATTTAAAAATTAAAATGTAAGTTATTTAATTTAAAAGTATATAAAATTAAAATAATAATTTTTTTTTATATTTTAACTTATTAAAATAAATAACAGGATAAAAAATTATAAAATGGCAATATAGATAATGTAAGAGAGTTTATATTATATTAGAAGATGAGAATAAGATGAAAGAAGTAAGAAGAAAGAAACAGAAACCAATGACCCATCGAAAAACCCGAACCCGTCACCGATTGTTATGCGTGGCCGAGAGGTCATTGAGGAATTGACACATTTGGAACAATAAAAGACAGTGGGACCCACTGTCCTTGGTGAAGAAAGTGATGTGAATGAGTCACAACACAGATAAGATAAAGTAATAAAACAAAAAATGTTAATACCTGCCAACATACTTTAACACCAAAATGTTATCCTTCAATTATTATTATTATTATTCAATGGTATGTATGGATAAATAACTCTTTCTTCCTCTTCTTTTTCCCACCACATAATCTAATCCAATTTTACAACCATTCATTTCCTTTGTTAATTTTTAAATTTGTTGTTAACTCTATACACATAAAGTATATTATCACCAACTAAAATCATAATTTTGGTGAAATCATAAAAATAAAAAATATTTTATAATACATAAGTGAATATAATTTTTTATAAATTAATTTTATAAATAATAGCAATATTATTTAAAATTATTTTTATTAAACTTACTAGATCACTTACTAATTATGGATAATATATAAATGATTACAAATTTAATTTTTGAGTTAATTTTTTAAGATTTAGTTATTAAGTTTTCCAATAAATTTTTTTTCTTTATTTTCATAGAAGAAATCATTCACGAGAAATAATTGGTATTCTCAAAATTTAATTACACTGTTTTTAAGATCACTTAATTGTTTATTGATCATTTGAATCTGAAATCCTGCTGGTAATTTCGAAGATGCAGGAGGTGGCTGTTTCTTTAAGTTTAATGTAAGATTTACTATTGAGCCTTAGATAGAAGAGAATAAATAAATGAATTTGGACATTCTTAATTAATTGTAAAAGCATGATAAGATATCTTTTAAGACATAATTAAGGAATGCAGATAAACTTTTCAATTATATATCACCTTAATTACTCAATTAAAGAATTAATAATACCAAGCAATAATGACAATGACAATTTTTTATTTTTCAATAAGTTTATTACTAACAAAATATTTACAAAAATTTAAAATCAATTTATAATCTTTGTATAACACGTGTGGATTAAGATGTAAGTCAGTTCAACTATTACATATGTTATAACATTAAATATTTGGAAAAAAGATTTTAATATTTATTATAATTTTATCTTACTCAAAAATATTTATTTTCCAAATAAGATACATATGTCCTTAAAAAAACTTTTGTTTTTATTTATTAAAGTTGTTAAAATTTGGGATAATACTCAACCCATGCAATGTCTTTTTTGTTCTTAATTTACCTATAATAAGTTTTTTTATGTGATATATTTTTCTATTTTTTTTACTCTAACAGTGATGTCGCTTAAAAATAAAAAAGAAACGTCAACTTTGTACTAAAAAAGTAAGATTTTAATTTAAAAAAACTGATTTTAAGTGTAAACTATTCCTACATTAAAACTTTCAACTGATTTTTACTATTATAAGCAAATTCCAATTAGTTTAATAGTGTAAGTGTAACCACTTAGATCCGCAATAAAAATATTTAATAATTTACCGTGAATCTCAAAGTAGTAAAAATTTAATTATTCAAGTACCATTGGATCTAATGCTATTTAACCCCGAAAAACTAAATGATTTTAATGAAATAATTTATTTTATTTTTCGTGAAATTCTCTTATGCTTGCATGTTGTGCTTCTCCAACTCTCTTTATTGGTGTACTTTATTTAGTACTTTCAAACTTGAGCACTGAAAAGAGCAAACTAGGCATTATTATTTTTTCTTTCATTTAAAACAACACAATACAAAACTGCATTTTTATATTTAACTTAATTAATTTGCAATTTTAATCCTCAAAAATTATATATATATATATAATAAAGTTTACTGAATCAAAGATTAAATCTTTTCATAATATTATTATTTATCTGATGACTTTTTTTACACACCGCATAAAACACGTGCTCGTAATAACAAACTTTAATAAAAAAAAAAGGAACAAAAGATAATTGTAAATATTTGGGACATTCATTTGACATAGTTGAATTTTCAAAAATGAAGTTGACTTAACTAAACACAAAGAGCAAAAGGATATATTAATTAATATAATTGAAAAATAAATAAAAAAATGCTATATTTGATGAGTTCATAGTGTTGGAGGCTCTGAAAGAATCCATTTGAAGGAAATATAATTTTTGGTATAATTATAATTTTGTACAGAATGAGGAAGGTAGCAGAAACTGCAAAACAAAGTGATGAGTGGCATTGTTTATCTAAAAATTTGGTGATGATGAGGTATGAACACCAAATTATTATCACCATCTACTCAACAAAACAGTACTTGTGTTTATATATATTTTTAAAAAGCCCTTCAGGAAACAGTAATTGGAAAGGGAGCAATAAAAGAACCATAATAACTAAACTGAACCCACAGAAATTCCATTACAATCAGAAATCCATGAACACATAAAAAGAAAAAAAAAAGGAAAAATGGAGAAAGAAAGGACCACAAGAGAAGAGAAGAAGAGATAAAGAATGAAGGTAGTAATAATGGACATGACATTGGAGAGACACTCTCTACCACATCTTCATAGGAAGAGCCAAAACTCCCATGCTTCTTTCTAATCCTGTACAAGGACGAGTGGGGATGACACGTGGCACAAGGTTGAGGCATGAGGGGTTAAGAACGGGTCTAAAGAGGGTTTTTAGGTGGGAGAGATGACCGGTATAGGCGGTAGGATATACCCTTTAACTGGGTGGTCCGGTTGTATGGTCAAAACCATTGGATATAAAGGGTTTAAGGCTACTGTTGCGTGGTTTTTGTTTACGGTATTGGTGGGTTTTTGTCCCGTAAGACTCTTCTATCTAATCTATCTATTATTCTATCCATTGTTTCCTTCCATCTCACAAAAAAAAAAGAAAAAGAAAAAACATAATGAGAATTTCACGTTGTTGAAGGATATAGAGAGAAAGAGAGAGAGAGAGAGACAGAGAAAGTAGAGGACTTAAATGTTTTCAGTTCCTGAATTCCCTTAGATCTCTTGCATTTCCAAACAGTTTTTTCGGGGGTTTTGCTTTGCACGCAAGTTGTACTTTTTCCCCTGTAGGAAATTGAGTTTAATCAGAAACATTGTAACTTGATCGTGGTTTGGTTCCTCGGATCGTTGTTCGAATGTTGTTTTTCCAAGAGGTTAGTTGGTGTGAGAGGTTCTGTTGCATGTCAGAGGTTTTGAATTTCGGTTTTTTGTGTTTTTTTTTTCTCGTCATGTTTCTCGGTGCGATCTAATCATGATTTAGCGGTGGAGATTATTTTTTAACTCTCTCTCTCTCTCTCCCTCTTGTTGAATTTCGGAGATGGGAGAACGGAATTGTGGTGGGTTATACGCAATTTTGTTCTTACTTCTGAAGATTCGGTTTCTTTTTTGGGGAAAAAATATGGGTGTTGTTGATTTGAGAATTGAAGATCCGATCGTGGAAGTTTGGTTGTGTTTGATGTATGCAACTGGTTCTTCTTTTGTTTCTATGAAAAATTTGAGTTTTTTTTTGTGGGTGGGGGGTTGTTGGACTTTCTAGTGGTTCAGGTTCTTTGATTTGGATACAAGTGCGGCAGATTCTTGGAAATTGCTTGATTTGTGTTGATCTCGCGCAATTAGAGCTTAGCAACTGATTGCAGCGTGCTTTTTCTTTTACGATGATGTTGATTTTTTATGATCCTTCCATGTGTTTGTGTTTCTTTGGCTTTTTGACTCTTTGATCATGGATTCATATGCAATTCTTTAATTTGCTGACATCTCGGGAATGATTGTGAAATTGGGAATTTTTTTTCCCGCAGTTTATTGAAATTCTTCCGAATCCATGTTGGCATTAGGATTTCGTGCGATCAATTTCCTGTTTCCGTGATTACCATGATGTGGATTCACCGATTCAACTTTTTACCCCTTTTATGTGTTGTTTATAGCATGTTCTATTCGATGAAATTGAATCCGAAAGTCAAATGGGTCTTTTCTGGATTTCCCTTAAATCTGATCTTGTTTATTCCGCAAGTATTCATGTGGGACATAAATGGTACTTTATTGTAACAATTAGATGCATTTTGTGTCAGATTTGGTTTCTCTGATCTTGTTCTTTAATTTGCTGGGCCAAATTAATATTGTGAATTTTCCTTTTGCCTTCATGCTGTACATGGTCTTAATTATCTTCCATATAAGTTCATGTAGAATAGGAATTGTCGTTGTCGTTAAACCTTAGATTATTCAAGTTGCTTTCCTTGGTCTGGTAGAATGTGAATAATCGGTAACTGTTGTTGGGATATATGTATTTTTTATTAAGGCAACCATTGAATCGAAATAGCTGCAAATTACTTATTGCAGTGCTATTGTGACATTGCTTTTTTAATTTGCACAGAGTAGCAAAATGTGAAAATTAACCTGATATGTTTCTTCCTTCAATACTATGGCAGTGAAAAGGATCTGGTGTATTTACGCTTCTGGTTATTTGATGAGCTGTATATGTTTTAACTATGGTGTTGAAGAAGAGGATAGATTATGGATTTAATGGCTTTCGAGTTCCTATTATACCTAAAGCTCCTAGATCTGTAAGGGTAAGTACTGTGTATTTTTTGCAATTGTGGCAATTGTTTTTATGTATTCCATTTTTTGTGCATTGAACTCTATTTTGATCCTTTTTTGTGATTGTTCAGAGGAGGGGTCCTTTCAACAAAGCAACTGAGGATGGTCGAGTTTGTGCTATTGAACTACTGGCATCTTTAGCTGGTCAATTGCTGCAGGAGAGTGAAAGTTCTGCTTCCAGCAACGCATCTGAAGGAAATCGTCAACCAGCCTTTAGCCAAGGTGTCATTGAGCAAGACAGACAAGGTGAAGTTAAACCATTAAAAAAGGAGGAAATTCACCAGGGAAGCTGTGCTGAGAGTACTTTTAAGACTGAGGTAGGGTCACAAAACAGTAGCCAGAAACCTCTTCCACATGCCAAGACTGATTTTTCACAAGGACATGTTTCAGTTAATAATGATTCTGACATTTGGGAGAAAGTTCAAGCTGATGTGAAGTCTGAAATTTTCAAATGGGATAATAAATTTGGGAATTATTCTAATAGATTAGTAGAACCATCTGAAAAGTTTAGGGAGTCTAGTGATGGTAAGATGAAGATTGGATTTAAACAGGAAAAGAAAGCTGGCAGTTCATGCTTTAGGGGATCAAATTTGGCTGATAAATGTAGTTTGAAAGACCACATAGAATTGTATGTATCTCCTACACTAATTAACTCAAAAAGTAATATTAAATCTCCATTTCATAGGAAATCTTCTCCCAGTGCTTCCTTTTCCAGGCATGGGAATGTTTTTAAATTAGGTTCTAGAGATGATGACGAAAACTTTTTAAGGTGCAAAAGAGTTTGCACAAAGTCAAAGGCTTTTAGGTCTCCAAGGCGCATTGCACACAGAAGAATCAGGAATTTGATGTCTTCTAAATACTGGAAGACAGCTCCAAAGCTGAAAGACTGTGAACTTTCTAGATCTGGTAATGTGGCTTATAAATGAGCAACCAAATGCTTTATTGTCTGATGCATGCTATATCTACGAGTTTGATTGTCTGTCACTGAAAGTAATATGAAATTTGCAGATTTAGGAGTACCTCATTATCATAAGAGGAAGACTTGCTATGGTTTTGAAAGATCCCAGCACAACACTATTATTAAGAAGAGGAAAATCGTTGATCGGGTTTCAGGAGTAACTTCTGATGGAGGATTCAGCAGTGAGAGTGTGTCCAATTCACCTCAGAAAGGGACGGATGGAGACAAGCCTAGCTCATCTGCAAAACTGCATCTAGCTAAGGCTAAGGATTCCCATGGTAAATAAGTCTTATATTCATTCTTTCTGCTTATGTTGATTGTTCACTACTCTCAATCGTAACATATTTGTTCTTTATACCTTGTGAACAGTAAAGTTTAGCATTAAGTCGATAAGGATACCAGAGCTTTATATTGAGGTTCCTGAAACTGCAACTGTTGCTTCGCTAAAGGTATAAATAGAGATAGCAAATAGATAGCCTCACTTTTATTTTATTGTAGTCAAAGCTTCCCACACGCATTTGCTGTCTTGTCTGGCTCTAACCTTTGCATTGCATATTCTTACAAATTTTTGTAGAGGACAATCATGGAGGCGGTGATGGCTATACTTGGAGGGGGCGCGCATGTTGGTGTTCTTCATCATGGGAAAAAAGTTAGAGATGACAGTAGGACACTTGTGCAGACTGGTATATCTTGCAACGAAAATTTGGATACCCTGAGTTTCATGTTGGAGCCCGTTTCTCTTCAAGCTTCTCCAACCGTTTGTGTTGGTGATCCTTCTTCTCAATGTGATACATCCCAGCTCACCAGGTGAGTCAAACTCCATAGCATAGTTTATTTTAATCAGCATAGCTGATTTAGGAAGGGAAATGGCCAAGAATAATTTATTGGGTAGAAATGGTGATTCGGTTTTATTTAGTGGATTTTTTATGTTTATACTATACCTAATACCATTATCTGATTTTTCTAGGCCCATAGAAACTCCTGCCTTAGATTCAGGGATTACTGATACCTTGCATGACTCACCCTTGGTGACATATCCGGGCAACCTAATTGAAAGTAACCATGATTCTACTTATTCACTCGCCGCCACTACAATTGACAAAATAACACCTGATTCCAGAGCGCTGGTTCCTGTTCCAGCTAGCACAGAAGCATTAGCTGTGGTTCCTGTGAGTCAGAAAATCAAGCGCTCTGAGTTTGTACAGCGTCGAACCAGGAGACCATTCTCTGTGTCTGAGGTAGAAGCACTTGTTCACGCAGTTGAGGAACTTGGAACTGGGAGGTACGATGTTATCAATAATATCCGCTTACCTGTGGATAGACTGCAAAACTGGCTTGCTGATAATGTTTATGCCATGCAGGTGGCGTGATGTTAAGTTGCGAGCTTTTGAGAATGCAGACCATAGGACTTATGTAGACTTAAAGGTATGTTATTCTTTTGGTTCCCGCTCTCTGCACTAAGCACTCTTTAACGTGTGGGGTCACTTTACACGGTTCTACTACTAGAAATATAATACACAACAAAGCACATTTGGGTTTCTTATGGTTAATACGGTTTTCCCTTGTGATTATTTTCATTGGTCACGGTTCCTATTTGTTCGACACTCAGTTGGTACCTAGGATAATATGACCTGTTTATTCAGTCATCTTCTGTTTCATGGATATCATTCTAATGCTTTTTGTATGGGGGCATTATGCTTATTTTCTCAAGTTGAAGAAATCCCTCTTTTATTTGCTTTATAGAAGTGTGCAAAAACTTCTATACATTTTGTGATCCAATGATAAATAATAAAGGTATAATATTTTAACTAGTTTGTGAAAGACAAGCAACTTACTATGTTTATCAAATTGTGAGTAGATGACTGTACAATTACACTCCCAATGCATAAACTATGCACTCTTTTAAAGTATAAATGTTGAAGAAGAAAGATTAACACAATTGTACTGATTGAATCCATTTTATGGTTATAAAGCTACTACAATTTTGCTTAATTGCCACTTGATGTGCACAGGATAAATGGAAAACATTGGTGCACACTGCAACCATCTCCCCTCAACAAAGGAGAGGAGAGCCAGTGCCTCAGGAGCTCTTGGACAGAGTTTTGGCTGCTCATGCTTTCTGGTCTCAGCACCAAGCCAAGCAGCATGGAAAGCATCAAGCTGGATCTGGAACCTTGAAGATTACAGAAGCCTCAGCTGAAGGACCGTGTGTTTGTTGAAGGTGTCCAGTCCAATCACTTGTGATGATGGTGTAGAAAGGAGTGGTGGTGTTGACAGGACAAGAGGAAGACAAACTTGTACATTTTGATTCAAATTCATGTAATATTCTTACACCAAATTCTTTGCCTGCCATTAATTGCATGCAGGTTGGCATTTGTAAATGATTTGATGCAATAAGATTGTTCTAACAGGAACTTATACTGTTCTTTGATTTTTACTTTATTCTTTTTACATTTATGAATGTATGTAGAAGTGTAAAAAGAACATAGAACATGACAGACAGCACAAAGGAAAGGTGAAACTGTTCTTATTATCTTTCATTTCACATATGGAAGTTACTCTTTCCACTTGTTTGATTATCTCTCTATTTACTGAATTGGTACCTTTTTACTATTCTGTTTGTTTAGTTTTGGTTTTCATGGTGAAGATGTACTACAAGCAAGATTGATGAAAAAATATATTTTTTGAAAGTAATCAATGATGAAATTTGAGTCCTTGATTTTGTTTTTGGTGAAAGAAAAATTGAAAGCGTATCTTAGAGTACAAAATAGTTGAATATATAATTTGAGGGGCAGGGTCCACCATTAGTATGTGGTGTGGCTATGATTTCTCTTTATAAAAGTAGATGAAGACAAAGTGGTCTTGTGGATACAGTGGTTGTAAGGACGAATATTCCACCTCCTTGGGGATCCTTATCCACACTTTCCGAATATTCCACCTCCTTCGGGATCCTTATCCAGTCTTATGTAGTTTTTTTTCTTTTCTTAATTTTATTATTATAACAAAGATTGTTGTTGATAGCTGTCAATTTTTTTTTATAGTTATTGGATGTGGACTAATTAGAAAACAGGCTGTGTAATTTTATAAGTATACATGAATTTCACTTTCATAGAATAATAATAATAATAATAATAATTTCAAATATTTTAATAACAGTTGACTGTAACAAGAGAGTTAGTAACAACCTATGACATACAAATACATCTTCAATTATAATGTGAAAATGATTAATTAACGCACGCCCATATATACATGTATATATCATATAGTCTTCAATGTTATAATTAACAAAAAAAGAATCCTCAAAAAAATATAACATTTTTAATAATTTTAAAAATATTAAAAAATCATATATAATAATAAAGTGTTGAAGTTATATAAATAGGAATTTGAATCCTCAGTATAATCCTGTTTTGTAAATCTTTACAATTTATTATGTTTGTTATTAAATCTAACTATTAAAATAAAAATTAAGTTAGTTAGTTTTTGTTTTTGGTATGTATATAAATAATTAAAATATTTTTAAACAGGATTATACTGCTATTGTGAACAGGGAATGGTCCAAATTCTATAAGTATTAGTGGAAATATGGTCGCATGTGTATCTGCAATCTATTATATTAAAATGCTATAATTTTTAAAAGTAAAAAATAATAATTTTGTAAAAATAAGAATGGAGAAATTATATGATTTTTTTAGTTGAAGTATTATATGGTTGTTCTTTAAGCTGAAGAGTTACGTGGTTATTTTGAAGTTAAAAGAATTAGACTGTTACTTTTGAATAGAAAGACTGTCTGATTAATTTTTTTCATTAAATAATAAAATTATTTTAAGTAAATAAAAGATAAAGTAATATAACTATAAATGACACCAAAACAGTTAAAAGACATCATTTATATAATAGTATAAATATAATAAAAGTACTAATTTTCAAGGATGAAAAACTTACAAATTACCACAACCATTTAATAGGTACTTTTATTCAACTAGGAAAAAAATATCAAACTTTAGTGATAATTAATATTTGATATGTAAAGGAAATTTTAATATACAAAAATTTAGAAGCAATGAGAGTTGAGGTTTGACTCATAAAAGAAATCTTAATATAATAAATATTAATTAAAAATAAAATATAGAAATAATTAATTATTTGGTCAATAAAAATAAAAATAAATTAATGAAGTTACATAAAAAATAAATATAATAATAGTTATTGATCTGAAAACTGTTTTTTTTTTTCAAGTTATAGTTGAGATTTGTTTTGTTGAATGATGTGATTGATGTGTGTAAGATAAAATAAAATGAAATGGACCATGATGCCTGTTCGAGCCTGCAGGACCTTTTGCATCTCTTTTTGTTGAAAAAATAGGGCCCAAGCCTGACACTGATGTTTTATTCATTTAAAAAATTCTATTAATTCTTACTCTTTAAATTCTTGTTTTAATGGCATATCTTTAAGAAATATAAATCATTTTATTATCTTATTATAATTAATTCATTTTAACAAAATTTTGATACAGATAAAACAATTATAATTCAATAGTTTGATGTATAAAATTAACCTTTTTTACTTAAAATTTTGGTAATGTAATATTTGTAATTATATATATAATATTTAAACTTCAAAGTCAATACAAAATGATTGTTTCGATAGATGAATAGGAAGAATAACCATTATGAGATTATTTAAGTAGTGCATGGTTGATTGGGTGACCTAACATACCCATTATGAGATTATTTAAGTGGTGCATGGTTAATTCATTAATTTTAATTTATTTTTTTTGCAACTATTAGGGGATAGTGACTGCACTTATTTTCCTTGAGCTCCCTCTAAAAAGTGGGGATGAAAACTTGTAAAATGTGAAGGAGATTGTAAAACTGATGGCAAAATTTCTCATGATAAACATTGGGGATGCAGAATTTACAGCGTTTGATTTATGTGGCAAGCTTGTGAATTATTCAAATTTACAATGAATTGTGAACTACTGAATTAGATGCAGACTTTCTACTTTGTGAGTTCTTCGTGTTTGATGATATGACAGCATTATATTGTTCATATACAGATATTAATTACAAAATATTGAGATAGCTTTGATTCCTCTTCAACGAATTTGAGTGCGCCCCAGTGACCAAAGGCCTGTATCTTTAACAGGGGCCTGGAAAAGAAAACAACATCATGAAACATAGGGCAAAGAATTTGAAGAGAAAAAGAAGCATTACTGAAATTGGTCACATGACATGCTTACAGGTGCTTTCATTGATGGGAAAATATTCCAGAACCGGAGAGTCTCATCCCCTGCTCCAGTTACTATTGTCTGCAATTGTTCCAATAAAATTAAAATGTATACAAAAAATGAATAATTTATTTTCAACACAACACATAATGGAACTATGTTATGTGGGGACATTCAGTACCTGACCATCAGGAGACATTGCAAGGTACAACACTCTCATGCTATGGCCGGTTAGAGTTGCAACCTGATCAAAATTTGTCCATAAGTTTAAGCATATAGTTTTATGATTGTAGTTTCTCTATAATATGTAGAATTGTCAAAGCAAAGTACCTTTGCCAATGATGGATACTTCCACACCATAATCTGATTTTGGGAGTATCCATGAGTACTTACTAGCTCATTCACATTTTTACTCCAAACAAGGTTGCAGACCTGCATATCATGCATTAAAGAAGTTGAGATGTTCTCTTGTTTGAGTATGGACCAAATGTCTCAGTGGAAAAAGATGGGAAAGAAATAAACCTGGCTCCCAGTGTCAACACTGTTCAATTGATGGCCATTTGTAGTGTTCCAAAAACGAATGCACCTATCAGCAGTTCCACCTCCAGACACAAGGAGACCGCTTTGGTGAGGTGACCAAGCAATGGCCTTAACTGCAGCAGTATGCTCTGTAAGTCTCAAAGTTGGTTGCTGAGAGTGTTGATTCCATACCAGGAGCTGATCATATAAAGAGCAAATAAAAAAACTAAACAAAGTATAGAATAAAGAACTTTTTCTGGGCTTGGAGGATGCCAAGGAAAGAAAGGAAAGTATACCTGATTATCATTACCACCAGAAGCAAGTTCCCTGTCGTCACAGGACCATTTCAATCCACATACCTGTCACAAATTAAGGGATAACAATTGTTATCAATTTCTCAGAATCCAGCAGGTCTTTAGCACTGCAAGTTCAATGGATATTCCTCAAAATATTTTTACCTCTGACTTGTGGCCAACAAGCTTGCTAATAAAGTCACCTGAAACCCTCATGTCATGCTGAAGTATGTTCCTATCCCTGCTCCCTGAAGCCAGAATGCGAGAGTTCCATGCCAACACACCAGTTCTTGTTTGATGTCCACCCATGGTTCTGACCTTCTTACACTGAGTTCCATCCCAAACCTGTATAGTATAAGGCAAAGTGTATTGTCTTTATTCATAATCATGAAATGAAACAATTCAAGGATGGATAAACAAAAATCTAAAGTATGCTAACAAAGTACCTGAACTTGGCCAAGATTTGTACCAATTGATATAAAAGAGCCCTCTCGGGTCCACTGGACAGAACATACACCATCATAGGGCCCCAAGTCACATAGCTTAGTCACCTGAAAGCCACATTAATATATTTCACTTTAGATTCATCGTGAGAGGGGTTTTTTATCAATGTGAAATTGTTGGTAGCTCACTTTACTGTTTGAAGCGCTCCAAAGATAAACGCAAGTGCCTAGTCCCACAGCAAGAACATTCTGTGAGGACCAGTCCACTAGATTCAAGTAAAAGTCATCCTGAAGTGATGGAGCATCCAGCACCTGCAAAACCTTTCCCATTTTAGCAATCAACAATAAAGTTCAATAATCCAATAAGTTCACAAGAGGTTTTAGTTTTTTCAAGCTGTATTAAGGACCAATATATAACTCAAAAGCTCCAGTTTGGCATGTGCAACAGAGAACAAAAGCATGGTTACTTTTCAGAGCTGAAATTCAACTTCATTGAAGAAGAACAAGGGCAATTAAGGATGTACCTCTTGTCAAAGAGGCTCCCAATATGAAATGAATGATCATCTATTCCCAAAGATTAAATTGTCGGTAAAATAAAAGGCTATGTAACGTATTGGTAGTGATTGACACACAAATGCAACATCCTATATTCTAGATCTCCCTCCAATACAAGAAAATCTTACACCGTCCAAAATCATCACACGTATCCTAATAAATATCCACATTACCCAAAATTTTCAAATTACTAGAATGACTGGATAAAATTGATAAAATTCAGGAGATTAATAAGAACCACAGACACATGGCGGTCTCGGAAAATACAATAATTTTCCCATCGCAAGTTTGTCAAATCATAATCTTATACATGCATAGAAAAGCATTATTCCAAATCTTCTTAAGATAGGTGTAATTGGCCACAATAATTTCAATGCACTACTTTTATTTGTAAACTCAGGTATTCCTGTCGGCATTTCTACCATCAAGAAATAGATCAAAAGTTAATCCGAGAGAACTTAAGGTATATAGACCCTTGCAAGGAATTGACTTTTCCCATCAATTTTTGTTTTCATACACACTATCCCGAGGATCAAAATCCCTAATCACACCTATCAAAGCTCAGGGTTATCTCCACAACCAGTCAATGTGTAACAAGTTTACCCATTGCCACAGTTGTCTCGAAAACAGGAGCAAAAAAAAGTCTTTTTTATTCAAAATCACAATTTTGCATGCCAAGAAGCAAAAAACAAAAGAGCAGACACATTGAAATGAAAAAAGAAAAAGAAAAAAAGGAGCTTACCTTGTGGGGGGTCTTGGGGACTTTCCGGGGAGGTTTGGGAGGGGGAGTGGAGGAATCAGAAGCGAAGTTACTCTGCTGCCCCAAGATGGAGGGCGAGTAAGGAGAGGAAGGAGTAGTGGAGTGATCGGTCTTGAAGCGGAGCATGTTTTTACTGGGGCTGATCTGGGAAGGAGGAGCACCTGCAGAAGGAGAAGAAAGAGAAGAAGGAGAAGCAAAGTCAGATCCAAAGAGTTCGCATTTCAACAACCTGGAATACGCCTCGTTACTCCCTTCCTTCACCGGCGATGGCCTGTCTACAAGGCCAAACGTGTGCAGGCGCGAGGAGGACCGACAGGGGATGAACCTGTCACTGCATGTGCTTGATTTCGAAGGTGAAGTGAGGTTAGAGATGGAACGGAGAGAAGAGGGAGAAGTGAGGCTCGCGATGGAACGAAAAGATGATGGCGATGAACCAAAAGTGTCAAGACGGAGTGAGGTTCCGGACATCCCAGCTGGGAGGTTGAGACCAGATTTCTTAGTTTGAGGAGATTCCATTTTGAGGTTGTACTGTTGGATGGATGAAGAACAGAAGAAAGAGACAACAAACAATGGCAGAGAATGAAGAAGACGAAGGACCCTTTCTCTCTGTTTCTGTGAGAGAAAACAACAGAACAATAGAGAGAGAGGGTTTTGGTTTTGGTTTTGGTTTTAGTGATGATGGAAATGAAGAATAGTGAGTTATTATAAGTTCAACGGTCGAATTCTGGGAGCGTGGGAAGAGGAAAGGAAAGATAAAACAGGTAGGTTTTGCTAAGCTCATAACTTTATTTCCTTATGAGAGATTCCAACGGTCATTTACCCATCTACTGATACTGCATAACACTGATGTTTTCTTTTTTTATATCATGTTTTTTTATTTTTAATAAACTATTATTTTAGTGTATGGAATACTATATTTTCTTTCAGAATGTTTTTTTAATATTATTTTTAGATATTTTTAATAGTTTTCAAGTGTTAGATTCGTTAGGAGGATCTCACGCAATCATGGTAATTGTGTGATTATGTATTTGCAAATGTTTAAGAAATAATAGGAATATTTGAAAAATTATGCAGAAAAAAACACCAAGTTTTATGTTTGCAGATTTTTAAATTTTTTAAAAACAATTATCAGAATACATTGGAGTGATTTTAGACACAATATTAAAAGGATTTCTTGTCATAAGCATGACTTGGTATCTTTTCCATTTATTGCACTTTTTATTTGTGGCATGTAAAAACTCTTTTATTAGACTTAAATAATATAATTACCTAGAAAAACTTATTTTAAATAAAAATTAACTTTTTTAAAAATATTTTTATTGAAATGCAATATATAAACAATTTTTCATGTTCATTTCTAATTATTTTATGTTTCAAGCTCATATATGCATTTATATCTAAGTAAAACATTTTTTTTTTCATGTTTTTGTTTCCTTCTTACATACTTTCAAAGGTTCTATGCTTGTAACCTTCTTTTTTGTCTCTAAATATTTGATTTCGTTTTTCTTATATTTCAATAATAGGTTTGACAATACACAATATAACATCGTTATAAGATCAATTATATCCCATCATAAATGAATTTGGATTAAATATCTTATTGTTTTTGTTTTTATTTTTTAACTTATTTTGTGAGTAATTAAATATTTGTTGATTCTATAATTTGAGATGAGTCTTTCTTTTAATTAGTTTATCTCTTGAATGAAGTTTGATTTATTTGGTAATATTTTTCTAGATTTCTTGAAACACAAGTAACTGGAAATAGGAGAAACTAGTTTAAATTGTGATCAATTTCTTGATTTGAGTAGGAAAGTAATTGTTATTTAATTTGTAATGCACGTAATTGGATAACATTGTTTGAGTTTATTTATTTTTATTGATTACGAATTACATATTTGGTTAAAGGAGTTAAACTAAAATGTAATATTTATGATAGATAAATATTATGCTAGATGATGTTAAATGTAAGTTTTAAACTGTTTGTTACAACAGACATAATTGGTTTAAAGAACTTGTTTTAAAGATTATGAAGAATTTGTAAAATATATTTAATACGAGTTTTTACATAATGATTAGTTATTTTTATTCTTTATTCTATTTGAACTTTGATCCAAATTTCACATGTTTTATTCTAAGTATTTTGAAATGAAAAAAATGAAGGGCTAAATAGACTCGGTTGGATTTGAAAATATATTTGTATTATGACTATTTGGTATATTGATTTTGTTCTTATTAAATTACTCTTTTTGTTCTTAACCATTTGATATATAATAATAATAATAATAATAATAATAATAATAATAATAAACTACTTTATACATGTTAATATCGGAGGGTGTTACATCAAACCATCATTAACTCTGAATCACTTATAAATTTAGATAATAATTAAACCTACTAAAGTGTTGGTTTAATCACTTATAAATTTAGATAATAAGTTAAACCTACTAGAGTGTTTGTTCTATAAAAAAAAAAAATTCAAACACCAAGCATTCCTTACTTTTAAATAATTTAAACAAAGATGCTTTAACTAATTAAAACTAGTTTCTAATTTATCAACATAAAAAAAATCAATAAAGTAAATAAAATAATTTGATTATAGTCCTAATCATATGAATTATTAACTATCACATCAAGAAATATTTGATTTATGCTAACAACTGAATTCTTAATTAACACACGTGACGAAATTCAATTTGTAAAAGTTAAGTATTTTCAAGGATTTTCGAATTAAGTGCAAATTAAATCGAGTTATTCATTTTTTTAATATAGATAATTTAGATATTCATATTTTTTTTATTAAAACTGATATCATATTTATATATATAGTTATTTGCTTAAGGTAAAATTCAGCTTCAGAATGTTATGAATTGTATCAAAGTTATGTTTAAACATGATGCTGAGAAATTTTGAAACATATCATTATAACACGATAAATGTTTCTTTGTATATATTTTTTATGTTTATTTAATATATATGTATATTTTATCTGTCCATCTGGATTGGGATTTGAGTATAAGAATTTTAGAGGAAGAATATTTTATGACGTCTGTTATAAAATATTTGAAAACTCTTAAAGTACAATAAAGAAGTCAATTACAATTTTTTTTTCTCTTGCATACAAATAATTGATATAATTGTTAGTTTATTTGTATTATTACATCGGTAAAATATTTAATTAATGAGTGGTATTATAATTATAAATTTTAATATTATATGTTGTTGTTTTTGTAAAGTTTGAAAAGGTCTTCATATATTTTCAATTTTCAGTTTTAGGTCTTGTTCTCCTTCTTTGATCTTGATTATTATGGGTATTTGTAGAATGTCTTACACCCAAGTCATTTTTTAGTATTTGAAGTTTGGGGATAATTAATTGTTAGTTTATTTGTATTGTTAGATCTACAACATTTAATTAGTGAGTTTATTATAATTATAAATTTTAATATTACATGTTGGTGTTCTTGTAAAGATTGAAAAGGTTTTGATATATCTCCAATCTTTAGTTTTAGGTTTCGTTGTCCGTCTTTGGTCTTGGTTATCAGGGGTATTTGTAGAATGTCCTACGCTCAAGTCAGTTTTTGGTATTTAGAGGTTGGAGATAATTAATGCTATTAAATACGTATCTTAGACTTATGTGTTGTCAACTTATTTATAGAGTGAAGTTGAACTTTCAAGATGTTGTTAGTGATTAACATGACTATTGATGTTAATATTGTGTAAATTAAGTGATGCTTTGATTTGATTATTAGACCTGCGATTGGATCTATATATAGAGATGTTTGGTCAGGTTGTAATGTATTATGTTATAAATCATATTATAATGACAAGTATTAAAGAGATTAAAAAAAGTCTAGAATGTGATTATGTGAAATTTCTTGTGAGTGATTTTAAAAGATTATTAAAAAATTGATTTTATTAACATCTATTATACTATTATGTTTATTTATTTATTTATTATTTTTAAAAAGTTATAATGAGTTAATTATTTCTGATTTTTACCTAACTAGATTAAGGGAAGAAGAGGTATTTATAACTTGACAATCTCATGATTTTTTATAACTATATCAAATTTTTGAAACTTACATGTCTTACACGTTTTGAGTTGTCTATTGAAAGTGAAATATTCATAATGTAAACTATGATTTAAATTAGTTTTTAATTCTATGTAAATTTATAATTTTTTTTTTACAATTAACTTTGGTTTATTTGCATAATCTACCAAATAGTGAAGTTAATAAAGAAGGTGTTTCAATATTATTATAGCAATAATAACAATAACAATGGTATATCGATTACAATTTTGAATAAATTGTATCAAGTTATTAACAAAAAATGGTATTTAGAATAATAACAATAATTATTGTGCATTTTATCAAATAACTGTGGTGTTAATTCATTCTGAACTGAAATAGGTGAAATTACCAAGAACAAGCAGTATTTGGTAAGCATTGTAGAATGAACAAGTGCAATCAGATCTATTCAATGATTTTGATTCAAATCAATTTCATAATTTAGGAGCTGTTGACTCAAACTGATATTTGTGGTGAAAATTGCATGAATCATTCATGCATAGAATGATCAAAGTTGTGGTAGTGTCAAACAGTGAAGTGCAAGGAAAATTTGTTTGGTGGCTTTTGAGCTAAAATTTTCTGAAGTGATGTAATGATTAGAGTCAATCAGTGGAAAATTGGAAAAACAGGTTAATTTGTGACTTTCAATTGAAGCAAAAGTGATGGCATGGTTCTTTCTTTTTCTCTTCCTCCACTGATATACAAAAGCTTTGAATTACAACAAGGAGATTGAAATAGTTTACAATTTTAAACACTTTTTTATCTTTAACTAAACTAAATTAGAAATCATTTAAGTGTTACTAACCACTAACCATCCCTTTGTTAGATGAAGGTGCCAACAAAATTACACTTCAAAAACTCATTTACATAAAAATTCTATTAGATATCTATCAGCCATCACTCCCATTTTTTTTTCTGGAAACAATTTAGGTATTTCTTCAATTTGATATGATTATGCCTAATGGGCAAAGGTCCACTAGATTGTCATGAAAAGTTGTGTATTACATCCAAAAATATTCAACCAAAATCATAACTTCTTTAAAAACTTTTTAAGAAAAATGGATAATCATTCATCTTGTTAATTACACATAATAATGGAGTAGGCATATTTAAAATTATTTAAATATAATAGATTATGTAACCCTACACAATCAATTATTTTGCAAAAATTCAAGGCAAATTGCTAGATCAAGAAGACACAAATATAAAAAATCATCTTTAGAATTATTCTTCGGAGGGACTCCCATTTCTTTTTTCCAATTTCTCAAAAAAGAATTCAAAAAAGACAAATTAATTCAGGTTTTTAAATGTATTGTGCAAGTGTACATACAAAATTCACATTCTTCCAGTTCCTTTCATCTCAAACAAACTATGTAAAATTTTAAATATAAAGCTCATTGATTTTCACACTCACCTTGAAATTAAATATTTTCAGTTTCCAATGAGATTTGCATTATATTACATGTTGTATTCAATCTTTATTATTATTCCTATACAAATTAATTTGAGCTTTTATAGATATAAAAATTACAAAACACATGAAAAATCGAAGATAAAAACATATCAATCCATACATTCAAAAACCAAACAATCATTTTATTGTAGTTTTACAAAGATACACATCCAAGTTTGAACACCAATTCAATTTAGCAAGCACCAGTATCATCAATACCAATACCAATGTTATATCAATGTATAGGTAAATAAGAAAAAATACTAATTCCTTTTGTCCAAGAGCAATGATAAAGAAAAAAGCTAAGACATTGCACGGGGAAGGAGAAGGAAGACTGCTGTTATACCTTTGTGATTTGTAAGAATCATCACACAAAAGAAGAAAATTAACAGCTTCTGTCCAAGAATAATACAAAGAAGGTAAAAGCAAAAGTCTTGCACATAGAAGGAGAAATAGTGTTGTGTCTTACTTTGCAATGTAAAAGAAACTCGTGAGTAAACAAAATAGGATGTGTTTTATCAGTAAATTTGTTAGCCTAAAAATAGTTTAAATTGTTTTGCTTGGCAATTGAAAATCAAAAGCACACTGCTTATAGCTTATGCAGCAAGATGAGCAACAAGTTAGCTGAAGGGATAAGATTGTGTAAATTAAGGTATGATGTTGAAGACAAGAAGTGTCGTGTTATTAATTCATTTACAATGAATATTTGAGTTGATAACTCCGGAGCCAGTCTTCACCCTTTTCAAAATAGTCCATCCTACTGAAGGTTTGGGTATGGAATAGTGGGGTTGTTGCATATGCAGCAGCCCCACGCCATGCATCCATAACAGGATCCAATGCTCTAACTACTTTAATGGGTGATCCACATGGTCGAATCATCCTAATTCCGGCTTCAAGGCGTTCAATGATGCCGGGGAAAATAGAACTTCCACCAGTCACAAGTATGGAGTTAGTGAGTCTCTCTTCTAGGCCTTCATCCTTACATGATAATCTTCTTATTGAGACCCCAGCCATCTCATCTAACCCTGCTTGATCAACTGCGATCCAGTTTGGATTGAACAAGATTTCAGGGCATCTGAACCTTTCAACACCAAAAGCAATTTGAAAATCTTCTTTGGTTAGAGGACGGGGACGTGATGCCTCAGCAGATTGAGAGCTACCAGTTTCTGACTTGGGCACAAAAGTTGGATCCAACTCCTGCACCAATGCAACAATTCAACAACACTTTTGTGAGTCATCAGGAGCTTCTAAGCAACACAACCATGCAAATGCTGATTGCAATCCACAGAACATGTTAACATTGCTATGAAGCTAACCTGTAGCTTGGAAGAGATGCGAGCTAGCTCAGTGTCATTCTCATCTGCTCCCTCGTCACCATCATCATCTTTGCTCATCAATTTGTACAGTTGCCAATCTTCATCTTTGGCACCAAATGTATCTTCGCCCTTACCACGATCGAAGGCAGCAGTAGTTAAGAGGCGCATTCTCTCCCTCTGAGCAGCATGGAGTCTCTCCCCACGACCAATGCCACCAGACAAGTTATTTCCATTAGAATGATCTCCATTTGTCTTGAGCCGTTTTCGCTGCTCAACTTTCACTGAGAGGTCTTTGTACTTGGCACGCAATTGTTCCAAGTAAAGCTCTGGGTTCTCTCTATAGTAAGAAGGGGAAAAATCAATCCAAAAGGTTTTAATCACAATAGAGAACAACAATTTATAAGTACTCAAACCTTGGCAAGACTTAAGATTTTATTCATGTTTTGTACATAAGTCATGTCCTAATCTTTCTTTCCCTTGACAAGAGACTAAGTAAAGAAGCTTTTCTTTTTCTTTTTTTCCATTTTACCAAGTAGAGATGATGATAAGCTTTTTCAGTCGCATAAATATTCAACAAAGCACTCTTAATAAAACTGAATAAACTGACTCGCATATAAACATACAGGCGTTTTTCCTCCTCTAACTGTTGTTTCCTTTCTCGCTCCAATTCCTCTTGATAACGCTTCTGCTTCAATCGTTGTCGTCCATCTGACATGGATTTCAGTGACAACTGTTTCTTTTTTTCAGCTAGCTATCAACAAAGCACACCCACAAATACATGGTCAACATCACAGAGCACAGAGAACAACTTGAAAAACTTATTTGGATATTGAAGTGCGCAAAAAATTTACGTGTAGATTTATGAGGTGGAAAGACTGTAAATTGAATCTAAAGATGAATTTGATAAGCTATTTGATATGATATAAAACTGACCTGTTCAGGGGAGAGCATGTCATCAGGGATGTTTATAAGAGAATACTTTTCATTAGTGGCAGAGTCAGCCTTCTCACTTTCAGCTTGTTCACTCTTTCGTTCACCTTTTGCTTTACGTAAAGATTGAGTAACTTTAGTGCGGGCAGATTCTATCTCCTGCCTAGAGACATAACCAGTCTCTGCTAGGAAAGATGGAATATCATTGTCTTCAACTTGTTCAAGCTGTTTTAGAAGAAATTCCAAACCATGCAATTCATTTTCGAATTCGTTTATTCTAGAGGACCTCTTTGCCTCAGCCATTTCTCGTAATCTTTGACCCTGTCTCTCTCTTATTGCTGCCTTTCTAGCAATCTCTTCCTCAGAAGGAGGCTCCTCAGTAGGGGGTGGAACCCAAGGGAGCTGCCAACATCTGGTTTTTTCTTTAGCCTCATTAGATTTTTTCTGTCAAACCATTAATGAAGTAAAATCTTAGAAACAGATAAACAGTTCATAAACTTAGACTGAAAAGAAGAGCCTTTTCTTACCTGAAACAGTCGAGCTTCAGAAGCATAATCTGGTGCAATATAACAATGCTCCATCTTCAGGTCGTCAACCTTTTCCCATGTAAATCTAGCCCTGCATTGAGAATTTTTAAAAAGAGTAAGAAATACTATGTATTTAACACACAGGTTAATATGATAGCAGAGGAAGGATGATTTGTACTCACATATGATAAGGATATTTAAGTGAAAGAAGTTGCTTTAAATAGTCAGTCACATGGAACCCACCAACATTGGTTCGGCAACATCCTTTATATATTGGCTCCCCATCTACAAACTGGAAATATAGAGATGTGAAAAAATTATTATTAAGAGTTATAACACTTGATACACCTGATAATGTTATCTAAATCCTGTCAGCAACTATGCAATAAAGCAGAATGGCCATTGAATTTATTTAAATATTTTAATGAATACTTTTCCAATTTATTCAATGGTATTCTTATACTTAATTTTTCCCCCATAGCAAAACAGCCTTCATAAAGAAAGGTGGGAACATATTTTAGCTTCAAAACCGTTCACACCTCTTTATAAACAGATGCAAAATTGTGTTAAGCCATTTCTCTTTCTAATTTTAAATATTATTTTAGAAGTGGAATAGAAGGAGATTATTGATTCCTAAATCTTCTTGAAAATAATTATACAGATTAGCAATATTAATGACAGAGAACAGAAAGTCTGATATAGCAACACAACAAATGAGGTATACCAATTTAAGAAAATGCAACTGTTACTTGACAAAAGGCACACATGTCCGCAAAAACAAGAGAATTTTTTCATCATATTACACCCCTCCTACATAGAGGTTCAACGAATACTCAAAAGTAAGCAATCGGACTAAACAACTATGATATGTATGTGATCTACAACTTTAACAATGCGTGTAACAACAAACAAAAATGGCAAGTTATTTCCTTTGCATAAAAATCCGTAAATATCACATAAAGCATACCGGAATCACATGAGTTGTATTGAATCCAGGACACAAAGCAAGACCATCTTTATCACAAACACCATGTTGTTGATTATATTTATAGCTGAATGCTGCATCAACACCAAAGGCTGCATAACAGAGAAGCATAAATATTATTGTCAAATAAATTATGGTCTAGCAAAACTAGTATAGAGTAGCAAAAAATATGTGCCCGTGATTAGGTCCAAACAAGTAACAACTAAGTGACGAGATGTCAAACACAGTCTTGATGGGTCTCATTTGAAATTCGTTTTTCACTAAAGACTTGCCCTGGCGGAAAGATTGGGCATTCGACAACAGGCAAGCCAACATTCCGGTTCCTTCAAAGGCTACTTGAAGAAAAAGAGTTTTTTTTTTTTTTTGTTAGGATTAATAAAGTATTGATACCTATAGAAGGAACTCCATATGTCTCAAAAAGAAGTTCTGCCATTTTACTACGAGACTGAATTGGGTTGCATACACATTCTGTGATCAGGACAGGATGATCAATCTGCTCCAACATTAAACATAAAGATAGAAAAGAGTGAGTTAAATAATTTAAATTGTCAAAGTTCAAAAAGAGAAAAATTTGTATACATCAAGTCAAGGAATTGCTAGGTAAACTACAGAGGCCAAGAAGTTTACTAACATATCAAAAGTAGTAGTAGTGGTGGTCTATTGGAGTTTAAAATGTCATCATAAAAAAGATAACAAATAAAATGCCATGAGAAGAAAAATGAAAAATCATATTCCAGTAATGGGCATACCTCTGAGCCTGTTGCTCCCAACCGATCAAATCCAAAGTCCAAAATCTATAAATGAAAGAAAATTTTAGTAACGCTTCCCCATCATATGTTCTTTATAATTATTAGACGAATACACTAGTATACATGCATGATCCTATTTCCATGATGTTTATATTTAATATGGTACACATCCCTTCCAATTAGTTATAAAAATCTTATAATTCCATATTCAACTTATGACCTTTAACTTGTGACCCTATCAAAATCCCATTGTCACATGTCAATTTATCTATTCTCATACAAGGAAACTAGTTCCTCTACATAATATATGCTATAAAAAGGAACCTTGGTATTGCCCAGTGCAAGGCACCACTGTGCATGAGATAGTGCCAGCTTATTATCAATATGTAATTGTAAGACCTTGAAATGCTGAGGTTCATATTCTAGGCAACAAAAAAAATGAATTTTGGCCATGTCCAAACAATATTTAATTTAAGCAATGTCATCACAATTCAAAAGCTAGAATCCATGCAGAGGAAAACAGAGTATATTTTTGAATTTGGATACTTTCACTAAACATTTAAGAATAGAGTATCCCAAGGTTTGAATACATTAATCCTTAGGAGTTACTGCTTATTCTGGTGTCCAATTTGGACAAATCAACAACAAGAGAAAGATATCTCATCAGTCTTCATAAAGCAATAACAAAAGTATAAACTATGATTCTAACATGCAGCCACCCAAATAGACCATTTCCTGAATTAGAAATGCAACTTCACATGCATATAACACACATGGAAGAACCAACACAGATCACAGGCTAGAATAAGATAATCGGAACTGAATTCTAAACGTTTAATATAATTCACATTGAAATGACTCAAAAAAACAAGTTCTTTATATACTCACAGGATTGCCATGAGGAAAAAACTTACATATTCCATCATTTCAAATTGGTAAACTACATTGCTGTCAAACGCTGAGCGGGGTCCAGAGCGACTACAGTCAAAGTATTTCATTAATGCTGGATCATGGTCACCAACAACAGTGACAATTTCTCCTGTGTAACAAGAGAGTGTTCCAAATAATTATTCAACATGTGACAAATTGCCTTTTGTTGGCTCATTATCAATAGCTCATAAGAAAGGTTCCTCTTAAATATAAGAGACCATTAACTCACAATAACAAATATATCTCGGTCCCATTTTATGCTTTTACGAAATGAAATAAACTAACGAAAATGCACCAAGACAAAAAAGAAAAATTGGCGTAACAAGTTAACAACTATAATAACATTAACTACACAGTTTCACCAACATTTTCGACAAACACAAACAACAAAACAAATACGTAACACAGCAACTAAGATGGAGAAGAACAAGAAAACATGGTGAAAATGTAGAATGTATGATACCAGTGGCTTTGTGGCGTGGCCTTTGGACAATGTTGCGGAAAACAACACGTGGTTGAGTCTCTCCTGCCCATCTGACAATTCACCAAAAGGAACCAGCTTTAACGTTAAAATCAACAACCCCGTCAGCTGATGCGAAAAATACATAAACCAAAAAATAAAGTTTCAATTTTGAGGCGAAATTAGGGTTTAGGAAAATACCCAATACGGAAGTAGGAAGCACCATTGTCGATGACAATGGGAGTGGCAGAGCTGAAAAGGGTGTAATCAGATTGGCGCTGAATTTTGGAGATGAAGGGCATTGTGTAAGTGACATAGAAGAAGAAGAAGTGACCTCGATTCTGAGTGTTCTTGCAACTTGAAAAACTTTGCAAATGGTGAACAACATAAGTAACAGACATGGTGAGCTCCTCCGACCGATCCGGCTAACCCGAACCACAAAATGGGTCGGGCGTAGTAGAAACGGGCCATTGAAGTTAAAAAGTGCTCTTTTTCTTCTATTTTTGTTAAGCCATGCAATACTGCAGTATTCCTCTAACTCTGCAATCTTGCCAATATGTAAAATTTATCATTATAATTAATTGTCATGAATGCAAAAAAGTACTCATATAATGTAATAGATCAAATAAATATTAAATCATCTAAATAAATTTTAATAATTATTTTTTTGAAATTATTTTTTTATAAATATTTTTTAATAAAATATTTATATTTTACAAAACCAATAATAAAATCATTCTTAAGAAAAAGACAAATAAAAAAGAATAAGAATGATGGAAAATATATAGAAAAATACCTTGAAGTATAAGGTTGTGCAATAGTACGTACAATCAAATGTGAAGGTTAAAAAAAGTAACATCACTTTTAAAACAATGGTTAACGAGAAAATTTAAGACTATATTTATTATTGATTATTAATTTTAATTGGCATACTTCGTAATTAATTTTAAGACAATAATAAGTATATTGTTATTTTTATATAAACTATTTATTTGGTTTATAAATTTAGTTTTTAAGAATATTAAATTATAATAAATAAAATATATTTTCTTTCTTCGATAATAAATAAAAATATATTTCTCTCTTAATATAAGTACTGATCAATAGGTATATTAAAATTATGATACACACTAAAGACTATTGTATTAAAGAAAATTTCAATAAGACTTTTACTCTTATTCAATCCACCCACTAGGTAGAAAATTTATCTTTATTTATGACAAGGATGGTATATTTTTACACAAATCTCTAAGAAAAAGATCACAATTTGGGAATTCAAGTACCGTATTTATTATAAGTTCTAAATCTTGTAAAGTTAATGTTGTCAATATCCTCATTTTATTATTATTAAATGTATATTACTTATTGTTAAATAGTGTTGCATATTGAATATTAAAACCATCTTAATATTATGTTGTATACTAATTCTTAAGTATTTTGTTAATTTCAAAAGTTAACTTGTAGATTAAAAAGATTAATAAAACATGATAGGTAAGATTTAGGGTTTTCTTTTTACAAACAATCTCAAAAAATCAATCATGCATACAACTATAAATAAGTTTATTTTAATAAACCAAAATTCATAATCAAATTACAAAACTATTCAAATATTAATTTTTAAAATAGTTAAACCCAAATTAATTAATAAAAACATAGCAAAATTTGAAAAACTAAAAAAATCAAAAACAATTTGTGCTTCCAAACACAAATTTAGTTAAAAAAATAGAAATAGTCTCTACAAATACACTTCAGTGTAAAATTGAAAAAAAAAATTGAGATTCGTCTGTTTGAACATGACTTCAGTGTAGGAATTGAAAAAAAAAAACGAAACATTTTTTTGGAAGAAAAATATGGTGAAAACGTACTTCAAATCACGATTTGTGTAAAAAAATATCAATTAAAAGTCGTGTTGTGATATACAATTTCTGATTTTCAAAACAATTTTTTCATCAAAAATAAGATTTGTTTATCTAATTATAATTTCTTCAAATTAAAATCGTCTTCCTTTCTGTATTAGTTACCTATTTTTGTGATTTTTTAAAAATTTTATCATTTTCATAAAAATAAAGAAAAATTGCACCGGTTTTTTCCTTGAAATATAAGTGGGAGTGTTGTAGAGGAAAAGTTAATATTTCGATGTATGAGGTCGAGGTTTTCGTAGTTATCGTTTTTATATTGTATTAAAAGTAACATTAAAAAAATAAAAATGTGACTTAAAATATAATATCCACATTTTTAGTAAGTGTGGTCTATAATTCTCAACATTTTATTAATTGTTGCTTTAAAAAAGAATAGGCAATATTGCACGTTTTGTTTCTAAAGAAAATAAAAGTTATTATATAAAAATAATTAAAAACTATTGGTTATCTCTATTTTAGATAATTATTTTTTTACCATTGACTGTTGACATGTATATGTGTGGTTTAAGAAAAAAAATAGTGTAGTGGGATGAGCTGGCAAACTTATTACTAAGCAAAAATCGACAAGGTTATTGAAGAACAAAATTATCCATTTTCAGTAAAAAAAAGTGCTTATAAAAAAATGAAATGCAAATTCTGAAGAAAATATGACTAAATGATATAATTACTAGAGATAACATCAGGGAAATTGTGGTGAATTGCAAGTTATGTTCATTTTGTAAAAAAAAAAATGTCCAACACTTATTTTTAAATGGTAAGATGGTTTGAATTTTAGGTAACAAATGGATTAGTTTCACATCAACTTCACCTATAATAATATTACCAACATTTCCATGAATTTTACATGTTTGACCTAAATAACAATGGAAACATAATATAGAAATATAAAAATAATGTGATTTTTAGAAATGTTGTAAACAGAGGAAAAAATATTAAAAAATGCTTAGTTAAAAGCTGAAGTATGGATTAAAAATAACACTAAACAAACCAAGTTTTTCCTTCTTATTGCGTATCATGTATCAAAAGTATATAATAGTAAACTCTACCAAGTAGGTCAAATGTAAGAAATAGTAATATTAGGACTTTAATTTATTTTTGTATAGTTGTTTTGTTTAGAAGGGTTAGAGTTTTTTTTCTCAATATAAAAAAACTTGAGGTGATTAAATGGTAGAACAACCACCTATAAAGAATAATAGTTATCGTAATTTAATTGGAACAAAAAGATACAAATTTATAATAAATATTATTATAAGAGAATATTGAACATAAAAATACTTGAGTTACTTTAATATGAATGAAAAATACGGAGTAGAAATATTATTATTGCAGCAGTCTCGTACAAATAGAATAATGAGCAAAAATAATAATAATAAATTGGTTTGCGTGCCTTATTTTTCAAACAGTGTGAACATTCTCCACTGTTATTGTCAATTTTAATTTTCTACATGACTCAATTGCACGAACACAGTTCTTTTAATCCTTATTATTTCATATTTCGCATATATGTTTATATTTTCATAATATTAAAATAATATAACTTTAAAAAAATTAATAAAAATAAAAATTGAAAAATTATAGAATACTTTTAATTAAAAAAATTATGTAACTATATAAGTAGTATATGTTTATCTGTTTTGTATATATAATATATTATCAAATAGATAAAAATAGGGATGTTTTTAATAACGTTAAAATTATGAAGAATCAGCCGTATTCTGTATTTCCTTTTCATTTCTAAACATAACCATTCCTTGCCCTCTTTAAATTTGTTGCATTTTATCTTATTTTCTTTTTGCTAATTTACTGATTTTCATTTTGTTATTCCCACCCCAACTGTTGCTAAGTTCATCGTTACACTTTTGAATTTTTTTAACGAAAAAGTGATCCATTCTGATATACAGGTGTTGCGTACAATAATATGACGAAGTCATTTCAAATAAGACTAAAAAATAAATGTTGGCAAAAATATTGAAAAATGGTGATCCAATATTAAGATTAAATTTATAAAGTCAATTATATTTGTAATTTTTTAACTATTTATATTTCTCAAATTTAGTTTTATCATGATGGCCTATAAAGTTGACGTTCATTATTATAATTAATCTATCACGTAAGCTACCATATTAGTTTATTCCGACAGTAATTTTTCTATTTTCTTTAATATAAAGCCTCCCTTGAATTCAAAAGATGTAGTAAATAGTCAACTAAATAGAAAAATCACCGCCAAAAAAAAAAACACTCAAAAAAACATTCAATAAAATATATTCAATACCTTATTTCTGAGCTTAATTACTTATATAAGCTAGGTCAGCAACACTCTCAGCCTAATTCATTCTTCTAGTTTTTAACCAGTTACATTGAATACATATATCATCACATCCATGGTTGTGGAACTTCCACTTTCTTCGGCTAATGAACTTTGAATTCATTAGAAAAGAAAACGTAAACCAGAAAATATAAACCAGACATGGTGTATTATATATGAATATTATTGGAAGCATACTGCATGATAAAACAAATGAAAGCGTAAAGGGACTCATTCCAAAAGGTTTATTATTTTTTTTTTCCATGACATCCATATAAGATTTAAAGTGTGGTGTTCTACACTCGTTCATTGTAACAATGGCTATCAGCCAAAGTATACTATGCTTCATCACTTTCACTTGTTTCATGCACGTAACGAAACCTTCAAACTTGAACACAGACGAGTTACTACAGGGTCATGAGTTCACAACAAGTGACCGTTTGATTTCACCTACAGGTTGGTATACAATGAGTTTCTTTCAGAATAAAGGCTCTGAAGATTTCTACCTTGGAATTGGAAAATCAGCTGAAAATTCAACTGATCAGAATTTCTGGATTGCTAATAGAGACATGCCAATCCAGGATCCTGCAACGTTTCTCATAATTGATGAATTTGGTAACTTGAAAATTATTTCCAACCGGGAAAGAAATTCCAGTATCATGCTCTATTCTTCTGATGCTGGAAGAGAAGTTAACAGCAATACTACCTTCAACGCCATATTGCAAGATACTGGCAACCTTATGCTTCGTGAAGTGAACCAAAATGGATCTCTGAAGAGGATATTATGGCAAAGCTTTGATCATCTCTCACACGTTCTTATGATGGGGATGAGACTAGGGTTTAACAGAAAAACAGGTCAAAATTGGTCTATAACATCACGGAGAAGTGAAAAGACTCTTTTGTCAGGGTCTTTCACCCTTGGCCTTGAGCCCAAAACGAAGCAATTGATGATATGGTGGCGGGGGAACATTTTTTGGAGTAGTGGGCAATGGAGCAATGGAAGCTTTGCCAATCTAAAGTCTCCACTTTATGAGAAGGACTTCGAATTCGATTACTGCTCAAATGAAAATGAAACCTATGTGTCATATCTTCCTAGTTATATCTACTTAGAGCCTTCAGGTTCAATATATGGCGGCATATCTGGTGTTTCTTACTCATGCGTCAATAACTACTTTCTATCTGGTTGTTCAATGCCAAGTGTTCCCAAATGTAGAGATCATGAAAGTTTGTACCGGGGTAGCAGGAATAGCTATGGAGTAATGCAAGGGACAGGTTTCAAATTTGATGAAAGTGAGAACCTGACAAGTTTTGATTGCTGGATGAAGTGCTTGAACAATTGCAGTTGTGAGGCCTACTCTTACGTTAACGAGGATGAAACTGGGTGTGAGATATGGAGCAGGGACTCAGCAAACTTTGTGGCCACTACTAATTTGACTGCTGGAGGGCGTCAGATATACTTCCTTGTTGGTAGAAAAAAAGGTAAAAAGTGCATAAACTATGATACTCCTCTTACTTCTATGATTACTGTGCTAATTAATATATATAGCAGTGCTATAAATGTATATGGACATTTGTTTGTGAAAAGTGTATAGATATAAGAGATTCAAATTTCAAATCATTGTTGAAAGTGTAGCAGCAGCCGCAGCTCCACCGGGGCTACATAAGGCTACATAATACTAATGGTTCCAATTTCAATGCAGGCAACACTCAGATATGGATCATAAGCAAAATAGTTGGAAGTCTCTCCCTAATCATCTTATGCTTCACATGCAATAAGTTGTGGAAAAAACTAAAACTAAAAGGTAATTATATTAACAACATATCAGGTTTGGTCTCTTATTTATTTTATCCTAAAAGAAATCTTAAATATAAGCCAATTGGTAATAATATACTAAAACTATTATGATTTTATTTGAAATTTAAGGATATCTTTAGGTGGTGACTTTATTCAACCAAAGATATAACATAAATCAATGACTTTAGTTAAGCTTCATGCATGATATTGAAATATGCAGCTGATGATCGCAAGAAGCGAACAAAATTATTGTCTGAAATCGGAGGAAATACTGCAATTTCCATTGCTTACAATGAAAGAAACGAACAAAAGAAAAAGGGAAAGACCAGTGATGATATGTATATTTTCAATTTTCAAACTATTCTTGAGGCAACTGCCAATTTTTCTTCCACAAATAAGATAGGAGAGGGTGGTTTTGGACCTGTCTACAAGGTAATTCTTATGATGATTTCTTTAGCTAATAGAAAATTTGCAAGTTTGTATTCAGAACTGAATATGAAGTTTTAATGTTTTCTAAAAGGGGAAGTTACCAAGTGGACAAGAAGTAGCCATAAAGAGACTTTCAAAAAGCTCGGGACAAGGGCTGATAGAGTTTAAGAATGAAGCGATGCTAATTATCAAACTCCAACACACCAACTTGGTGAAACTGCTTGGTTTTTGTATTGACAAAGAAGAAAGGATATTAGTTTATGAGTACCTTCCCAACAAAAGTTTGAATTTGTACCTCTTTGGTATGCAATTTCATACATTAGATCGTTTAACACATTTACTTTATATTTGAAAAATGTTTTTCTACTCTATTTACTAATTCTTACTTTGAAGTAGGTTCTAACCAAGACACTACAATGGAATGGAACACACGATGCAAAATTATTGAAGGAGTTGCACAAGGACTTGTATATTTACATCAATATTCAAGATTAAAAGTGGTACATAGAGACTTGAAAGCGAGCAACATTTTATTAGACAATCAATTAAATCCAAAAATATCTGATTTTGGTACGGCTAGAATATTTGGATTGACAGAATCTGAAGAACGAACTAACAGAATTGTTGGAACATTGTAAGTATATATTATTTTTTAAATATATTAATAATTTTTATAATTAAATTCTTTATCTTTAATTAGTATTATCATTTCAGTGGTTATATGTCTCCGGAATATGCTATGATGGGTGTTATCTCAACTAAATTAGACGTTTACAGCTTTGGCATCCTTCTGTTAGAGATTTTAAGTGGAAAGAAGAATAGTACTGATTATCCATTTAATCTTGTTTTTAATGTAAGTGTTTTCAAATCTTTCAACATGTGAATGCTAAAATTGTGTGTCATTGGTTTTACATTTAACAAAGTGTGTTTACTTTAGGCATGGAAATTATGGAATGAAGGTGAAGCTCTAAATCTAATGGACTCAAACATGAATGGATCATACTCCCCTACACAAGTGTTAAGATACATTCATATTGGTCTATTGTGCACACAAGATCAAGCAAGAAACAGACCCACTATGCTTGAGGTTGTTTCTTTTCTTTCAAATGAAATTACACATTTACCTCAACCTACACAACCAGGATTTTGTGTCACTGGAGGAGTGGAAAATAGAGATGTGCACTACACTTGTTCCATAAAGGAGACAACACATTCATTGACTTCAGGTAGATAATTAAAATACTCTTGGAAAAATTCAAAATCTGTAATAATTGTAAATAACTATAAATTAGTGATGACAAGTGCTCAAGTCTCCAATGTATTGATGTTGAGGTTGGAAGTGACAAGATTTATTAGAAAGCTAAGATCTATAAATGGAAAACAAATAAGCTGCTTAATATTTCAAATGATACCGACAACTAAATTTATGGGCTTATGAAATAGGCCTTACACAATGTCACTTAGGTTTTTTCTTTATGCACCCCGTACTGCATTACATATTTTTTAAAATGATTATTTTAGTCTTTGTAAAAGTGACTTTCGAATTCTCTATAATGAAAATCTTCTGGAACAAACTTTCTTAAATTTCCAGAACATGATTTGTAGAATAAAATTTCTTGAACGGGATTTTTGGAATAATATTTTCAAAACAAGCTTTCCATAAAACATGAAATATATTTCAGAACGAACTTTTCAAACATAATTTTTGGAATTTTTTTTCTAGAACATAGATACCTTCCAAAAGAAGCTTTCAAGAATGAGTTTTTCATAACAATTTTGGCTTAGTGAGTTTGAGGCTGAGAACACCCCCAAAACTGCATTTCAAATTCGTTTAGTGTAGAAAAATTTTGTTGAGCAAATTTGAGATTGAGACTCCCCTAACTCTGCATGTAAAATCTACTTAAGCACAGATGAAAAATATTGGGCGGTTTTGGGGTCGAGAACATCCCAAATATGCATGTCCAAATCTACTTATCACATGAATATTCTACTGAGCAAAGTTGAGACTGAGAGCCTGTATACTTCCTTTTAAAACTCAATTTGTTAAGTAAAAACCAAGATTAAACTTCATATCATAATCAATTTAAATCATTAACCACTTATCATTTTCATAAATTTACATTCATTTCAGTAAACAAATCACACCCTGCAATAAAACTTTGGGATTTGTGACCATGTTACCTTCACATCCAGGTCTTGAGAACAATAACTTCCCTCACCTGAAATTTCTTATTTCAAAGCAACCTTCCAAAAATCTAAGTCAAAAATGTTATACAAAAAATCTAATTTTGTGAAGCAAGTTATTCAAACATCTCCAATTTTAATATAGGATTTATCATGTTGAGATGAACACTTTTCTCAACTGATCCACCCAAATTAATGACAAAATTATGTGATAAAACAAATAAGAATAAATCTTTAGAGTAAAAAGGAGGTTAATTGTTTTAAATTCTTATCGAATATGATTAATCTATGATTCTTCACCTATTGCGAATTACAATCGGATTCTAAAATATATATGAGATTTAGAGAAGAAAATTTAGAGACGGGTGAGGAGATATATAGAGAGAGGAAAGATTAGGCAAAGAAAGAAAATGGGAGAGGCTGGCTTTTGGTGTTACAAATTTTAGTTTAAAAATATGGATATAACGAGTTTCCATCCGTGAACCTGATAATGCAATCTAACTCAACTATCTTTTAATTGATTTCATCATTGAATTGAGTTTAAATTAGCGTACTTAATATACAGAATCCGAAATTAATCTAATTGTAATTGGATCAACCAAAGTAAACACAGTATAATCAATAACTTATAGCATTTATCGTGCCTACCATAACATGCTCCCTTTTGAAACATTTTTTTTTTTTTAGTTTCTATGTTTATTTATGATTCTAAATCTCATTGACCTTGTCTTCATTGTGTCCCGTGGCTTTCAATGGGTCAAATTCTTGGTAGATATACCAACTACCCACAACACTGTAGTTATAATTTAAGAATCCTGCGTTGGTCACACTAAAGAAAGAAACAAGAAGAAACATATTTTTTTTTTATTAGCAACTAAATAATTAATTAATTCAAATATTTTAGGAATATTTCAACTCTACTACCAATTATCTTTCATCCATATAGAAAAAACACCTATACCGGGATATTATCCCTAACACATAACTTCTTTTCTAATAATAATAATGTCAAACATATTAGTGTGTAGATTATAATTTCATCAAAATACAAACTATTTATTAACATTATTTAAGTTCGAATATAACATTTCGTTGTATTATGTCTTAACGATGTCTTATACAATTGTTACAACATTACTTCGTCAAATTACTTTCATTTGTATTTTATGTTGTTGTATCTCTTGTTTTCTTTTCACTTTTCATCATTTGTGTAATGAATTTCATCATCGTTATAAAATCGATAAAATGAATGAGTATAAAAAAGAGGTTTCCAAGTACAATTTTTAAGTAGACAAGTACTATGATTCATCCAACCTCTCTCATAAATATTTTTATAAAAGAAAAAAAAAAGAATAAATATGTTTGCAATTAAAATTAATTATACTCTGTGGATTTTTGACCCGTCTATCTATATATATGTGGTAAATTCAGATAGTGTTAAGTGCAACTTTCTACAAAAATGGTTCTCACTTTGAGCAAGAGAGTGCTATGCTTCATCGTCACTTTGACCTGTCTCTTGCAGCTTACAAAGCCTTCAAACTTGAGGGAAAACACGTTGGTCCAAGGCCATCCCCTTGCAGCAACGAACCGTTTGATTTCGCCTTCAGGTTTATACACACTGCATTTCTTTCAGCTTGATGGTGGCTCTGAAGCTAACACCAAATTCTACCTTGGCATATCAGATAATAACATCTCTTACTATGTTTGGCTTGCCAACAGGGACAATCCAATCCATGATGACCCTGGAGTTCTCACAATTGATGAATATGGCAACCTTAAAATTGTGTCAAGTTCTACCACTATGATACTATATTCAGTTGAAGCAGAAAGTAACAAAAGTGTTAGAGCCTCTTTGCTAGATACAGGAAACTTTGTGCTTCATGAATTGAACTCAGATGGATCTGTGAAGAGGGTGTTATGGCAGAGCTTTGATTACCCCACAGACACAATTTTATCACGGATGAAAATTGGCTATGACAAGCACAGTGGCCACAGGTGGTCTCTAACAGCAAGGAGAAGTTACAGAACTCTTTGGTCAGGATCTTTCTCCTTAAGCCTTGACCCCAAAACTAACCAATTGATTACTAGATGGAGAGGGGCCATTATTTGGAGCAGTGGAGAGTGGAGAAATGGAAGTTTTTGCAATCTGAATTCTTCATCACTTGAGCGAGAGAACTTCAATTTCACTTTCTTTTCAAATGAAAGTTTGACGTACTATGAATATGCTTCAGTTTCTGGTTTTCTCATCATGGGACCATTGGGTATAATCAATGCTAGTGGTGTCCCTTACTCATGTACTGGTAGTGAGATTGTGCATGGTTGTGCAATGCCACAGCCTCCCAAATGTAGGAAAGATAGTGATTTGTACTTGCCAAGTTGGAATAGCTTTGGAGAAATGTCAAGGAAAGGATACATCTTTGATGAAACAGAGAACTTGACCATTTCTGATTGCTGGATGAGGTGCTTGAAAAATTGCTCCTGTGAGGCTTACACTTATGCATTCAAGGATGCAACTGGCTGTGAAATATGGAGCAGAGACACATCAGACTTTCTTGAGAGTAATTCCGGTGTTGGTCGTCCAATTTTCTTCTTTCCCAGCCAAACCAAAACCAGTAAGTTCATACACACAACAGAACATTTTCTTCTTTATAACCTAAAATTTAGCTCTATCTAAGAAAAAACTAGTTTTACCAAGAACTTTAAATCATTGAAGTTATTCAAAAAGTTTATTATATTTTACTGTATACAAAATTAGATTTTTGTGTACAGCATGTGTTGATTAATTTACAACAACTTACTTCTAAATTTGAATATAATTTGCATGCATGGATGTTAAAGAATTATTTTTGTTATAGTATGTATGTATGAATTAGCACTCTTCTTCTCATGCAGAAGGCAAGAAGAGGAGAATATGGATTGAAGGTGCTGCGGTTGGAGTTCTTCTTCTGATAATCTCATTCATTGCATCCTTTATCATGTTGTGGAGAAAACAAAAAGAAAGAGGTTAATCTACATCATTTGGAAATTCAGAAGTTTAAGCATAATTCTTTCAAGACATTAGTTTGACTAAATAATACAAATAAAACAGTACACCTGAGATTCAAAATGGAGCTATTATCTTATATTTATCTTTGAAAGTTCTTATGATTTTTTTATGTATGATCATATATGCAGTTGAAAAGCGTAAGAAGCGAGCAAATATATTCTCTGACATTGGAGAAAATACTGAAATTTCTGATGCATGCGATGAGGGAAGAGAACAATGGAATGAGAAGACAGGCAATGATACACATAAATTCGAGTTTATAACCATTCTTGAGGCAACAGACAATTTCTCTTCCACAAATAAGATTGGAGAGGGTGGCTTTGGACCTGTTTACAAGGTAATAAATTCTTATTAATATATATTTTTATTTTGGATTAACTGCATATTCACAAATAAATAAGGAGAATTATGTTTTTAGGGTAAATTGCCAAATGGTCAAGAAATAGCTATAAAAAGACTTTCAAAAAGCTCAGGACAAGGATTGGTAGAGTTCAGAAATGAAGCTATGCTGATTGTGAAACTGCAGCACACTAACCTAGTGAGGCTTTTAGGATTTTGCATTGACAGAGAAGAAAGAATATTAGTCTATGAATACATGGCCAACAAAAGTTTGAATTTATACCTTTTCGGTATGAAAATATTCTCATCTAATATGCTTACTTGTTAAATATTTCATCTATATATTCAAGACTTGGTCATTTTAATTAATTTTCATTGTCCTTTTCTTCTAAATAGATGCCACCAATAGAACTGAGTTAGATTGGAAGATAAGGTACAAAATTATCCAAGGAATTGCTCAGGGACTTGTATATTTACATCATTATTCAAGGTTAAAAGTTTTACACAGAGATTTGAAGGCTAGCAACATTTTATTAGACAATGAGTTAAATCCAAAAATATCAGATTTTGGAATGGCTCGGATACTTACATTGGCACTAGTGGAAGAAAAAACAAATAAAATTGTTGGAACATAGTAAGTATTTATATGATAAAATTTTAGATGATAATATTAGGTTCAGTGCAACAAATTTTAGTTTTGTTTGAATTTCATTAATGTACAATTAATCTTGAAGGAACTACAAATTAAAAAACAAAAAACAAAGAGTAGAAGACCTCCTTCAAGATTAATTGCATATTAATATTAGTTTTTCTTTTAATAAATACATGTGACAATTACTAAAGAGCAAAAACATGTTCAATTACGTTAACCACAAAGAGAGTTCAACCAAAATTAATCAAATTAAAGTTTTTGTACTAATTCTATACTTATTTTTCTTATTATATTAAAAGCAAAATATGTCAATATTTACTTTAAAAATTTCTATGTATACTCTTTTAAGTATTTAATATTTGTGCAGTGGTTATATGTCTCCAGAGTATGTTATGAGTGGAGTTATCTCAAGCAAAATTGATGTATACAGCTTTGGCGTGCTACTCTTAGAGATTGTGAGTGGAAAGAAGAATATTAGTGATAGTTTTTCACTCAATCTTATAGGATATGTAAGTTACCTTAAATGAAGAAAAATAAATTAAAATTCAATTGATGTTATCAAAACTAAGTGAATGTATTAATTTGTTTCAGGCATGGCAATTATGGATTCAAGGGGAAGCTCTAAAGCTAATTGACACATTGTTGAATGGTTCATGCCCCCACATCCAAGTTATAAGATGCATTCATATAGGTCTCTTGTGCACTCAAGACAAAGCAAATGATAGACCCACTATGCTTGAGGTCATTTCTTTTCTTTCAAATGAAAATACCCAATTGCCTTCTCCTCTACAACCTTCACTTTATACCATCAAAAGTGTGAAGGAGGAATCTTGCTCTAACAATGAGTTAACATTGTCAGTGACATCGGGCAGATAACTTAATGACACATTGTGAGACTCAAACTTCTATCTATAATTTGTCATTGTCATATGTTGATATTGTCATTTTCATACAATGTGATCACATTACAGGAATGTTAGGCACATTAAAGTTCATGTGAAACAAACTCCTTCACATTATACTTTATTTTGTATTTAACATCTCAAATTATATTACTATCCACTTTCAACGTATAGGTTTATTAATCATTTACCTATTAAAAACTATCATATCTAACATAGAGTTTATGAAAAATAATTATCTCTAAATTTACATAAAGCATATATATTTATATATGTATATTGTTCAAACATTAGGTGTTTTAGAATATTTTCAGGAACATACAACATATTCTCCTCCTATAATAAGTGTAGAATACCACATAACAATTATAAAAAAGGTAAGCTAGAAAATAATTTTGTATTATATTAACATATTGCAACCACATTTCATTAATTCAATATATACTTATTTCAATAATATGATCATGTACAATAAGATATTATCTCAAACCAAAAACCACTCAAGTCATGTTTATTCAATCCACATATTAACACACTAAATTTACAGATGAATCTAATTCAAAATTGGATACAAGATACAAGTCTATTCAATCCACATATTAACATGTTAAAATTACAAATGAATCTAATTCAAAATTGGATACAAGATATTAAGTATTACGCATACACGTTTCATAAGACTTATAAAAAATATGTCCTATCAGAGATTTACACATGACCTAATACAATATTGATCAAAATGTGGATCACAAAATAAAGAATCAAGGTAAGTTCATTGCATCCAAAGTTCGTGCATCAATAAATATCAGGATGGGCAAAAATATCCCCTTAACTTTTCACTTATATCAGCGATGCAAGGGGATCTTTGTTAATCATAGGTTCACATACTCAATCCTTGCAAATCACAAATTGGCTCAACATTTTGGGTGCAAAACAGGTTAGGTCACCAACTCGCCAATAAATTTGCAAGACAAGATTGGTAATTTTATCCTACCAACCTGTTTTAACCTAGCTCATGTCGCCTCACCCACAAACCTAGTAAGTGGGATGGGAGGAGGAGTTTATTGTCAACCCATTTTGTCACCCTACTTAATGTATTATCCTAGGTATGAATAATTCAATTTAATATAAAACTCATCATACCATTCACACTTATAACCTATTATTATTAATCGAATCAATTTGTCCACTCAAACGCTTAACATGTTCTTAGAATAAAATATTTAAATTTATATAACATACATGAACTATACTTATACATATGTATGCATTTTAAACTAATTTAAAACATGTTTTCTGAAAGTAGGGAATGTCGCTTGAGTAAGGATTACCTAACAGGTAATATTCTCAAATAATGGATCTCCCTAACTTAAGCGTATATATATCAATTTGGGGCTTAACTACTATTCTAGAGTTTTACTTAAAACATTAGGACTTAAGTAATGCAAACTGAATGGAGAGAAAATGAATTTTCCATCTCTTGCTCAAGTGTCCAATAGTCCAATATTTTATTTTCTATATTTTAAGTTGGAAATTTTTTTATCATTTTAGTTTAACAAACATATAACAATACAACAGAAATATATATATATATATATATAATTGACCATTTCCCACCATCTTTAATTGATACATATAGCTGTTTTTAAAAGCATTAATCCCTAGTGCACTCACATTCAAGCAATTTGACATTTGGAAACATCAAACTGTTCTACGAAAATTCTATGTGACAGAATAAAAATAATAATCGAAGACAGTAGCAATTTAATATAGTTGGCATGATGGCAGTTGAACATTAAGAAGGTTATTGAAAAACGGGACATATAACTAGAATAGGGTAGTTATTATTAAATCAAAAATTGGTTGAACCATGATCATCATGCATCCATTTTCTGTCTCCCCATCACCTCCATCGTTTCAATCACAGTAACTTGACTAAAAATGTGGATCAACTTCTCTCAAATAATGTTAAAAAATAAATAAATAAGGTAAAATAGTTTTTATAAATTAAAACTAATTTCTATACAAGTTAAAAAATTATAATTGTTACATAAAAAAATTAAAAATTAATTCTTATACAAAATACTAATTTATAAATAAGTTAATTTAAATTTTATTTATTTTTTATATATGTTTATAAGAAGAATTGTGAAAACATATTAATATGCAAAATTTGGGTAAACTTAACACATGCCTAAATAACTAGTTCAGAAAATCGTTGAACGACTTATGTCATACTTAATTTAAGATTAATATTGATAGTTGTGTTAATTAAAAACAATACCTCAAAAGCTTAATTTCATTCCATAAATAATATGATAATAAAATCATTAAAAATAACTATTTTAGATATTAATAAATAAATAAAATTTAAAATTATATCTAATTTAAATAATATAATAGTTAATTATTTTTTTCTAAACAAATACTACCTTTTTCTAACCCGTCTAAATATATATAATTTAATTGGATTGAGGTGGTTGGAATTTTAACATCTTAAACAAATGCATTAACTTCATTCCAAGTCAACCCATCAAAATGCATTTCGCAGTCAAATTATTACTACTACTACTTCATCTCATGCCTTTGATCCTTTAATATATAATACATGTTTTCTTTAAGTTATCAGTTACACAAATTATTAGACACTAATTTGAATACATTCACTTTTTTCAAATATATATTTATTAGAAGAGTTAAAATAAGGCTAAAGTCCTCAAAAGTATCCTTAGCATTACTAGTCCACTTCACCATGATTTTATTGCATATCCAACATAATATTTGATAAAATATTTCTATTGATAGTTATTCAATTAGTATTATGCTAATTACTTGTAAATAAAGATAGATGTATATTGTTAAGGAGGTGAAGTGGTATTTAAAAAAATTTATTCATGAATAAATTTTTAGAAATTTTGTTTTCCAACACTTGATTGAGGGGTTTAAAATATATTAAAAAAATCACATATAAAAAGGTCAAACTAGAAAGAGTAAAGAAGAAAAAGTTAATCATATATTTTTTAGATTATTTTATTATCTTCAAAATTTGATTAGAAGCATACTTCACATGTATAATATGAGTGAATGACATTAACTATGTTGGAACTTGTGAAAGAAATAATTAGAACACTAAAAAAATTATTAAATAAAAACTAATTTTAGATATAATATTACAAGAAAATCATGAAATAAAACTAATTTTTAGTGACAAAAAATAATTAGTTGTTATAATGACTAAATTAGAGATCATCTTAGTAACTAATTTTTTTTTCTAAATTAGTTTATATTATTGTTAAATGGTTTTTAAATTGATATCTAATTAGTAACCAAGGTTTTTGCTACTAAATTTAAAAACTAAATAATTGGTTGTTAATTAGATATCAATTTAGAAACCACAATTTCAAAGACTAAAGAAATTATTGTTTTCTAAATTAGTTTCTATTACTGATAAATAGTTTATAAATTGGTTTCTAATTAGCTATCAAGGTTTTTGCTACCAAATTTAAAATATAAATAATTGGTAGTTAAAACATTGGTAACTAATTATTATATTGATTAAATTATATATTATTTTAAAAAATTAAAAAATTATTGATATATGAATTAGTTGTTATTACTAGTAAATAGTTTTAAAATTCGTATTTAACTAACTACCAACTTTAAAATCTAAATAAGTAATAATTAAAATCTTAATAATTAACTAGATATAATTTAAAAATTATTTATTAATAATATAAATTAATTTAGATATTAATAAACAAATTCTTTTTAAATTAGTATTTAATTTAATTAATATAAAAATTAATTATTTTTAATCTTTAAAATTGATTTTTATTGAATAATTATGTAGTAGTGGATTGGAAGAATTTTAAAATGGTTATTGTAAAAGAATTGAATATCAATACAGTATTAGAGATTTTAATTGTCTTTTTCACTTATTGGGCGTGAAAGTCTCGTGGATTTAACATGCTGGTGTTGGTTTTCATTAGTGTCATATTTCTATTAAATTTTTCAGTTTTATAGTCAAATTTCATGTTATCTTTCTTTTGCTTTATTCTTCTCTCTTTCTTTCTTTCTTTGTTTTTATTTTATTTTATTTCTTATTGTGACTTACTTCATCATTTGTACGGGTAATGAAAGAGATTGATCAATTAAACAAAAAAGTTACAAGTGGTTGAAATTAAGAGACATGATATTCATGATATAATAACAAAGAACAAGGAGAAATTCAACAAAACAAAAACACAAGTAGTGTGACTATTGGTGGAGATTCATGGTATAATAAATAACAAGGAGAAATTAAAAAAAAAAGTATTATGTTTTCAACCTTTTGAAATATGAAGTGAATTTTTTTTTTTATAGTTGTCATATTACTTTGTTATTAGTGATCTTGTAAACTTGAACATTTCTAAGTGTGAACTTGTAAAAAAAATTTGAAAAATGGAAAGATATATTAGTAGAATACAAATTTTATTTTTGGCCCATCAAATATTGTAACTGTGTGATTTTAATTTCTTAAATTTCAATAATTTTAACTAGGTCTTCGAAATATTATAAATATGCTATTTTAAAATATCATAAATATATAGTTATAATCTCTCAAAAAAGTTAATTAACATCAATTAGATTCTATTGCACTGATTCAATTTTAATCTCCTAATACGTCAGTATATTCCAACCGTTGGAAGGATTAAATCACATGTGATAAAACTAAAAATCACAAGTTTATCATAAATGAGACTAAAATCTCAAATTGCAATAAATTATAAACAATAGATGAACTTAGTAAAAAGAGGTGTGTAAATATCAGTTCCTTGTAAATACCAATCTCAGGTATGTGTTTTAGTGTGGTCTGGGCCAATACTTGTAGGCCTTTTTTTGTTGCTTGGGCCGATATCAATGATATTGTCGGCTTCGTAATATTTGGGTTTATTTGAAAAATTGTAGACATGTAGGTATTAATATTTGAATAAAAATATTAAAAAAATTAACATATTGGCAAAAATAGTGGATAAAAATAATTTCTAACTTATCCAAAATATAAAAGTCGGAATATTAAAATTAATGATGTAATTTGTGTTCCATAGATCACTACAAGAAAATCATGAAATAGAAACCAATTTTTAGAGACCAAAATAATTAGTTACAATAGAAACTAAAATAGAGACCATTTTAGAAACTAAAAAAAAAATTGGTTTCTAAATTAGTTTCTATTGTTAAATAGTTTCTAAATTGGTATCTAATTAGCAACTAAGGTTTTAACTACCAATTATTTAGTTTCTAAATTTGGTAGAAAAAACCTTGGTTGCTAATTAGATATCAATTTAGAAACTATTTAACAATAATAGAAAATAATATAAACTAGTTTAGAAACCAAATTTCTTTTTAGTTTCTAAAATGGTATCTAATTTAGTTACTATTGCAACTAATTATTTTAGTTTCAACAAATTGGTTTCTATTTCATGATTTTCTTGTAGTGGATGTAATTTGTGTTTCATAGCTGTAAATTTTAAATAAATTTAACTACCTAAATCATGATAATATTTGTATATTAGAAGAAAAAAAATATTATTACATTAACTAAAAATAAATATTATTTTATAAATTAAACAATTATTAATATTTAAAGTATTTTTTTATTAATAAAAAAATTGTAAACTAATTTTTAAATTAGGTACCAAAATTTTATTATTAATTATTTTAAATTCTAAATTAGTAATATATTTTTAAATTCTTCCTATTAAATTCTAAAGAGAGATCATAAATTTAGTTTTAAAGACTTCCACCAATAATTAAGAATTTAAAGTAGCTCTTTTCATGGTCATGGAAGTTCAAATTGTTTGTCTTCTCCAACTTACTGAAGAAGAAAACACAAGATACTAATAGACCAGTCTCTTACCTTAATTTTTATAAACAAAAATAGAGGAGAAAATAAGGTTTACTTACAGTTCTTCACCAACAAATAAACAAGAAAAACTAGAAAATAAATGTATCTAAGAAAAACTATTTATGATATTTCCAAATAATAAGTTTTTTTGTCATCATTCAATCTATTGAAATAAACCTGAAGCATGAGCTCCTTCTTTGGTGTGAATGGAGAGACCAAGTAATAATTAATTTTTAAAGTTCATTGACCATTCATCCCAATGGCTAGATATGTCAAAATCTATCTACAAGAAAAAGAAAACGGAATAAAAAGTATGAATACACAGAATATTCATTGTTACATCATTGTAACAACCATGCTGGCAAAATTTTAAGTGAGAGTGGAGTTGACTTGTGATATACCTTTTTTATTAAATTGTTATAGTTTTATTTAAGTGACTATAATTAAGTATATTTCTGTACAAAAGTGTAGAAGGTGACTTTTAATATACCTTTTTGATTAAATTGTTGTATTTTTTATTTAAATAAAAAGAAGTATAATAACTATCATTTTAGATTTTGGTATTTTATTTATATATTATAATTATCATTTTATCAGTAATAAATAAATAAATATAGAAATACTTGAGTTATATAAAAAGAAATATTTAAAATTATACATACCAAAAAACAAAACAAAAACTAGTAAAAATCTTTTCTGTACTTTTTTTTTATAGTTTGTTAATATAGATATGCCAACCTATACTTTCCAAGAACTAGTTAGATATAGTTAGACTTTCAGGAAATTCTACTCATAATATGAAATACTTTCAGTTTCATATTTATAAATGGAGTCATTCACAATTGTTGTAAATTAGGGGTTCGAACAAATTTTTATGGTTAAGAAGATATTATTCGAAAAAGGATAAAAAAGTAAAACTCTAAATACACATACAAATTTAACTATAGCTATTTATTTTTAAAATTAATATATTGTTTCAACTTTTTATAAACCCTTTTTTCTTTTTTTTAGATTTTTAAAACTGTTTATCTTCCTTTTTCAACAAGTATTTGCAATAGTGTGTGATATTGTTTTTTTTATGATTTAGTTGTTATGTAATTAAATTTGATTTTTTAAATAAAAATACAATTATGATAACAAAAATATGTTACATTTGGAGTTTAACAATGGTTAGAATGAATAAAATATAAGAATTCAATTTTGAGTATTTTTTTATTAAAATATTAAATACTTAAATATTAGTTTATTGTTCAAATAATAAAGAGAGTACATAGGAATAACAATGCGGGTTGGGTTGGCTCGCTCCATGCAAAGAAGGCGGACTCATTTCACTAACCTGCTCCGATAAAAGAGGTAATTCAGGGGCTTGTCCGCAAAAGGAAAATACTTTTTAAAATAAAATAAAATTTTATTAATTATGAAAAACAATTTCTCTTGCTAAAAAATTAAAATTAGAATTTTATCCATGTTTTCAATTCATTTAATTAAGATAAAAACATGAATTCAAGTACGAGGGTTGTCAATAGGCTTGATTAAAAATAATTAAAGTTTTTTTTACATCTATTTTTTCTTTATATGTATGTAAATATATCAGTATCTTATCAAAATTTTACTACAAAATATTTTAATGAAAATGACTAATTTTTTAAAGTGTATCTTATTGAAATCTATTCTTTATATTGTTTTTTATTAACAAATTTTAAATAGAAGACTTTACTTACAACTAAATTTGTTGTCACTTTTAATATTAACTCTTTTAGATTATTAAAATAAAATATTTCATTTTTAGTAAATTCAATTCAATTTTTTTAAAATAAAATAAAATAAATATCACAAATATCACACTGCAATAATGAGTAAGTGGGATATATTGCTTTTTTTCACAAAAAACTAAATAATTATTTTTTATTTATGCAAGTCAGCGGACCAACCTGCGTCATCTTGTTGTTGACCCACAGATTGCATGTTATGCAGAACGAACAAAAACAAGTCAACAAAATAAATTAGTGAATTCACCTCATATTTTCTAGTAGCGGATTACAGATCAATCCACATAATCCGTGTTTCACGTTGTGATCTTTAATATTATATTCAAACTTTTGAGATGTTATTTCTATATATAGCATGTTTAGTATTTTTTTTAATAGTAAAAGGCAAAAATAGTTTCCTCTGTATTTCTTACTCCGCTCCACAACGTGTTTTGTTTATACTTTAATATCTTTGGTAAATTGGAAAATAATAGTATTTTTAAATCCACACTTAAATAGAATAAAAAAATTAATCGAAAAGGCCAGAAAGGGTTGATTTGTATTTTGAAATTAGAAGTAAAAAGTAGTAGAAGCAACAAATCAAAAAATAGTTGAAGCATTTCCATGAAAATAAAATGATTTGTTTTTGTGAGTAAGAAAGAAAAGAAAAGAAAAGAAAAGAAAAAGTATGGTGGGAAGAGAAAGTAGAAGTTGAATTATTGTACGAGAAGAGGAGAGGAGGGGTACCATAAGTCAGTGATTAAAGATTGTGCGGCGTACTAGTTGTCCTTCTTCCCTACTGCTCTCACCTTCCATGCGGACATTGCCTCCTACTTTATTCTTTCAACAATCTTCATATCTTTACAACATCTTCTACTAAGGAACATCTATTCAACCTCAACATTTCATTTAATCTCTTTCTAGTTATATTTTAAAACTGATCATCATTATCCTAGATATTCAGTCAATTTTCAAATCATCATCCTCATTTTCAATGAGAAGTAAATAAATTTTTTTATTTTATTTTCACAAATCTGAATCAAAACCATTTTACCGTATAAGTATATTCAGTCCATTATCTCACGATCCTTCTGTTTCAGGCATGAGACAACAAGATTAATAAGTTCATTAAGTATTTGGTTCTAACGTGTTTTTGAAGATCGGCCTTAAAACTATATATGTCATGTATTTGGACTCGATCCATGACTTCACACAATTTCTAAAATGTTTCAGATTACAACGGTTAAAAATAGAGAAAAAAATAATCTTTTATTAAAATGTAAGTCATGTAAAAGAAATGATTTTTTTTGAAAGATTATAAATCAATGGTAAAAATAACATTTTTTCTTCTTAGATATTTATATATTTAATATAAATAAGTTTTGGTGTGTTTCAGTTTGAAGTTTTTGGCTTTCATAGTTTTCTTGGAGGTTTAGTTTGATATTTATGGCTCTTGGATGTTTTGCTTACTTCTGTTTGTTGGTAAACATCCGGTTGTTGGAGAAGGGTTTAGGATGATATTTATTTTGTATTCTTTTGTAAGAATGTGTCTCCTTTAGAGGGATGATGTAATTGTATTTTGATGTGATCATAACTATATCAATCTTGTTATGTCTATGCCACTCTGATTGATGTTTTGTAGAACCTATAGAATCACCAATTGGGTAGATATTAAGAAGTTTGATTTGAGTTTTTTTATAAAAGTTGAGACATCCCTAAAATATTTCATTTTATTTTATTTATTCTTTGGTCATAAAAATAAAAATTTTCCCTCAAACTTTCTTAACCTCCCTAATCATAACATACCTAAACTAAATCCACACTTTATTATTTATAATATCTTAAATTTAAGCTAAACACATGGAGGATCATGTTTAGCATTTGTAGTTTTGAGGAGATAGTTAATGGAGATTGATAAGGTGGAAAAGAAATGGAGGTGGGAACGCATATATGTAGGATATGACGCATCATGCTTTGGTGTGGGTCACACAGAAACTAATGGAATCCATCAAATATTCTACCTTCTCATATGTTGCTCTATCATTCATACCACCTTTTATTTCTTTAATACTAGCAAATTCAATTCTCACTCTTTTTTTTTAATGGAAATTTCAAGTTTTAACATATCTTCACCACTAAAATAACTTGGAACGTATTTAACTTATATTTCATTATTTTATATTAGTTCAATCCAAACTTAATAATATACATTCTGAAAAGTTACTTTTTAATTTTCACTTTCCTATCTTTTTTCTATTAAGCATTTTTAATATTATTTTTCTTCTTTCATTAGTTCTATTCTAATCAACTAAAAAAATTGTACAATTTTACCCTTTTTTCACGAAGTATATATCATGAGTGGGTTTGTTGAATTCTAATGTCTTGCCTAAGAAACTGAATCCAGGATTATTTAGAGTAATAACTTATTCATAATTATCTCAATCATCATAAAACACCGTGATCTTTTCAAGAATTTCTTTTTTAATGTATTAATATTTATTTTTAATTTTAATAATTTAAAGAATAGATAAAAATAACTTTACGTCATAACCTAAATGATTATTATAAATTTTAAATATAACTAACACATTCAAGTATATTTCTTTATAATAAAAATTAATTATAAAAACGAGCATTTACCCTTTACAGTGAACACTACAGTATTAGTTTACCCAAATTTGAAACAAACAGGCCTTTAAAGAATTTTTTTTAAAAAATAAGAGGAGATTATTTTTTTTTAAATGATAATTGACAGACTTAACAATAAAATCAATAGTAAAAAACTTTTGCAGAAGATATTATTGCATTGCCAATCAAATATTATCAAAGAACGCAAAATGTAAATATTTGTTCATTTATTTTGCATGATTAAATCTCTTTCCGCGTTTCAATTTTGAATGTTGATCCTCCATACATTTAGCTATTGTTATCAATAAAGCTTTTAGATTTACAAATTATAACAATAAGTATAAAAACAAATGATATTAAAAAAAATGGTGTTTTATGGGTTAATAATTATTTCTGAAGGCAACATTTGGCTAAAAGCAGAATATGGATTAATAAACCAACACTACATGAAATATTTATCTTCAAAAAATAAAATAAAATATCTATCTTCTGAGGAAAGTAACTTTGTATCGATCATACAATTCGAGACTGTGATCATGTGTAAGATATTTTGAAAATGTATCATGTAAAATTTAACAGCATTAGTTTTGAACAAGTTGCTTAAGTTTGCTTGTTTTTTTATTTTCAGTTTTTCAAGTTTTTTTTTTTTTAATGATGGATGATAGAAATGGAACAACTATGTACAAGAGACTTGCATAAAGTGACGTTGAACCACAAGAGAGATCCACTTAGTTTCAAATAATGTTAATTGCAAATGAATTATTTTTCAATATATTTTAATTTTTGGTGTTATTAAAAAATTAATATGGTTAGTGAAGAGAAAAATAAATATGAAACATATACCTTTAGCATCATATGCATGGTACGACGCCAACATCATTCATTCGATTAAGGGGACAGTACGCAGCATAATGGAAGTGTGCACTCGTCTTTAGTGAAAGAATATAAGTGCAAAATACCAGAAAAAAAGTGCAAAGGTTTAATTTACAATGCCTTTTTAGTTTAAATTAATGCATGAGTTTTAACTAGGATTCAAGTTTTGTAATTACACATTGCCAACTATCACTCTTAAAAGCAAAACAATTCAAATATAATGTGTTACGTTACCATTGCTTTTTCAGAAGGAGTTTTATTCACTACTGCAATATTTCATAATATAACATAGGAAACAAACAACTCAGCTTAAAAAAGTAATCGCAAATTAGAGGTTTCAGTTTTCAACATCTGAATTGAACTTAACAAAGTAAATGTATTGTTGATCTAAAAGTTATTAGAAGAATATTTAGATCGTTTAATGACCTAAAGCTCAATCCTGTGCTTTATATATATCCCATGAGTTAAACTTTTACTAGCATATTGTTCTCAAAAACAAATAAAGCGTTTTAACAACATTAAGAAAAAAGAGCAAACCCAAAAATAGAGATGATTAGATGCTACTTTATGAAGAAAGCAGACACTGCACCAGATATCCTGTTAATTAAGAGGATAATTATATGCATTCTGATAAGAAACTAATTAATCTGCTTTCTTTCCATGGCAATATCACCAGCACTGAAAGTGCAACCTACATATGTGCAATATTAATGACATTAATATTCCAAACACATCGTGGAAAAGAAAAAGATGCTTGCCCAAACTCAATACATATGTATGAGATGTATATATATATATATATATATATATATATATATATATATATTATATATTATTTATGTATGACTGAAGAAGAGAAAAGATAAATAGTGTTACCCCAAATGTCCATGAAGTAAAAGCATTGAATGATCCATGGTAGTACACAATGCTCCATCAACGTACAGACATACCTACTGAGCTTTGCAGGTGGTAAGGGGTTCTGCAGTACTGCAAATTCCATAAAGGTAGTAAGAGCACTCAACTCCATCGTTACTGAATATTAAACCTCAAAATGGCACAAGAAAGGATTACAGAGTGCATTACCAGACAGGCCAATGGCATCATTATCTATGCTGTCTCAATCAACCAATGGTCTCAACTGCACTTGATTGAAAACTTCCACAAAAACCTGAGGTACTTCACCATTCATGTTCAACATGACTCAACAGCCACTGGAGTTAATAAAGGTAAATCCAAAAGTGGCTAGTAACTGGGACATGATCTAATTAACTTCTTAAATATTAGAAAACTAATTAGCATGATACCTATTGAGTTAATTAAAAACCTCCTTTGCTCTGAGCGTTGTAGAACAGTTGTGTAGTGGTGAGATCCTCAAGCAATACCTGTAGTATTAGTCATTTATTGCTGCTGCAGCATCATCAAGATTCCCATCGCAAAGGCTAATTGGTTTGGAGTAATAAGGGACCACCTCAAACAAATTAATGCCCCTAAAGCTTGTGAATCTTGATGATGCTCCACCGGCAAACAGTGACTGGTTTCTTTTGTTCATTCACGGCTTCATAATTGAACCCTCTCTGTGCTACCAACATCAAGATCGCTAGGCAGTGAAAAAGGAAAACTTCAAATACGAGGAAGTGGAAAAGGAGGCGAGAATAGAACAGCCCTAACCCTAACCCTAAATCTAATCTAACTCAATATATGAGGCAAAAGTAAAGGCAAGAAAAAGAGGGAGAAGCAATATAAGGCATAAAAGGGTGCTCAGTCCCATGTGTATGTGTAGGCCAACATAACAAACACAAGACCCACTTAGTAGTATCATTCATTGATAAGTCTCTATACAAAAGAAAAGCTACCAAAGTACCTACCATCTATAGTGATTAACGTGTAGAAAGCACAGAATTACTGTGGAAAAGTTAAGAAGAAGGCAAAGAGAAAAGAAAAGCAAGAGGCGAAGGAAGAAACACTGAAATGAGAAGAGGAAGGAAGGTAGGTTGAAGAGAAAGAAGTTAACTGAGAAAGAAGAAAGGGTTTAGTGGTGTATATATAGAGAGAGTGGTGAAGTAGGGAAGGAAGTAATAAATGAGGAGGAGATTGGTTGGTGCTTAAGATGTGTGTGTGAGAGAGAGAAAGAGAGGGGATGTAACACGTACAACAGTTATACATCGTAATCTTAGGCACCAAATTTACCAAAAACTTAAAACCAGTGTGACCAAGTCCATGGTCCAGAGATGGAAGCGGAATAATAGGTAGGATGTGTGAGATATGGAAAATGAAAACTTACCCAGTAGAGGAACGAGGTGGCGTTTGGGATTGGAGCAAGTGTTTGCGTCCTCTACAAGCGTTTTCAAAGTGGGGGCCGGAATTGACAGCCCCTGCACCCCTTTCTCCTTCCCTAGGGTTTCCTCCTTTTCCCTCATCCCCCTTTTGGACTATTCTTTAGTTTCATTTTCACATTTCTCTTAATAATCTCCTTTTCTCTTAATCACTCTCTTTCACATCATTTATTTCATCTCTCTTCCCTCCAACAAAAAATTCTATTCATCTCTTCTCAACACTCCTCACTTTTCTTACAATCTTCATTACTTCTATCCAGAACTACCAAGGTGGACAATTTCCATCTCTTCCATATATACTGTTACTCATCCTCTAATCTCTACATATTATATATATATATATTGACAAATAAAAAGTAGTATGCATTATTAAAGCAAAATAATGCACATATATAATGGAAAGAACCCAATTGCATTGGTTTATTTATTAATTATTATACATAAATTTATCTTATAGAGTTTATTCTCAGATTGAAAATTTTGCTTTCACATACATATACTAATTCAGTTAAAATAATTATTCCTTGACTTCATCTTTTATGGTCCTTTATTTTTAATTTAAAAATTCAAGGGGAATTACCAATTAAAACTGTTAAACTTGTAAAAATAAAAATACTGTAACTCTTCAAAATTATTCTTAGAACAACTTAATATAAATAGAAAATGCAGTAGCTCTTTCAAATTAATCTTGAAGCAACTTTTTTTTTAATCAGCAATCTTGAAGCAACTTATAATTTTTCATCTTTATATATAGAGTTGATAGGTTAGTATGTGTTTAGAGATTGAATCTTTGTAACTGTGTGTCTAGAAAATATGTGTATTTGGGTTTGTGTAATAAATTGAACAGAATGTGGGAAATTTGGTGGGATATTAAGCTGATCTTGCTACCTTTACTTCAAGTAGTAGTTATTTTTACATATTGTAGCTTCTTTTATAAGGGTTGGGAACCCTAATATCTCTTTCATTTAATATCTTTTTTTTTTAGAAAAAGAATCTCTCAATCAAGATATACGATAAACATAAAAACAAAGTATTATACATATATTTATTTATTTATTGAACACACGCACAAGATTTAAAAATCTAATCAAATTATAAGATTGGTTTTTTTTTTTAATTGTAAGAAAATCCAGAAAATCTTTCAAGCGATTAAATCGAATCGTAAAAAAAAAAAAACTTAAGTATATAAATATATTAATTTGACTCTTATTATCTCTTGGACAAGAAGAGGAGCCAAAGTTTGTTTTAGTTTATGCTTTTCCAATCATAGGAAAGGGATCTTAAATCACTCATTTTCAGAATAATGTTAATTGTCCTTTGGTTTTGAGGTGGCACGATTAAAAGTGATAGAACACCCCTAGAGTCTCATAATAATATATGTTTAGTTTTTATATAGACACTTTATACAAAAACAAAATGAAATGAATATATTGCAAAAAACAAATATTATTGAATATGCATAACATGTTATTCTGTCATAGTCAGTGATCACCGACCATGTTCCCGCGACAAAATAATACTACAGCATCCCTTGTCATGGTAACAGACATACATATATAACTCTGTTCACCACGGGACTTTTATGTTTACAAATTAAAGTAAGCGCACACAGTTTTAACTATTGTCAAATTAAAATATTTAAAAGATTACTGTCATTTAGAGTTTAAAGAATTTATATAATGAAATTATGAGATTTATAAGAATTTTAAGGATTATGTTTTAAAGTATATATAATATACCTTATCTGTATTTTTACCATTTTACAAATGAGTTGAATCACATCTGAAGTGATTTTTTTTACATATTAATTGTTGATAAAAAAAATAATTAAATATCTCTTTAATCACTACAAAATCATGATATAGAAACCAATTTTTAGAGACTAAAATAATTAGTTGCAATAGTAACTAAATTAGATACCATTTTAGAAACTAAATAAAAAATTGGTTGCTAAATTAGTTTATATTATTGTTTAATAGTTTCTAAATTGGTATTTAATTAGCAACCAAGGTTTTAACTACCAATTATTTAGTTTCTAATTTAGAAACTATTTAACAATAATATAAACTAATTTAGAAACCATTTTTTTTTTGTTAGTTTCTAAAATGGTCTCTAATTTAGTTACTATTGGAACTAATTATTTTGATATCTAAAAATTGGTTTTTATTTCATGATTTTCTTGTAATGAATTATTATTTTACTCTTTGAAATTATGCAATGTGCATTTTAGTGATAGAATTGATAATATTATGATAAATCATTCCATATACAAATAATATTATTTGATATTAGACTACTTATTAAACATTTAACTAAAGAAACGCATAGTATTTTTTTAAGTAACGGATACTCTAATCCTTTTACAAAATACTATCATGAGACTATATTGCATCTATATATTATAATAAATTATGACTCTTTCATTCTAAACATAATTAGAAGTGTCGTTACTCATTCTCTATCTTGTATGATGTATGAATCTAATAGTATATTATTTTAAAATTTGGCCAAATTTAGGAGATTGAATTTTCCATTAGCTAGCTCTGGATTGAATTTGTAAGTAGGTCAATTTGCTTGGGGGTGGTGATGTCTAACTTGGAAGCTTCGAGGCTCGGTTCATCTCTCAGATTGTTTGACTTTTGGTTTACCCAAGTGATGGATGTGAGATTAGTTATGCTTTACAATACATTTTGAACTTCATATTTGTTTTGCACTCCAAACATTTTTGTTCTCTTTTAGCACACGATTTTGCGAGTCTTTGGCATCTTGCAACTTATACAGAGGATAACACACAACAAATAACCTAAGATAGAGGGTTCTTTGTCCCTCTTCTTACCATTAGTTTAGAGAATTTTCTTGAAATTTTACCATGCTAAAAGAAACCATTGCACACTTTCAAAATTTTATTATTACCCGAAATTATAAGATTTTCAAAATAGAGTATATTCCAGTAATAGAAAATCATTAAATAAAAACTAATTTAGAGAAAAAAATAATTAGTTACTATATCAACTAAATTAGATACTAACAAAATTATTGGTATTAAAATAGTTTTTATTATTAATAAATAATTTATAAATTGATATCTAATCATCTACCAAAGTTTTAGCTATACTAACTAATTAGATTTTAAAGTTGGTAGCTAAAATTTTGTTGACATTCCAAGTTCCTCTCTCCACTTTATGTGCATAAGACTTTCATTTTTGTATGATACTTATACATGTCCTTGGCTGAGGCACCAATGTAAGTAGAAAAAGTTTGATATTCTTACTTTATTTGTAATTCATGCAGAAGATTTTAGTTGTACATTTGCAAAATTTTCCTCCCATCAACTATTGCAGTTCTATGTATGACATTATTTCAATGTTTCTATATTCCTCTCATTATAGTCATCTACATGGTTTTTCAAATTTTATTTCCATATTTTCTTAGACATAATATATTGAATTGATAAAAATTATTTACTACACTGTTTGGGGACATATGATATTTACCCACTTTGTCACATAAATTACATGTCATTGTAGCTATCTTGCATTAAAAAAGAGGCGATTTATACTTTTTATATGATTATTACATAACACACATTTATTATTAATTATCTGCGTTCGCCTTCTTAATAGATTATCTGTAGTTTCAATCCTATTCAAACCCGTTCTTCAGAAAAAAATGTTTTACATTTGGAATATAATTAGTTTTTCATATGGTTTTAAAGAACTTTTATTTTTCTCCACTTGCATTTGCACTGTGTTGCAGTACCTTACATGCAATTTTAATTGTATGACTCATTTTTTCTTTACTTTCAATTTCCACTTGTCCTTTCCAACTCAACTGTCGTTATTAAAAGATTTGAATTTGGGTATTTCCCAATCAAAATAATTCCTTCTCCGATGTTATTAATAATTTTTTTAATTTCTAAATAATATTTATTTTAATTAATATAAAAACTACTTATTTCTTATTTTTAAAATTTATTTCTATTTAATAATTTCTTATTAGTCTTTATTTATTTGTTTGTTTAGTATTATATACGGTTTTTCTCGTACGTAAAGATGATAAAACTTAAGATTGAGATAAGAGATTTAATTCGCATTAATGTCTAAAAAATCTTTTAAAAAAAGCCTATATATAGTAAGTTTAGTTAAATCGTATGAAGTTGGAGTCATTGCTTTAAAAATATCATAAGCGCATTGATTTTAAAATGTCTTAAGTTGTACGAATTGAAACAGCATAAAACTACTGCCAACAAAAAAAAATTATTTAAACTTCATTCAGATATCAATAAATATGGTTTATCCATATATTATGTTTTAGACATTATTTTTTCATCAAAAAATAAATTAATTAATTAATAAAAATATTTTAAGAATGTGGTGTACAGATGATTGTTGAAACAACTTTGAGATGTGAATCTAATTGAAATGTAATGATTCATAATAATGCATTATAATTTTTTATATAAAAAAAATAAACATAAACTCAGTTACCAAATTAATATCAAAGTCATATAAAAAAATGTACTAACGATATTAGTTAAAGCTATTGTATCACTGTCGAATTATGTACAAAGTATTCAATTTCACCTTTTGAGATATTGATTGCTTGGATTGGTTTTGTGAAATTCATTTATACACTAATACAAAAAAAATCATTAATAAAACTATTAATAGAAACCAACTTTATAAATAAAAAATAATTAATTACTATATGTACTAAATTAAAAACCATTTTAGAGACTAAAAAAATGATTTCTAGATTAATTTTTATTATTGATAATAGTTTCTAAATTAGTATCTACTTAGCTACCAAGGTTTTCTAGTAAATTTAGAAATTTAAATAATTGGTAGTTAAAACCTTGATAGTTAATTAGATATCAATCTAGAAACTATTTATCAATAATATAAACTAATTTAAAAATCAATAATTTTTTTAGTCTCCGATATAGTTTCTAATTTAGTCACTATATCAACTAATTATTTTTTATATCTAAAATGAATTTTTAGTGATTTTTTTATAGATAAAAAAATATAGGATAAATCAATTATATTTGGTGGAATTGTAGATGTTAAAGAAATAATATTTTTTGTTTTTATTATTATGGGTAAATATTAGAAAGAGAAATAGATTAGTATAGGGTTGTATAATGTATGAAGAAGGCAAAGGGAAGGAATTGTGCAGAAGTTGAAATGGTACTTGTTGACCTAGAAAAGTCGAAAATGATAAGGAATATATAGGCTTTAACCATGTTATACCTAAAAGAAAGTTGATGGATAAATGATAGGAAAAAAGGTAGATATTATGATACAGAGTTCATAGTGGAGTAAGATGTTAAATAAATTACGCAACGAAATGCCGCACTAGCTAGTTAAGATTCTGAGTGCGTGTTTCCTTCTGGATTTATCTCTTCTATCAACTCATTCTTCAACACATTTTTTATTTATACAGAAGCTATCTTTTTTCACTTCTTTTCACACTGTTAGTTAAAGTGGTCGCTTTTCTAAACAATAAAAAATGGTTTCCATCATTAAGCAAAAAGATTATACCATATCAAACACTCATGGCATGTTTTTGTTCTTACGAATATCTTCTTTTAAAGATAAGCATGGTCTAAACATAGTAAAAAATAATTATGAATATCTCTTTCAACAGATATTCAAATTTCCTATCACATGATCAACTAAATCCTTTCTTTAAATTTAGAGGTGTCAAAAGCGTACCGGGTGAATTGGCACGTCACTTTTTCAATTTCTTTTTTTCATCTTTTTTATTTCAAATATATTTATTTGATTTTAATATTTGATATAATCTTTTAAACAATAAAAATTAAAGAAAAGCAATAAAATTAAATCAAACTTTAATATTTTAATAAAAAAATTAATATCTAACAAAATAAAATAAATATTAACAATGCTTCAATAAATTAAATAACTTATAAATAAAATTTTATATAAAAATTTGATCATCATCGATTTTAATTTTTAAAACATAATATTTCTCTTTAAATGTAGGCTAACCTTATTTTAAATACAACTTTCATTGCTACTTTTGCCATGTTTTATCAGTATTATAACGTCGGATGACCTTTTCTCTTCCTAAATAGTTTTTTTGCATAAAAAATTCCCTATGTAACCTTTAAAATGTATTGATAATTTAATTTGGTTTAAATTTATTTAATTTTTTACTTGAATATTTAAATTTGATTTTGGAAAATATAATTTGATTTTAGATTGTATATATAATAATAAAAATTTATAATTCTAGCCATAACTTTTATGATTATTTTAAAATTCAATTAATCCCGTTTTATATTTTAATATGAAAAGTCCAAATGATTCATTCCTTAAAAAATATATATATCATATAAAAAATATAAAAGATTAGCGGGGCTAGTTAGAGCAAGACATATGACTTTATAATCTCTTATTTTTTTTAAATGCGGTAGATTTTGAAAAATACCACCATGCATAATTATTGTTATTATTATATTTCCTTTCCTATAATTTTCTTGATATTTTCTTAGTTCTTTTGGAATTTCCTTCAATATTTTCACTATCTTTTGGAATATTTATTGTAACGTTGCCTATGACCTAACATAATCGATTTTTTTATTTACATTAATGTACATTATGTGAATTATGTACATTAGATTTCTGGGGAAGGTATAAGTCAATTATGTCAAATGCAATTCAAAATTAATGACTCAACACGATGAAAAAAATGCCATTAAGTCCAAATAATAAAGAAAAGGAGGCAAATAATGCCATTAAGTCCAAATAACAAAGAAAAAGGAATGAATAGTGATGGTATCATAAAGAAGTCGTTAAATATGAATGTTTACATCTTTGCACACATCTCAATGAATGAAACGTGAAATAAAAGATTTGGTAGATTTTTCAACTGTTTTACAAATGAAAAATATTTGAATACAAAAATTATATCCATCTTACAACCCATTTTAATAATATAATAATGTATATTAAAATTTCAAATAAAAAATCTAAATAAATATTATTAATTTAACTTATTAAATGTGTGTTAAAATATGAGCATACTTTACAAATACCCTAAACAAGCCCTTTTTACAAAATAATAAAACTTAATTCTTGATTAATTAGTTCATTTTCTGCTGTAAAAGTTAAAGAAAAAAGTTTTTTTTAGGGTTATGGACCGAGTTTGTTAGGTATCTATAAAGCGAATGTTCCCAATAGCTTTTAAGCTTCATTTGCTTTCGTTAGAGGCTGAGAGGTTGACATGTCAAGCCTATTAGTACTTATGGACATATCATTTCTGATCACGATATTTATAGAAGATGATGAGAAATTCATGCAATTAACAATTATGCGAGATTACAAAAATAGGAAAAAAAATCATACATAAAGAATAGTGGAGACTGATGATTAAGAATACAACACTCTAAAACTATTTTGTTTATATGTTTACTCATTTTTATGAAGAAATTGCGGTGTGGCCAAATAAAGCATACCCCACCGAAAGTAGTGTTCAGGACTAATAATGCATTTTTAACTCAACTGGGTTCCACAACCCTCAATCTTTTATCATTTCATGCTACGTATCTCTTCCACAAAATAATTTCAAAATATTTTATAACCCTCAATATATATTATTTTTACTCGATGTGTGCTACTAGTTTGCATCACATACGAGTGTGATTTTGACTTAATCGAAGGATCAAAACTTATAAAAATACTTATAAATATTATAAAGTTAAAAAGTGATTATTTTTATAAGATTAGTTTGTTTTGTATTAAAACATGTCTATATCATATAACGAGGGATTTGAGGTTGAAATGACTTTAATTTAGGCTCAAAAGTTACTAGTAAAAGTGATTCGCCAGAAGGGATTCGCTGCATGTCCTTATTCACATCACTGGTCAAAGCAGTGTGTCTATCTATGATTTATGACTAATTGCAATTTATTACTTAAACAGAGCATAGCAAAATTTCATCACATCAATATTTTTTTGCCTGTTAGGGAATGATATGCTGAATAAATAAGCGATTGTGAGCGGCAAGAGAGTGACCCTGCTTTCTGCTTTTCCAAAAGTTGCTATTACATGTCTCTGCACTTTTTTCATGTGATTTTTTTTCTTCTTTTTTTCAAATTTCAATCTTAACCTCTGCGATAAAATCTTCCCTCTGTTAAAACTGCATCGAATCGATCAACTATAAAACAAATCCTAAACAAAAACTATTTAAAACAATGTGTGAATTGTTTGATTTTTAAAACAAGTGTAAATAGTGTAGTGTTGGAAGAAGTAGTAAATGGAAGATAAGAAACATAAGTTGAATAGGTGAGAATTTGTGTTGAGAGATAGTGAGAATGTTGTGGTTGAGTATTTTATTTTGCGTAGGCAATGACAATCTGCAACAGTGAAGTAACCCCCACAGCTTTCATCCCAGGACGTGACTTTGATGTGACCAGATTTGTACGGAACCAAAGCATTCCTATTCTCCCACACGCTCTCCTCTTCCTCTACACACCTACTTTTACTTCTCACGAATCTTAACCAAATTATTATCATTTTAATTCAACAATGCATTTTCCACAATTTTGTATATATCTAAAATATAATTGTTCTAATCAACAATATAGAATCGGATTTGGGAGGTGATATCCGATTAATTCTTCGTTATGGTAGTCTTTGAGTGCTTGAAAATCACCGTGTGACGAGGAAGATTTCACTTGTTGACAAAATTTCAACGATCAAGTTAGTAAAAATATTAAATATTAATTTTAGTGTAATATGTATTGTACTGAATAATACTTACATTTATTTGGGTACTTAGAATTCTTATATAACACTCATAGATCCTTCTTTAGGAAATTGTAACGACATTTTAAATTGTGAGTATCTTTGTGTCATTCAGAGGTGATGTTATATATAGTATCGTTTCTTGTTATGTTTTTGCTAAATTTGTATTGAAAAAAGTATCTATAATTAACTGATGTGGATGTATTAAATATCAAGCATCTTCTTTGGATTTTTAGTGACACGACTCAATTTGACCCTAAAAATCCTATCCACACGATCAGGTTCCAACTTGATCGTGACCGAACAGTACAATAATAATAGAAGATTAAATTTGTAAATTTACATTTTATATATTTTAATAAAATAAAATAAAATTCATAATTATCACATCATTCAAAAACTTCAATAACTTTTTTTCACAAATTCATAGGTTAATATGAACATTTTCTTCAAACTTTCCTTGCAAATTTTCACAAATCTACTTTTTAAATCCTTACAAATTCAATCTCCAACAATTAAAAAAAACATAAAAAATACAAGTAAAAAAAACATAAAAAATGACAAGTAAAGTCTAAATGAAACTATTCCAATTCCCTGCTGTTACACCAATTTATTTGACTTTCAACTCTGAATCACCTTTTCGTTCTCTCTAGTGACCTCATTGCTCATTTGTTACTCTCTTTTTTATTAATTCAACTTTGCCCTTTAAGAAGTTTTTAATTTGAAGAAGGACAAATGACATTAAAATACTGTATTGCATCTGATAGAGAATTGCCCACCCCCGGTTTCAAATGGCCACTTTGCATCTGATTTTGGACCAATTTTTTTTTTTACATTTTCATTTTATTTGTATGTTTGTGAGAAATTAAAAAGAAGAAAAAGATTGTGTTGTCTTTACAATTGTGTCTTTGTAATGCAAAAAAAAAAAGTAAAGAAAAAGGAGAGAGAGAAAATGCAAATAAAGAAAAAGGATAGGATGAACTAAAGTTTGAAAGATGAACAAATTATACAAAAACTAGGGGTTGGATATTATTTAAAACAGACAAACTTTAATGATAGAGGATTTATGTCCATCAACAACCTCTCAAGCACCAAGAGTTTAAACAAATATTGATGTAAACACTTTTATTTAAATGAAGTTTTATGTTAGACATTTTGTTATTATATAAAAAAAATATAATTAAACAAGAAAAAAAAATAAGTATAGAAAACTAGGCCAAAATTTATAATAAATAAGAAAGAACTATAAATTTAAACCAATCAAAATATAGATTTTTAACACCTTGTAAAAAAAATCCTAAAAACAATGACTCTTATTTCTTATTAGTAAACATTTAAAATATTTTTTAAGACTTTTAAGTTTCTTAATAGTTTTAACAACATCATATCTATTATCATTACGAGGTTCTTCTATATCAACCTCATTATTCAAAAACTTAATCACAATTTTATATTTTTTTAAGAATAAAATAGTATTTAAATATATGATCGCATTAGAGGCAAAAGAAAAAACTTTTGAATGCTAAACTTTTAAATATAATACACTTTTTGTCAAATAAAATGTTTATGATGATGTGTAACATTTTTATTTATTTTTTAATAAAATTATTGTTGTCTCCATACTTATATCTCTTCATATTTGAAGTTACTAAAAATCCTTTAGTCTATGTGATATTTTATTTTATTTTATTTTATTTTTAATTATAATTTGTTTATTGATAGTTTGTATTGAAGAGAAGACTTTGTGTACTATTTTAACAAGATATTGATAATATCATATTTTTAACTTTATTTTCTATTTTTTTGTAAAACAATATCCAATCAATATTTGAGCAAGTATGAGTATATATGTTTCTGAATGGCGATGAAGAGGAAAGATAAATTTTATATTCTTCAAATATCAAAGATAGATGGAGATGGAGATGCATATAATTTTTTCATTCAAAGATAGAGACAATGCAATATAAAAGAATGGACACTTAGTGTTGACTAAAAGTTGATGGTAATTAGTCAATACTGTTGAATTTGTGTTGCATGAGTAGTGAACTCTAAAATTATATATGTTAATTCATTATTGTTGCCTTTTGAGAGTTGAGTCTAAACAACATCGTTAATTTATCACTAATTTTTAAATTATTTTTTTTATTAGAGTAGTTTAAAATTTGTCAAGCTTATGCTAATGCGCTTTTATTTTAAATTTATTTTCATTTAGTATCGTTTAAGCCAACACTAAAAAAATAAAATTTTAATATTAATTTAATTTGCAATACCTTCATTTTCAACAAAAAAAATATTAAAAAAAATGATGAAAATGAGTGTGGACGAAAGCCATGAATGTAAATGAAAAAATTGATGTGAGTGAAGGAGATGAGTGTAGATTAAGGAAATGAGTGTGGATGAAGATGAGTATGATGATATTTATATAGAAAGTGAGAAAAAAATTATAAGTGAGTAGATTTGTCATCTTTAAATCCAAACCTTTGAATTAAAAATAATTTACGATTCCTATTCGTTCTCACAAAAATACACATATTCATAACATATAAATTAGTGTCAACTTAGTTGATGTTAACTTAAATAAATATTAAAAATAGATTATATTAGAACCAACTTTATGGATTCTAACTTAAATAAATAATAACATAGATAAAATTATTTGATGTTAACTAAAATAAATATATACTAAAAATAAATAAGGTTAACATAAAGAACAATGCTAATTTTATTTATTTTAGCTAGCTTTTGACGAAACCGAAACTAGTTTAACATTAACATAAATATTTGAATTTATTAAGAAAAATTAAAAATAGTTAGTTTTGTCTTAGAATTAAGTAAATATACTCTATTACCTATTAGCCTAATCCGACACAAACATTAATATTTATTTATTAAAAATAGTTAATATTGACTTAAAATTGATTAAACTGACTTTATCAACAATTAAATTATTTAAAAATAATTCTATATTTTTGAACTTTTTAGAATTAACTTTTTATTTTTATTTTGTGATATTTTTAGCTAACTCTTAATATTTAAGGAAACTTATCACAAAAAAAAGGATTTTACCTTTAACAAAAATATGTAGGTAACACTAAAAAATTTATAAGTATTATTGAGGGACTTATATTACGTCCAAATAACCTTCAACCACTACACAATACAAACTTCATGATTATACTTATTATTAATTATTAATATCATTATTAAAATTATAAATTCTTATAATAAAAAATATTTTTATTAAAAATATTAATATTATGCTTAGTTTTATTATTATTATTATTATTATTATTATATGCCTTTTAATATTCTTAATATTATGAATATTTTTAGTAATATTAATTATATTTTATATGATTTTTTTTAAATATTATCAATATTATAATTATTAATATTAGTATTTATATTATTATCAATAATACTATCAATAAAAATAATAATAATAATACTAATATTATTAATCATAATATAAGTAATATTGATAAAAATATTAATAATAATAATAGTATTTATTATTATTTATAATAGTAATAATATTAGGAGTGTTAATAATATTAATTACAATATCACTACTAGAAAATCATTAAATATAAATCAATTTTAAAGACAAAAAATAATTAGTTGCTATAGTGACTAAATTAGATAGTATTTAGAGACTAAATAAATTATTGGTTTCTAAATTAATTTATATTATTGATAAATAGTTTCTAAATTAGTATTTAATTAGCTACCAAGGTTTTAACTACTCATTATTTATATTCTAAATTTGGTAGCAAAAACCTTGATAGCTAATTAAATACCAATTTATAAACTATTTATCAATAATAAAAATAATTTAGAAACCAATAATTTTCTAATCTCTAAACTCGTATATAATTTAGTTACTATAGCAACTAATTATTTTTTGTCTCTAAAATTGGTTTCTATTTGATGATTTTCCTGTAGTGTATTAATAATGTTAATGATAATATTAATAATAATATTAGTAAAAATATTCATAGTATTATTAATATTAATAATATTATTTATATTATTGTTATTTTTGGTAATTAGTAGATAATAATTCATATGTAATGTTAAATTTACTTACGAATACAGATATTTTGATAATAATCCGTATGTAATGTTGGATTTATATATGGATAGAAATCCATAAATATTAATTTGTGGACAATGTTGTATTTACTAACACATAGATATTTGTGTGTAATGATGAATTTATCTATAAATACATATCCATAACTAATAATTCGTAAATAAGGTTGAATTTAACTATTAATACAGATTTGTAGGTAATAATTCGTGATTAAATTTAATTATATTTGTAATGTAATAAGAATATATATATATATATATATATATATTCTGTAAACAAGTTAAGCGGCCATAATATGATTAATTGTTGTAATCATAATACAAAATATACCTTAATTTCAAGGTTAACTCGACAAGTTATCACAATTTAGGTTCAATATAGGAATAGAACTCTATAAATGTGCATCCACTAAGAGAAATCTGCATATTTATTACTTTCTTATATCTCATACTAAATTCTAACTTAGATACATTTTACAAATACTCTACCTTCACCAATCAAAGACCAAAACCTAGACGACATCATTAACTAAGATCATTAACTTGGAATACTTGCAAGTAAAAAGACATCATTTTATGATAAGTGTATACAATGAAATTTAGTATCTTGTACTCTTATTTTTTTTTTTCTTGAACTCTCTCACACAGGTCTATTCTTTGGTCTTCTTCAACAGTTCAAGAAACCTCTACTTCTCGGGCCCTCCTCTCTCATTATTTTGGTGTTGTTGAATAGTAGTATAGTTATTTTTCAATTTTGCATCCATTACCTCTTCTCCCAAGTGATCGTAATCTGCCCGAAATCTTATTCTTCTTGTCAACTGTCTAGTAATAGCAGGAAAAAGTGGGTCGAAATCAAAATTAAATAAGGTGCTATAATAAACAAAATATTAAGTAGTTGTGAAGTGGAACTTAAAAGATGGGTGAAAGAATCTTTAAATTGACAAGTCTATTAATGTGTTTGAAGTATTGTTTATCTCTATATTTAATGACTTTTTATAATTTTATTTTAAAAAAGTGTTTTCATAGATAGAAAAAAAGGGAGTTATAAGTTATCTTTAATTTAAATTCTTAAAGAATGTACGTAAGACACATTTTGGAACAAGTGTAGATGTAGATTAAGTATTATAGATGCTTTGTATATATTGGTCATGTAGGTTTGGTTGTTAATATCATTTTACATCTATCACTACAAGAAAATCATGAAATAGAAACCAATTTCTAGAAACCAAAATAATTAGTTGCAATAGTAACTAAACTAGAGACCATTTTAAAAATTAAAAAAAATTTGGTTTCTAAATTAGTTTCTATTATTGTTAAATAGTTTCTAAATTGGTATCTAATTAGCAACCAAGGTTTTAGAGACCAAATTTAGAAACTAAATAATTGGTATCTAAAACCTTAGTTGCTAATTAGATACTAATTTAGAAACTATTTAACAATAATAGAAAATAATAGAAACTAATTTAGAAACCAATTTTTTTTTTAGTTTCTAAAATGGTCTCTATTTTAGTTTCTATTGTAACTAATTATTTTGGTATCTAAAAATTGGTTTCTATTTCATGATTTTCTTGTAGTGTATGTAGATAAAATTTAAAATTGGTGAGAGAGCTAATAGTTTTTTTTTATCAATAAAAAAAAATATATGAATAATTTCAGGGTGATCCAATCTTTATACAGAAAAATAACTATTTCAGAGTTAATATATTTATTTCTAAAAAAAGTGGTATAAAACTCCAAAATTCTCAAACTATTATTTTCCTTTCATTAATTTTTCTGGCTCCATGGTTGAGTGAAGATATTAGGTAAGTTATTAATGGTCGTTTGTTGTAATTGGAGTGTGTTGGGAAGATTCCTGGGACCACAGGGTACGTTACTAGAGAAAAGTTAGAAGGTCTATGGTGGGGTCATGTTCTTAAAAAATGTAAATTATTCTTTTGGTACAATGGCTTATATTTTTGCCACCTGCGAAAGATGAAAGAGGAATGCTAGCTAGTGTTTCATTCCGTGTTCTTTTGCTGTAAAAAACTTGTGAAAGCCAGAGGAAACGTCTTCATTTTTTGGCCAATTCACTTTTTCTGCCACATTTTTCTTACGTTGTTGATTGTTCCCTCCTTAACCTGGTCCCACTTGTGATTTTACCTCCAACATCATATGCATATATGCATACACCATACTCTCTCAGAATAGAACACTAGGGAACCGCAGCAGACAAAATAATAAGACATTTTCTTAGATTCAAATCGCAGTGCAATTTTACTGCCACTGGCAAATGGTCAAATCAACTCTCATCATCACCCATCACCCATCACCACTCTCCTATTTGGTCACCACTTAAATTATGAATCTAAACAAATATCAGAAGAAGAAGAACCAACTACAATCATATATTGCGTTGCATGGCATCATCATCATCACCATCATCTGATATGCACTTCATGCATGTGATCATCCGCAGTCACTTTCTAACCATAAATATCCTCTCACTTTCACACCCTCCCTCGGTTTTTCTGGTTCACACTCATAAATTCCACCCTTCAATGACCAGAGATTTTCTTTCCACTCAATTAATTACTCCCACGACTTGTGGACACACACAGAGAGACAAAAACTATTACATGGTCTTATGGTGCTGATTAAAGTTTTGATCGATTCTTATGTGATATATATGTTAATCATGTCTTATCTATCTATAAAACTTGAACAATGTACGTAATATTTTTTTGCATGTATGAGGTGGAGGGTCCTTTACCTGAAGGACATTAACTGAACACCAGTGTATCACACTACTCAGATTCCCACAAGTTTATTAAAATCCAAGCTTTCATCTTCCCTGTGATGGGATCGATTTGATTTGTTTTGGCATGAACACGACTACCTAAAAATTCTTCACTACATAATTCACACTGAGCCTGAGCTGACTCAGAGAGACTACCCTGCTTGTACAATGGCCCAATCTTACAAATCACTTCCCATAGCCACAAACTTACATGTGGATAAACGGGTGCTTCACCCTAATCTTCACCATATCTCCCCAACAAACACATTCAAGATACTATTTCCAACCACAAAATGTTACTCTATTATTTTGGAACTTTGTTTTCTTATGGCTACCCAGCTAATTCATACCCTACATTTCCTTACATTGTGTCTACTATATTCATTCAAAAAGAAATTCAAGCTACCAACTTATTTCTAACCTTGCCAATTATATAAATTTAATAAAAGACATTAAATGTCTTTGTTTACATAATTATAGCAAAGTTAGCATTTGCATGCGTTTCTTATACTGCTGTCTGCATTTGGGTACTTGCTACATTCTCTCAGCATTAACTTGTTCACAGTCATGATTAAGTGGTGCTTACCAAACTAATTTCATGATTCATACATGCAAGAGCAACATCAACGTATTTTGAACCCCATTTTCTACACACACATGCACATTTCTTGAATGAAGTTATAGATGGCGTGTGCATATACACATACAAGTAAAAGTAGCTAAAATAAGGGAATATGATGAGTAGGGGCCAAACATTGGAGTTTTCCACATGGAGTAAGCTAAGATGCAATGCAAATTAGGATATGATGTATTGTGTGCACAATTAATGCAGACATATATGTGTATAGTAGGTTGTTTTGCTCAGCGAAATTTCTGGGTTATGTTTGATGTGTCTTTTCACATATATAATTCTGTAGAATAAGTGCCACGCCCAATGAATTGGTAATACATTGCGTAAATAAAAACATTTTGGTAATACAGAGAAGAAATTGCATCATTTTGATGAAAAACCATTACTCAGCTTAATTTTTTTCTAAGATACCATGGTAATGTTATACATCATAAGTTAAAGAGTTTATGGTCCAATCATACGACACTTTTCTTTTCCCCAACACAAATTCATATATATTTCGCTGTTTGCTCTACAAGGTGACACGAACGATGTAGCTATTGTAAGTATCTCTCTATTTTAAAGATTTTTTAAATTTTTTTTTACAGCAGTTGTACTGCATAGTTATTTATTATATTTGGGGAACTTTACACATAAATTAATCACTTCGAATATAAACACATGACATCATTCTATTTTATAAAACTTCAAAATGAGACCAAATATAATATATAATTGATGGTAAACTTTATTACATGATTGATTTAATGAGGTTAAACCAAACGTCAAATTGAGATTTACAGATCAATGGAAGGCACTTTGTAGAGTTAAATGAATCCACATTGTGGAGTCTCACTTGTAAAAGTGATTGATGAGTAAACAATAGATATAGAGACGAAAATGTCCAGAACAAACCAAAATGGAGAGATTGGAATTTAAAAGTTGAGTGCAGATGTTACATATAAGGAGAAGAACAATCTCAGTATGGAAGCAGAAAAAATGTTTTGTAACAAATAAAGAGTGATGAAGGGTGGAGTATGCATTCTGGAAGAGCACTTGGGTTATTTACAGTGTCACTTTGAGTTGTGGCATGCATGTGATAGTGATGGAGAAGAGGACCATCACAGGGTGCTTTTTTCTTTCTTTCTTTCTTATAGCAATAATTTTCTAAAGCAAAAAGTTGCTTGACATGACAGGCCAGTAAAAGGTTGTTTGGAGCAACGAGGATTCTTGCGTTTGCTTTAAAATGCGTGGATAATTTAAATTTCTTGACGTATAATCAAGTAGAAGATTTTGAGAAAGAAAAAACATATTAACAAAAGGTTCTTAAAGGAAGAAAAAGTAGCAGAGAAAAAGCAATATAAAACAACTTACTGATTTATTTGTAAAAATGCTGCGGGAAAGTTTAATACTCTTAATTTAGTTTTAAAATTTAAATAATTAAAACAAAATCTTTGGTAAGTAACTTTTGGTATCTTTACTTTTAACCGTCATGCAGATGGAGGTTTGTAGTTCAATATATGATAGTTTAGAACAATTTTATATTGTTGCTAATTCACACTAAGGTAAACAACGTATTTTAAAATGATATATTAAAGTTGGTTAAATGAAAATCGATATATATAAATAAAAGTATGATAATATTTATATAAATATTTGAAACATATTACACTAATCTCTTTATTATTAAAAAAACATTGATTCAAACGGTTGGATAGAGAGGATAGAGAAATCGGTGTTATGTTACTAAAAAAAATTGAAAAACTATCTGGATATTACAAATAATATAATTAATTATTATATTAAATAAATTAAAAAATTATTGGTATGCAAATTATATTTTAATATTAATAAAAATTTATAATTACTAACTATTTTATATTTTAAGTTAGTACTCATCAAATTAAAATTTAATTTAAAATTAAAAGTAGTTAGTAATTAAAATTTTGATAATTAATATTATAAATAGAAACTACTTTATAAATTTTTATTAATAATAAAAATTAATTTAAATATTTTTTTAATTTATAAAATAATATTTAATTTAATTAATATAATAATTAATTATTTTTTATTTCTAAATTAATTGTTGTTTAATGATTTTTTGTAGAGGAGATGAAATGTAAATTTTTTTGAAAAGATAAATTTTGTAAGTTGGACTAGCCTTTTATTAGTTAGAAATTCAGGGGAAATTGTGCTGATATTGAGAAACAGACCATTTCATCCATTTTTAATGTTCACCTGCAAAATTTTGGTGGCATATAATTGATTATGTAGGATTGAAAACTATTTCTTTTGCATGCAATGCACGGGTTAGTTTTGTAGAAATTGTAGCTTTGAATTTTATAAAAATATACAAACGTAACTTATAGACTTTGTAAAAAAAAACTAAAAACCATTTTTACTATTATTCCATTAATTTTTTCACTCTAATTTTTTTTCTTCTTTTTTCACCCTCAGATTTCATCACTCTATTCAATAAAAGGATAAAACAGTCTTTTAGTATATTTCCGGGGGCAAGTGTTGGAATATCTTTGTACTTGAGTAATAGTATGATAAGTAGATTGGGCTGATCTAAGTTTGGGCTAAGCTTTGTACTCTTTGGGTTTGCTTAGACCCCTCATCACTATAATAATTTGGAAGGTTATTTTGCTGATTCTCCAGCAAAAGAAAGTTAGAGAAAAACAATGTGAACAAGTAAAAGGTGTTAATTTGAACACTCAAATAATTCAAATCAATGGTATATGCCCAAAAACAACTTCTGACATTTTCATTTTTCACATCAGATCAAGGTGATTAGTCAATGCTACAATTTCAATAATGATGTTCTGCTATTTTCATGGAGGCATGTGATATTTGACCCATAATGAAAAAATAATGACAATAGAATTATAGAATCAACTGCTTCTGCACATTTATTGAGTGATGAAACAAAGCCACGGTGGAGACTTTAAAATAAGAAAAAGAGAGAAGACAACATAATATTCTTTCAAATGGGGATTTACAAAATCCGTTTATGATTAGGAAGAAAACATTAACTTAAAAAATGCTTTAGTCTACTTTTCCTTTAACGTAAAATTCCACCTTTGGTTTAATTTCTTAATAATCATATGTTGTTACATTCATCAACACTTTGGGGATGAAAGTCTCTGAACATGTTAGCATTTCGGAACTAGTGAACATGGCTTCCCCAAAATAGACAATCAAACATAAAATTTAGTATTTCTCTAAATTCACTGAATTGAAGGCTTCTTATTATGCAATCCAAACATGTTTTTGATATTATTAGAATTAATCATCCTAATTTAAAGTATTGTCCATTTTAAAATTTAAAATTCATCGAAAAATATATTTAAATTGACTTTTTATATACATAATTTTGTCCTATCATCATTATAATCATTATTAGAGCATTAATATAGACCAAAATTTGTTTTATTTTGGTTATCCTTCTATCCCTTTTCAATTTACATTAAGGGAGCATCTTATTAACATTTTTTAGAGGCATCAGAGTCCCAACCACTACTTTTCTGATTGCTATCTATCTAGTCAGATTTTGTTCATAATGGTTGTATCAAAAGTGATTATAGAATGGTTGTGCATGCAGTATTTGGTGATGTTGAATAAAACAATAGGACAAATTATGGATTACGGAACCTATATGGAAAATAAGACAAAAGAAATACCCACCACATGATTCGTGATGCATGAGGAATAATATATTTTGTAATCGACAGTTTTCAGTTTTTGATGTGGATTCATGGACCTAATATGTAACATTTTGATGATGGACTTGCGCAGCTGCATGCATTTGTTTATGTTTGACTGGTCAGGCACCTAATGGAAGAACAAACCTTATCAAAGTTTCCCATGAAATTTAGTGAACGAGTTCTTGTTCCCCATTTCACAAACAATGTTTTTACATGTCATGTAACTCTCTTCCTTAATTCATAATCACATGCACGTTCCCTAGATAACAAAACATGTGTTCGGTAGCGTCACGCAAAATTTGTCCAAATCATTCTAATGTACTATCACTCATGCTGAAAAAAAAAATGGTTACATGCTACAAAAGGAGGCTGAATGTGAAAAGATAAAAACAATATTTACCTCTTAATTTTGAATTGGTCAAGTGTGCAAGATATTTTTATTCCAAATCAAGTGTGCAAGATAATTTTGAAGGCTTTTAAGGTAGTTTAGTGTTGGGGCTATGGTTTTAGTGGTTTTTTAGTATTTATTTCCTTGTTGTTTGTTTGGCTATGTGGTTTTGTGTTATGGTGATTTTTTAGGTTTTATTATTTTTTGAAGTGACTCATATTTTTTTTCTTGTTGGTAAAAAAAAACTTTATTTCATTATTCTTGAATTTATTTATTTTTCTAATGTGATATTGAAGATTATATTAATACCTTTTTTCTCTGAAGTTAAGCATATAGAAAGTCAGAGCATTAATAAGCAGACAATATTTTTAAATGCAATGAGTTAATGAATTCACTGCTATTTAATGCGCCAAAAAAACCTTGTGTAATTAAATGATCCAAAAATCAATGGTTCTAAATGGTTGGTATCAAATGTTTTAGTCTACAATTTTCTAGATAGCAGAAAAAATATTGGAGTTTCCTATAACCAATTGTACACGTCTTGGTGAAAGGAGTGTTTTAAGAATGGAATCAAAATGCACAAAGGCTAGACAATATAGTTTAAATTAAGCTCTTAGGGTTTCTTCATTTGTGTTGCTGCATTCATTATGAATTTTTAGGATGAATGAACGTCATTGAACAAGCATGGCAGTAGACCCTAATGCTTCTCTGCTTTTATATATTGTGTTTCATTAGTCATGACTCTTCAACTCACAACAGAGGCAAATTGAAAACCGATCAAATTGCTTTTTATTTTTGAAGTTATTGTTCAAAGTGTTTGTGTGTGTATATATTTATAAATGAATTTTACAGAAAGTACTGTTAATATCAGAAATGTTCCCTACTTATAGTTTTGGTGTCCCTTGGATGGTGTAGGAAGCTATAAAAACCAGTACTATGTTGGAGAAAGAAACTAATACTTTGAATAGAAATGAAGTATTGGTGTAGTAAGGGGACAGTAGAAAATGATTTTGGCAACTGCGAAATGGTTGAAGCAGAGCACTTTGCACTGTTCTCATGAATTATTGGTCTAAGTTCGTTGCATAAACATATTTGTGGCATGTGAATTAGGAAAACAAGCTAACCTTATCGTGGAAGACAAAATTGACAACATCATCAAGCCATCAACTAACTGTAATGTTGCCAAAAGTAGCTTATGTACCCTATAGTGTGTTGCGTCTAATTTTGCTATCTTCAAGGTTGGTTTGTCAAATCTCAGTTAATTTTCTTGAATAAAAACTGGACATAAGATTTTGGTCACAACATTTCATTAGTATTTTGATTGTTTCTACTTATTGTGGTGTGAGTGATGGAGTAAAAGATTGTGGGACACTATATGAATAGCATTTCACCCTTAAACAATGACCAATATAAGGAAATATACTTACCACTAACATTTTCTCTTTTTTGCTCTTGCTGTTGATAGGTCACTTGTATTTTAATCTAAATGAACATAAGTTGTTTAACATGAATTAGATCACAATGTTAAGATATGTTGATATTCATTATTTCTTTCACATTCTTATTTTTGAAAAAAAAATTCAGTAAAAATATTTATGTTTTCGTATAAAGGAATTGAGAAAATCTTCTCTCAGCTGAACAATTAATTCATTTGTTTCAGTTAGTTTTTTTTTTTTTTTCACTCTATTAACTCTTACGTTTTGGTTTGACTTTACTTCCTTTATTCGTTTCTAGGTGTTTCGACACTCAAGTAAGTGTTTGATATTTAGTGTCATAAATATGTAATAAGACATACATTTGCCTTAATTGTTGTGTCTATTTATACAGCTATATAAATGGATCATGTTACTATTAAATCAAGATTAATATATGTATCATGATTAATAACATATTGCATATAGTTTTTTTTAACGACTTAACCTTGTTCAACTTCCTAATAATTTAAACATATCGATTGATTGGTACTACCAAGATATCTCAAAACCATGAGTCCCAACCGATTTAATTTATAATTAAGAATCTTCAACTTTAAGCACGTAGCAAATCTCCAAATAGGCATATGTACAAAATAAACTCATGTTCACTTTGATCAATTTGGTTACACGGTAGGCATGCCCTTTTTGAATGGAAATGAATATGGTACGATATTTAATAGAAATTCTCTTATAAAATGAAGTAACTAATGAGTCCAATGTTTGTATATTTTTAAGTCATTATTTTATGTTGATGTCTATGGTTTTCGAGCTTCATTTAGTTTTATTCTTGAACACATGGCATGTCATTGGACAAAAAGTTCTACTAAATTATTAACTTCCCCAAATTTGTAAACAAAATCAAGTAACCACCACATGGCGTAGCCAGTTTTTGATTTTTCAATTGACACCTCACATGGTTTGTGACTTGGTACGCATAAGCCATATTTGAAATTAATGTTTTCATTTTTTGTTATGGTAACATGCACTTTGACCAATCAAGTGACAAAAAGCAAACACGACCAAAGAAAAATGAGGTTTTATTTCATGCGTGTGTGGTGTGTGGAATTACATAAACTAATCATCATAAATATAGAAGCATAAAATTACCCCATATCTTGGTCAAACAATATCATTGTCTTTTTACATTCTTTATGCATGTAAGATTAACAATTTCGTTATGCATGTTGTTATGATTCCAAACATTTATTTTTAATTCTTTGAAGTGGATTATTATGGTAGAGGAAAAGATTGTCCACAAATTAATTTAGTATTAGAAAATCAAATGACTGGTATTACCCGCCAAAACAGCCATGCAACAAAAGGTAGAACCAAGACAAAAACATTATAGTATCCACAACGAAAGTCGACCGAGAAAAGGTGTCTGGGGCTTCTGTTCCACAGTTCAAGAACAATTTGCTGCTATGAATTTATTCATGGTTATAAATTTAAGATATTGTTTGGTTATAGGGAAGAAAAGGTGAAGGGTATTCCAGAACAGTAGACATGGTTGAGCTAATGATTTATTAATTTTTAAATATTTAGTTATCAAAATTTTAGTTAACTAATAAAAAATATTTTATATATTAATAATTTTTTTAATCTCAATAATAATATTTAATTTAGTTATTAATTTTTTTATTACAGTTAACTTTAAAAAATTAATTAAAATTAAAACGATTGCTTTTGTGTTTAGTTTTTGTAGGAAACTTTCTGCCCTATATAATTTTCTCTATTCCCCATCTTCCTAATTTGAGTATGTTCTCTTCCTTCTTCTTTTTTCATATTATCTCTTTCTTATTCTATGACAATCTATCGTTACATAATAAAAGAAGTAGAAAGAAATCTGATTATTATTTTTATCATGTCTCGGGTTTCTGTTTAATTCTTTTTTTCAATTTTTTTTTGTATGTTTATTAATTTCATACTTATTTTCTTCATGATTGAATTTCACTGCAATGAAGATATCCAAGATGATGACTAATGGACAAAGCAAATACATTAGAGTGTTGGGTTTGTGGTAAAATATGGAAATAGGAGAGATATTATAAAAAAAAAAAAACATATGCAGGTCGAAAATGATATGAAAAAAACATAGTTTGAAGCTATCATTTTAATTTTAATTATTTAAAAAAAAAAAATTAACTTCTCAAAGTTTTAGTACCAACAACAACGAAATCCCCAAAAATAAGAAGACACTAGTGGACAATGAAATTTTTTTATAAATATTTTTTTAAATTAAGAAATTATGTTGTATTTATTGGTTTCATCAGAACTTAAAACATAGGGAGGTATACTAAATATTGAATCCAAATCATTGAGATTTAGTGAGTTGAAAGAGGGCAAGTATTTGGTTATCAAGATTTGTTGTTCCTTAATGTCTCTCTACCTCAAGCTACATCATGGATAACAATGGCCAAATAAACAGAAAAGTAACATAAACATAATTTTAAAATAAGCATAATTGGTTTAGTGATATAAGCAGAAGCGGGTAGTTGTGAACGCTGTAGTTAAGATTCCAAATATTTTTAAATTCGTATCCTAATAGGACAAAAATAATTATAACTGGAAAACTTAATATAGACAATTTATAAGTATTGTCATGCATGTTACTATCCCATGATCCCATATCACATTATCTGGTTAAGAGCTTGATGTTGTTGAACTTGATAAAGGTTAACTTGAAACGTTTTGCATGTTGCAGTTTTTGAAAAGTATGAGAATTCAAAGAAAAAAATATCAATGGATAATATAGTGGAATAGTGCTCGAGCAAATATTTATCAGGGTTTGTATTCTATTTAAGAAATAATTAAAGTTTCTTGCTGCTATAATTTGAGGATTCCGGTTGGTTTTGAAGTTTACTTTTTTTATCTTTTAAATCACACTAAATTTTATAAAAAAAATGGTTAGATATGTTTTTAGTTTGTGTATTATAATATAAAATTGGTTTTCATTTTTAGTTCAAACTTTAGATCATCAAGATGTTTGTAGCATGAAAATGATTGAAATAAGTTATTTTGTAGATAGAATTAATTCAATTTGAGTATTGTACCCTTAATTAGTCTAATCTATGTGAAAAGAGAATGTAACTCATAAGGCTTATTAATCATTAATAAAGATATTCAATAAAACTACCAGAAATCTTAGATAAAAATAAGGAATATCTACTCGTGGTACTTGAAACCGATTAAGAAAAATTCAAACTTGAAAGATTAGATAATATTAGTTAAAATTTAGAGAATGACAAAACAACTAACTAGAACTTATATAATACACATCTATGAACAAACACACCATCTTCAATGCTCAAGCTAAAAGTCCTAAGAATTAGATCCAGGTGCACCATATTGACTAAAATATCATATTACCTTCAAATTTACCATGATAAGTCCTCAACCAACCCCAAAGAAAGAGATTTTCCAGTCTTGCATCCCATAAAGCAAGTTGTTAATGAATTAAGAAGAAAGATTGAGATGACATAACAATAAGCAAAGAAAGCTTATAGACTCCAATATGCATGAGGTGGCTTCTAGACTCTAATACGACTTATAACACACATATCACCATGAACAATACAATGTAATTAAACTCCTTACCTTTAAAAGAAAGTATCAATAAATATAATTTTTATATTGATCTCCTTTAAAAAAAATGTCATACAAGTTATAATTAATGTCATTTTGATCCTCATATTTTATCATTTATTATGATTTTAATCTCTAAATTTATCATTGTCATTTTAGTTGCTAAACTTTATAATATGGTATCATTTTAGAAACTAAACTTAATTACTTATTATAATTTTAATTTATGGGAGTCCTTTTTATATATTAATTGTTATATTAAAATAATAATGTGCTTAATTTTATGTTTAAAATCTCTTAAATGAATTTTTGATTTTTATATGTATGGTTGGTTGAAAAATTTATTCCTTTAAGTTATAGATCATTTAGCTAGTTGGGAAAGGTTTTTTTTTTAGTAATGCATAGTACAATACATAGCTTAAAAGGCGTGATCTGGTGGTTCGGATTGGAGTGCAAGATGTTGGTGCTACAGCCATTTTTAAAAATTTGTACAATTCAATACGCAAAATTCAGTTTGGATATTATTCTTTTTGATAGGCTGAATAGAAATTGTGTCTCTAAGAAGGTTTTTAAGGAATTTAAACGTATTTATGGGTCTTAATATGATTGTATTTTTTTGTATACATATCTTTTGTAGTTTGGGTTGTTTGTACTAAGGAATATATATGTTTTGTATAAGGTTTTGGACCAGCTAAGAATATCTGAAATAAAACTTTTTAACAGTTTTTTGACCATGATGGGGTTATTTTTTTGTTTTTACCAAAATGGGGTCCGTTTAAAAAAAATTACAAATTTAGACAAGTCGTGCCTAATTGGGACGATTTCATATGCAGAAGTTGTACCAATTAGGCACGACTTCTGTCATGTCATACAGAAGTCGTGCCAACTTGGCACGACTTCTGCCACGTTGTGTCACGTCTTCCCATAAATAATTTACTTCTAGTTCAACTTTATAGTTTTATTTTATATATTGTAATGAATCTTACTAATTTGTTTAGTTCTAATTAATCTCTTCTCATCATTATGTGTTCTGTAAAATCATTACTTCTCATGCTATTTATTTTGCAAATTCACAATAATAATTCTCTATTTATTTTCCAAATACAATAAATTTTCATTTATGTATTTATTTCTAAATTCAACAACAATTTTCTTCATTTTTTAATTAATCAAATAATCAAGTTATTGTATTACATTACCGTTAAACATGATCCATACACGATTATCCAATTTTTTGTTCCTTAAAACTAACACTCTTAGAAAATTATGTATGAAATTAATTTTTAACATTACATAACTTACTACCCAATATATAAACAATAAAATTAAAAAAAAAAAATTATGATGTGGCAGAAGTCGTGCCAAGTTGGCACAACTTCAATATGACGGGGCAAAAGTCGTGCCAAGTTGGCATGACTTCAGTATGACAGGGCAAAAGTCGTGCCAACTTGGTACGACTTTAGTATGACATGGCAGAAGTCGTGCCTAATTGGTACGACTTCTACATATGAAGTCGTCCCAATTAGGTACGACTTGCCTAAATTTGTAATTTTTTTTAAATGGATCCCGTGTTGGAGATCCCACATCGACTAGAGATTAGAGCCTTTCATTGTATATAAGTGGGTGCAAACCTCAACCTCATGAGCCGGTTTTATGGGGTTGAGTTAGGCTTAAAGTCCACTTCGTAATATGGTATCAGAGCACAACACTTCTCATCATAAACCTGGTTGGAGTTGTTGCAGGTATCTCCTATGCCATCAACAGTGGCTACCAATCATGGGGTCCCCTCTTTGGTAAGCTCTTCTTTGCATTTTGGGTGATCATTCATCTCTATCCCTTCCTCAAAGGTCTCATGGGACGCCAGAACAGAACACCAACCATTGTGGTGGTCTGGTCCATTCTTCTTGCCTCCATTTTCTCTCTGTTGTGGGTCAGAATCGACCCTTTTACCACCAAAGTCAGTGGTCCTGATGTTGAGCAGTGTGGAATCAACTGCTAGAGAAACCAAACAACTTTGTCACACACCAGTGTCAACCAACAACATAAGCCTGGTGGGAATGTTGTGACTAGGCTCATGTTGTGATTGTCTTCCAAATGGCCAAACTGTTTATGCCACATATTCTGGTTTAGTACGATTTTCTGATCAGTTTTATTTGTCTGAAGTGTTATACGTGCCTCATTTTCAATTAAACTTAATATTTGTTTCTAAACTCACACACCAACTTAAATGCACTTTAACTTTCACTTCAACCCACTGCATTATACAAGACAATCTCACTCAAGAGAGGATTGGTACAGTTAAAGCCACCGCTGGCTTGTACCTTGTCACTACCTTGCCTGCTTCTAGTAATTCTAAACCGCATTGTTTTGCTCCTTTTATTAATTGTAATATCACAGACAAAACACTATGGCATTATAGACTAGGACACCCTTCACATGAAAGATTACATGTCTTAAGCAAACAATACTCTTTTATTACTGTTGATATTCATCATGTATGTGACACTTGTAGTCGTGCAAAACAGAGAAAATTTCCTTTCACTTTAAGTAATACTGTTACCTCTGCTATTTTTGATCTTGTACACTTTGATATTTGGAGACCATGTTCCATAATTTCTATGCAAGGTTTTCGTTATTTCTTGACTATTGTTGATGATTACTCGCGTTATACTTGGGTTATTCTGCTGCATAACAAATCTGAAGTGCGTCAACACATCATTAACTTCACTGTTTTCGTTCAAAATCATTTCAAAACTAATATCAAAACGATTCGTACTGACAATGGTGTTGAGTTTGCTATGTCAAATTTTTATGCTTCAAAGGGAATTATACATCAAAAATCTTGTGTTGAAACACCACAACAAAAATGGCATTGTAGAACGTAAACATCAACACATACTAAATGTAACCCGGGCTTTACTTTTTCAAGCAAATCTTCCTCCTATTTTTTGGGAATTTGCTGTAAATCATGTTGTTTTCTTAATAAATGTTATTCCTACTCCATTACTTGATAACATCACTCCTCATGAAAAGTTGTTTGGAAAACCATATGACATTTCCTTTCTAAAAGTGTTTGGTTGTCTCTGTTATGCAAGTACCATTACTGCACATAGGAAAAAATTAGATGATAGATCTATCAAATGTATTTTTCTTGGCTTTCCGCAAAATACAAAAGGTTATATTATCTTAAATTTAAAGTTTCATAGCATAGAGATATCAAGACATGTAATCTTTCATGAAAATCACTTTCCATATAAATTGGACAGTGGCTTGCCTAAGGACCCTAACACTTTATCTCTCCCTATTTCTAATGCATATAATTCTGCTTTTGATTTTTTTTCTGATACTGCACCTCCTGTCGAGCCATGTGCCTCTACTCCTGCACCCAATATTGTTCCTCCACCAGCCTCATTATCCTATGATCTTCCAACAAATAGTGTCTCTGCTCCTGCATCCAACATTGCACCTCCATCAGAATTATCACCGCCTGCATCTCCAGGAAGCATCTCACCCCATTGAGCTGGTTTTATGGGGTTGAGTTAGGCTTAAAGTCCACTTTGTAATATCCCGTTTTGGTAAAAACCAAAAAAAATAACCTCATCATGGTAAAAAAACCTTTTTAACCGTTGGTTCTTCGTGAAATTATCAGTAGAGTAAAGTTTTGGAAAAACTTTTTTAATGATCTTAATTTTGGAACACAAGAATATGTAATTCTCTTGGACCTAACCTTTTTATTGAACATTTTCTTTGTAGCATGGTTGAAACACCCTTTATGTATTCCATATTATTTTATTTATTTATTGTTAATGAAAAAACAATAAATCATACAATTTAAGAAATAAAATAATAGTAAATTAATGAAAAAAAACAATAATAAATGATAACATTAAAGAATCAAAATTATAACAAATTCAATAAAAAATAATAATAGATAATAACATTCGAGAATCAAAATTACAACAAATTCTGTTAAATAAACTAACAACAAGATTAAAGTGAGAGAAAAATTACATTTACTTTATAAACGATTTTAATGTTAATAATTTAAGAGACCTAGTTGAAAGTTAAGTGTACTTTCAAGTACTAAAACGATCATTTGGCTAAGACAAACTATCAATAATATACATAATTATAAATCTATCTTTTGGAGAACATGAAACACTTAAAAAAAATATAGATAATAAATATTATAAACCTGAACTCTTACATATCTTTTTAAAAAATAAGAAAGTGGATGCATAGAAATAGGTTTATATATAAGATTGAATGAATGAGTATGGATTAGAAAAAAATTGAAAGCAGAAAAGTTGAAAGGTGTGAGTAGATTAGGTTAGGTGTGGAATGCAAAAATGTACATTACCCAAGGTTAGGTTTTGGCTCCACGCTTCAACTTACACCCCTTTCTGCGCTTTCTGTAATCTCTTCCCTGCAGGACCCCCCACCGACCATTTCACACCACGTCATTCTTTCAATCCACATTTCTCTGTAACATCACCATCCCTCAAATGTTTTCTTTTTCCACTTCCCTGCTATCAATTTATTACCTTCCATGCATCTCTTCTGATCACTACTCAGATACTTAATGTACAACTTCATAACTATCTAACACACTTTTATCACAATGTAAATGTTTCTTTTATTATTTTTTTATCAATAATAAAAAAAATAAAAACAAAATTTCCTTTCAATGTAATTCACCTCATGTACAAAATCGTACAGAAAAATCTCTCATTTCAAGAATAATTTTCTATCAGAATAAATATAGTCTGATCAATCTAAATAAATAACTTATTTTTAATTGAATACATATAAATCAAGGGATTCAGAAATCAATCAGAAAAATAAAAACAAGCAAAATGGATTTTAGAGGTTACCCAGGACTAGATCTTTAGTTGAGTCAAGGAGAAGATTTCAGAATGATCAATCACTCCACCTTTAAAGATGTGTTTATTCCTATGTCTCCAAATCTTATCACCACAGTCCAGACTTTCCAAAATTAAATTAACAGAAGTAGGTGTTTAATGTATATTAAACTGCAGGAAATGTGAGACAAAAGTGTGATGAAGAGCTGAACTCAACCCTAACCACTCGAAGTAAAGGTTCCAAACTAGCAAAATAATTCTATAACCAAAGAACAAATGACTTGTTATTTTCTCATTTGCCCGACATAGATAACATAAAATACTTTCTAATTCAACCTCACATCTCTCCAAGTTGATCTTAGTAGCTAACTTATTTTCCAACACCCTCTAAGCAGTAACATGAACTGAGGGCAAAACATTTATCATCCAGAAATAATTATACAACCGCTTAACTTCCCCTTCTTCCTCTCCCCTTAAGAAATTGTAGGCAGAACTAACAAAATACTCAATAGAATCGCTATCATTCCAAACCTCTTTATCCTTATTTTTCAGGATGAGACTCAAATCATGCACCTTTTCAAGAAGCTAATTTCTTTGGATATATATATCAAAATTATAAAAAATATAAAAAGATTTTGCTTTAACAAAGTGGAAGCAATGATTTGTTTGTCTCTCTCTATTTGTTGGTTTGGGAGACCAGTGAATTTGTCTCATATTTTTTAGGTATGTATAAGGGTTGAACCACCCTTAAGTGGTTCCTGTTATTCAATCCTTATTGCTGATAAAAAAAAACTATATTTGAAGTTCACATTTATTGGCCTGACAATTGAATTAGCATTACATCCATCTCTCATTAACATGTATTTATATAAAACTTATACTTTAGGCCGATAAATTGGATTAAAATAAAATCTATGATTGACAAGTGGGATATATCCTTTTAGAGATACTATTTATTAGCATAATTGTCTAAAAAAAATTCTTGTGAGTAGTTAATTAAGTGTATGTTTAGAACTAGTGCAAGGTGAATCCATTTCATTTTTAATTTATTGTTTTCCAAAGAAAAATTGTCTGTCTAGAAGGCTATAAACAGATATCAAAATATAACAAAAATATTTAATTATAATGCGCATGTACATCTCAGTTTGTCAGAATATAATTATAAATAAGAAATAACACAAATGATTAATACTATTATTACTTAATATGTCATTTAAGTGGTTCCAGTTAGGTATTTATAAGGTTGAACCACCTCTTAAGTGGTTCCTGATATTCGATATTTATTGCTGATAAAAAAAAATACTGAATATGTCATTTAAATACTTGAAATACACCATAAAAGGTTAAAACTAAAACTGTTATAAGTACTTTAATTCATTATCACCTATAACTTAATCCAGAGAAATTACAGTAAAATAAAAAGTCGATGAGGCAATTCAACTTGCTACAAAAATTAAGTTTATATGATTTAAAATAATTCTAACTCGAATCCAACTCCGGGAAATAAATCAAACCAATGAATTGAGTTATTCTATGATCTGAAATTTGAACTGAAAACACACATTTTATACATATTTGAATTTGGACACATAAATTTTATTATTAAAGATTATTTGTAGTTTTAGAAAAACTCAAGTGGACATATTGGTAATGTGATTGAACTTGTCTTTGCAACATTGAAGGTAGCTTCATTATAGCCAAGGATGTATCAAATCAAACTTGTTCTAAGTGGCCAAGAACTCTCCTGTCTAATTGCCTTTTATGTATTATTGTTACTACATGAATGGATAGGGTATCAAAATGACCTAGATCTCTCAATCAATGGATTCAAGTTGCATTAGGTTCAAATTGAATGTAACTCACCTATTTTTTTATTATAATTTTTTATTATTTCTAAGTATATGTAGGTTGATATTTTGGTTTTTTAATATTAGAATGTTCTTCAATAATATTTGAATGATTTTAATGTTTAATTAATTTATTTACACAATTATATAAGTTAACATGTTATTAGATGTTTTTTGTAAGTAACTTGTAATAGTCAATGAATTTTATTTGTTCAAGTTGAATTTAAATATATAACTTATTTTGCTTTTCTATATAACTTATTTTTATCATATGTTATGGCTCATGAGACTTGTAAATAAAGTTTAAATTTTATTTTTACAAATTTATACATATATAACTTTTTTTTTTACTAATATTACCTTGTATATTATACTATTATATTAAAAAATAAAGTTATAAGATTTTTAAAATTAGTTTGACTTCCATTAACCCTTTGTAACTAAAATCTATATTTTTATTCAATGACCAGTTTGATTCTAACCAGCTTATTTTTAAAAACAACATCCACAATAAAAGGAAAGAGGAACTCCCTTTTATCAAATGGTAAAAGGGACCTAACATTTATATAGTCATCTCATAATACTTATTACCTTATTTATTCTTTTATTATAAATAAAAATATAATTCAAAGGGTATAATTCTTTTTTATTTTTTAATTAGATATATTCTTTTAAAATAATCTCATTTGGAAACATATTTCATACATTACTCTCATAACTAGTAAAAAAATTATCATTCAAATATTAAACTAGTCTTCCATCTTATTTTTAAATTCAAATATTTTTTTTTTTTATCTTTACCTATAAATTAGATTTTCATATTGTTAAAATAATTTAAAATGTGTAATATTTTAAATATTGTGCATCGAAAATATAATTTATATATTAAACAATTTTTATTATGAATTTTAATAATAGATTTCTTATTTCCAAAATCTTATTTGTGATCATTTTAATTATATATAATATACATACTAAAATATAGTGATAATAACTATGGCCAAGTTGATGTATAAATTTTGTGGGCAATTTCTAAACGTGAATGTGACCTTATCTTCACCTTTCACGATCCTTCAATTATGAGGGACCCTATAATGCACTTTTTATATGTTTTCTCAATTTTCATCATTTTCTATGGTAATTCATGCTCCTCTCATGGAATATGTTCATGGAATGAGGAAGAATCTGAGACAGGTTTCAGAATCATAGCACCATAAAGATTGATGTAGACATATATATAGAATTTGGTCCTATATACTTATTGCCTCATGATCGTTAAAGTATGGATAATCAATAAAATATTAAGAAAAAAAAGTCATAACTTTGTTTTATTATTATTTTGGTGAACAAAAAATCAGTATAAACATTTTTTTTTATGCAATATAAATGTAAAAAATCATATATTCAAAGTACAAAATGCTTTATAAAAAAACACGTTTTTGTGACTAGTATTTATAATGATATTAAATCTATCACAAACTAAATGTAACACTATTTTTCAATATATCGTTTCTATTAATTTATAAAAATTAATAATATATATATATATATATTAATTAGATCAATATTCAATAAGGTTTACAACATTGATATAAGTGTTAGGTTTTGTTAGATGCAATTATTTCATCTAACTTAATGTAACACTATTTTTCAATATATCGTTTCTATTAATTTATAAAAATTAATAATATATATATATATATATATATATATATTAATTAGATCAATATTCAATAAGGTTTACAACATTGATATAAGTGTTAGGTTTTGTTAGATGCAATTATTTCATCTAACTTAATGTAACACTATTTTTCAATATATCGTTTCTATTAATTTATAAAAATTAATAATATATATATATATATATTAATTAGATCAATATTCAATAAGGTTTACAATATTGATATAAGTGTTAGGTTTTGTTAAATGCAATTATTTCATCTAACTTAATACATGAAGAAATCTTGTATTATAGTATTGTTTGATAAATTTTTATTTGGTTAGACAATACGTATAATTTATTATAATTTGTTTTATAAGTTTTCACATGGATAGACGATAAAAATATCTCATGTATTAATTTTGAAATTACATTTGAAGATAGAGTTTTTTAAAATACTTTGTCCAATATTACACACGTGTCTATCAAAAAGTCATTTTATAAGTAAAATGTCATATTATCTTTACTATATATTTTATTTCATACATTTTATAAGTTTTATCCACAATTATAAATATTTACATATATTCATTCATATATATTTATTGTACTATTAATATTACAACTTGATTACATGTTTTTATAAGAAGATTAATCAAGTGGTTTATTGTATAATGGGTTCAAGTAAGTGGTGATTCCAAGAATCGTGAAAATAATTGTAATATATAGGATCCATTATTGATATAGTAGTTGTTCATTGTCTCACAATATTAGAAGTAATGAACTTGTCCCTTAAAGGGAAGTTATCTACAAATAATTTACAAGATTTGACATTGTTTCATTTCTTTCAATTTTAACTCTAATTTTGTAATTTGATTTCAAACGAAATGAAAGTTTAGGTGGGTAGTTTGTAAAAGATGTGTATATCTGATCAAAGGATAAATCCTCTAAATAAAATATATAAAAAAATTGTAAATTACTCTTGAAAGTTCGCTAATGAAGGAGAAGAAGAAAAATATAATTAAACTTATCATTTGCATTAAACTCGTCATCATGACTAAAGGTAAACAAATCCTTCTAGTTCAAATTGTGATAAAACTAGCATAAGTTTGTCCTTCAGAGTTTGTGAGATAAGTGTGTCAAACGAAGTCTTTAGTTTGTTAAGTTTGTCAAACGAAACTTCTTAGACAAAGAGTGTCCACTAAAGCTTTGCATATTGCCTAACATGTATTATTAGCTTAAATTCAAAAGGTATATAATAAAATATTCAAATTATTTAATAATAATGTGATTTAAAACATTGTAAGATAAGATATTGCTTTATAATTTTTGAATGTTAGATATAACATAACTATTGAAATGAATATCTTTAAAACAAACAAGTGAACTTGTTTAAAGCAAGATCATTCTAACTTAAGATCATGGTCACTTTAAGCCATCAAATTTCAAAGACACAATTGTGTTTGGGCTTAAGCTAGGCATCTTAAAGTTATTGATTTATTTATTTTTTTTTAGAACTTTCATAAATTGTGTTTAACAAACAAATGTTTAAACAAATTAATTGTTCATAATTTTGCTTAAAAATAGTTTTATATGTGAAAGATAAGGTGTGAGTAAGCGATAAATTTATTAATTAAAGAAAAATAATAATTTTATACTTAAATTTTTGTAATATTAATTTTAGAATGTGATGTGTGATTATTATTTATTTGAATTTGTTACATGTATTAAATGTGTTAAATATTTTTTCAAAGGCGTGACTAAAACAAAATATAAAAAATATCCATAAAATGTAATTAGTTTTGAAGTTTTGATTTTAATTCATTACAAGAATATATATACAATTCAAAAAATTGTATAACAAAATTATATTGTCAATCAAAATTAAAAGAAAAAATTAGAAATAAAAACTAAATTTGAATGTTAAACATCTATAACAAAATAATAAAAAAACAAAAATAAATAACATTAGGACATAATTGTAACTAATTGATTACTGAACAAAGAAAGAAAAGAATTTTATTAAAATATATATATATATATATATATATATATATATATAAATGATAAGGGAAATGGTAGTGGATATACTTTATATAAAAAGTAAGGGATGATTTGAAAAAGGTGAGTATACATTTTTTTAATATTGATGTAATAAAGACTTTCAAATAGTAATAATTATTAGTTAATTAATTAATAATTAAAGACTAAATTAAAAGAATAATTAAATAAATGATTTCTCTTCTCTCTTTAAGAAGATTTTTTTTTAAAACTCAGCTACATAAATAGAGTATGTACAATTTTGCACAATTTTAATGTAAGAATAATAGGTTTTTAAGATCTTCTCAATTTTTTTAATAACTGAAATTATATCGTCTTATCTATATAGGTTTTGAATGAAAAACATATTTTATTATTTTTATTTTTCTAAAATATGCATTTAAAGATTTTGTCAAATATATAACAGTGCAAACTATCTTTCTGATTTAAAAAAAAAAGAAAAAAAAGTAAGAAGCAAAGGAAGAAAAACGAAAGATAAGAAGAAGAAGCTGTGCTTAAAAGAGATTATGTCACGAGACATTTTAAAAACTGAATGAGAAAATGACAATCTCCTTTTACAGAAGGAAAAACAAGAAGAGGTTGGTTTACATGCATAACAACTTTATTTGGTGACAGTAGAAGTAAAGTGACTTCTACATCATCTACAGTAGTTTCACCTACAGTACTCACAATGTCGCAGACTCTCTTTTATCACTATTTCTTCCTCATTGGCCATTTTTGCAAACCCAAACATTTTTTTTACCTGAATCAAAAGGAACTTTTTCAACGCTAAGGTTTCGTTTACTAAAAAACACCTTCCACACATATTTTCAATTTTATCCCGCTCAATCCCTTCCCGAACTTCCCTCCCAAACATTTTTCTACAAATGAAATCAAATCTTACAGAGACACTATGAATATTTACAGTGCTGCTATAATTTAGGGTTTATACAAAACTTTTATGTTTAAATAGAATCATGATACAAAGTTTGATTGAAAAACATATTTTAACATGAATCTTTTGATGCTTATGGATATATTTACTAGTAGCTTTTTATATCATTGTGACATAATAATATATGATTCGTTTACTTACCTTTACTATCTATTACTTTTAGATTATATTTTTTTTTTATTAATTACATAAGTAACAACATTTACTAATCTCTTCATGAATAACTGCTTACTAACTTATATTTTTTCTTTTATTTATTATTATTATTATGTTTTATGATTTTAAAACTCAATTGTATTCATAAAATTGTATTCATAATAGTGAAAAGATTTGGTCTCTCACCTTAATATCTAAATTACTATTCAGCTAATCATTGATCACATATCTCTCACCCCTCTTAACATTGATGCATATGCACTCATATACAGCTTGAGATAATTAATAATGTTAATATTGAAATATGTAGTAATATGTCATCTGTGGATATTAAAATTACTATGTGATTATATTTATTGTATAAAAATATACTAAATAAGAAGTTAAATCATTTATTTTATTAACATTATACTTTTTTATTTATTAATTTTAAATAACAACGAACATGTGTCTAACAATTATAAATGTAAAAATTCATGTGTTTGAATTATTTTTCAGTGATTTTTCTATTCTTTTTAAATCACAAATATTGATGATCAAGAGTGGGATTAAATATTACAAAAATAACTTGATCAAAATTTACATATTTCAAAAAATTAGGAAAAAAATTATAGAATTAAAACTTAGGGGAGGAGAAATGAGGAATTCTAGAAGAAAAATACATTTTTGAAATTTATAAGATTAATTTGTTTATTTAAATTTTTTTTTAAAAATCAAAATTTTCTGAAAAGTTAAAATATGAAAATTTTCATAACTTCTCTTTATAATCTTTTTCAAATTATATAATAATTTAATTATAATATAAGTATCACATATACATAAATAACTAATTATCCATATGCTATTTAACCAAATTTTCACACCTACCTACAAAATAATATAATTTATCCGACTTTCACATATATTTTTTAAAACAAACATAGATAACAAGTGTCGAAGGATAATGTAAACAAAATGTATCACTATATACACACACGAAACATGAAATCAATGAACCCATGTATAGTTTAATCACAAGTGTCATATGATTAAATATAAAGTGTCATTTATTTGAGATTAATACTTTGACACATGCTAAAATCTAACATATGTTTTTAGTGTCAGGATATGCACAATATCACCTTATGTATCCCTACAACACTTATAAAAGTCATACAAACCATGATCTTAGCTAAAACCTTAATACATATTAAACATCCAATATAGCATTACATAATCACATTTTAGTATATTGTTGTTTGAACAAGCTTTGAATCATAAATATGATACAATATTTTTATTAGTTTGATCAATTCATTTTCTTTTAAACTAAACACAATATAAATTTAACATCAATAAGTCATAAACATTACATACTAAAGATCAAATAACTATTTCTAAGTCAAAACCTTATAAAGTAACAACTTTATAGAGCTTTTTATACGTTTTCTTAATCAATATAACAAACCAAATTGATAGAAGTTTTTTTCTCAATTAATATTATTCAAAATTATTTATTCAATAAAAGTGAAGGTTATTTCTCTATTTCAATTGTAATATTTTACTACTATTTCTTAATAAATGTTTGTACATTTTCTTGATCCATACTATCAATATCAATTTTTAAAGTTGTTGATTTTTATAGTGTTGAATGATTTTTTTTTGTTAATGTTGGTTAAATTGTTTACATCAATAACATTTTGTAGTAAACATAAACATTAACTAATAATGTTCAAAAAAATAACTTTAATGAATATCAATTTAAATAATTAATTATAACCTCAATAACAAAAGGTTGTGAATAACCTCAACCAACATCAAGAACAAGATAAATCAATCATAACCTTAATTGTTAAATCTTGTTTAAATTAAGATAATTATCCATATTTTGCTAACCTATTTTAAAAAATTTAACAAACATAAATTCTCTATCTAAAATTATGTTAGAGTTGAGAAGTAAAGAAATAAATAAAGAAGTAAAAAAAATTGATGATTTTGTTGTATTAATTTAGAAGAAGATGGGAGTTATTAGAGTGGTGATATATTTAAATTTATGGTGGGCCAGTGTTGGGAAAGGAAGGCCCAGGTGATACCCAGTGCCACACACATACCATCTGCTCTGCTACTTGTTTTCCCAATCTAACAAACCCCTTATAAATATTCACCCTCTCTCCCTTCTTCTCTTCTCCCTTCACTCACTCACTCACTCACTCACTCCTCACTCATTCAACTCTCACTAAACTCATCTTCCCACCCACTCATTCAAGTCAACAATTTCCTTCTCTTCTCTTCTCTTCTCTCCACCATGGCTTCTTCCACTTCTGCATCCCCATGTAGTGCAACCACCACCACCACTTTGTACTTCAATACTCCTGAGAACTGTAAGGTCTCAAAGAAAGAAGGTTCTTCTACCTCCACCACTTCCCCTCTCATCAACAATTCCTCCACTCAGAGGAAGTGTGCTTTTGCTAGAAAGTGTGCAAGGTTGGTCAAAGAACAAAGGGCTCGTTTCTACATCATGAGACGCTGTGTCATAATGCTCATATGCTGGCATGAGTACAGTGATTCATGAAACACCACTAAATCTGCTTTCTGCTATCACAAAAAATATCTTCTCTTCTTCTCTCTTTCTTTTCTTCTTCTCTTCTTCCTCTATCTTTCTCTCTCTCTTCTCTTTGTATGAGATCCTTTTGTTGGACATGAACTTGTTCTTGGAGTCAACTGTACATACAAATCTCCTCTCTTTTTTTGTCAGCTACAATTAATAATGGGGTTTCAACCTCTTCATGCTACTGCTGCTTTCAACTTTAATTTCTTATCTACCTCAAATAGGGCACATATATGGTAAATTAGAATTCAGAAATCAACTGAACTTGGTTTTTATAAACTTAGGTTATTTGTAGGAGTTTTTGTTGTTTGGGATTGAAGAAGAACTGAGATCTAAAACCTGAGAGTGAGAGATTTTTCTTTGAAGCATTGCAGGGTGATGAGGTGTGTGCTAGGCTTTGTGTAGATCTAATGGGTGCTTAGGATGACGCAACACCATACTTTCTATAATCATTTCATGTAATTTCTTATTTCTCAACATGCTTCCACCGCTCTAAATAATTAATTGCATTTTTTTTAATAAAAAATTATGTTCTAGAGAATTACGATAGAATCATTTTTTTTTTTCAACTGATATTTTTCTAATGTTTGTGTTTAATTAATTGTAATTTAGTATTAAAATTAATAGGTCTACGCCAAATAAATATAAACATCTTTGGAAGGAGCAAAGGGGCAAGCAACAAAGATGCCGTTTCCTCGGTCAAAGGTCTGCACTAACTTTGGTGCTAAATATTATTATTACGGTGTTTACGAGACAAATTAAAAGTCATTTTTAAAGTCTTTATTACACTGAGATCTTTTTTGTTTGAATCACAAATCTATCTTCTGAATTCGGCAAGTTAGATATTTCTCATTTTAATACTATAAAATATTGTCAAATAAACAACCTATTTTTTCCAACAAAATCAATATTCGGTGTTATCTTTTAAATCTTATAAATACCATTTTTTTTAATTTTATAAATATAATTACCTTTATTATTTTATATTAAACAACATCAAAATTATAAAATAGCTAAGTTTCTTAAAAAAAAATATTTTAGTAAAATATTACAAAATTATGCCATTCATCTTGGATATTAGATTAGAAATTTATTGAAAAATAATACACATTTATTGATAAAAGTATATTTATATTTCTTTAATTGTTTAATTAGACATTCATATCTGGTGTATTTTTGATAAATGATATTAACCTATTTTTAATAAAATAAAAGTGAACTTTTTTTTTAAATATCAATACAAAATTAAATAAAAAATTTGAAATATAAAAAATAAAGATATTTGATTTCATTTTATTATAGGTAATGTTGGTTATTAGAAATACAAAAATAATATATATTATTTAAAAATTTAGAAAAATGTAAGTATCATATTATTACAGTGTAAATATTTTTAAAACTAATATATATAAGTATCATTTTAGGAAAAAAAATGCAATTATATATTATTTGGTATTGAAATTATCAACTATTTTTTTTAAATATTACGAGTGGGTGGCAAAATAGATTATTTTGGAGAAAGTCCCAATTCCCAAGGCAATTTATTTATTTTTTGTAAAATGACAAAATTGTCCAGTGAAAAAGATGCTTTTTGAACACTTTTTAACAGGTAGATGTAACAGAGAGAGTTGGACCGAGAAAGTTGTGAAGGGACATTGATGGAATTCGGTCCACTGCATGTTCTTATGGATTGATTAATTATGATATTAAGTGTAAATTTTCGGAAGAGTAATTGAAATGCAACAGAGGGGTGATATCGTCCATGAAATAATTTATTTACAGCTGGGTTTGCTGTTGTTTACACAGTGGGAGTGAAGTTGCAGAACTGCCACCAGAACCTGACTCTGCGTAGAAAAACAAAACAAAACATGTTAAATAAATAATATCTTTTTTATTTTCAAGATCGGGTAAAGATTATTTAATTTACGAAGGTGGAATTCTCCTTGGGAATCATAACTGAATTAAGCTCTTTTTTTTTTGAAGGAAAATAACCATTTACTTGGCCACTAATAGTAAAAAAAAATTGTATGAAAAAGTAAAAAAAAAAGTAAAATAATAATATTGTTATTGTTTTGATGACTTTGGGAATGATAGGTTGGCACAGACGCTGACAATGGCATCGCAGGCGAGCGAGCAACACATGAACTCTCACTCACTTGGACACGAGTTAACTTGAATTATTTAAATGGAAACAAGTTCAAGAGTTACTGTTTAGGGTTTTTTTTATCAATAAATTAACTTTAAATTGTCGTTTTTTTACTGACATCACGAGAAAGTGTTGCTAGAGATACAAATAGGAAGAAAATTTAGTTGTTTATTTATTAAACAGTTCTTAGAAGAACTAGAAACATCTTAAAGTGGTTAGGTTTTAGGTTAATTATAAAAAGAATTTTAGTTTTTTTATAAAACAAATAAAAGACCTTTAATATTATTAAGATTATAATATTCATGCATATATATTATGTTAATGATAATAATAGTACTTTTTATTAATACTTTGAGATTATTTATTCATTTTTTTCTTAAAATCTTATAGTTTATTTTATTTAAATTTATTTACCTTTTATGTAATGGTGTTCTTACTGTCTCACTAAAATAATGTACAGACTTGCACCCTTTATATCAATCTTTTTCTTGTGAAACTTAACAAGTATGATTATAAGTTGTATGTTTTTAAAATAAAAGACTCCTATCACTATGAATTTATCCTCACATCATAAGTTGTGTGTTTATAAATAACATATATGTTACTTATTTCATGTTAAGTTTTATCTTCACACTTCTTTTTTACAAAAAAGTTAATTCAACTAAATTTATAGTTTAGGTGATAGTTGACATGCTAAAAAAAATGCATACACGACTAAGCTTAAACAGTTATATATAAGGAGATTTTGAGACTATATAGAATGTCTTCCAGCATTGTGTCTAATAGATATATTAGGTTTACTTTTCAATTTTGAAAAACTCTAGACTCTGCAAAATACTTTGGAGACTAGACTAGAATGAGTTTTATATATATCATTCTCAAACAGATAAGCAATCTAATTTTTAGAATATCGGTTGAGAATGTGTGTATTTGATCATCTAGGTAGTTGGAATGAAAATTTGTCTGTGCTAGAGTTCACATATGTTAGTATTTGGATGACACAACATGGAAGTTTTACATGGAGGAAGTGTAAAAATCCTTTGAGTTGGTACTAGGATGGAAAGACAGTTTTGCTTGGACCAGAGTTACTCTAGAATATCACTAAGAAGGTGAAGCAAATTCAAGTGAGATGAAAGCTTCTGAGAGTACGAAGAGCTATCAAATTGAGAAATACATCTTCTAAGTTTATTGGACCTTATCAAATTCTAAGAAAGATAGGTCCAGTGGCTTGCAGTATCACTCTACCTCCTTAGTTAGGAAACCTACATAGTGTGTTTCATCTGTGTCAACTGAGAAAGTATATTCCTGATCCTAGCCATGTGTTGGAAGTGGATGATTTATAATTCAAGGAAGACTTATCCTTTGAGACAAAGTCAGTTAGGATTGAAGATCAGTAGAGTAAACAACTCAAAGGAAAGACCATCAGTATAGTGAAGGTGTTGTAGGATGTTATTAGGTATGGTGATTCCATGCAGAAAATGGAAGAAACCATGAGATAAACTTGTCCCTACATCTTTTTAGTAAGATAATTTTTGAAAAATTTTGTTGTTGAGAATAATGTAAGGGCCTAGAAAATAATTTTAAAACAGTAGTATAGTATAATTAAAATGGTAAGTTTATTATAAATAATTGGTAGTTAAAAGATATCAATTTAGAAACTATTTATCAATAATATAAACTAATTTAGATACCAATAATTTTTTTAGTCTCTAAAATATTATATAATTTAGTCAATGTATCTACTAATTATTTTTTGTCTCTAAAATTAGTTTCTATTTAGTGATTTTATAATAATGTGATATCTGAATATCTTATTATTCAAGTGAAAAATTCATATAAATAACAAAATTACTTATTCAAGTTTCATTTTAAAATAACAACCATTCCTCTAGAAATACTTTTTGTTTTCTCCTTTGCTTTCTCTCTAAATTTTTGACTCCATTCTACATCATATGTGATTCCATGATTAGTCTTTGTGAGTTCAAGATCCTAGAAATGTGTTACATATCATTAATCAAAATTTTGTAATGCATGTTAGGTTATCTTTGCATATTTTGGGAGCTAAAACTCCTTTATGGTAGTCACTCATCTAATAGGATAAGAGAAGTTAGAATTGAGTTGCAATAATATTCTAGATTATAAGATTTTGAATATGAAAATGACATGGTTATCCGTTACAAGGTCAAAATTTCTCTTACAAGATTATTGTTAATTGTTTAAGATAAAGTGTTAATTTAATTAATAAGATTATTGTTAATTGTTTAAGATAAAGTGTTACTTTAATTAATAGACATAGGAATTTTTAGACTGTATAACAATTGTCACAATTAATTAATAGAGTATCTTTTCCTTTATTATCTAGTTTATGATAAAACTATATAAAACTTACTTTTCAATCTTTATGTTGATTCAATTAAAAGAACTAACACCTTTTAAACTTAATAATTAACTTTTTGTAAGAAAATATGTTAAATTGAGTTTTTGCTTTTATGACTTAATTATAATAACTATAAAAGATTGGTCATCTAACCGATTCTTAAAAAAAGTCAAGGAAGTTTTTAAATTTATTGTATATTTCAAATTGAAGAATTTAAAACTATCTATGAAGTATTTTCTTGAAGTGAATGAAAAAATAAATAGGAATTAGAATTTTGTGAGTTGAAGTTTATCTACACTAATTAAATATTACAAATTGTTGCCGTGTAAGATAAATATTGAATTGTAATACTAATTGTGTTGTCTATAATATATATTATCTTGGTGATACTTTCTTTTCGTGTTAGTTTGATATAATGAGTCATTATATTTTTCTTGAAGTGGTGTTAGTTTTATAAGGGTTATATGTCATCATGCACTGTACCAATTTGGATAATTTTATGCAGGTTTTGAATCCTTCGGATTTGTTGTTATTTTCTCTAAACATGGTCAAGCTTACAGGTTTTGTAGTCAAAGATTTTGGTTTTCCTCCAAAACCTTCTTTTGATGCAATATGTGTGCAATCAAATAAAACATACTCTGAGAATCTTAGATTAAGTTAATGATTACACAGTACAAGGAAGTGGGAAAAGAAGAGAAGGGAAATGGTTCATGCTTCAATGGTGAAAACATAATCATCCCATGTCCCAATCCACTCTTATGCTTAGATTATTTCTAAAATCTCCATCTATGCTTAGATTTGATTTGGACCACTACTTATCATTTACTTATGCAATATTAGACAACTAAAATAATAGAAAGTAATAAATAAAACTAAAAATATTATCCAAAAGGAAAGAAAATGTTATTTTATTATAAAGAAAGGAAATCAAAAGTTTTTTTAACGTAATTATGAATTTTGATCAAATTACTATAAAATTCATTATCTACAATAAATTCATTAAATAAAAACTAAATTTAAAGATAAAAAATAATTAATCATTATATTAACTAAATTAATATATTATTTTAGAGACTAAAAAATTATTAGTATCTAAAGTAGTTTCTATTATTAATATAAAATTATAAAATTATTTTTAAATTGATATCTAAATTAGCTACGAAGATTTAACTACTAATATTTTAGATCTTAAATTAATCTCAATTAGTGATTTATAGACTAATTTAGAATATAAAATATTAGTAGATAAAATCTTGGTAGTTAATAGTTAAATATCAGTCTAAAAATTACTTTATAAATTTTTATTAGTAATAGAAATTATTTTAAAAAACAAATATCTTTTAGTTTCTAAAATATTTATAATTTAATCCAATATTAATTAATTATTTTGGTTTTATAATTAATTAAAATTTGATGATTTTTTTTAATGTATATGTGATGCCAGTATTTTTTATATATATCTAAATTTGAGTGTAATTTATATTTAGGGGGAAAAAATCAAACTCTATCAAGTATCATTATCTTTTGTCCCCTGTTTGAACCATCTTTGTCTAGTTTGTTGTCATATATCAAACAACATGTACCCATCTAAATAATGGCATCTCATAACCTCGAAAAATTGATAGTTCATTCTTCATAATTGTTGAACAGTGCTGTTTCTCTCTCTCACTCTGCACTTTTTTTTACATATTGAACCCCTGTAATTATCAATCAATAATTGTTTTTCGTTATTTGTTTGTGAAACCCTTTTACAAGGATTTTTGTTTCTCATAGACAATCTATTTTATTTTCTACAAATACTCAATTTATCCATCCGATTTTCTCTCACTATCTTAAAGTGAAATTGATTATTTAAAAAAAATTATATTTAAACTATCTCTTTCTTTTAAAACAATTTCTTTAAATTTTATTTTCTTTTAAACTAAATATTATTTGAACGATATGTAATTGCTTAAGCGAAGAGTTAATCCTTTAAGTGATGAGACGTATAGTTTCAGCGTTGGCCTATAACTTAAACGAGAGAAAAGTTAAGACAATATTTTTTCTTTTAGAAAATATCACTTAAATATTATACATGATACTTTATCACAAATTATTTTTTATTAATTAGATATTAGTTTCTCCGGTATTTATCTGTTGAGAAAATGAATATGTGATTCAAATTAAAGTCATTGAATAAGTAGTTGGTAAATTAAAATTAGAATTAACACAATTTGCAAAATTAAAAGGACACTATATTTTAAAGTTATAAAATTAAATATAGTGAAAGTAAATATCATATTTGAACATTTTAACTATGAATCATAACCTTAATACTATAGAATAAAATTTCATTCATGACCATAACCTTAGCACTATATATATTTTTTTATTTTTTTATTTTTTTATATTTTTTTTTTTTTTGAAGAAATTTGTAAGAAAAAGATGAAACCAGACGCATCCTAGCAATCAAAATAGTTACTCAAGATCCAAAGTGAGAAGGATAAAGGTAAGGAAAAAAAAGAAAGAAGGAGGGAAAGAAATAAAGAAAAAAATGTAAAAATGAAATATAAGAAGTAAAAGACAAACAAATATTATACAAGTTACTGAGATAATGATGAAGAAAATGTTAAAAGGGATAAAAAATATATTTTAAAAATTCAGAAATTGAATTAAAAATTAGATAAAATAGATAATTGTTGATAGTTTTTTATTGACTATTGGAAGGTTTAAAACCTATATATATAGAGAGAGTGTAAGTATTGCTTGTTCATTTAAATTTTGAATATTTAAAGTCATCCTTATACTATTTTTAAATTACATTACATTAAATTTAAATACTAAAATGGGTTTAATTAGATAAGAAAATATCGAGAATCTAATATACTATTTAAATTACATTACATCAACTCTAAATACTAAAATGGATTTAATTAGAGAACTAAAGAAATGTAAGATATGGAAGATTTGCTTTTAAATTTGTTTACTAAAACAATATTTTTAAATTTATAGGATCAACAATTTTTTTTTAAAATAAGCCATTTTACCTAAAAACTAGGAAAACAATTTTTCATGTCATTTAATTAATTACTTTTATTGTTTAATTTTAGGAAAAAATTATTAAATAATAACTAATTTTAGAGAGAAAAAATTTATTAATTAAAAATTATGTACTATTTTATAAATTAAAAAAATTATTAATATATAAATTAGTTTATATTATTAATAAAAAATTATAATATACGGATTGGTATTTTTAATGAAATTTTCTATTTTTAAGTAGTAGTTAATTGTTTAGTGTGCTTCCTTGATAAATATACGGATTGGTATTTTTAATTAAATTTTATATTTTTACTTTAATTTAGTACAAAAGTAAAACAAAATCATTCTGATCTAGAGTAATTCATAAATTTTTTTTTTAATTTGGTTATTTATGGAAAATATTGGGTCACAGTTTTGTCCTTAAAAAATATTATCATAAATTAAGGGAAAAGATGTATATAAACTCACATTGATCTCAACTCCTAAGCATGGTGAATAATTTTATTTTTAAAAGGTATCTAGGTAGATGTATATAATTTGACATTGACATTTAACTATATTAGATGATTTTATCTTTAAAGATATATCGCTAGATTAAGAAAATAAGATATATATAAATTAACATTGATCTCGACTTGTAGGTGATATAAAATATTAGACATATCGAAACAAAGAAAAAAATAGAGAAAAATTTAGAATAAGATATAACAAATTATAAATTATAACTCTTAGTGTTCTTATGTGTATAACTCTTAATATATATATATATATATATATATATATATAATATGTATCCTTTTATAAACATTGGGTATTATTGTGAATCCTTATAATTATTATTATTGGGAATATTCAACAATTTTAATAGACTAAATATAATATTTTATATTTCTAATTTCTCGTGTGGACGCATTGATGCCCCTTATTATTATTTTTACGATAAAATTGGTGTTGTTCGTGTTAATATATAAACAATTTCTATTTTAGCCCTACCTATTTTATTCTTTCTTTTTTCTATATTTCTTTTTAATATTTTGATTAGCCTTTGTAAAATTTATAAGTTCAATCCTATTGATAAGTTGTTATTTGACTCAGAGATAGAGAAAATAAAATAATAATAATAATAATAACACTTGGAGAATTATAGTAGAGAACCAAAAATTTCTTCAAAAATTATAAGATGATTTAAGATGCTACATTAGGAGGATCAACGATGTTGAAGAACCCTAAAGAAGCAACCATAATAATTGAGGATACCTTCTCCTCTACATATCATTAGCCCCCAACAAGATAGAATAGGAAATAAGTGTTGAGAATTAACAATTATAATATTATTCTTTTATAATATAATTTTTTATGAGGTTTTCCTGCAACTAAATAGATTTATCAACTCTTATGAATAATGTGACATAAGAAACGAGTAGGAACACACTTTGAAGGGATTTAAGATCAAGTGAAATATTGATTCACCACTTGAAGAATTTTTTAAAAAGAAAATAATCTAAATTAAAGGTATAAACTATCATTACACTTATTTTTTTTATCATTTTTTCAATTATGCTATACTTTATAAGTTGGAAAGCAACCATAGAAGACTTTTTCGTCTTTCTTTTTATTTTTGAGACGTAATCTTGATTGGTTATTTTTCATGGATATATTCCTTTTGACATATATGTATGTTTATGTGTGTGACTTTCATTAAGCTATATATTTGATCTATTTATTGTCTTAATATTTGTTATTTTTCTGAAAACTATGACTTGATTTTATAGTTGAAAGATCATAGGAGTATTTATGGTCAGATTGGGTATGATAGGATTTGAACAAATCTAACCTACTAAAAAATATTATATTGAATTGGGTTGAGTTAGATTTGATTTTTACATTTTTTATATTAAATTAATCCAATTCAATCGACTCTTAAGCATATTGGATTGAATTGCGTTAATTAGATCAAAATTTTAAAAAACATTCTTTTTTTTGTTAAAAGTAGTTCTCAAATATCAATTTAATTAAAAAAAAAAGACAACCTTTACATAAATTAATTAAAAGCTTTCAAATTAGTCAAATCTTGTTTGTCCAAACTAATTTAAAACATATAAAAAAATAGCATAATTATCCATAACACAATTTTATAAGAATGAATGTGACTCATACTAAATACATCACTCAACCAAATATAATTGAATTGGATTAGATTGATTTGAGTTACAAATAATCAACTCAATAAATATCCATAAAGATCGATTAAAAAATACATCTATAATCTAAATTTAGCAGAGATTAACCAATCAGTTATATTATAAAAAGTGAAGTTTGAATTATTAGTTATTATATTAATTTCCAAATTAATGATAACTTATGAATAAATGGTTATTAATTCATTTGAACGATATAGAGAATAAGAATAGTTATGTGTATTCTTGAAAAAGGATAACAGGTACACGTGAATTGTTGAAATTTGATCCAAAAATTATTTTCTCATTAATAGTTCGTTTATTGTATATCATTTTATTCTACGAACCTTCAATATCATTGTAAATTCTTTAATTTATTAACGTGAATATTTAGTAATTTGAATACGATAAACACAATATCTTATATGATGCAGTGATCTGTAAACACAAAAATACTCTCTTGTGATTATTTTGCAACAATGGTCACATCAACGTAAATAAATCCAGATCTTAGAACCTTGAATGCATTTAATTGCATTCAATATTTTTCTTACAAAGTATTAAGTGACCGAAAGAGAATTTTGATGGTTGGTGATAATTGTAGTTAATTAAAGTAAAATTGTGTAGAGAAAAAAAATGATTGAATATAAAAAGTAATAGGGTTTGCAAGGGAAGGAAGAAAAGTGAAGAAAAAGGGCCGAAGGAAAGGGGGAGTGGCCCTGATGGGTGGGCTCAGATGGGTAAAATCCAAGAAAGGTGGGACCAAAAGCGAAGCATGTGTAGAAAGGGTGTTTGAGAAGTTGAGGCAAGAAAAACCCGTGGGTAAAGGAAAGGACTAGTTAGTGGGTGGGCCGGGCCCAAGGACATGGTCAACGGTCACATCACCAAAGGGATGGCACGTGTTGCTTTGGGATTGGAGCGTTGGGGAAAGAGAAGAAAGAAAAAAGAGTATGATGTGAGTGCGAAGCAGAGACACTCAGACACCGCGCACGCACACTGACACATCAACTGCTTCCTGTTCTCACCCACTCTCTGTCCTTTTCTTTTCTCACCCACTCATAATATTACTACTAATGTACCAATTATTTTTAATTATCTTTAATACTAACACCTAATCCATGCAAATCTAAACACACAAAAAATAGTTATAATTTTCTCTATTTTCTTTATTTAATTTAAAATAAAATTTCCCTAAATTCATGAGAGTAAGTTAAATAACAATTAGTTAAAAAATAATGGTATGTTCACTAAGAAAATTATTAAACATTATTAAACAGAAATTAAATTTAAAAAATAATAATTAATTGTTATAATGACTAAATTAGATATTATTTTAAAAACTAAAAAAAATTGATTTCTAAATTAGTTTATATTATTGTTCAATGATTTTTAAATGGTATCTAATTAGCTACCAAAAAATTAATTACAAATTATTTAGATTCTAAATTTGGTAACAAAAATTTTAATAGCTAATTAGATACCAATTTATAAACCATTTAACAATAATATAAACTAATTTAAAAATCAATTTTTTTAGTTTTTAAAATAGTCTTTAATTTAGGCATTATATCAATTAATTATTTTTTTCTCTAAAATTAATTTTTATTTCATAATTTTTTTTAACGAATTAATAAATAATTAACTTATATTTGACTTGTGATCAAATATTTGTTCAAAAAATTAATAATTAAAAATTTGATATGAAAAGAAAACCTAATAATTAAATCAAGAGATCATAGTGAAAATAACCAATGAAGTTTTTAAGCCAATCCAACTAAGTTATCCGATTCATCACCTACAAAGTCACATATTCTACACTAATAATAAGATAATAAAATAACATAATTTATTGTAAGATTTAACATTATTGTTCATGAGCAATTAACCTAAAAATATAACACATTATTAGAAGGAAAATTTTCCGTTCAAATTTATCCATCTAATCTCACAGTTTGTTTTACTGTAATTATTTTATTATATTAAAAAAATTTATATGGAACAAGTTTCAAAAAAATTATTGGAATTAGAACATGACTCAAAAACATTTGTGAGAATATTTGTGGATTATTTATCACAAATCTGTATATGAATAGTAAAATCCAAACTTATTATTTGGGATGATGTTTATCGATTTCCCCCTCCAAAATTATTACAGTTTTAGTTTTTTCCTTAAAATAAATTGATTAATATTTTTAGTTTCCATGAATATTAATAATTTTATTCCTAACTAGCCCTAAACAGAAATATTTTACTGTATATATTTATAACAGCTAACAAATAATATATTTATTAAAAAATAAAATTATTTTAAGAAGTGAAACATTTATTATTATTATTATTATGAAACAAAAATAGTATATTTATCTTTATTCGCACAGGTGTACAAATGGAAAGGAAAAAGGGATGTTATCGATTTGCTATAGAAGGAAAAAAAAATTGGAGTCAAGAAAAAAAAATGTGTAAGTCACTTTATACACAAATATAAAATAAAATTAGTGAAAAATTAAAATAGTCTATTATTTTTACCTTTTATCATATATATTACTTGAAAAACATCTATTATGAAGGTGATAAAATTGATTATTATTTTGTGAGTGTAATAATAATAATAATAATAATAACATAATAAAAATAATTTTCTTTTATTTTTTAAGAAAAATAGCTTTAATTTTACTATTTTTTAATTTTCTTCAGTGTCTGATTTTTCGTTATAACATGGCAGCAAAGAGTAATTACTGTCGCCGACCTCCAATAGTGAGCTGAACATTCTCTCGTCATGTCAGTTATAAACTTGGCTCTACAACCACCAACGTTGTGTTACTTGCATCACATTTTTTCTTTGTTTTTCTCTTGATTTTTCTAATTTTTCCTACCCCTATTTTATTGTGAAATGTGAGAATTTTGTCTGCCTAACAATTTTTGTTGGGGATGTCAAATAAATATAATCAAAAAAATATTTCATCTTTTATTGTAAAAGTAGTTTAGGTTAGATAATAGTTATCTTATGAGTTTAGAAATTCAACCATCATTTAGCATTTGTAATTATACATAGAGTATTTTTTTTATATGCATGATTGCCTAAAACCCAAAGTAACTCTATCCTGATTTTTTTTAAAAGCCTTCACACAAGTTTCACATATCATCCAGTTTATTAATTTTAGAAGAATGATCTGAATATTTTATTATTAAAATGAAAAAAATATATAAATAAAAAAATAGTTATTTAAGTTTTATATTTTTATAAATTTTTTTTCTTTTTAATCTTCTCTCTAAAATTCAGTCTTCCTCACTCATCTATCATTTGACTCCAGTTAAGTTTTTGCATGTGATGCTTTTAGCTTTAGAATTAGTCTATATTAACTCAGAGGTCCTAGTAATATATTTAGATTAGTCTTTGTGATGTAGTTGTTTAGAGTTCTTTGTGAGCACCTACTCAAACTCAGGTAAGAAAAACTAATTTAAATTTTCAATAGAATCCTAAATTAAAAAGACTTGGATGTGGGGATGGTGTAGTCATGAGTTCCAAAATTTGTTTGGAGGATTGATTGTTTATGAGTAAAATAGTGTTATTTGAAATTAGATGTTGGAATGATTGAATGAGTGATATAATGTATTTTATTTGAGGTTGTAAAATGTTAGATTTTATGTTGTTTGTGATGTGAATATAGTAATTGAATGTGTATTAATTGATATTGAAAGTGTTTGAATGATAGTATAAATGAGTTGAATTATTTTATGATATAGTTGACGTTAAGAAACTATGAGCATTGATTATTGATTTTGAACTAGGGATGTTGAATATATGGATGGTGTAACCGAGAAACATTAACTTTATTAGAATTATTATCACTACAAGAAAAACATGAAATAGAGACCAAAATAATTAGTTGCAATAGTAATTAAATTACATATCATTTTAGAAACTAAACAAAATGATTTATAAATTAGTTTTTATTATTGTTAAATAGTTTTTAAATTGATATTTAATTAATAACCAAGGTTTTAACTAACAATTATTTAATTTTTAAATTGATATCTAATTAGTAACCAAGGTTTCTATTACCTCAAATAACAATAATCAGTTGTAAAAAACCAATAACCTCTAATACCATATTGTGATACTCAATCTTGCATTTTGTTAGGCTTAATTGCTTTCCAAAAATCTTTTATATATTAATCCTTCTGCTAAAACACGTTTTTCTTCACTATAACAATAAGTATGTAATAGGTTTTTCATGTGATGACAAATGATTATTATTACTTGAGGTGTCATCCTAGTTGAGATGTCAAGTAACAATGTCTAACATGAAAACTTTTTATATATATTATAACCATTTTCATGAAAGTTATAAAGTATTTGAAAATAGATTTGAGGTAGTAAATAAATTAAATTTATGTAAAAGTATTTTACAAATTTTGGCACATATATTTTATATAAATAAAAAATTTAAATTGTTAAATTTTAAATAAATATAAATATAAATTATAAATTATTTAAATAAAAATATAAAATAAATATTTGTTTAAATTATTAATATTATATTTAAAAAATTTAAAAATAAATAAAATTACTAAATTATTTAAAATTCTAAATAAATTACTGTTAGGTATATTCATGGTTATTTGATGATGAAAATATGCTCATTCACTAAGACAACTACACTTAATATTTAACTCCCCCATTCTCTTTCTTGAATGTGTAAAACACGCGCAAGGCAATTTGACAAGCAGTGTAAACCACGCTTGGTTTGCGCGTGGGTATGATTGTGCTGTGGCATTTATTCTTAAAACCTCTGAAGGAGAAGAGTTTCTTCAAACGCATGGCCACTCCAAATTCGGCGCTTTCATCAACTACACCGTTCACTAGCTTCGTTCTTCCGTTCACCTAAAAAAGGGTTAGTTTCTCTCGATTCATTTCGTTCCATTCTTTCGTTGCTTCCGAATCAATTTGTGAGGGTTTTTGGAAAAATTCAAAATCTTTTTAAGTGTATGCATAATGGGTCTTGTGAAAACTTGGCAAAAGATTGCAGATTTGAAGGTTCTGAAAATGGAGAACTTGAATTTTTGTTATCCTTGTTGTTTTATTGAGAATTGGACTGTTGTTTTTCTAATGGTATTGTGTTGGGAATAGATTGCTGAAAAATGAAATGGAATCTAAATTTCGTGATTTGATTTAATTTATCATGGTAAATGTTGTTGATTGTTTTTTTGTGTGACTGATGTTTAGTGAGTACTTTGTTTTATAGTTTAAATTTTCATTTCATATTATTATTTTGCATGTACTTCTGTACTGAGAATATATTGAACCTTTTTATAGACTGTTTATCTTACCAGGGAGGGTATAAGGAAATTTTGGGCCCTTTTCCAACATTTCCCCCCAATTTCCCTAATCCCCATACAAAAATAGTTACAGCAATGCATCATAAACTTGGTAATTTAGCATCTATACTGCAATGGCAATTACATTCAGACAACTGAAGATAGTAATTGAATACTGTCCTTGAGCTTTGGATCTAGACTGGTTCATCTGAGCTCTACTATTTAGTTTTCACAATTTCACGATGCGGCTAAAAGATATTTCATGATCAATTGTTTTATGCATGTTCTTTTGCGCAGTTATGAAATTGATTGACTTTCCTTCCAATAACATTTGGACATACAGAAAGTTTTGTAATTGTAATGACTGTTACATTTTCAAAGATTGAGAGGGATCACCACTAGTTTAGTTCTTCTTAAGATATAAAGTTAACTGATAACTGATCAAAAACTTGGTGACTTTGGTCATTAAATTTTAAATTTTTTGGTCATGCTTGTGTTTTCTGATCAGGTTGTTTGAATTTAATTCTATTTGTTCTGAGAAGTTTGATGGCTTGATTTTTAATACAACCTTGTGAGGTGCATGGCATTGTTCCATTTATCCATGTTTACGTTTCTTAGCTTTTTTGTCTTATTAACAGAGTGCAAACAATGGGTGATGCAATTGATTTGACCAGTGATGGAGGAGTCATTAAGACCATTTTGAGAAAAAGCAAAGCTGACGCTGTTGGTCCAACAGAAAATTTTCCTCTTGTTGATGGTATGTTTGTACTGGCATGGGGAATATTTTGGAACTTGTCTAGTAGTGGACTACAGGACATTGTAGTCTCAAAGCAAGATGCAATATACTCAACACCTTTAGAGTTTTCCTACACAATCAGTCATACTTTTGTAATTTTTATCTAGTAAAGTGACTCGTGGCTTTTAAGGTGCTGAAGAAGTCATTCCAATCATTAATTATATATAGACCTTCTTATTAGAATAAAAAGGAACATCTCTTGTCTGTTATGCATTAACCAATCATATAATGCTATTTTCAAAAGCTTATCATATTGTCTTCATGCATGGTCTCAATTCTAAAATACATGAGAACACATACATTACACTTGCTATAATTTACTTGGATGTTAAAATTTCCCCTTAAATGTGAAACTGTAATGGAAAGATCATGTTGGACTATTACACAGTGGATCGGAATTGTAGGATATTAGGATACTTACAAGGAAAAGTTTAGATATTAAGGCCCAATTTGGATTTGTCTCTAGCTTATGGTAAGTTTTCCATTTAGATATAAAGTGTTTCTCTATTATTGTGAATGGTGTGTATAATCACACTAGTAAATCCTATACTTATAATCATTCAAAGTATAATATAGGGAAACCTTAAAATGACTAACTATGTAGAATATCTCTAATTATTGGTTGTACTTGTACATATTTCCCTAATTTCAAAGATCAAAGTTTACATTCCCCCTCAAGCTGGAGCATACATGTCATGGGTTTGTTAAAAATGTGGTCAATATGAGAGCTCTTTAGGAATTTAGTGAGCATGTCTGCAAATTGATTACGAATAGGCTCAAGGTTTGATGGAAGTTCGACAAGAGCAAGTATCTTGAAAAATTGACTGCGTTATTTGTAGAATGTTTGTACAAAAGAAGTGAAGGACATGAGAGTATAATATTTTGCTCTCAAATGATCAAGCTTTCCAAGATATGTCTGCATGTTCATGTTCTCTAACTTGATGTTCAAGTCAGGAAGTACACTATAGAGAAACAATGGACATTGTTTTGAATAAACTTTCTTGGCCTTCATCCATACATCATAGCAGGCCGTAAAGGCTTAGTACTATGCCTGAAGATTGGGCCAAAAGAGAACCACATGAAGCTACATAAAGAGGCCTCAATTTGCTTCCAACAAGATTACTCAGCACTGAGATTTATAGTAGTCAAATATCTGGATAGCAGTGGGATCAGTGGTACATAGGTGAAAGTCACATCACATGGTACCAAGTCAGAAGAAGCCATGGAGTCAAATAGTTTCAAAAGCCTAAAAGTGGTTTGCCAAAGGAGATACATTACAGGGAGGTGCTATAATACCATGAAAAATTGACTGTTTTGATCTGAGGGTGGCACATGAGATGGACGCGTCAGAGAGAGGCAGCGTATGCTGCACTGTTAGGCAACAATTCTTGCACAGTGGTGATCGTTTGAGAGAGGTGACTTTGATGGACAGTGATGTGTGGAGGGTTGCAATGGTTCATGTGAACAGTGACTGAATCCAAAAAGGAAGGGAAAAAAAAGAAAAAAGTAGCTATGATACCATAAAAAGTTTCTCTGTTGTGAATTGTGTGTATAATCACACGTAAGTTCTTTATTTATAATCATTCAAAGTATAATATAAGAAAACTTAACAATGGAGAATATTCCTAATTATCAGTTGGACATGTTTGATTTCTAACTTACGAAACAAGTTACAAGTTGATATGTACTTATGGATATTGGAGAATATAAAGGAGTGTGTTTTTTAAAAAGCTTATGTGTACAAGTTAATTTTAATTGTGCAAGAAGATTGATTCATTTTTCACCTTGTTTCGTTCTAATTTTTTGGCCTATGAGAAGTTTATCTAAACTAACTATAAGTTTTGATTCTCTATGTTAGAGTGTTTAAAGTTTATTTTCATGAAATGCTTGATTTTTCTGGTTCTCATTTCAATGTTGTTTGTGTTGATCAGTTCATTATGAAGGCACACTTGCTGATACCGGTGAAGTTTTTGACACAACACATGAAGATAACACTATCTTCTCTTTTGAGCTTGGAAAGGGCAATGTTATCAAGGCTTGGGAAATTGCAGTCAAAACCATGAAGGTCTAATAAAGCATACTTTTGATGAAAATGTATTTAGATAATGGTTTTATCTGATATTTATCTGCTAATCTTGCTAGGTCGGAGAAGTTGCAAAAATAACCTGCAAACCAGAATATGCATATGGCAGTGCGGGATCTCCTCCAGATATCCCTCCAGAGTACTATTCCCATGCCACAATTATTGTTAGGAAACATAATTGTTTAACAAAAAAGTTTAAAAATGAAAGATGTTCCTTAGAAAAATGAGAAAGCTGAGAACATGCATTTGTCAATACATTTTTACTCTTTAAAAGGTATAAACCGAAAAACAACCTGGGATACAATTCTATCAGTGTTCCAAGTGTTTTCAATTATTGAATTATCATGTCATGAAATCAGCCTTTGTAATGCATTTGGTAGGTGAGAAATTAGGGGTGGAGGGTGAACGGAAATAAAGTTAGAGTGTTTAAAAGAAGAGAAATAAGATGGAAATAAATTAAAAATGTTAAGATCTACCGGGCTATTTATCATTTATTTCTACTCATTTCTCTATTTCTCTTACCATCTATTATCTATTTCTCTTCAACTAAACATTTTTAATTTTCATTTTATATCTAAATTATTTCATTTTATTTTTTTTTATTTCTATTCACTCTATTTCTCTCCTCGCAAGGCTTCCTTCTCTTGCGTGGTGGGTCGATCGAACACTTACCTAGTCCCATCTGTAGTGAGAGTTTTGTAGCACCAAATTATCTTTATATAACTATTAGATGAAATCATGCTGTAACTCTTTGAAGCTTTGCCTTGCTCCCCATTCTACTAATCCACTTTCACTTTAGCCACAAGAACATGCGTTTACCAGTGACTTCAAATTTAGAATTTTTCATTTACCTTGCAGAGCAACACTTGTTTTTGAAGTTGAGTTAGTTGCCTGTCGGCCAAGGAAGGGCTCCAGTTTGGGAAGTGTTTCAGAGGAGAGGGCCAGGCTTGAGTAAGTAACTTTTTTTAACATTTTACCAAATACATATGCTTCAGTTTGTTTTGGATGTCTCCTTTCACTAGAAATTACCAACAATATGATATCTTGTGATGAAAAAAAAAACAGCGAGCTGAAGAAGCAGAGAGAGCTAGCTGCTGCTGTCAAAGAGGAAGAGAAGAAGAAGAGAGAAGAAGCAAAAGCAGCTGCTGCTGCACGTGTGCAAGCCAAGTTAGGAGCGAAAAAAGGTCAGGGAAAGGGTAAAGGTAAAGCAAAGTAGGGTCTCATAAACATCTACACAACTTTGATATATTTTGGTGACAATCAAATCAAATAGTTATGTATTATCTACTATTCAGCATCTCACTTACCCTTTGGCCAATCCTAAACGATGTATAAATAATTGGTTTTGTCCATCCAGACAACATAAATATGATGTTTGGTAAGATGCTAGGTAATCAGCAGCTAGCAACAACATAGACACCCTATTTCATTCCTTCTGAATACAGGCTACAGCCATGGTTGAGTTACTTGCAACGAAGGGTGGTTGAAGGTAGAGACGTAGCTAAGTTGGGCAGTGAGGAGAACTTAGAATATAGAGATATTAAGAAGTGTTCGTGAGTTAAAATTATTGAAAACTTTAAAACCATGATATAGAAACATTAAACAAGATATGGAAACTACACATTTTTTGTGATTTTAAATAATTTTAACCAATAAAAAGAAGTGTGTTCATAAGAGTAGTTGCGTTCTTAGCATTTTTTATAGATAGATATTTAGCAACACTAGAAATTCTTTAGCAGATACTTAACACTTAATTCTTTAATAATTCTCTCAGAGTTCTCTGCCTTAATTGGCGTTGGATACCTAATTTTTTCTGTGATGTGATATGTTGTGGCTTGTGTGTCATCTTGTATCTGCACCTTTGGTTTAATTTATTTTTAAAATATATTTTGCATATGCATCTAAAGAGAATTTTGGCAAAGAATAATTGTTTTTCCTTTTAACAAAGAAAAACTAATGCAACCTATACGAAAAAAAAATCTGTGAAAGATCATTTTATAACAAATTTAACACTCTTCCGAAAAGATCATTTTAGAAACAATTTTACTCCATCCTACAATTATCATATCGTAATTGATAAAGGCCATATTATTTTTTTCCGAAAGGTTATTTTGGAAATAATTTATTATCATTTTGAAAATATTATTCTCAAATGGGTTTCTAGAAAATATATAATTAAAGCCGGAAGGTTATTTCTGGAAAGCTCTTTTCAATGTTCTTTCGATTTATGCACGTACGACATGCATAGACCATTCTAAAAGGAATTTAACACCTTTTCTTGAAAATCTATTTCAAAATGTAAACGATTTCCAAAAAGTCATTATATGACGATAAATCTCATAATGAGATGTTACAAAATGGTCTTTCTAAAAGAGTGTTATCCTTTTTTTTAATTAGTTTTTCTAGAAGACTGTTAAATTTATGCAACAAAATATTTAAAATATTTACCACGTGTTTGGATAGGAATATATATAGTTTTCCTAGAATTCAAATCTACTAAATTTTATTTGTTTTTCATTTCGAATTGATTCATTTTATAAAGTATTTCATTTGAATAAAATAATTCAAATTTATTATATTTTAATTTTTTATTTTTATTTATTACAGAATATAAAAAAATTAATAATGGATAAAAATAGGTCACAATTTTTCCAACATAATTAGTCAATCTTTTTACTTACCTTTTAACCGTATAAACAAGTTCTTAATTAATATTGACTAAAATAACCCTTGTCAAAGTTTGTTGAAACTGTCCATTAAACATTATAAAAATAAACTTTACCAACTTTGGAGAAAAATTTACATTAACAATATCAACCAAGAAACCCCACAAATATCAACCAAAAAATAACAACTAAAGACGACAATTAAAAAAATCTAACATCCATCAAACAAGAATTCTGGCAACATTGACCTAAAAAACTCTTACCATTGTTGATAGAGAAATAACCTTAGTTCACATAAATGGAAAAATAATCTCAACAAAATCAACGGAAAAAAACTCTTATCAACGTAATTGAAAAATAAATGACTTATATTGGATAAAAAATAAGTATAATTATCGATACAACTCTAACATTATATGATAAAACTCTTACTAAAGTCAATGGAGAAATAATACGTTAATTAATAACTTTGAACAACCTCCAATAAAATATTTTTTTTTGTCTGATACCGATAAAAATATAATCACAATTTTAATTTAAAAGAAATGACCAACATTAGTCAAAAAAATTAGTCTCTTCCAAACCGATAATTTTCCCCTCTAAACAAAGTCATGGACATAACAATGAAACAAAAAAACTCATGAAGAATTTCAAATTCAGATTATTTTAAATAATCAAATTCCTAAAATTTCATTTGTTTACAGTTTTTCTTAAAGCATTTCAAAATCCTTATAAAATTAATCACCCTCTAAAAGTTCATTGAAATCGTCATTTCATATTCATATGGTTATTTTAGGGGTCCCTGGAGAGGTTCCTCGTGTAGGAAGGAAGAAATAACCTTGAACTAGGCATGGCTGGCTGAACAGATGACTTGGTAAGGTAACAAGTACAAGTAAACATCATGAGTTATTTATTATTAATCTTAAATAATATTTATACTCCCGCTGTCACTTTATATTTCATTAATTTTTATAATAAATTTATTGTGATATAAAAAGAAAATAAAAAATCTAATAAATATTTTATGTTTTAGTTTATACATAAAAACCTTATAAGATCCTGTTCATTATAAATTAGAGAAATAGGATGAATAAAATAAATTACCTTGTTTGTCCCTTATAACGCAGTATCAGTATCCTGGTTGAATTGATATTTAAGCACTGCGAGACACAAAAAAGGGAGGGGAAGAGAGGTATGGTAGCAGTAAAGAAAAAATTGTGCAGATGGCGCTGGGTTAAGCACAGACGCCGAAGAAATATAAGTAGAATAGTTGTTACACGGTATTCTGCCGTTCTTCTGATCCCTACACGTCAGGGGGTAATTACACCAATACTAGTTAAAAACTACTACTTTTGATACATCACGACACTAAGTTACTGCTGTAGATTTTAATCACACGTCCATAAATAAAAATTAGACGATGTATTCAAACCATGTCTGCGATATCATTATGTCCATTGTCACTCCACCCAGATCCAGCTCGAAATTTACATACAGGGCATGTACCTTGTTGGCGCAGCCATGGATCGATGCAACTAGCGTGAAACTTCAAAACATAAAAACATAAACAAGGTCTCAGAATCATTAAAACGAGATTAATACAGAATATCAACTATCATTTCAGTGCATGTAGAATTCTTTGTCAAGAGAATAGTCAACAAATGTCCCTAAATAAATAACACAAATGTTTATCAAACATGCTCGTACTGATATTTACTTTCCTAAAATTGCAGATGTTTTGCTTCACTACTACCAAAAGATAATGTTTAAAACATGTTACACTTCTTTAAATGTGTTCAGATTTTAAATTGGAGAAAACTATCACTGGCATGATATAATTGTATCAAAGCATATATTACATAAAATGTATTGCAGGTGCTTCTCCCATGGATACACAACGTTAAATGCTCAAATTCATAACGGAAATCCACATCAACGGAAGTTTTCACAATATAAGCAACAACCTACAAATCCAAGTCAATAGCTGAAATTGACAGGATTTCAACCACATTTTACTTAGAAAATGGTGTTAATTTAGATATAAGAAAAACCTTTCTTTCTTCTCATAAATTCAAAATGACTCTAACCTTTTTTACTTCTATATATAAGAGAATCAGATGACAATAGCAGATATGAAATGACACAATGAATCATCAAACAACATGAAAAGCTACTAGACCAAAAGTTACAGATTACTAAGTTATGAAACAAACCTGATGCAAGCAAGGTAAGCTACGCAGTACTTCACCAACATTAACTTGCTCCAAGCATACACTGCAAGTGAGCTCATTGTCAGAGGCTTTCATGCTCCCAACAGCACCTGAATTATCTTGCTTCTTCTGCCACAAATGAAAAAGAATGAAACATGTAGATCAACACACTAGCAGCTCATAAAACAAAAATTCTACAATTTGACCGAAAGGAAAAGATAACAATGTAGAACAACAATGATAACCATGTCTTTGCCCTCAAGTGAGATGGGCTACAACGACCAAAAAATGCCATAATGTTTTACAGTGAATCATGTCTGTACTCTACAGACAAAACAAAGACTTACAATGTAGACGTTGCATATTCATATGATCCTTTAGTCATTTAAATCACCAAAAAGAATTGAAATGAATAGACAAATAATAATGATGTAAAGTGATACAATGCTATCCACAGAATAACACATCAGCATGAGCAGTGACAGCACTTTCCCATACTGTCAAGAATATCATAGGAAAATTACAAGAAAAACAAGTAGAAAATGCACCCAAGGAATCAATGAAGTTATCATGAGAAACTTTGAAATTCACTTGTTTAGGCCACATGGATGGAGGAAAAAGTAAGGCCCAAATGTAGACAATACCTCAACAGAAGTGGAGGATGATGCTTGTTGCATTGAGGAACCACCACTGTAAGCAAAAGCAGCTTCTTGTCAAATAATCAAATACTAAATTTATTTACTTTGCATATATACGCTATCTCTAAATGAGGATGTAAATTCCCATTTCAATTAGAATTTCAAGTTAATACTAATAACTGGCAGACAAAATTGTACTGGACAGGACATTTTCACATGTCAACAGCTAATAAAGAAAATATGGTTTAAGGTTGTCTTCAATAATCATATAAAATATGGTAATACACAATAATCATAAGCATCCCAAATAGCATGGCACTGAAATACCAGTGCTTCCTTGTCATCATTCAGAATATATTATTCATAATCAGAGCTATCATAATTTCAACATGGCCTTTTTTTATATTATCATTACACTCTTACCCTCAAATGTATCCACATATTTGAAATATTTGATTAATAACATGCAATAGAGAGCAGTATTTTTTGCCGCATCACACAGACAAGAGCTGTTAGTATAAAATATTAATATCCATTTGAAGGGAGAACATAATAACAGATCTGATTGATTAATTACCTCTGGGGACCGGCAACCTTATATTTGTGGACTGGAAGAGCATTTATCTCTTCCTCGGTCATGGAAGGTGCAGTAGAAACATTATCTGAATCCAAAGCTCTCAAAGTTTCATAATCTGAGATTGGAAAGAAAAATCTGTATTCAATATACTATATGAAACATCTGAAGAGATTAAAAAACAAAAATTTACTATACTAGAGATCATTTTCAGAAAGTTCTAAAAAATTTATGAGTAGCAAAGTAGCAATTTATATCACAAACGACTGAAAATAACAACAAACCAAGATCATCAAACTCCCGGTCAAGAAGTGCAAGCTGAAGTCTGAGACCCTGCAGACGCCCTCGACTTGCAAGTGCTATTGATGGTGGCATATGCAACCTCAGTTCCGTGTGGCCAAGAATGCCACTGGCTGCTGCTGCATGAGCTTGGCCCTGTGCTTGAAGCTGTTGACATGTTGCATACATCCTCAACATTGTTGCCATCAAGAAAACACCAAGCACCAGCCAAAGCTACAAGTAGAGATAAGAACTTATAAACCAAATGGATAAATTAATGTCATTTTTTTCATTGAAAAACTTGCATGCCTACTTTACATACTACAGGACCTTACCAGAAAATTTGGGGACATCTGGTGAGAGTTCAGTATCATGAATAACAGAAGAACTGAAACATATAAACAATAAGACATAAATGGGACATTGAAGGAAAATCTATTGGGAAAAATAAAATATTAAAAGAGAAAGTGATGAAGAAAACATAATGTAACAACAAACCTGTCACGAGAAAAGTGAGTGAATTGGAATTACTAGGACGTGCTGCATGGACACGCTGGATAAAATATTGGAATCAGTATGAAGTTTTAGACTTTCAGTTGATGTTTTATTCATAGAACAAGAAAACACAGAAACAATAAAGCATCGCACGTGTTAGCTCCATCAAAAAATTTATACAGGTGCAGATAATGAGTACATACCAATGCTCGCCTCTCCGGTATAAATCCTGGAAACCCATTTTCAAGATCTGCTCTCGTTCCTCGAAAAACAAAACTCATGGCTCTATATGTTTGAAAACTTGAATTAAAACTTCACAGGTTTGCTAGAGTTGACAAAAAACAGCAACTAAAACCTTTGAATATTCTGAAATATCAAATAAAACCATGGTCAGTAGACAATAAATCAATTAATAGATAAATGCTAAAGAATAAAGTTCGATAGGAACAGAAAGGAGGGGAAGAATGAAAATTTACCATGAATACCATATAATTTTATCAAGTATCAGATAAATCAAAAGAGGCAGACAGACAGACAGAAGGTATCTAACATACCACATCCTGACCCTAACAGGATCATCCCTAAAATTGGCCAATGCTATAAAATATTATCACTTATCGGAAATATTCATCATAAAAACAACATTACTACAAAGGAATAATAAAGGACCAAGTTTGGATCTTGCTTAACAATAAATAACTATCTAAAGCACAATAACTCATATTTCAATTTTCAAAGTAATCCGTGAACATTTTAAATGTTTCCACTCTCACAGAGAACATGATCCTAAAATATGCTTCCGTTATTCAGTTTATTTAGTGTATGGAGCATTTGTGAAAAATTAAGAATCATCCCAAATACGTCATGAAAGAAAATTTGCCAGTTTTAAACTTAACAGAACATGATTCATTCATTCCAATATATGTCATACCATCCACCGGCTCCAATCAAGGATAACATAAATCGACAGAACCAGTCACTAGGCTTCCACTACTAACTCAAAATCCATTTTCCACAGGAAAACACAAAACACCAGAGCCGCGGAGCCAAATCATTTCCAAGCATTACATACAATTACACAATTTTCAAGATTCCAATCCAATGGAGATAAACAAATCAAGGATATAACGTCGATCAAGAATCCACACAACCGTTCGCTACGCCGTGGTCATTTAACGGCATCAATGAAACCAACAGCAAATCCTCCAACAACGTCAAATAAAAACCCTAGCTCAATCTCGAGATAACATTGAATCGAGTAGTAACAAGAAAGAAACGCTCATTCATAATAATAATAATAACAACAACAACAACAAAATCGGCAAAACATTTCAGGTGATGAAAATTTGAAAACGGAATCGCGTGGACAATGAGAGGTAGAGGGTTACCGAAATTGGCGAGGAACGACAGCTGAATGTGATTGGGGGTTGTGATCGGAAACAGCGTTAATCCGCTTTCGATCACAAGACAGTCGGAATTGGATCTTTCACCTCCCGATTCGATTCTTTGCCGAAGATCACGAGAAACGGTGATATAGTTTTCTCTTTTTCTTTTCTTTTTGGATCTTTTTGTATTATGGTTAAACAATGGTCAAGTCTGTGGTGTGTGGTAATCCTCGCGTATATGCGTCCATTCTCAACATTTTACAAATTAGAGCGATAAAAAAGTGAAGAAGAATAAAATACGTACAAGATAAAATAAGTAATGTAATGGACGAATAAAAAAAACACATTATAAAATAAAATAAATAAATAAATAAATAACACTGTAATAAATTAACAATTTTAAAAATAGTATTATTTACTCTTGCATTCATATTCTACCACATTTACTTCGTCTTTTTTAAGATACTTTTATTTATTTAAAATCATTTTAGTCAATTTAGTGGTGATGAATTTAAATAATATGCTAATTACAATTTCCGTAAGACTATTATCAAAAAATATTTATTTAACAAATAAATAAAATCGTGTATAAGCAGAATAAAATTGATTAAAAGAAGTAAAGAATAAAAAAAAGTATATAATAGATAAAGAAAAAATTAGTAAAAGATAATTTTTTTAGATGATTACAAAGTAATATGATGTATACATAAAAAATAACTTAAAATGTTTAATTAAAATAACAAAGTTCTCTCTCTAAATTATATATTTTCATTTTAACCATAAATATTTTTGTATATAGTTAAAACAATGATTTCTTAGTTTTACTCTCGTATAGAAAAATATTTTGTAGGGATGTTTATAGTAATATTAACACCCGAAATAGGTGGAAAATTTAATAAAAATTAAGGGGTAAAAAATGATTCAATTATGACACAAATCAACTTAAAATATTTGAAAAAAAAAATCAATTAAGAAAGTCCAACTGTAATTCAAGCAAAAAGTCTACATAACTTAATAGATTAAAATATTAAATAATATAACAACAATAATATATTTTTGAGTAAATTATTTAATTACCAATTTTTTAATTATTTATTTTCGTTGTGACATGTATGATCATCTATAATAACATCAACTAAAATAGCATCAAACCAATTGAACTTATATTTTAACTTGTCATTTATAATTTCTTTTATGTTTTAAACTTTAATATTAATAATTTTTTTCATTATTTGAGAGTATTTATTAATAATTTTACTGTTAAGATTTAAGTGTGAATTTGTCTCACGTGGTGTAGGAACATGTTTGAAGAACAATATATAAGAAATAGTACATGTTTTAAAATTTTAGATTAGAAGTGATTATTTTTAATTTTTACATTAAATGTTCATAGTTTAATAGTTTAATGATGCCGAGTTACCCAATGTTTTCCCAAGAAAAAATAATCTAATTTGGTGAATTTGCATTATATATTAAAATTTCATGTATTAAAAATCTTTTACAATACAAATAGATAACCACATTGCTCGAACAAAAATATGAATATTGAAGAAACTCGCATTTGAAGATATACATGAAAAATAATATATAACAGAAAAAAAATGTCTTAAAATTTTGAGTTAAAAGGGGTGTATTGAGTTTCTTATATAAAATATTTTGATTGATGTTTAATTAATTTAATGGTTTTAAAATATAAATCAATAAATATCAATCTATTTTTTTAATATTATATTGTTTATAAGATTTACCTTCGTAATGTTACAGTAATATCACTTTATTTATTAATTTTTAATAAAATATATAATAAAATTATAGTTATAAAAATAATAAAAACTGACAAGAGTTAAAAATCAACTAAAAAAATTAAAGCTTCCATTTTCTTTTAACATTTTGATATAATTGTATCATTTTATATTGATCATTTTACAATGATCAAATTACGCTAGCATCCATATGATTTATTCATATTACACCTGATGCGTCTGACATAAAAAAAAAGCCCTTAACTGTTAATTTTTTTTACACCCTAAATATTTTCATCTTATTTTGGTACCAAACCCATTTTTTTTATCCTTCCCTTCATAATATTAAATACATGTTTTAATGAATACCTATTATAATATATTATAGTTTTTAAAATCACATCTAAAATTCGAAAAACGAGAAACAACTATTTACTGTTTTTTACTTTTAATATGAAAATTTAAATCAAATATGGAAAATTTGAATCTAAACTAAACTCACTAAAAATACCTAACATCATTTATATTTCAGGAGATGATTTTTTTTCCGTAAATTCTCCTTAAACAAAAGTTATCATCCATTTTTTTTCTTTTATCATCAAGGATTGTTTCTCCAAATGGAAGTTCTTGGACATTCTCCCCACCAAATCAAGCATAAAATTTATAAAACTTCCATAAATGTGCAACATTCATCAATAATTATATTCTTTTTCAATCAAAATATCTGAGATGTAAACTTATGTTGACAATTGTAGTATTTAATTATGAAACTATTAATTTCTGTAAAAAAAAAAGCATTATCTTGATCTCAAAATAATGTTAAAAAGCATGAAACTAATTTTTTTTACAAGAGATCATATGTTAGTGTAATTAATTATTTCATATTTAGCAGTTAAATGACTAAATATTTATCAAACTACCTTAAATGGAGTTAAACTAAAAGTGGTTATTTTTTTCTAGTATTAACATAATGTTTGATTATTTTCTAGCCCCGAAATGATATATATCTTTAAATAAGAAAACATTTTAAAACTCATGCTATTAAAATGATTTGGTCACTTTCTAATCGATTATATTCCATTCTATCTTCAATATTTTATCATTTTAAATACAAAAGTAATCCTTAGAAATCATTGTTATATTACTTTAAAATCACTCAAAAGCCAAAACCATTGAATAGAAAGCGCGCAAAACATATTCTTACCAAACTCTGTTCACTTAGTTGTAAGTAACTGTGACGTTAAGTTACACCATTATATGCCCTACCAATACTACATCTCTACAGAAAAACCTCTCAACAAAACTTCATCATCACAAATCACCAAACTCTCACTAAACTCTCACTGCCATTAACAAATAGTAGGATCTAAGAAACAGTACAACTAAACTGATATCAGCACAGGAGTTAGTGTAATTAATATAGATTTGTTGCGTTAAACAGTGAAAAAATAACTACAGTGTACATGAATCATGAACAGTTATAGCAGAATCATAACACTAAGAACTCATGCCAAGTCTTCGACTCGCAAGTTCACACCTTGTGTCAGCAAATCCAACTCTTGAGTTGACCAAGTCAAACTCCATCCACACGTTCTGCTGATGATGGTGCCCAATCACATAAGCCTCAATTCCCAACAAATCTGAATTCCCAAACGTCAAACAATACACATCTTTTCCCATTGCCGCGTCATCACCCACTCGATACAGTAGCCTCTCCCCGGACACACCCATCTCCGCCCCCTCAAACACCATTGTCACGGCGGGCACCGTCGGCACAGCACCCCCTCTGACCCGAAAACACAAATCCATCGCTCCTTCAAACACAAAATTTTTATCTTCCAAAAGGGTCAGCACCCCTTTCGTCTGTTCCAAAAACTCGTTCTTTAGAGCAGTGTAAACCGACCCGAGAAGGAAAGTGAATTGGGTACCCGAATCCACCATTGTCTGTCCCGCCCCAGTATGGTCCGGCGCGAAAATTGACTTCGGCACCTGCAATGGCTTTGAACCGACCCGAATACCCACCAACCGAACCGTGTATGCGACCCGGTCGAAGTAGGGTAATGGGGTATTCATCTTCACCAGCGGCGTGTACTTCAAAGGACCCAGCCACGTGAGTTTGGCGTCGCCGAAGAGTAACACGCCGGAGGCATCGTGGCTGGAGATGCAGTACGAGAATTTCGGAAACCCCATTTGCGTAACAAACGAGAGCGACCCGCGGTTCATGCCCATTAACCCGGTTGTTTTGGAATCTTCCTTGGTGTTGGAGCTGAACCCGGAGTCCATACAGCCGAAAATAATACCGGGTTGACCCGAACCGGATAAGGAGAACGTGTCAGTGGCGAGGTTCCCCTCTAAGGAGGTGGCGTCAGCGTATGAGACGGTGGCGTGGCAGAGCTTTGCCGGGTCGCAGGAAACGGGTATGGAGAAATCTCGGGTCCGGGTGGTGCAAATAGGTGAGGTGCAGGGTGTTGGAGTGTAGGAGGAAGAGAGTTGTGGGTTGAAGATTGAGTTAATGTTTTGGTTTTTTTTACAGTGGAGCCACGAGAGTTCGCTACCTGTGTCGAGGACCATGGTAACGCTCTGTGGGGGCGTGCCTACGGTGAGTGAAACGGTTAAGGTGACGTTGTGGTGGAATGAGAGCTTACGTGAAGAAGGAGTTGGAACAGAAACAAACCCATGTGAGAGTGTCTGGGATATTAGAGGCAATATGAGAGGGCCTTGGGGTGAAGAAGTTGTTGTTTGGATTTGGATAAAAACAGTGAAAAGGGTAATTGTAAGAGGAGGAAGATGGAGCAGGAGGAGGAGGATATTGGAGGCCATGTTGTGTTGTGTCTATTGATTTGGTTTACCTTAAATTGGAGGCTTCAAACTTGAATGGAAATAATGGGGAGAGAGAAAGGTGAAGGATGTGTTTCCTGCGAGACAGTCACTATGTTGTTGTTGTGTGGTGGGAAAGTGTTAGAGGTACACACATTATATCTCTACTCTACTCTTGAAATTCTCTTATGTAGTTGGATTCAACTTTGAATTGTGTCATGTCACGACATGCAGGTGAATGTGTACAACTTTCACTTTGGCCCTTCAAGATGTGTGGACTGCATAAACTGATGTGCTAATATATTTTTATCTGCATATTTCTTTACACTTGCCTTTTAAAAAATGGTGTTGTTACATTATTTTCATTCATACTCCATTCTGTTATCTATATTATAGTACTATGCTCTAGTGTAAAGTATATCTTTTGGCCATAACCAGCTCTTGTAAACACTGATGCTCGTTGATTAATTCTATTGTTGATGATTAATTTGAAAGGTGAGGCAGAGAAAAAGAAGGAAAAAAGTTAGATGCTAGCAGGGCTTTTCTGAGGAAAAAGGTTTCACTTTAGAAGGTATAATCAGACATAAAGAGCAGAGTTTTAGGAAAACCGGGAGAAAAAAGTTGAGCTTAGAGATAATAAAGTGGCCTTTGACTCTGTTAAAACTCATTGTGTATTTGCATCTAGATGGAGACACCTATTAGGCTACATGTTCTATGAGTTACTGTTTTTTTGTCAATTCAGGGCAATATGTAGTTCAACTTGATTTGGACTTGCTTTTGATTGGTTGTTAGTTGAGTTGGTGATAATTTACTGATATTACCAATTTTTTATGTGTTCAGTAAGATTTGGTTACACAGTTGTCGCCAGAAATGAACCATTAAAGTGATTGATTCGAGAAGATGTTAAGATGAGTTCTGGTTTAATAGTCTTTTGATTCAGTCTTTGACTAAACTGATATGATTAGTTATAATTTTAATGACGACACTGACTTTTCCCTTTTATTGGGACTATGAACATTTGATTTTTTCCAGACATCACCACATTGAAATTTATGCACTTTAATCGAGATTATGTTTCTATTTCAATAACTTCAACTTCAAGAGCATAGAACTTATCAAACTTATTTCCAAGAGCTATATTTTTTTACATTTTTAAAATTTTATTCTAATTAAAAAAATTATAAAATCTACATTTTGATGTAAATATAACTTTTCATAATATTTTTAAAATTTTATGACACATTTAAAATTATGAAAATTCTTACAAGACTAGTGTTTTAAATTTTAAATCTAATTACAATCCATGCATTAAAAATATCTTAACAGCAATAATTTTTACTTTAAACTATTTTAATTAATGATTTAAGGGCATTAGTTAGATTTTTTTTAGTAAAAATTATTATGGGCATAAAAAGGTTGAGACTTACGTGTATGAGTTGTATATGGTATGATCATAATGACTCCAGTTTTAATTAAGTGAATGTGATCCTTTCTAATAACTTTTTCTGTTCACTTTAATCATTGTTGTTTTCTTTCTATCTTCTACACAAGACTAAGAATATTTTTCTATTTTCAATCAGACATTAATGTAACTCTTAATATGAGTTGTTGAACTAAAAAATCATTATAAAAAAATAGTTTTTTTTTTCACAAAATCATACAATTTGGTTGGTGCTTCTACTCTTGTGATTAAGTTCAAATTTTGTTACAGCTAGCAGTTTGGTAGGCAATTGTGATTAAGATTTATGCCAATTATAACTAAATTTGCTATCCGAATGAGAATGGGATATTTAAAAAAAAAAACTTGCATAGAAAATAATTTATTTGAATAAGAAAATTTAAAATTTATAGAATTATATATTTACTTATATGTACAAAAAAAATAATTTTTATCATAATTTTTTTTATATTTGTTTATTCTTTTTGTGTTCTTTCTTTTATTTAGTTTGAGTATTTTCAACTCAATTTTAGTAAAAGTAGCTTAAAACTTAGTATGTGTACTGTTAAGTCAATTTTGGTTATGTGTTATTAGTTATACGTCATTTTATCTCTATTAAGGTGTTTTGTGTCACTAAAGTTTTTCATGCCAAAATTTATCATCGATATTTTTTATCTGATCTAACTAAGGTCAAACACAATTTTTTAATTGTTATCAACTAAGATTGTTTTAATTAATCAATCATAATTGTTATTAAAAAATAAATTAAATTTATCTTCTATTATCATAATGAATATTCAGTCATAAATAATACATATTATGCTTATATTAGAATGAGTTTTAAAAAAATAGAATCTAAGATGAGAATTGGTATCAATCAATATAAATTCAATTAGGGCAACAAAGTCAACTTTGGTCTTTCCTTTGAAATTTGCACATAATGACATACCCATATCTCCAAACCTATCAAACTCACAAATTTCAGTACTAACTAATTTGTTTTTCTAGTAACATATGGCCAAATATTTGGTATTAATTTTCCAATACCACTCGCTTTATGCCATTCCATTAAGTAAACCGACACAAAAACTTACCTTAATTTCAATTATGGGTCAAATGAATATGTTGGCATCTTCTTTGTTCTCATATGTGGTTTTGTCTTCATAGCAGAACAATGGCTGCAATCTTCTTTTTCTTTAAATTTCTTATCTGTGTTAAATTATTAATCAACTATATAAGTATGCGCGTGATAGATACTCTATTAAATTATACTATAAAGTTGCCTTATAAAAATGTGTTTTGTGATAATCAAATAATTAAGATCTTTTTGAAAGCATAGAACAAAAACCCTAATAAAACCCTAAAATTGTTCTTTGTGAACTATCTTCAACAAGAACGGCTAAGAAAGATGTTGCCATGCCAACAAACCCCACCATAGAATTTGAAGTTGGAATTTAATGAAAAAAATTGGAAAAAGGGTTGAAAAGTACAAGTTATCATCATCAGCTTCACCGCTAATTTTCTTGTCACTTTGCCGGAGAAATGCAAATATTTTCTATTACAATCTTGATCTTTGAAAACTTAATAACATAATTTAATTATTACATTCATTTAATTATTCATTTTTAACATACAAATTACTCAGTGCAACTTTATATTTTTACTTTAAAAGAGAACCATATTAGTTTTAAGTTTGAATCTCATTATTGATATGGATTTTTTTATCAGTAAGTATATTTAATCGTTTTTTGAAGTGTAATATAGAAAACCTAATTCATCAATTTTAATAAGATTTTTATTTTTAATAATCTGCAAAAAAAAAAGAAAGAATCTATTAAATACGGCACACGAGAATAGAGGACAAAAGGAAATTGTTACGCAATAGGTGGCCTTAATTTGAATGCAAACACAAACGTCAATTTTCGATGAAAAACAACAACAAAAAATATAACAATGAGAGAGAAATTTAACAAAGAGAAAAAGGAGCTAGTGACGTGTGAACATAAGTTTTTTTATACAAAACACAAAAATGCTAAAAAAGAAGAGACATAATTTTAACTATGATGATGACTGAGACCATCTTGGTTTCTGTGTTTGAGAGATAAATAAATAAAAAATAAAAAACAATTAAATATGATTATGGTATCAAAGTATAAATATAATTATTGACTACTTATTTTTTAAAACGATATATTATTTGTTATTTGGTGAATAAAAATGCTTAAAAGGCGCATCACTAGAATAATACACCAATCGACAAAGAAGACACAAGCTCAGACATTGCTATTGCTACCCCTTATTTACTATTTAAGTTCGCAAGCTTTTTTATTTTATTTTCTACTAAAATTCTTATCAGATAAACAAGTTTTAGCCATATTTTTTTAAGAAAATTAAACACAATGAAAAAAATTTACCAAAATTGGTTTTGTATAGAGTTGTGGATTCAAAAATACAAATTGAATAAATTTTCCATAGGGTTATCATTGAATATCAAGGAAATAACAAGTCATCATTCGATGTTTTCTAAGAAATTTAATAAAATAATACAAAAAAATAAGTTTTCATTGTGTTACTTTTTGGGAAAAAAAAATAACAAAGGAAAGTTTTCATTGAGATTTTCTTAAGAAAAATTTAAAAATATAGCAATTACAACACGATTATACAATATTAATTCTACTCAACAAAAATATGATTCAGTCGAAAGTACTTTTAAAGTAATCTAGCTAGAATCTAAGTCTAACACTATAGAAAACATACAAGAAATATTTAGTGTTTTTAAATTGGGGTGGCAAAATGAATAATCTATTGGTTTGTTTGAACTATGAGTCCAATTAGTATTTTCAATCTATTAATCTATTTTGATCTATCTCGTTAAACTAGCAGATCAGAGATAGGATGAAAGAACCTGTCAGTTTATTTTCTTAAATTAAACATAAAATAAAAAATAGTTTAAAAATTAATTTTTTATATTATATTATATTATATGAGTGATGTAAATATGGTAACTTAAATAATTAATACTTACAAATTAAATTTTATTTATTAATTATAATGGAATAATAATTATTTTAATTTATTCAATTATAGATATTAATTAGTTAAGTAGAAAAAATATTTACAGAATTATAAAAAAATTAAAATTACAAAACAAAAAAGGATTTAAAAAATATTGATAGAGTGGTTGATCAACTCGCAGTCCATCAGAACAAATCAAAAATTTTAACCCAATTTGCCATTATATACTACAAATTAGATAAAAAAAAAAAGAAGATGAAATTAACCCCCCTTTTGTCACTCCTACTTCCAAACTTATTAAATGAAAAATTTATGATTTTTTTTAAAGTTGATTTTTAAATTATTAATACATTTTAAAAGTTTAACATATGATTTTTTCAAACAGTAGACTTTAGTGATATAAAAACAACTTAAAAATTATAATTATCAGATCTTTTGTATCCTTTTCCAGTCATACAAAATACAAACAAAATAAAACCAACTTTCGAAGAATTAACTTATGCTATACAATTTTTAAAAAGGCATGTATCACTTTCATAATTTTTGAAACAATATATATATTTTTTAAATGTGAATTGTAAGGATTGAGAAAAATAGTCTTAGAGTAAAAGTGGTAAAATTAAAATGACATCTGAATATTTTATTATTAAACTTAAAAGAGCATATAAATAGAAATTTTGTTATTCAGGTTTCATTTTAAAAAGAACCACCATCTCTCTATAAAGTTCTTTTCCTTTCCTCTCTCTTCTCTCTAAGATTCTGACTTCCTCGTTCATCAGTTCGACGATCAGAGTCCACCATCAGGCTCCTGGCATGAGTACTACAAGATTGTCCGATCAGAATATCTAATAGAGTAAGTTCATTTTTGCTTTTTTCTTTGAGTCAAATTTGGAACTTGTTAGGTTGTTTTTTGTCCTTGCTTGCATGTGACCCTTTTAGCTTCAGGATTAATATCTGTTAGCTCAGGGTCCTAGTGATATAATTAGATTTTTTATTAGGACTCTGTGTTACAGGTTAAGTTACCTTTGGGTTCTTGATGGTTTTGGAGCTCTTAGTGAATATCTTCTAATTTCCAGGTAAGGGAAGTTAGCCTTAATTTCCAATAGAACACTAGGTTAGAAGATTGAAGGTTAAATTTGATATATGGTTGCTGTTATACAATTATAATGTTGTTGAGTATTGGTTGTTTGATGTTGATTAGAGCAATTTTAGCTATAGCAGGGTCTTTGTTAATTTGGGTGTTCTCTGGTGTGTTTTCGATCAACCTAAAATATTTTCGTTCAAACCAAAATTTCTGGGTGTTCTCTGGTGTGTTTTCGATCAACCTAAAATATTTTCGTTCAAACCCAAATTTCTGGGTGCTCTATGATGTGATTTAGATCAACCTAAAATATTTTCGTTCAAACCAAAATTCTTGGGTGCTCTCTGGTGTGATTTCGATCAACCTAAAATATTTTCGTTCAAACCAAAATTTTGTATACATATATGAATATTGCTATTTTATTATTTTAGCATAGTTTATTTTAGATTACTATTGTTAAATAACTTTTTGGATATATTTGGATTGTTAGAAAATTTAAATTATATATTATGATTGAATGGTGTATCGATGTGTTAAATGAAGTGTGCATTGATTTGAAAGTGTGATCTAAGGCATAGTATTTTCAGAAAAGGAAATACCGTGTTGAGATTGTTGTTAGGGTGTATTGATCTGTCAGGCCCGTAATGAGACATCATGACTCTACTGATATAATGGAATCACATAGATGAAGTTATTCAGTTGGTGAGAGTCGATGGAGGTTCATATGACTTTGTATGGGGTTTGAAATATAATCTGGTCTTTCGGGTCATATGAATTTACCCTATCATACAAGATAATGAGATATTGAGATGTTTATGCGCATGGTTGTGTGGATTCACAACGAGGTGCAGGTCTCAGGATTCTAATTTCAATACACGAGTCTTCCGAAAGTAGAGTCAAGTGTCTATGTGATATGAGTCAGTGGAAGTCTGACATGTGAAAAATGAATATTGAATTTTAATAGACACTTGATGATTTAAGAATTTGTGTTGATTTGAAAAATGGTATGAAACTTAATCATTTATGTTTATAAATTTCAAATTGAAATTTTATATAGAATTTTGTTTTATATAGCTAGCTTACCCTGTTATTTGTTTGTGTTGTTTCTTGTGATGATAGTGTATTTACACGGGAGCAGATGAGATTGCAGGTAATAGAGCTCATAAGTGAACAGCAGAAGGATTAGATAGATTTAAATTGAATGCTTTGCTTTAATTTGTTTTTAAACTTTTTGAATGTATATATTAAATTCCTATGAGGAGGGATATATTTTGAGATACAAATATGAAAAAATAATATATATTTATATGTTAATTAGATATTATACGCATAATATATATATATATATATATATATATATATATAAAAGAGTAAAATTAGGGATAGAGGCTTATTTATTTTAATTATGAATAAGAGTGGACAACAAATTCATACCAACCCAATCCCAATAAAATAGATTTGAAAATTTCATAATTTTACGGCTTAGACGGGACGACCTTTTTGTATGCAAATTAGCACACCAAATTCATCTATTTTTGCACTAATATTCACACCAAATTCCTACTCATATTCTCTCCTCATCATACTTCATATATTAAACAAATGAATATTCTTAATTTTCATTCAAGCAGTTCAAACGTACACGCTTTGTTCATATACTAGAACTGTGCTATTTAACCTCTATTTGCTTCTAGTTTTTAAATTTTTTGGTGTCTAAATTACACTGCACCAAGCTGAGGGGAAAAAAAATGCTGTCCCTTTTTTTCACTCGGACAATGAAATTAAAATGGTAATTTGCTTAACTTTTATATAAAACGGTCAAGTACTCGTTAAAGACTGATCGATTAAAACTAGTCATACAGAAGATTAATAAATGATCAATTATTAAATAATATATTTGTAATCATGATTAAAATTTTTAATTTAGTTCAATAATAAATGACTCATAATAATCATATAAATAAACATAATTTTTAGAAAAAGAAAAAATAAAAAATATAAAAAAAAAGAAAAAATCCAAAGCAAACGTGGAAAATATATAGCTTTATCGCGGTGCGTTTTGTCGTTTATACAATAAAACTCACAAAAGTTGTTATGAACTTAACAAATGTAAGAAAGAGACACTGCATATATTAGAGAGAGAACACAAACCTTGTAAGATGATGGCAATTTCTTACTACCTAGTCTTTTATTTCTCCTTCAAATGAAACGTGGCTACGTGCTTTAAGCACAAAAATATGATAGTATTATATCACAGCTCACACACAACCCATAATCACTCAGTGTTCTATGATTTTGATGCTCATCTCTAGACTTATTTATAGTTGGGAAAATCAGGATTCCATACATATCAAGATTCAGATCCTTTAATAAAAATATCATCGGAACATATTAATAAAAATATCATCGGAACATGATGATATCACACAACCTATAATATGTTGTTTCACACAATTTGTCATTCTTTTTGTGAGCGGTTTGTCATTCTTTTTGTGAGCGGTGTGTTGAGAATCTCATATCAACTAGAGATTAAAACATTTTATAATATATATATATAAATCTTACTTTATAAATCGATTTTATGAAGTTAAATTTAAATTAAAGTTCAGTTATTAATATATTCTTGCTTGAAGCTTTAAGTATGCAGTATATTAATGTTCTTCCCCATGAAATGATCCCAAGCAAAGGCATCAAAATGAGCATAAGGGTGGTGGCATCTTGTAAGATCCCTTTCCAATTTTGAAATTTCCTTGAATACAGGTAAAGGGCATGTGTAGAAATTATTGGCACTTGAATCGCGTGCAGAAGAAATAAGTATCCACTATCCAATGACAGGGATTGAAACCCAACCCAAACACATACCTTATTATAAATTGTTTTAAGTTAATGGTCTCTCGTGCTACAAATTGTGGTTTCACATCGATCATAATTTGAGTTTGATTTTTTTGGATGTGTTTGAAATGACCTTGTTCAGCCTATTAATAACTTGAAGATTTTTCACATTCTTAAAATTAATTAAAATTCGTTATATCATAAACTACTACTAACTGGTTATCATTGTTTAAAAATTCCCAACCTTTATGTTAGTGATTTATTCATTTAGTAAAATATTTCAAGCTATATATTTTCAATTATGGTACAATAATATTATTTTTCAAATAGACATCATTGTCTTTATTCATTTTTTACCCACGTCCTCAATTTTTTCTACAATGTTATTAAATTTTTTATCAATTTTATTTAAAAATATATTACAAAAAAATATTACCATTTGTTTTGACACATTTATAAAATTGTTTTAATTTTACTTTACAGATTTCAAAATATTATCAACTCTTTTAATTAATAAAAGCGAGGTACCCAATAATCAAAATTCTCAAAGAGGTATTAGACTGTATAACAAATTCTCAACTTAAAATATTGATTTGAATTGTTTAGATAATTTAGTAAGAAGAATGCACGATTGGGGAATTTTTAATTTTTGTGTCATTAAAAAAGGTCTTTGGAAAGAAGGGTAAATAGTTTTACTGATTTAGTAATGCTACTTTCATGATAATTGATCAATGTCCACTCAAAATACAGAGCCAACTCCCCAATGATGTAAAAAAGTACGAATTCACAGAATTCACAAAAGTTAGCAAAGGACTCCGATCAAACAAAAAAGCACAAAACATCACCTTAAAATTTGTACCAAATAGCCTAATAAATTCATGAGTAATGTTAACTTTAATAGGAACAAGTTGTGCATTATACAGGGTCCAGAAACATTACTCAAAAGTTGAAACACTCATCATAATAAGGATGTACTGTAAATAAATGTGAATCACATTCAAAGTTGAAACACTCATCATAATAAGGAACACTCATCATAATAAGGATGTATTTTTTAGTGTAGAAACTCAAGTTAGTTTCACACAGAATTGTCATGAAAAGAGTTCAAGAATGTCTTAATACTTAGACTGAACCTATAGAACTAGAATTTTAGACCATAAAAAAAACTGCTACCTGATCAATAAAACAGGAGAAAAGCAGAACAGAAGGAGACAAAAACAAACAATTCTACACAAATGTTTATTTAGAATCAAAAGGATCAATGTTTTAGTAAGGTAGGAAAAATAATATATTGTAGTAAAGAAAAAGTGATGTAGCTGACCATTAAACTAAGCAAGTTATCACCAAGAACACAATCAATTTGAGACAGCAATAGGCTAAAAAAATAAAAACCATGACAAATAGGGACACCGTGACCAATGAATCTGAAGGACCATAAACTGCAGTATAGGTGTGACAGAGAAGGATAAAAACATAGAATAAAAAACAATAGAAGGGTACTTCAGTTCATTATGAAAGTAAAATGAAGTTCAAGATCATCAACATTATCATATCATATCCCCTCACCCCAAAAATTTCAAAGATACACAAACACTTGACAGCCCCAGAACCCCTGCTTCAATCTCCTTCCTCCATGGGTTTAACCTTCAACCATTGCTGTCACTCCCTGTCCCTATGACCTATTGCTAACATAACAGTTCCCAGTAAAAGAAGATGTGAGAATCCGTCACTAGACTCCATGATTGGATTGCATCCTTGAGGACTCTCAACCAATATCATTATGTACATTTGACAATGATAAAGGGGAATCCAGAGAAACAAAGTTGAGAGCTTTTATACACTCTCACTTACCTTCTTCTTTTCCCTTTAATACTACCATGCTCTCATTCCACTGTTTACATCCATAGACCAAGTCCTGCGTGACCGCGGAGAAGGATCCATACTAGAACGAGAAGAACTTGCTCTCATAGACTCTCTACTAGAAGTAGAACGCTGTGTAGCATTAGTACCACTACTTCCAACCCCACCTCTGAAGCAACCAAACAAATTGCGGAAAAACCTGTTCAATCCCCTACTCTCTCTCCCTCTGTTCCCTCTAGAAGACCATGAAATCCTTCTAGGCTCACCTCCATTGTTAAACCCTCCATCCATCTCAGTATACACCACAGGAAGCTCCCTCTCAGCACCTCTTCTCCCACCGGAGAATCTCCCCACAGCAAACCCTCCACCGGGCAACCTCCAAATCGTCAACCCCACATTCTCTTCCTCGTTCAAGCCCACGTTTTGTGGTGGATTTGAATTCGCATTAGAATTTACATTTGAGGAATCCGCAGGTAACTCGTGCCGACAAACAGGACAAGAATTGTGAAGGGCAAGCCATGGTAAGATGCATTCAGGGTGATATATATGCTTACACGGCATTTCCCTCACAGCCGTACCTAATTCAAAAGCTTCTTTGCAAACGGCGCAGTGTGATTCCATGGCTAAGTGAGTGTCATCGATTTCGATGGTCGGTAACGAATCTATGGCTGCTTTTGAGGCAGGAGGGTGCTCGTACCTTCCAATACCGTTGATCTCAATCTGAGAGAGTTGTTCCAGAAGCCTATCGAATCCAGATCCGAGAAGAAACTCTGACATACTCGGAGGCAGGGGTCTCAGGCCAGAACCGGCACCATCGTCGTAGAAGAGTTCAAAGCCTCGACTTTCGTCCTCGCTGCTAGCGGAGGTGGCAGCTGCGCCGCCACGGAGGACGATAACAGGGTTGAAAGGGGAGCGGTCACCACCGTTGCGGCGGGTGCGGCGTAGAGCAGGACGGGCAGCGTTATCGGAGGCGGGGCGCTGACCGATCATGTACATGGCGGCGGCGGGGAAGCGGCGGCGGCGAGGGTCGAGGTGAACTGAACGCGGCGGGTGTTCGATTTCTTCGATAAATCCGCTGTCACAGTCGGGACAGACCACGGCATCATGGCGCAAAACGCGGATGAAGCGGCTGCACCGGTAGCACCAGTACGAGGATGTCCCAGAAGACATCATCGTGCAGTAGATCTCGAAGGAACCGAACGGATCCGCAAGCAGGATTCAAATTTTTGGACCAGATTCTTGCACAGACAGACCTCTGAAACCCAGTTCAATAAACCCAAAACGAGGAGGGAAAAAAAGAAGATAAGATCAAAGGAGTAAGAGACTATGAGGAACTGTTCATGTGTCTATGTGGGAGTTTCCATGGAAGAGAGAGAAAGAGAGAGGGAAGCGGGGACGACGGCAGAGTCATGTGTCGCTTGAAACAAAGATAACAGCGAAACCGCGTAGTCATGTCTTAGCGTGTCACCAACCACGTGGCGGACTGCCGTTGGATGCAACCCAAACGGCACCGTTTCAATGATGGAACCTTGTTAATAAACTAAATGACCTGTTTTGGGACTTTGTTTCTGACTTTACTCTCTCTTGACTTCGACACTTGCTGCTAATCATTCTTTTCCGTCTTACAAAAAATATTACACACTTTGTATTCAAATTTTCTCTCAATTTAATATATTTTTTTTATTTTCTTCCTTTTTCTGTATTGTATTTTTGTAATATACTGGATTTTGTTTTACCTTTTACTTTAACTTTTCTTTATAATTAATAAGAAACATATATCAATGTTGATTACTCATTTAATACATATGCATTTTGTTTTAATTTTAGATAAAAATAAATATTCAATTATTTAATGCAGATGTGTGTTTTTAATTTTAGATAAAACAATAAAATTCAATTATTTAATACATGTATTTTTTTTTACCTTTTACTTTAATTTTTATTTATAATTACTAAAAACATATGGCAATGTTGATTACTCATTTATTACATATGTATTTTTTTTTAATTTTAGATAAACTTAAATATTCAATTATTTTAAGGGAAGTAAAATATAAATTTGTTTACTTAATTATTAAGAAATATGTATCTTAATACTTTTTAAGAGAAAATAAAAAGTTTTTATTTCTAGAATAGAGAAAATTGTCTCAATAATTCTTTTTGTTTAAATACTATAAGTTGTAGTTTTAATTATGAGTCTTATTGTTTAAAAAGAATTTGATATGGTTATACCAAAATTTTCTCAAACTTGCAATTATCTCATCTTATTTATTCATACGCATTTAAGACTATAAACACACTACATTAACCTTATTTTACTTCGTTTTATTAAGATTTTCTTAATCTTAATCTTAATCTTAATCTTAACCAATACCAAAATCATAATAAATTTAAATTCAAATTTCATCAACATATATACCCGTATACAATGTTTATCCTCGCTGTTATTTTAAATTAATGTTGTCAACATTTCTTACCAATTAAATTAATGTCGTCTTTAAATTGGAAAAACCTTTTTTTTATTAATCAATATCGTAAAATATTTTTACATTATTACCTATGCTAACTAAATTATTTTCATATTGATCTTAGTCAAATGTTTATTAAAAGTTTAACAAAAAAAACCATCAATATAATCTTTTGTAACATCTAGATAAATGCAATTTCTATTATTTTATTTATTATATTAATTCGTTAAATTATGTAAAAAGCATTATACATTAATTTATTTCTACGAAATACATTCTAAATTTTTAAAAATTCTGTAATTTAAAAGGAACTTGAAAGATGGTTAACATGACAACAACTTGCAATCGATTGTGAAATTAATCTACCCTTCTAAACTCATAAATTTTGGTGAAAATTCACAAATCTTCTCTCTTGCAACTTTTAGTCCCTAACTCTTCTCCAATTTTTTTTTAAATCACAGTTAATGAACGAAACTTGTATTCTTTTCCTTTTACCTAAAAATGGCCAGGGTATGAGTTGAACATTTGTTAAAAGTATTTTAAAATTATGCTTAAAGAAAAAATTGGAAAAAAATTCAATATTTATGTAGTGTTGATATAAAAAAAAAAACTCTACTTTTAATCCATCTAAGAGAGTATAAAATAAAAGAAAAATTGAATATAGACCAAAATTTAAAAAAAAAAAAAACTCAATTAAGCCAAAAATAATTTCATGTTTTAGCACAATAAATAATGCTATTTTTAGAAGAAAAAGACTTTTGACATTGTTAACATTCCCTTAAAAATATCCATTCCTTTGTTATGATTGTTGGGATTTTTGTTTTGTTTTTTTCTCTACAAATAGAAAAAAATATTAACACATTTTCGAAAGTGGTGGGTCAGGGCATTGTTTTTCAAAGGAGCGTTTTGGGTGCATTTTTCCTTCCCATCTTTTAAGGCCGTGTTTGGTCGGTTGCTTGTTCTTATTCAGAAAATATAAACATGGAAGGAATAATGAAATAAAGGTGTACGTTTCATTATGATAAGTAATACTAATAATTGAAAATCCGTAAAAAAAAGTAACAATAATTGAATTTGAATTGGTTGTCTTAAATGACACACATTAATTAATTAATAAATAAATAAATAAACGATCGGATAATCTTTTAATACAGATTTCGGTAATGAATGTTATCCGTACGATTCAAAATCCACTAAATTAATATTGTACTCTAATATTATAAACTGTCAAATGCATGGATAAACAATTTTTTATTTATTTTTTAAATTAAGATATTTAATATACTAACTAAATATTTATTATGTATTATGATAATGTTTGTAAAAATTACAGATACATGAATAATATTAAATAATATAGTATTTTTCTTTCTTCACTATCATTCTTAACGTAAAACGTAGTTTGTGATAGAACTTATACTAAAAATACATATCATTAATATATAGTATTGTGTTTAATATAAAAACTTTTATATAAGAAAAAGAAAAGCATTTGTTAGTTGTTTATATAACATTCGATCCTTAATTTGAAATTTAATATAATCTTCTGTCTAGTTTTCTTTATCAGTTTGCCTTGTGTTTTTTATGCATAAATTAAAGGCCATAAAATATATTCAAACTTTTAGTTATTCGAAGATAAATGATAAAATATTTTATTTAATAAATAAGTATTTTGGAGAGAAATTATGTTCATTTTCTTAACCTATAATTTTTTTTTTTACGAAAAGAAGTATTAACAGCTTTTATATAAAGTGATTTTGAGTTTTTATAACAGGTGTATAAAGTAATCTCTTCTTTTAGAAGAGTTCTTTCCTTGCCAACCATAAATATCTAAAATCTTCCTATTCATTGTAATAACCCTTTATGTGTATATCATGTGCTAAATATTCTGTATAAAAATTGCATTATAAAACATTGACAATTAATCTTTGTATAAACTTTTACTTCACACCAGCCACCAACTATTTTATCTCTCGCAAAATGATGAGCATAATTTGGGAGTAAACAAAAGACTGAAAAAAGTGTATAGGATATAATAATTGAAGTGAAGTTAATTGTCTGCTAATTCTTAATTGGGTTGACTGATGCAAGTAGACTTCACCACTGCATCATTCATTCATTTTGATGACAAACTATTTGTTCACATTGACAAGTTATGATTTGGTGTTTTCAAGTTCGAAATAATTCAAACACTTAGTGGGCAATTACCATGTACAACTGGGTTAGAAAAGGAAGCCAGCCAATTTTGTACTTGCTCTAGAACACATATTGGTGCACAATTTTAATTGTTTGCCTATGAAGAATTTGTTCTAGAATTTGGAAAAGTTATATCCAGAATTTGTTCTAGAACCACTCTAGAGGAAAAGTTAAGTCCAATTAGTTTCAATAATATATTAGTGGTTTTAAACCTTGTTGTTATCTAAGTGAGTGATGAAACTTCGTCGTCCATTATTTAAAGTTAAGTACCGGCTGATTATCCAAAATCATCTGGTTGATGTGTTTGAAAAATCTAATAATTATTTTTTTATACAATATAATTATGATATAAAATATTATTTTCATGGAGTATGGAAAAATTGATTGAAACTTTTTCTGTATTTTTTTTAAGTTCATACGACTTTCATTGTTCAGTTTTGTGGAGTTATATATGTTATGGAGGAAACTCAAAAGATGAATTTACTAATGTCTAACTGAAATGTGATTCTATTTTGGTTCGTGTTGCATTTACTGTTATGACCAATGTTCCTTTTATGCTTCGTAATTGATAGAATACTTGTCTTAATTAGAGTGGAAAAACCAAGTTTAGGGTTACTCATATTTTTCGTGAGGGGAATGCGTGTGCTAATGAGTTTACTAATTTAGGATTTGTGAATCTTTTCATTGGTATAATAAGTTACTATCTAATATGTTTTTAAAATTCTTTATGAATATGTATAATCTACCTATATGTTGTTTTTGTTAACATATGAGTTTTGATATAATCCTCCCATATTTTTGTATTTTATTTATTTTTTTATTTTTTAGTAATACTTTTTTATGTGATGACAAATGATTGTTGTTACTTGAAGAGTCAGCCTAACTAAGATATTAAGTTGTTGAATGATAAATTTTTTAATGCTACATGACTAGTGATGAGTTCATTATTTAGTATGAATTTACTTGTATTGGAGTGAGTTTGCTAACTTAGTTTTCCAGTTTTTTTATTGATAAAATTATAATTACCAAATTTAGTATTACACGATTTAATGTTTGTTTTAGGTATTAATATTTGTTTTTTTTCATAGCTCTTGATTATTGTTACAATTGACACATTTTATTCTTTGGGTATTATTTTATCTTATTTTACAATACAAATGTCAACTTACTATATATTAATACGATTGTTAAAATAGTAAAGTATATTGTATTACTTTTATATTATACTATCCTTTTTGTTATTTATTAGTTCTAGAACTGTGCGTACGATTTCTTTTTACTTTAATTTTAAATTAGAAAATTAATTTGAAGTTATTGTTATATTTTAATAGTCAATTATATTTTTCTAAAATATTTTAGGATGAAATTGAGATATTTTATGAAATATAGACATTGTACTTTACGAAGAAATATGTTTTATATGAAGAATATTGATTTTTTTTTCAGAAGTATTATATTGAAGTTGTTACATATCAAGATGGTAAAACATATATTTGTTCTTAGGTCAACTATTATCATCAAACCTACGAATTAACTTAAATTTTCTGGTTAGATATTTTTTTAGTGTAGTTGCAATGGTTTTAAAAAATGCTATTATCATGCTTTTATATATTCATTTAAAAAACAAACCAAATGAATTTTATTAAAATTTCATTTTTTTTATTTCCTGTTATTTAAGATAAGTTTAGAATAGAAGACAAGGTAGCAAAACGGGGAGTCTATGCAGTCAATTCAAATTCCTTCATGTAAATTCATGCATTATAAAAGTTAAATTAAAATTTATGAAATAATCTCAATTTTTTCCTAATTTTTAAATGATTCTTTAGGTCATGCAATATGTAACAATGCTTAAACATATTTAGTTATTAATGGAACAAACTTTACATATTTTAATTTTTTACGCCACATAATAATTAGTAGTTTTAATTTTAAATGAAGATTTAAGGGTAACACACGTTTTTTATTCTTGTAAAATTATAAATCTCCAGTTCTCATTCTTATAAAATTGTTAGATTTTTGAAAATTATAAACATACCCTTTGACGGATCTAATATTTATTAATGAATTTTAGAATAATATATATATATATATATATATATATATATATATATTTCTAAAAAATATGAACAATTTTTTAAAATTTTCATAATTACAAATGTGTTATTATTATTAAGAGTTAAAAATCCCTTAATAACTTTTAGTATTTGACATTTTGTTTTTTACTTATTAAAACATTTAAAATGACAATAAAGATGATAAAATAATATAAATTATTTTTACCGTATAATTTATTCATTCTTAAAATTAACAATTTTTAGGATTTAAAATCCTTAGAATGTGAAAAATTTATTGATTACCAATCTTCCCATAAAAGTTATGAACTAAACATTAACACATACACAATTAGGAAAATTCCTAAGATCTTTGAAATAAGAAGAATTAGCACCAAAAAAATTAGAATATGAAAGTATGTTAAAACAACTACATTTTGATTATAACAATTGCACGTAAGAACGAAACATTCTCAATTTTGGGTCTTTGCGTTTTCAATTCCAAACATTTTCATTTTTTAGTTTAGTTCACTGACTCAAAATTCCCAAGGCTATGGAAGAACTAAACTCTTGTTTCTTCAACCCTGCAATTTTGGATTCCCTCACTGAGGATTCTCTTCACGAAATCATCTGCAGCTACAATGGCTTCTGCGCCGCAACGCAATCCCTTCTCACCGGGAACGGCGATCTCTCCGTGGGTCCCGACTTCGTTTCTCACGTTCAAGCCCTCTGCAAACATCGTCTCCATTCCCTCGTTCAAGACCACTTTCTTCGAGTCCTCGAGGTACCCCACAATTTATTTCACCAATAGTGGTCCAAAGTTTGAAAATTTATCGACTCTTTTTGTTGCAGGAGACTTTTGAACGAAATGGGGCATCGAGATTTTGGCGCCATTTTGATCCCTACTCTCATGTTGCGGGTTTGAACAAGAATGATGACCTTGATGTGAGTGTTTTTGATGCTTACTTGAATTCTTTTTTGTTTCTTTTCTTTTTTTCGTTGTGGTGAGTGTTTAGTTCGTGAATGGTTGAAACAGATTGATGAGGATGAGATTCAGAGTGTTTTGTATAATGCTTTGGAAGAGGTTACTTTGGAGAAACAGTATCAGGAGAAGTGTCTTTTGATGTTGGTGCATGGTTTACAATCTTACAAGGACCAGATGTCAGAGGATAAACATGATTTTGAAGGAGAAAGAAATTACCTTACTTCTAAGTATCAATGGATTGTCTCTTCTGTTCTTATGGCCACACTTCCTCGGCATTTCCCTGGTTTGTTTGCAGTTTGTTGCTTTTTGATAGGTTAACGAGGGTTCGTTATAAGTAAATCGATTGTTTTAATTTTGAAAACTTGTTTACAAATCTCATGGTTTTCACCATATGTGTACTTTTATATCAAAGTTTGCTATGGTTAGCTCTAATATACTGGTTAACATTGGTTAGCTCCTAATGCAATATTTTGAGCACTTGATCTATTTTGATTGACTCTTTTAAAGTGAGTAACTGAGTATGAGTAAATAAGTAATGTCTGTCATTGATAAAAAAAAATAATGGTTGATGTTCCAAATACATTCTTGATCGCATCAATTTCTTGATATTTTTTAAGGAGCTTACTGCTTTCTTTCCTTTTTTGCCTTGTATGTTTTTTCCTGTTTGCAACTATTAGTTATACTGCATTGGTATTTTAAAAGAAAACTGGAGGAGTTAAGTACGATCATGGATGAAGAGTTCTGCGATGATGCATCTCAAAATAAGGATGGCATGGATTTAGATGAAAAAGGAAAAGTATGCAACAAGGTTGGTGAAATGGATGTTGATGAGTGCTATAACGACCATAGGTTCTCAGAAAACAGTAGACTGGTGAAGAACATTGGAAAGGTTGTTCTTGATCTTAGAAATCTAGGATTTACTTCCATGGCTGAAGATGCTTATGCTTCTGCTATATTTTTACTACTGAAGGTGAGAATGTTTCTGAAATTCAAAATCCTGGCTCACGCCATTTTGTTTCACTTTTGCGTCTCTTTGTAAATATAATCTTGGGATGCCATTTTCCTTTCTCCTGTCTGAATGGCAGGCAAAAGTGAATGATGTAGCTGGTGATGATTTCCGGAGTTCTGTTTTACAATCTATTAAAAGCTGGATACAGGTTTGTTATGCATATATAATTTCATCCTAATTATGCTGTATTTTCAATTTTTGTTTTTATAATTACATTGAGACATAACTATGATTCTAATTACATTACAAATGTGAATTTTGCATCAGATTGTAATAATTGATGTTGTAGTACATTTCATCATTCAGATAGCACTTAGCTATTTATTAAATTTAGATGTTGGGAATTGCTAAAAGGGACTGGTCAAAGGATGCCCAACCAGCCAAAAAACATTTCCAATATCCAGTCTTGGCAAAATTTTATGCCACATACAAGTTTCACTCCACTTGTTTTCTTATTAGCATTTTTTGCTTTGTTAGTCGTGTTGCATCTCAATTCTTACATAACTATGATTTCTTTCCTCATGACATATGCTAAATTCATTACATATATCATACATGATACATTACATACATCACACATGATACATTACATACATCACACATGATACATTACATACATCACACATGATACATTACATATATGATATCACACATGATACATTACATATATCACACATGAACATGATACATTACATATATCACACATGATACATTACATATATCATACATGATATATACTTAATACATTATATATACCATATGTATATGGATTCAATTAAATAATATTTTATTATGATGCTTTGCTTTGGCCAATTATTTGTTTTCACAGGAACAACCTAATTTTACATGCTTTATTAAAATATCGATGTTCATATGCATTAAGTGTGGTAGATAAAGAGTATCTGCATAGTGCATACGAGTTCCAAAGTCATTTATGGAATAACTTATTTTCAGACCCTAGTTATATAATTTGACAGTCACTGCACTTTATCTAAAATATACTTTCTGCCCATAGTAGCCAGTTTAGAAAAAAATGTACATTCTCACAATTCTAACACAGTATGCTGGTAACTGGAATCATTCAGGCTGTTCCTCTCCAATTTCTGCATGCACTTCTTGTCTATCTTGGCGATGTAGTTAGTTATGAGAGTACTTCATCAGGTTTGAAATCACCTTTGGCACCACAACCATCTTCATGCTGTCCTGGAATTAATACTCCCTCTGAAGGGCTAGTGAGATGGAAGTTGCGGCTGGAATATTTTGCATATGAAACACTGCAAGATTTAAGAATTGCTAAATTATTTGAGATAATTGTTGATTATCCTGAGAGGTACTTTATTTCTAGTTCACTTTATTTCTTCTGGGTTTTCTATTAGAAAATTAATTACCCTCTTTTATTTCTTGACAAATTGAATGGCTAGTTCAACACCCTTGACTAAAACATACTTATGGTTATAGCTTCCAGTCATATCAAAGAGATCGACAATTGTTCTAGGATTTAACATTTTATTCTAGAAATGAAGTTGTTTCTGTTTGCCTGAACAATGAACTTTGAATTTGAATTATCAACTCTTTCTTCTTGCAGTTGCATGCTTTAACTTTGGTTTTGGATAATTTTCAAGTTCCAACATCTAGCAGTTGTGCCATCTGACTTGTCTCAACTAATTAATTCTTTGCTAGATTGTGGCTTTCTTGTTCATGCCATGTCTTCTGATAATTTGTTTTCTTTCTCTCTCTACCAATTTTGGAAGCTCTCCTGCAATTGAAGACTTAAAATTGTGTCTTGAATACACTGGACAACATTCAAAGCTGGTGGAATCATTTATTTCAGCACTACGATATCGATTGCTTACTGCAGGCGCATCAACCAATGATATACTACACCAGTATGTTTCAACTATTAAAGCACTTAGGACAATAGATCCTGCAGGTGTTTTCCTTGAGGCAGTTGGTGAACCCATAAGGGATTATTTAAGAGGAAGGAGGGATACCATAAAGTGCATAGTAACAATGCTCACTGATGGGACTGGTGGAAATTCAAGTTCTTCTGGGAATCCTGGAGATAGCCTTCTTGAAGAGTTGAACAGAGATGAAGAAATTCAAGAGAATGCTGGTGTTGATGATGATTTTAACAGTGATGATAGGCAAGCATGGATCAATGCCATGCGGTATATCTGTATTCTGGATGACGATCAGTTGTTTTTAAATGTTCTTTCTGATTTGATGTGCCTGCCATATTATAAATGACGTTTCTTGTAATTGCCTTTTCCAAGCAGATGGCAACCTGACCCTGTGGAAGCTGATCCATTAAAGGGAAGCAGAAACCAAAGGAAGGTTGACATACTTGGGATGATTGTTGGCATAATTGGTTCAAAAGATCAACTAGTTCATGAATATCGAACTATGCTTGCTGAGAAACTTCTTAATAAATCAGATTATGATATTGATTCAGAGATACGGACTCTAGAACTCCTGAAGGTATTTATTCAAATAAAAACTCATGAAACCTGGTTGTTTGGTAGGTGTCGAGTTAATATTTTATTACTTTTTTTGTTGTATCCATTCATGTTTTGTATTGGTATCTAAACACTTATTAATGCTTTTTGTTAGATACACTTTGGAGAGAGTAGCCTACAGAAATGTGAGATTATGCTCAATGACCTAATTGGCTCAAAGCGAATCAACAGTAACATTAAAGCTACCATAAATCAGCAACCCCAGACAAGTAATTTCCAAGTTCATATTTCCATGTTTGTGATAATTGCCAACAACATTTTTAACTATTTTTTATCTTTAAGTCCTTTTCACAAACAAATTGGTGATGCTCCCTCAGGTGTTGAAGTGGGAGACAGTGCAATATCCATGGATGTAATTTCTGCCACTATCATATCTTCTAATTTCTGGCCTCCAATACAGGTTTGCAGTCAAAATTATTTTATTGATTCTTTAATGAGCAGATAAATCATTTATTCATGTCATGATACGACATCTATTTCTCACTAGGATTGTGTATTATATTTAGGCTCAGCTATAAGGCTTATTCTCAGAAGAAAGTGCAAAAAATTATTTTTCAATACATTTATTATTATTTGTTTACTATTATATGTACTCTTCACTTTCTAGCAGTACCAATTCATTACTTCTTTCTATTAATTTCTGTCTAAGAATCACTTCTACTTGAGATGCAGGAATTATGTTGGTCCATTTGTTCCATAACAATTTTTTACACAGTTTATCCTATATTGTCTAAACAAATAAAAATGATCAAAATTTTCTTTTTCTGTCCCTACCTTTCCTGCTATTATCACTCATTTTTCATTGTTGTCATCATTATGCCAAGGCAAATTTATATTTTCCAAATGTAAATGTACTCCTCACGTATGAAACAATTTTCTGCAGCAAATATTTGATTTTTTCTCTAAAAAGGTGAAGTAGAAAATAAAAACACATAAATGAAATCAGGTTTTTGGTGTTTATTTTCAAGCAGTTAAACAATTTCAGGTTTGTGATATTACATTTCAATTCTCTCTTCTAGAAAGTTCAGCCAACTTTGCCTATCACTTTTTGTTTTATTGAGTTGTGTTAAACTTGAAACATAAACCAAGGACACTATGATAACGTAATCTAGCCACTGATAAAAAAAAAAATCTATCCTTTTTTAATATAATAGATTTAGTGATTTCATTGTTGTCCTGCAAAACTGTGTCTGTACTATTTTAACTTTGAAGAGATTTACAGGATGAACCCCTTAACCTGCCTGAACCTGTTGACCAGCTCTTATCTGATTATGCAAAGAGATTTAGTGAAATCAAAACTCCTCGTAAGCTACAGTGGAAAAAAAGTCTTGGAACCATCAAGGTTAGTTGCTCTATATTTTCTGTCTGCAGATATTTGACACAGTTTTGAACTTTATGAATAATGATGCCCCTCCTTTCTCACCTTTTACTGTTTTACCTCTGTATTTGCTCCTTATATTACCATTTTCTACTGTTCAGTTGGAGTTGCAGTTTCAAGATAGGGAAATGCAATTCACAGTAGCCCCTGTTCATGCATCTATCATTATGAAATTTCAAGATCAACCAAGGTATCCTTAGCAATCTTTGCATACCTTTAGTCTGTTGTTTTGGTTGAGTAGTAATATTATACTGTATTTTTTTTTTCAGTTGGACTGCTAAAAACCTTGGTGCTGCTATTGGGATACCTGCAGATGCTTTAAACCGGAGAATACATTTCTGGATAAGCAAGGTGGGTCTAATAGACACTTCTGCAAATTTTGTTGTTCTTTTTGGCATTACTAATTGCAGCATGATTATTATTAAGAAGTAGACTTTAAGCCTAATTCAACCTAATAAAACCGGTTTAAAGTCCATTTTTTAATATGGTATCAGAGCAATTTAGAGTCTATCCTAACGAGAGTTTGTTGGGCATATCAGTCCACTCATTACCGGGTCGTTATCGAATCATCCATAATATATAGTCCCGCACACGAGTTGGTAGCCTCGGCGTGGGAGGATGTGTATTGAAGACCCCACATCGACTAGAGATAAGAACATTTCATAATATATAAGTGGGTGCAAACCTTACCTTATAAGTTGGTTTTATGAGGTTGAATTAAACTTAAAGTCTATTTTTTAATATGTTATCAGAACTTTCATAATCAACCACATGAATCTTGCTAGTTTTAGAGATAGGGAAAAGGACCGTAGTGATCTAGATTATAACCGTAACTATGGAAGGTATGCTAGGGGAATTCCACCTTCTTCCCTTAACTTGATGCCTTTTAATTTCCAACAAGTTCAAAATCCATTCATGCAGTATGACATTGCTTTCAATCAATTGAGTCAGATGTCACCAAATCAAACTTTCATTAGGATAGGCTCGAATATGGTATCGAAGAAGGTGGAAAATACCCTTGACACACCTTCCATAGTTACAATCATAATCTGGATCATTACGGTCCTTTTCCCTATTTCTAAATATGGAAACTCGGGTAGAATTAATATCCGTGCTAGTCATGCACTTTTCAGAATCAACCACATGAATCTTGCTAGTTTCATTCTGATCTTTGCTTATAAGATTTTTTTTCTCTTTTGTTGAAGACTGGGACTAAGTAATCTGAATCACAACTTTTGTAGCTACTAAAAATGCATGCTTGTGCCCAGGAATATTCCTCCTTCCTCTCTTCCACACTTCTAAGAGCATTGTTTTTTTTTCCAACTTCATTGGCTTCATTTAAACTGGTTCCATTTGGCCTAGGCCTTATGGCAATTTTTATCTGCTCAAGTTTATCATTTTCCAACTATTTAGATTATTTCAGACAAGCAGACCATAGGATACTTGCTTTTAGCTAACTTTCTAACCATAATCTTGGTTCCCCGACCATCTAAGCCATTATCCTGGACCATTGTTTGCAATGTAGTCAAACTCGTAACTTGGATTGAAAAAGAGCTAAAAGATCGTAACTCGAGGATCATAACTCAATTCGTAAGAGTTACTAACATATGAAAAATAATATTCAATACATAACATAATCGTAAATAGATTCTTAAATCATAAATTATTTATATAGAAAACAACTAAGTTCACAAATATCTAATACAATTAAATTATCCAAGGAAATCCTTCATATTAATTAAAGGATAATCATCATCCTCTTCTACAAATAATTCCTTTTTTTTTTAACTCTCACCGTTTGAAGCCATTATAAAAGGCTTTGTATTGAAGAAGAAAAGAATGAGAACCATGACTGTGATGGAGAATGAAAAAAGAGGAGAACATGAGCAGTTGATGTGGCGAACGCGAGCGACGACAGTGATGGCGAATGCTGGTGGCGGCGGTGGCGATGGCAAACGTGAACGGTGGCAAACTCAAACGGTGGCGGTGGTGAACGTCAGCAATGGAGAACATGATCGCAAGCGTTGGAGGTGGCAGAGAACCTGAGCACGACAACGACACCGATGGAGTTTGCGGTGCTTGTTTCACTCTTCACTCTACTCTTTCCCGCTTCACTCGCTCACTTAGAAATATGCTTTTGGGCCGCACTAGGTCAAATAAATTTGGGGCAAAAACGTGCTGCACTAGTTTATGAGGCGGATCGATGATGCCTTTCGATGCAATGATGCACCGAGCTGCGTAGCGCCACGGTACGATTCGCTTCGACGACAATCCGTCGACCGAGTCACCTCGGTTTGGCTTCCAAATTCGTTGCCTCGTGTGATTTTACTCGCGATTTTGACTACATTGATTGTTTGCATACCATAGTGTCGAGCAACACGATGTGCAACCAATCTGATATATGAAGGAGGGAAATGTTAAAATTCAAAATGTTGTTGATTTGCATTATTCAGAAACCTTTGGATATTCAACTCCATTAGCAAAATGGTGACACGATGAGAGGGTTCTAAAGCACCTCAATCAAGAAAGGGTCAACCATTGACTTCTTATCTTTGAAACCAGCAAAGTCGCCGTTTGAAATAAAAGAGGAATCCATGGCGTCAATAAGAAAGCTCTGACCCAGAGAGATAAATAAAACAGAGGCTTCAAGAAGGTTGTGCCTCTTTCTGTGTTTCCTTCTGATATGGGTTTAGAAGGAAGAATGGATGGTGAAAAACCCAAGAGCCTCCTTTTTCCTATCTCTTCTCTATGTTAGGCCACAATCACAAATCTTTCACCTCTTCTTCCTTCTGAACCCATATTATAAGGAAACACAAAAAAGGAACAACCTTCTTGAAGTCGCCGTTTTCTTTATCTCTCTGGGTCAGAGCTTTCTTATTGACACCATGGATTCCTACTTTATCTCAAACAACGTCATTTCTAGTTTCAAAGATAAGGAGTCAATGGTTGACCCTTTCTTGGTTGAGGCGCTTCAGAACCCTCGTCATCGTGTCACCATTTTGTGAATAGAGTTGGATATCCAAAGGTTCCTGAATAATGCAGATCAACAACATTTTGAATTTCAACATTTTCCTTCATATATCAGATTGGGTGTGTCTTGGAGATCTCACGTCGACTAAAGATAAGGATATTTTATAGTATATAAGTGGGTGCAAACATCACTTTATAAGCCGGTTTTATGAGATTGAGTTAGATCATTTCTTAATAATTATATTTTTTTTGTGGAGACAAATACTATTTTCTTTTTTGAGTTAACTAACTTATGATGGTTTTTTCACAAAAGAAAGTACACATTTTACTTTAACCTCGAAGTTCCTTTATGTATAATGATTCTAATTTTTCAATGACATGACTTGCTGTTCAATTGAGCACAATTTCACGGCTGTGAATTTTCTTTTTAAAACTGTGAAGTCTTAAGTTCAGTAGTGAAGTTGAAACTAAATACTTTTGCTGTCTTTTTTGTACCCAGGGAATCATTACAGAGTCGCAAGGGGAAGATTCCTCTGACCATGTATACACCATTGTGGAAAACATGGCTGAGACAAGTAAGAATGGGGCCAGTACTACTGGTACTCAGGAACTTCTAGGAGGTGACGAGGAGGAGGACAGATCTGTGGCCTCTGTGGAAAATCAACTTCGTAAGGAAATGACTGTTTATGAGGTACGTGGGAAAATTAATGGTCAGTTGATAATTATGACTTACTTTAATTATCCAATACCTAGACTTGAGAATCCTTGGAATGTATGCTATTTAAATTTTAATCTTAGACGGCTAATATATGTTGTAGAAAAGCAATTCTTAATGGATCTCTTACAACAAATAGGCTTTCATGCACAAGGGCAGGGAAAATATTTAATGAAGAAGCACACTAGAGAATGAATGTTGAATAAATAAATACAGTTCTTTATCGTCATCAGCCTGTTATTCCTAGTTTTGCCAATATGAACAAATATTTTTTTGCCAAAGATTGAGCTTTTGGGGTGCACATATATTTTCATTTATGCATCTCGAGGTATTTAAACACAGGGGATGTGCAATGCATAGATTAAAGCATGTCTAACTGATGAAGTTTCTTTGCAGAAATTTATCCTGGGGATGCTCACAAACTTTGGTAGCATGGCATTGGATCGAATTCACAATACTCTCAAGGTAAGAATGGTTTTAAACTTGTACTTCCTGATAAAAAGATCAGTTTTACACCTATACTAGTATTTGTATGCTGATACCATGATCCGATAGATTTAATTACATGGTTGTATTCAGATGTTTTGCATTGCTGATCCCCCATATGACAAGTCACTCCAACAACTACAAAGCTTTTTATCTGGTCTGGTCTCTGAGGAAAAGTTAGAACTTCGGGATGGAATGTACTTTCTAAAGAAGTAGTTTGATTACAGAGTTGAAATGAAATGCTTTTGGTCACGACAAAAAGGTGAAATTTGTGTTTCCAGAACCTGAATTTCATGAAATTGGTGTATATTTTATGAACTCACTCCTAACTGTCCATGTTTTTACTGATATGTTGATTATCATACATGATGTTCACGAATAACTTTATCTTCGGAATTTACTGAACCAACAGCTTGATCTCCATTCTTGGTGGCATCTTTGTGTTGTCCTGATGAAACTGCATCATTTTGTCAAGCGTTTGTTTGCAGACTTGACTAGTCATTGTGTCAATTTTATTTCGGTTCTGCAATGGTAGTACCAATCTGAAGCATTCATCAAGTTCTTGGGATAACACTGTCCAAGATATGCTAGATAACGCAAATTCAAGCACACCAAATATCATCTTTGCTCTAGGAGATTTGGATTTGAAGACTTTATTGGCTTTCAACAAGTGCTACTCCTGGGTTTGCCAACCTTTTCCAAAAGCTTCCACCTTTCTGATATTATCATCTATTCTAAAGGAGTTTACTGTAAATTTGTAGTATTTTCTGCTAGTAAGTTTAGATGATAAATTGAATCGAATATGAAACAATATTTTATAGTGTTTACTTCAAATGTGTAAATTAATTCGTATGTTACTTTTTACATAACTCATTAGACAGTAGAGTAAACACGAGCAAACTTGTAAGAAAGTCAAAGGCACAGAATATTTGTTGTACCATTCATCGATCCAACTTAACGAAAAATTACATTAAATCAAGGTGATCATTACCACAACTAATACCTAGCTGTGTATGTCTGCTACCCCAAATTATTAAATTAAGATTAATAATTAAAATCTTTTGAATGAAAAAAATGTGGAGATAAAAGTCATCACTTAGGTTTTTTGACTTATTATACCTTTAAACCTCGTATCTTATTTTAATTGTTGTTGTCATTCTAATAAATTACTCACCCAAGACACATTAGCATCACACACTCAATCTTGTTCTTAGATGATAACATATCTTAATATATTAAAAAATGAACTTTAAATAATCTTATAAAACCGATTTTTTAGATGAGATTTTTATTCATTTATATATTATGAAATGTTTTAATCTCTAGTTAATGTGGAATCTTTAATACATTTTCTTCATATCGAGAATGACAGCTCGTATATATGACAATATATTATGAGTGATTCGATAACAATTCTGATTTTTGTTAGAATATATTCAAAATATTCTGATTTTATATTAAGAAGTGAACTTTAAGCACCACTTAACTCATATCTGAGAAAGTTTTAGGATTTTTTTAGCCAGTACTTTTTTCCTAAACGCATCACATGTCTGGTTTATATTTAATAAAAAATAATCTCTAATCAATGCTTATTCTATTTATTTATTTCCAGAATTATAATTCAACACGCAATTATGAACTATTGCTAGAGTTATGAACGTGTAGCAAATAGACTTTCAAAAGTAAATTTTTTAGACAGTTTCTGAATTTAAATTCTGAAAGACAACCCAATAAAGCAAAACAAATGAGACGAGTGATGGGTTTAAAAAAAATGGATATTGAATACGACGGATATTGATGCTAATTACAAAAGGGGTAAATAGTTTCTACTGTTATATTGAATACGACGGATATTTACCAAGGTTCGAAGCTGGTTTTAACTCAGAAAATAAGATACTTGGAATGCCTGCATAATTAAAAGGAAACAAAATTGCATGGTGAACTGCATTATTATTAATTTCGATAAATTGCAAGAGAGAAGAGAAATAATACTTGTGAAGTTTAATATGTATATTAATTAATTAAAGCATATACCTCTGCATCATCATCCATGCATGTTTTCAGAGAACTTGTATTGGGGAATTGGAATATGCCCTGACTCTATTCTACTAACATCTTCTAAAAGAATTGCGTAGTGTCTCTTCACTTCCTCCACTGATTTATCACCAACATCCTTCGCTATATGATGCCACCGATCTGGTGTGTCTTCATCGTACAAGACCAGTGCCTTCTCAAATTGTTTGTTCTGCAATCTTGTCCAAGAGGGGTTCATGTCCAAGGAATTTGAAGCCATTAATTAGAGAGGTTGAAGGTGTAGTTTCACTCCATTTGAAAGAGTAGAGAAGAATAGAAATATATATAGAAGTATGTTTAGAATTGTTGCACTTATCCTTATGGATTTACGTAAGTTGTGGCTTGAGTATAGGGTCAGTAGTGGATAGCTTTGAAGAAACAAATATAAATAGATTGAACCAGTGACAGATATCAATTCTGTTAATATCCTTATCTCAATGACACAAGTGCTGAATATGGTTTTTTAAGTAAATATTAATTAGAAAATTAAATATATGGTAATATAATATAAGTAAGAGGCTGGTTAAAATCTAATAATTGAAATAATGAACACAATCAGTTAATCACAACTCCAAATGGTAGAGCAGTAAAATGAATTGATGTTGTCATATGCTTAAATGGGTTTTGTACCCTTGAAAATTGCAAAACTAAAGTTCATACTGAATGAAGAACAAGAAAAACAAAACAGTGAAAACAGCAGAGACACATGATCAATGTGGAGGGCAGAATGTAATGACATAGCGAGGTGCCACACAAGTCTTGAGCACTGCTGAATCATCATAAGCATAGCTATAAGCATTAGGGCAAACGGTCTTGAAGAGACGAGCAAACACAGTTGGCTTGCATCTTTCAGCAAACTCACCAGTGCAGCAATATCTATCTGATTTTGCTGCCAAACAAGCACTCTTGCACCCCACAACCTTCCCATTCCTCTCCACAACCAAGGCTGAAGGGCAATAAACGTTCAAGTCAGCTTCACACCCAGCAGCACCACAATCTGCACCACCACCATTCAGTGGCTTCATTGAGACGGGAAGGTTAAACCCATCAGCCAAACTAACATCATAGAAATGCAATGCTGATTTTGAGGTTCCAAGGGTCATTTCTACTAGGGTTGCAGGAGGAACTCCACCAATGCCATTGCATTGCAATAGGCCTCCACAATCTCCTGTTTGACAAGAACCTTTGCCTGTTTGTTGGTCGAAGGAACACCCTTGTCTGCCCCAGATTCTCCCTGACCAACCCTCAGGAACTTCGACAACAACCTCTTCACCACTTCCAAGATAAAAGCCGCCATGTTTAGGTGAAGGCTGTCCTCCATTGCCGAGAATTGCAGGCCATACACTTTCTTTGCAGTTGTTTACCACTATGAGTTGTGTCCCATCTGAAGTAACAAACAATGTGATGAAAAATGGAAGTAAACTATAAGAGAAGGGTGAGTATGAATGAGTAAAAGAATTATAAACATTAATACCACAATAAATAGCTATAATCATGAAGAAAAAAGATGTGAAAATCTTTCATGGGATATGCATGCATGGATTGTGAGAGAGGGAAGAAGATCAGAACCTGTGTGGGAGATGGAGATTAGAAAGCAGAAGAGAAGGAAGTAATGTGAGGAAGTAGGCATTGAGTTTGGGAGAGTGGAACTGTTTCTGCTCATTCTTTCTTCAACTGTGTTGTGTTGTGTTGTGTTTCATATAATGGTGCTGTGTAGAAGGAAAAAGCTATATATATGTGATGGAGGTTCCTTGCTTTTAGCCATTTTCTAATTCTGTTTGAAAACCGTTTCCCACTACTTTCCTTTCACCAATTAATATTTGTAAAACAAAAATTAGGCAATGATTTTTAATTTGATGTGAAAATAAAATTATATTAGTATATACTTCTATTCCAGAAATTCATGAAGATAAAATATTCCTTTTAAGCTTATATATACTACTATAGCATCCTTGTCACCCTTTATGTTTTGAAAACTAATTCATCAATTTGAAATTACAAGTAACAAAATTAAATTAAATTATAAAATATTTTATTAATTTTCTAATTATAATCAATAAAACATTTTCAATTTTATACGTAATTTTTTAGATAATAAAACCTATATATATATTATCATCACAATTATTATTTACATTGGAGTTATTTGTAATGTTTATGCTGATAATCAATATTATTATTACTTTTACAATCATTATTATTGTTATTAGTATGTCGCCATTATTAATGTAATTGCAATGTTTGATAATACTGCATATAAATTTTCATATATGATAGAGAATTTTTTTATCTAATTTATCTTGAAACTAAAAATTTGAAAGAATTTAATTTTAAAAGTAACAACTAAAATGATGGTAGATTAATAACTCTTGGGTTATTTTGTTGTTATTTATTAGAATGCAATTGGATTAATTTATGCACACCTATCTTAAAAATTTAATAATTTGTATTTAATGTAAAAGTAAGTGTATTTCCAAAGATCATGCTTAAAATTTAAAACTCTAAAATAATATAAAAACAGAAGATTAGATTGAGGAGAAGAGGATGGGCACGAATATCGGTTTTCTCATTATTTGTTGGAAAACAAACCGGTCCGGCCAGCTACCTTTTACCGCCGAAACCGGATCTATTCGAAGCGAAGCCAACTCAACCGGACCCCTCTCTCTATGCCCTAACCGGTCTGTCCGGTCACATCTCCACGGTTCTCTTGGCTTCTCTCTTGGAGTCGGTTCATTCTCTCTTCCTATTCCTCTCTTCTCTTCCAATAATAAAAAAAAGCGATTCATCAAACCGGGTATGCATATTTTCCTCTTTTCCACTCTCTCTATTTGGTTCTTCAATTTCCGTTTTTTTGTTGTCTCAAAACCAGACCCAGAAGCGTTAAGGATTTGATATTGAAAAAAGATTGCATCTTTGTTACAATTTGGCTCGGTGGAAAGTAAACACCGATTTGGGTCATGAGAAAGTGGTTGGTTTTGTTGCATTCACACTAATATGGCTGTTATGTTATTATTAATCTCTGAAATGGTGGCTGTGATTATAGGGAAAAATGGGTTCGAATCTGGAACCGGTGCCAATTACATCCCAGAAACATGACCCGGCATGGAAACATGTTCAGATGTATAAGAATGGGGACAAGGTGCAGCTGAAGTGCATATATTGTCAGAAGATGTTCAAGGGTGGTGGGATTCATAGGATTAAGGAACACCTAGCTTGCCAGAAAGGGAATGCATCCACTTGCAGCCGTGTCCCCCATGATGTCAGGCTTCACATGCAGCAGAGTTTGGATGGGGTTGTGGTGAAGAAGAGGAGGAAGCAGAAGATCGAGGAGGAGATTATGAGTGTTAATCCTTTGACCACTGTTGTGAACTCGCTTCCCAATAATAACCAGGTTGATGTCAATCAGGGGCTGCAGGCCATTGGAGTGGACCACAATTCAAGTTTGGTAGTGAATCCTGGTGAAGGAATGAGTAAGAATATGGAAAGGAGGAAGAAGATGAGAGCTAGTAAGAATCCTGCAGCAATTTATGCAAATTCGGAGGGTGTTGTTGCTGTGGAGAAGAATGGATTGTTTCCCAAAAGGGTGGACAATCACATTCATATGGCGATTGGTCGGTTTTTGTATGACATTGGTGCACCTTTTGATGCCGTGAACTCAGTCTATTTTCATGAAATGGTTGATGCAATTTCTTCAAGGGGGGCGGGTTTCGAGCGGCCCTCGCATCATGAACTTCGGGGTTGGATCCTGAAGAACTCTGTGGAGGAAGTGAAGAATGATATAGATAGATGCAAGATGACTTGGGGTAGGACTGGCTGTTCCATTTTGGTTGATCAATGGGCAACAGAAACTGGGAGAGTACTGATAAGCTTTTTGGCTTATTGTCCTGAAGGCGTTGTCTTTTTGAAATCTATGGATGCGACTGAGATTTCAACTTCTGCAGATTTTCTGTATGACATGATAAAACAAGTAGTAGATGAAGTTGGAGTCGGGCAAGTGCTGCAAGTGATTACGTCTGGTGAAGAACAATATGCTGTTGCTGGTAGACGGCTGACCGACACTTTTCCCACCCTTTATTGGAGCCCTTCTGCTGCTCATTGCATTGATTTCATACTTGAAGATTTTGGAAATCTTGAGTGGATTAGTGCAGTGATTGAACAAGCTAAATCTGTAACAAGATTTGTGTACAATTACAGTGCAATTTTGATTATGGTTAAAAGGTATACGTTAGGGAATGATATTGTGGATCCATCTTTTTCACAATTTGCAACAAACTTTACCACATTGAAACGGATGGTTGATCTTAAACACAATTTACAGGCCTTGGTGACTTCTCAGGAGTGGGCAGATTGCCCATATTCAAAGAAATCAGCAGGGCTTGAAATGTTAGATTGCCTAAGCAGTCAAACATTTTGGTCCTCGTGTGACATGATTGTTCGTCTAACAGCCCCTCTCTTAAAAGTTCTGAGAATAGCTAGTAGTGAGATGAGACCTGCAATGGGATACATTTATGCTGGAATATACCGGGCAAAAGAAGCAATTAAAAAAGCTCTCGGTAAGAGGGAGGAATACATGGTGTACTGGAATATTATACATCATAGATGGGAAAGGCTGTGGCATCATCCTCTTCACGCTGCTGGATTCTACCTTAATCCAAAGTTCTTCTATAGTATTCAAGGAGATATTCACAGTCAGATTGTCTCAGGAATGTTTGACTGCATAGAGAGATTGGTATCTGATACAAGAATCCAAGATAAAATTATCAAAGAGATAAACTTGTATAAGTCTGCTGCAGGTGACTTTGGGAGAAAGATGGCAGTGAGAGCAAGAGATAATCTGCTTCCTTGTAAGAGTAGCATACACATCTGTTATATTGTGATTTAACTTTCTCAAGTCTAAGTAACTTAATTGAAAAAATGAATTAGAATCTATTCATAGTATGAAAGTAGTAATAGTATAAGAATGCTGGTGTAAAAACCGATAAGATGAAAGAGGACAAAATTTGACTTTGGCATGATGACCAATGCTGTAGAATTTGAAGTAGAATTTTTTGTTGTCTGAAAGTTCTGCACAAAGTACTTGTAGTTTAAGAATCACTGGCAGCGTAGTTCTTTTGAAATTTTGCCCTGATGAAATCTTTCTGGAGTCGACAGCTAGATTCTATTTGACTTCTATGCTTGATAATTTACATTTTCCTTACATAAGACTTACATATGCTATTTTTGCAGCTGAATGGTGGTCAACATATGGAGGAGGCTGCCCTAACTTATCACGGTTAGCAATTCGTATTCTCAGCCAAACATCCAGTGTGATGTCCTGCAAGAGAAACCAGATTCCTTTTGAACAAATAGTCAACACAAGGAATTATATAGAGCGCCAACACCTTACCGATCTTGTCTTTGTTCACTGCAATTTACGATTAAGACAAATGTGAGCTTAAACTGTTGTACATTGAATATTGATGGTTTGTTTTAATGCAGTTGCCAATTGAAGGGAATTATTATAATGTTTAACTTTTCTTTCAGGTTTACGAGCAAAGATCAAGATAGTGATCCCCTATCATTTGACACCATTAGTTATGTTGATGAGTGGATTAGGCCAAGGGATTTATACATAGACGAGTATGGGAACTCAGATTGGATGGCATTGGATCCATCTTCAGTTAACACAATGCTTTTAAGGCCTTTAAATGATGAAGCTGAAGAATTGGATGAAGGTACACTACATGGGCTTAGGATCTGTTTGGACAAGTCTCTCTTTAAACACCTACAGAAAAGTAAAATAAGAAGAAAAAATTAAATGAACTTATATGTGAGTAGACTGTAGCTTATAAAGAATTTAATTTCTTTTTGTTATTTTTATTTCCTAAAGTATTTATAAAATATTGTGCGGTAGAAAATGATACTAACGAACATGTTTTCAACTGATTGTAGGGTTTGATGATGATGAAATTTTCAGTTGTGGAAAAGATAGTGAGGATGAAAACACTGTTGAAAAGTTGGTAAACCAATAGCAAATTATCAGAGAGAATAACCATGCATTTGTTTGTTGATCAGTGTTGATAGCTTCCCACATTATTGCCTAATTCAGAAAAGGTGTTTCCATTGTTTCCAAGTTATTAATGTTGGAAGAAGATGGAGGGAGATTGAGGAGGTTCTTGGTAGACAAGTGAGGAGCATCCAGCATCCTATTTATCGATATGTATATGTGTGTATGTATGTGTATATATATGTATATGTGTATGTATATATATATATATGTATATGTATATGTATGTATATACACGTATGAATTGACATGATTTGCAATGTTCTTGTACAGTTAGTCACATTACATCTGCTGTATTTAATAGTTTTGCTAATTTTCTTGCCTTCTAGAGTGTACAGCTATTGCAAACTGAAATAAATGAAAAGGAGAGTGACCATTTGAACCTTCAATTTCTTTTTTGGCTAAGATTCGTCTTTTATGAAGTACTGTAATACATTATCACAGTTAAACAAGTTCATGAGTATTTTCACTTCAATAATTTTCTCACACACATACACTAGGTTTATATTTTGATTTACTCTGAATAAATTATCATCTTAAAAAGGTTCAAATATATTTGTATTTTTTTAAATACATTTAGTTAATATAATTCATACTATAATTTTAATGAGTTATATTACAAAAAGTGATATTGTATAAGTTTGATAATTTTATAACAAAAAATGCATTATGAAAAGTAGGAGAAATCTTTAAATAAGAATAAAAAAGTTGTATGATAAATGATTGAGATTTTGACTAAGAAAACATGGGACTAGTACTACTGCATAGGAGCCAAATACAAGTTTGAACCAAAACACATACAGTTATTATAATATTTTGTTTTATTACTTTCAGAGTTTGTTATTTATCATTTTTAAATAAATTGTAAAATTATATTTGATTTTAAAATTCATATATAAATAAAGTAAAAAATAAATAAATTTCCAGATTATCTTAAAAGTAAATTTAAAATAATTTAAATTTAATATTCCATTCAAATTAAACAGGTTACTCTCCCAGCTAAAAAAGTCTGTTTGTGAGGGTGTTAATGGGGAAATACAGGTTCAGTTTTTCAAACTTTAGATTGGGTTTAATTCGAAAACAAGCAAATTCTGCTGTTTATGTTCAAGTAAAAGTGTTTAATGTAGATGTTAATCATGATAATTTTTAATTTATTCTACCTTATATTCAAGATATTGTATAAAATAAAACAAATACTAATTAATTCCTAAACATCATAAATCGTAAATACTTATTACTACTTCTCACTTCGGATAATTTTTTTCATAAATATTTTAAAGAAGTATTTTTTTTATAAAAGAAATTAATTTATACATGAATTAAAAATATATTTTTGTAAATGTTAGTATGATTATCAAATATTTTTTCATAAACATATTATTTCGAATAAAACAAGAAGAGTAATTAATATGAGAATAAATTAAAAAATAATAATTAATACTATATTAAAATGAAAAGTTTATTGCTCAAGTTTAAATTTGTTAAAAAAGTTAAAATTAACGCTGTAACAGAAAAAGCAATTTTTAATTCATAAATAAATTATTTTAATTTATTAATAAACTTATTTCATTTTTTAAGAAGTGTTGGAAGTCTTAACAGTATATGTCCTAAATAAACAAACAAATTTCATTAATATAAAAAAGATAATCATTCAAGTCAAGACAATAGGCAGAGAAGAGAATCTTTTGACCCTTTAATTCCAACTAATTGAAAATTAGTAATTTAACTGTCTTTTTTGTCCCTTTACCGGCCACCGGAAAGTGAAAGCGACGACGGCACGTCATCACCCACCGACGACCACGGCGAATACGAATGCAACTCTCCATAGCAGCCACCACCACCATCCACCACCGCCGGCGGAGGCGCCACCTCCATCTCCAAGTACCTCACCACCTGCCTCATGCTGGGCCTCTTCTCCGGTGCCTCCGCGGAACACAACAATCCCACTTTGATCACCATCAAAACTTCCACCTCATCAAACACATTACCCAACCTGGAGTCCACCACCGCCAGCGGCGCCCCCATGCGCCACCGCTCCCAGACCCAGTCCACCAGCACCAGCTCCTCCGGCAACGCCTTCATGTCGATGGGTCTTCTCCCACACACCACCTCCAACAACAATGCTCCGAAGGCGTAAACATCAGAACTGGTGGTGGGTTTCCCCGTTCGTGTGAGTTCAGGTGCAAGGTACCCCATCGTTCCCACCACACGTGTGGTGCTAGGGTTTGCACCATGCTCATAAAGCTTGGCCAACCCAAAATCCCCCAACCTCCCATTCATCTCGTTATCCAGCAAAACGTTCCCAGCTTTGACGTCTCTGTGAATCACCGTCTGTTCCCACTCCTCATGCAAATACACCAACCCCAAACCCACCCCTTTTATTATCTTAAACCTTTCCTCCCATGTCAGTATTTTCTTCGGTTGATCGAACAAGTATCTGTCCAAGCTTCCATTTTTCATGAAATCGTACACAAGTAGAAGGTCGTTTTGTTTCCGACACCAACCCAGTAACTGTACGAGGTTCCTGTGTCGGAGTCTTCCTATGGTTGATACTTCAGACACAAACTCCTGCACACGTTGTTTAGATTCGTGGGAGATTCGCTTCACCGCGATTTCCATGTGGGTCTTCGGGAGAACCCCTTTGTAGACGCGACCGGACCCTCCAAACCCGAGGAGGTTCTTGTCTTTGAAACACTTCGTGGCTTTGTGCAGCTCTTTGTACGGGAATCTGTGCGGCCCAACAACGTCCCTCTCCCAAGCTTCGATTACTTCGGAGTTCTTCATCCTTCTGAATAGGTAACACGCCAGAGAAATTGCGGCGAGTGTTAGAATGAATGAAAGGGAGAGTCCTAAGATTAAGTGGTTTTGAGTTTTGTTAGGGACAGAGAGCGATGGGAGGTTGTGCAAGGAAAGGGTTTTGGCCTCTCCGTTTATTTTGAAGCTCCAACCAAAAATATAGTGTGTGCTTGCTAGTAACCCTGTTGAAGCAGAGAACCCCACGTACATGGAATCTTGGAGAATTGGTGAGAGATCTACTTTGTATTTTAAAATTGGGTAAGTGGGTTTGGAGGAAGTTGGGGAGAGTCTAACCTCCAATTGGTTATTTGATGAATCATAATCAACCCATGCTTGTATCACTTTACCACTCTTCAAACTCAGGTTTTGTTTATTGGCTGAGTCCTCAGGGAAAAACGCAGCTTCCACGGATTTGTTGGATACCATGTTGTTGAGGTTGACACCAACATGGTTGTCATTGATGTCCTCGAACTCGAAGTCTTGGACGGTATCGAACTCCACTGCAAAAAGGTGGTTTGAGAAATTCCCCAGTTCTTTTGGGTTGAGGAGGCCCAAGTACTGGCTCGGGTACGCGTTCGCGAGGGACGCGGAGCGCGAAATGGTGAAGGCAAAACCGTGGCCACCGAGTTTTGGGTACTGAGGGATGATTGCAAATGCAAAAGCAGTGGAAAAGGAGAAAAGTTTTGTGTCGGTGGAAGAGCTTTTGTTGGTGTGCTTGAACTGAATTGGAGTTGGATAAAACGCGTGCCCAATTACTCTCTGAGTGTTGTTTGTTAAACGAAGCAAGCCCTTGTGCTCAATCACTGCTCCTCCGTTTAAGGCCATGTTGGTGGCAGAAGCACCACCGAATCCGTTGAAGAAAAACTCTTGAGACTTTGCAATGTCTGTGACCAGAAGAAGGGTCAAAACACACACAAGCACAAGTGTTCTGGTTTTGGCCATCACGAGGCAGAGCAACCAAAAAACTTGTACACAAATGTTACGTACTTCATGCTGTTTGTAAGAATCATTAAGTAAGCTCAAATGAATAGTGCTCTGTGCTGTGAGGTGCTATTCAAGAGTGTGTGTGGATTATAAACTGAAACGTGGTTACTATTTCATGATTCATTTCTCTCACATGTTTGGTGTTTACCACGGATTGTGACTTAACACAGCTTTACCATTTTGAATATCATCATCATCATCGTCCACTTCCACTTCAATTCTTTTTTTGTATCAGCTTTACACAATTTATTTTATGTGTTGGTATTTCCTCTTATGGTCCTTTTCCCTTATAATTTGTCATCCACTATGAATTTGTTTGCATGTAGGCTTTATATGGAGAATTGTCTAGCTGAACGTGGATAGCATGTGAATATTTGATGTCAAATGTTTTTCTTTACCACGTGCATGGATCAGAACTTTGTCTCTTTTTCTTAATTTTTAAATTACAGTGATATTAAAATAACATGATGGAAAGTTGAATAGCTTATTATCATGATTTATAATTTGATATGCAAGAGTGTGATTCTGGATTATATGTTTAAGAGTGTGAGATATAATTAAATATGGAGCATCTCCAACTCAGCAAAGAAAGCTGTGATTTTCTGGGGCTTGTCTTCTGGTTTAAGTGATACCATGAAAGTCAGAACATGCAGGTAACTTAACATAAAAATAATATAATGGTTTACTCTATAAAACAAGATGAACTACAGAAGCAGAATAAAAAAAACTAATTTCTGGATTTTGCAAGTTGATTGAAATCAAATTTAATTGTGATAATCAAATTATACAAACATGTGTATAATTTTCTTTATAATGTATAAACCCTAAACTCTAATCCAAATTAGCCCAAATATGCTAGTTCTATCAAATTGCACTCCTTTTCTATTCGTGACAAATTTGACTACCTCCACCAAATTTGAGTGCTTGCTCTAATGCTCCCTCACGTCATAAGTGAAATAGAGAAAAAGAGTAAAACTAAAAAATGGAGAATAAAAATAAGATGCAAAAAGGTGTTTAAATGGAGAGAAAAAAGAAAAAAAAACATTCTTTCACTTATTTAAAATGAGTAAAAATTAATAAATAATGAAATTATTTTCACATTACTTAAAAATTAGTTTAAACAACACACTCTTATCATTAAACTACATATTATTTTCAATTTTTTATGTATAAAATGATTACACCTTTTTAAAAAAATAAAAAAAATATGTAGAAAAAAAATATCAATCATCTTCCTTATTACATGCCAATTGAAGGGGAGGGGAGATACTTATGAATCCCAAAAATACCATTTTTTTTCATACAAAAAGTGAATATTTCTATAAAATCTTTTCCATTTCTTTTTCCTCTAATTGTATAGACACAAATAATGAGAAAGTGACCCATCACTAGTGCTCTTCACTATTCTCTAGCTGTTGGAGAAACTTAGTCTTATCTAGTCACCATTTCCATGCATATCAACTATATAGCCTAGCCCTCCCTCTACTCATTTATGCCTGCAATTTTCTTCTTGTTGCTTTATGGCAACTTTTAATTTAGACATTTTTAGATATTTATTCACCCTTTGTACAACAAGAGGAAAAACATTAGAGTTTCATTGTATCATAAAAGAATTATCAATTAATTGTATATAAAAAAATTATAAAACCATCATTTTTAGCTACAGAAGGTAGGTTTCTCAAACAACAAAGTCTTGTTCCTATTCAGGACTATCTCCTCCTATTCTCATTTTCCCTTAAAATTTAAAGGAATGATATTAAGACATCTTAAACACATATTTTTCTTCTATTATTTTTTTCTCTCTCGATCATATCATATTATATCACCTTTGTTCTCATATTTTTCTCTCATTTTCCTAAGTAATAGGATTTAGGGTGTCCAACAATTATTTTGTGAAATTTAATATCCACTATTTATTTATTTGCTCCTGGAAGAGATGTATATAGGAATATGGATGACCTGTAAATGTGATGTCAAGAGGTCCTTTCTTTTAAATTTACACAGAACAGACCCTTTTTTTTCTGCTTTGATTTTTAACTTTTAAACTCAAAGTAATATGGGTGCACAATAGAGTTGCTTGATTTTTTTATGACCTTGATGTTCTCTTGCATTGGTTTTCAAAATCTTGTTTAGAAGGATTTTTTTTTCTTGAAGGAAAAAATTTACAGCATTCTCATTGTCTGTTATATACTTCTGTATCAACTGTGTGCGTTTTTCAAATGATTATTTCCAGTAGTGTCAATGATTTTCCAAACTTAATCACTTTCTAGCAATGTTTGGTATTCATGTTCAAGGTGCATTAAATTTGAAAGGTATACAAGAAATCATATTGAACAATGTTTTTCTTTTCGTATTTCAATTTGTAATGTTTATGATTTGTGATGTTCTCTTAACAGTTTATTATCTGAACTTGGAAGATGAAGCTGTAGTGACAGACAAAAATATAAAGAAGAATCAAGAATATAGGACAAAAGGAAAAGGCACCAAATTCATTAAGTGCAAACTGTAACCAAAATTATAGAGGACAGTCCAATAAGAAACATGGTAAAATTATTTCAAACTTAGCATCTTCTCTTTGCACACAACACATTGAGAATGCTAAGAATGTAATACACTGTTGCTAGCACTTGGACCAGCACAGCCATCAGGGACAGAAATATTTACTTGTCGGGTTGCTTTGCCTGCACATAAAACAATTCAAGAATTTCATATCAAAGTGAGATTATTGTTGCAAGTTGAAGGAAGATTAAGCTAGATGCAAACCTTCAATGATCTATTTGAAGAAAGATCCACTCTTGATAGCATCCTCGTTGGCATTTCCAAGAGCAGCCTCATTCAAGTACTGGTCAGCCAATTGGACTCTCTTCACATTCTCTTGTTCTTGGACAAGCATGCTAGCATACAGCAAGAGCTTGTCCAGAGTCATCTTGGGCTGGTCAAAGGTAGGAGGTCCTTCCTTTGAGTTCACAAGCTTCTTCCCAACAGAATCAACACCAACACCAGAAATCCACTTCCTTACTTCATCATCATACACTCTGGCCCTCAGTGCACCAAAGAAATCTGCACCACAACATGGGATGTTATTGCAGTTATTTGTGAAAATACAATCAAATTGCTCCTTGGTTTTATTATTTTCAATGGAATCAAATTGTTCTCTTTCTTAAACTCATCTAATGTTGTTCTTTTTTAAAATTGGAACCCAAATTCTACCTTAGTGTTACAGTTTTTGGTTCTTAGTTCTTACCAATGGATTGGCCAGGGTGTTTGTCAACAAGCTCGACAATGTCCTTTTCAGGAACACCATCGGTCCGGAAAATTCCCTTGCAAACACCAATGCGGTCTTCCCTTGTTGGTGCCCAGTAGAACTTCTCCATACGACCATCACGGATGAGAGGAGCATAAAGTGTTGAGAAATCGTTACCAGTGACAATGATGGGCACACGGGCGTTATCTTCCTTGTTGTACATACCAGGAAGCTGCACATTTGTGGGGTTATCAGCAATGTTCATGAGAGTGGCATTCACCATCTGGTTGTTCACAGTGTATTGGGTGGTTCCACCAAGACGACCTGCTCCTGCATCAAGATCATTGATGAACAGAACACACATCTTTCCCTTCTTGATTAAGTCTGAGGCTTCACGGTATCTCTGCCTAATCAATTTTGCTGGCTCTCCGGCATTTCCACTTTCCAACTCTCCAGCACTCATCATGATGGGGCTGTAATGTAATCACAATTCAAACAAATCAAATATAAAGAGTGTTCAGTTCATTTGTTGTGAGCTTCAATACAATATAATTCAAATCTTTGATGAAGTATGAGTATTGCCAGATATCAATACTTCCTACTCTGTGTTTGAGTGGGGATTTGTGAAAATGAATTCGAAGTTAAATAGTTCATGTTTGGACATGTTTATCTCAAACCATGTAAAAATAGTAAAATCTAGGACAAAATTTTGGGTTCAACACAAAAGTTGTTTAAATTCCTCTCCATGATACAGAACATGTGATTTTATATATAAAATTACTTTAGCTATATTTGATGACCGTGATTAAAAAGTTCACATAATGAAGGGGATAGTTCAGCAAGAACTCACTTGATTCCCATCTTGGCAAAGACAAGCTCACATTGGAAAGATTTTCCTTGTCCCTTGCCTCCCCAGACACCAAGAATGAGAGGAACCTGCAAAAGGATTAGAAAAAAAATGAATGGTGTCTCCCAATTTGAGAAAAGTTGAAGTGCAATTTATGCAGAGAAGATGTTTGTGGTGGCATGCCTTGATGTTGGGCAAGGTCATGAAGTTCTTGGCGATGTGAACAACAAGCTTGTCCAAAAAAGCTGGAGCAATGTAGAAACCATCCTTCATGTTGTCAAAGTCGTACCTAAATTAAGAAGCACAGAAGATGATGATGATGATGATATAAAAAAGAGAATGAAACGGTAAATAAAGGGTTTAGAGATTATGTGAGGAAGAAAGAGTATACTGACTGGCGTAGTCCAGCGCTGAGGTACTCGTGGGAGCTCATGACTGCATAGTGAGTTCCAGCATCCATTGGAGCTTGGAAAAGAGAATCAACCAAACCCTTCCCTCTTGTGATGTCTTGTTGGTCATCAGAAACATCGTAGGCTAGACCCCTCCATCTGTCCCCCTCGGTCTGCTGGGTCTCCTCGATCTCTTTGTCTGCAGCAACAATTTTGAAGCTTCCAGATGTCAACTTGCTGTTAGGGACCCTTGAGCTAATAACCTTCTTCAAGCTTGTGCCAAAGAAAGCTGAACTGGGACCTGAAGCTCCGCCTCCAGATCCATTCAGATTCAACTGCAATGTCACATCACAGTAACTCATGTTATACCATGCACAATCATGAGCCATATAAACATGCAAATCAAGCAACTTAATGCACCAATAGCACAACACAGACTGATACTCTTAGATTTTGTTTGGATTACAAATATGTTTTTCATAATAAGTTTAAGTTTTAAGAAGATTAATGTATTTTTTTTTAAAATTATGTTAGAACCGAACTAAAATTATTATAAATTCAATAAATATTTTTTGAATTGGATACTTCATCGATACGTGTCCTACCAATATCAGGATGTCGATATTCGATATGTATATCCAACATGAACATAAGAGTCCGAAACTCATATATTTAAACTCAGCATGTAACTATACAACCATGACACACTATACAACTATGACACATAAAATGAAGATATAGTAACCCTTGTTTGGAAGTGACAGAGGGTTACGTGAGCTGAATAAACATGTGCGAGCCTACTTGTTTTTACATTTCCTAACACTTGAGCATTCATCATGCAATGATTACCATGATGCTAGATAAAGATGGATATCAAAGAAGACATGAAAAGGGAAAGAGTGTAAGAAAGTAGGAAAGATATCGTACAAGGGTTCTGTTGACAGCGCCGACAGTGGAGAGGGAGGCAGCCATGGAAGTGCTGTTGTGGAGAGAAAGGGTAAGGTTGTTGTTGAGTTGCAAATTCAGTGGTGGATGGCTTAGTATAAGCGAAGGGTACGTCTGACTTATAGTAGTTGCCTGTGCTCAAAAGGATTGGTCACAGAGGCCTAAGATCCACACATAGAAGATTGAACAGCAGCCACGTGGCAAGATACTGTGCCTCCAAGGTTTTTTGTCCCTCTTAGTCGAGGATTTTGAGGTTGTCATTGCAGCTTTTTCTATCTCCACCAGAATTAAGGAGATTTGTTTGCCACACAAGCCTTGAAGAACTTGTGTCGTTTATTCAAATTCAAGCATCTTCAATCTTGATAACCAATCATAAGAGTAATAATATTAGAATTGGTAAGTGGCATAATTTTTGAGGTTGTCTTTTTACAGAGGTAGAGATGGTACTAATGACCCCACATTGGAGCCAATGGGTTCATTTGAAGATGAATTATTGTTGGTAGAAACAAGAAATTTAATTGGTGAGTCTCAGATAATTTCATGAATGAAGGGGATTGAGCCCTATTACATCCCTTGACCCTACCATGTCTCTCTCCTTCTTTCTTCTATCTGTTCTGTGTGGCCAACATTCTTCACTTGCAACTAAAGGAAATTCACAACTTCACTGCTTTTTCTTCACTGTTAAGCTTCCAAATAACAAGAAACAAATTTAAAACTACAAAAAATTGATTATTTGATGTTTAATTATCTAAAATATAAGCTTGTTTAATATTTTCATTTTCTCATTTCAATCATATATCCTAACCTTTGAAAACCTAAACATATAGAATGTCTAGCTTATGCAGAAAACATTATCGGTCTATTGTTTCTGGGATGTTTGTTCATCTTTTTATTCTTGGAGATTCTTAATGTGGTCTGGTTTATGTAAAAGGGTGGGGATACCCCTTTTGTATCCCTCTTAATTTAATTTCATTCTTTGATGATAAAAAAAAACCTAAACACATAGAATAACCTATTTCAATTATTTTTATACTAAATCCTAACCTTTAAAACCTAAACCTACATAATAACCTATTCCAATTCTTTTCGTACTAAGTATTTAGATGGTTTAAAGTTAAAATAAATTTCATATTATATTATATAAATGAATGTGTCTAAAACATATTCAATTTTACTTATTATTTTGATTTAATTTAATTATTTTTTTTATTTTTTTTATTGATAACATTGTAACAAAGAATATGGATGTAAGGTTGTTATAAGAAAATTAATATTAATTTTATCTTTTATAATTCTTAGTTGTTTCTCTTTGTATATATGTCTAGTCTTTATTTTATTTTACTTTTTTAATTTTATTTTTTATTGTCTCTTTGTTTTATATTTTATCTTTTATCTAGACTAAAATGAATGTACAGCTTGAATCTATTAAGGCTCTCTATTTTGATTGATGTAAAGAAAAGAAAATAGAAGAAATATTTTTTTTTTCATATTCTTTATTTTTTTTCTTTTGTTATCTCAGTTTTTTTATAATACATTATATAAAAAATAACACATTTATTCACTATAGTTGTTTTGTAAAAAGTTGGTAGAAAAATCTCCAATAGTGATACAAATTTACAGTAACTCGAATTGTTTGTAAAAGTTGACAACCTGAGATATGACATTGCAATATAAGAGTAAAATGTCTGGAAAATTAGTTTGATTGTGCATGGAGAAAAGTGTTGTTTGCATGAGAGTATTTGCATGCCTTATCTTTGGGAAAGAAGAGGAAAAATAACAAGACATTAGACTTCTACAAATCTACTTTATCTTTTTATATCATAAGAATATAGTGTGCTTTTATCACCTAATTACATCATTCAATGTTGCATTATCTCATAGAATTATGTTATGTTACATCATTTAGTATTACATTGTTTAATGATGAATCTTTTTAAAAATTTCATATATTTTCAAGTTGCTAGAAAGTTTCCTATTTTTCTTAGCTTTCATTAAAAATAAGTTGTAAATACACATTATATTAAAATAAAATTATAACAATAACATATGATATAAATAACGAAGAATACGTTATCAATTAAAATTCAATTGGTGACTAAAATAATATATAGCTCAAATAATAAATGTAAATTTGAAAAAAAAAATTATATTAACAAAAAATTATAAGAAATTGAAAAAAAAACATTAAAGTTTTAATTAAATGGTCCACAAATAATAATGTGGGTAGGATAATGAATCCCTACCTTTTGAAGACATAAAAGATCAACGTTGCGTACGTGTTTCAACAAACATTATTTATCCATTTATATTTTGGACTTTAGTTTTTCCTCCAATAAAGCTTCGGACGTCTCAAATATTTTCAATTATCTCTAATGTAAGTGTTTTAATTAAAAATATAACTTTGAAATCTAAGTTTGATAAGGAATCTTGATTGAAACTTGATGTGATATGAATTTTAAAACTTATAATTTTGAATAAGATTTTGAATGATAAAAAATAATAACTATTTTTTTCGGTTTGGAAATAATTAAAATGTGAAAAAAAATATTAAATTATAAATCTTATGAGAATTTTATATTAAAAATTACAATAATAGTTTAAAATAATGTGATATGGTGACGTTAGTATAAAATAAAATAAAGATACTTATACTGAAGATAACTTTAAAGTAGTGATTTTACAGTTTTCTTGTTTTTTCAAACCATAAAGCAGATAGAGAAAGAAAAAACTACATAAGGGTTTACTTTTTGCTAAATAAAGAACCCAAATTCAGAAGTGTTTGTACAAGAAATTGTCCTACAAATAGCAATAATAAATATCCACGAACGAGAATCTGCATTGGGAGTTTCCCTTCCATGAAATCCTGATAAAATTTTAACCTGCACATGCTCACGTAAAATGACAAAAATACTCTTAAAATAGAGGGGAATGTGGATAAAAATATAAATTTGAAATTTTTTTTCAAAACATTTTTCTGGATTTAGATTTTCAAGACATTATAGAAGATGATTTAAAATCCAATGATAAGGCATGTTGTTTAAGGAACAGATTGCAATCAACTAAATTTTTCAACCGTTATTACAGTTAAAAAAACCCACTTTCCTTACAAAACCAAACATACTGTTCCTAGGAGAGGACAGCCATGACATGAAAAATACATCAAGAGAATTATATTATATGATTAAAAACACGGTTGCCAAATGATCTAAGCACAGGAAGTACCTTTATGAGGACTCTATGATTCAAGGGATTAAGATCCTTGACGTCATCAGTTTCAAGTATACCAACAATGTCATCATCCTTCACAATAAGATGCTTTGTACCATTGAATTCTACCTCAGTACCAGCGTATTTGGAATACAGCACATGAAAGCATCAATTAGAGCCAACCCCACTCCTTCCCCAGAAAATTAAACACAGATCACATAAGGTTTAAAGACCTCCAACATAGCAGCACCATTACCTTCACACTAACATCCACTTTTGTCTTTCCTTCACCAACATCAACCACCTCACCTATTTTCAGAAAATAATTGATCTACCATTACCAATGTTCCAAAAGAATGCATTGGAATAGAACTCAGACTACCTTTAATACCAAATCAAATGGAGGATATAACGAAGGACTGAGTGAACTTACTCCGTGTAGTCACTCAAGTAAATAATATTTGGCCATTCTTCCTTACCTGCTAACACATTCCAAGCAAGCAACATCGTAGCACCGTAAAATTAAGAAAACTAAAGCTGCAACTGAATTTTACTTGTACAGGATGATTGCATAAAAATAAGCATTATGTTGCAGACATTTATTTTATAAATTTAATTTAAAAATTATGCTATCCTCACAACCATTGCATCTGGTTTAACTGTTTATCAAATCGACAGCCTATAATTAATGTGCATATCGGTAGTCATCAGATCAACAGCCTATAGTCAGTGTGCATATTGGTAATAAACGGTTGTGCAAGTACAAATATTTTTAGTGCTGAAAACGGTTTCTTCAAGAATCTTGGTATATTCCACTGCCAAGACCTGTCCATTAATTATTGATAGTAAACAAAAGGAAGAGATGATGGATAATTCATCAACAAAAACAAGGACAAGTGCTTTATTATACAAAAAAGAAAAAACATACGGTGATCTCAGGAACACCACTCTCTCGCATTCTGGAACATGCGCAACCAAGGACTAGGCCCATTCTTCTCTACATGCCAGTGCTTTGGATACCATGGGAACTGCCACATTAAGAAGCAACGTTCTGGATGAGGCATCATGGCAAGATGTCTCCCATCTGGGGAACAAATAGCTGCAGCCCCTAAAGGAGAGCCATTCACATTGAAAGGGTAGGCCTCAGTTGGATTCCCAGCATCATCACAATATCTTACAGGAGCTAACTCAGAATGAACTATTCGGTCAAATACACCTTCGTCTGGAAAGTAAGCTCTTCCTTCACCATGAGCAGCCCATATACCCATTGTGCTACCTTCCATGCCCCTGAACATCATAGCTGGTGAGGGCAGTATGGTAACACTTGTAAAGCGGCATTCAAACCGCCCTGACGCGTTATGAATGAACCTTGGTTGTGATAGGTCACCACCAGCACCATGCACACCCCCAATTTGTGGCCCAGGTACCCACCCCAACAAAGCCATTAGCTGACACCCGTTGCATACACCTAGACTAAAAGTGTCCGGTCGCTTGTAAAACTCCTGAAATTGCTGCAAAACATGCTCATTGAATCTTATGCAAGCAGACCAACCTTTTGCAGAATCAAGCACATCAGCATAGCTAAATCCACCAACAAACACAATTCCACGAAACTCTTGCAAAGACGTCTTTCGATTGAGAAGGTCTGACATAGTAACATCCCATGGCTCAAAACCAGCAGCATAAAATGCTGCAGCCATTTCTCGGTCTCCATTGCTTCCTTCTTCTCTAATCACAGCCACTTTAGGTTTCACAGTTGCAGACAAAAACTTTTCCTCAGTGAAGACAGGAAGATAGGTCAGATCCCATGAGGGTTCATATCGATGTTTTAGTCCTTCTTTCTCCATATCCACACAAGATGCCAGTCTTTGGAACCTTTCCAGCTGAAAACTGGTCTCTTCCCACATGTCCCTTAGAGTGCTAGTTTTTTCTGTTAAGAAAACCTCCCCATCAACCTTAACTTCTATTGATGGACTGGCAGTTACTTGACCAATGATTTCAGCTGAAACTCCCACATTGATCAATTTGTCCATTACCAAAGTCAGATTTTTCTTGCTTACCTCAAGAACTAACCCAAGCTCTTCAGCATAGAGTGTTTGGAAGAGGCTGTTACCTTGAGATGTCATGTCCAAATTAAGTCCGCAATTACCAGCAAATGCCATCTCTAAGGCACAAACAAGCAGCCCACCATCGCTGATATCATGGCCAGCAGAGATCAGTTCATCAGTAAGAAGATCTTGAACACCTTCAAAGACCTTTTTAAGGTAAGGAACGTCATCAAGATCAGGGCACTCATCCCCAACTTGGTCAAACGCCTGGGCAAAAGCAGATCCACCTAACCGCCTCTGACCTTTTGACAAATCAATATGAAGCAAAACACCTTCATCCTTAAGTTTTAAGTCTGGAGTCACTGTTTTTGTTATATCAGCACAGGTAACATAAACACTGATAACAAGATTTCCAGGAGCCTTGACAACTTCTCCATCAGAATGGGCTGCCATAGAAAGGCTGTCTTTCCCTCCATCAATAGCAATGCCAAGTTCAATCATTGCTTCAGATAAAGATATGGCAGCATCATACATGTCAGCTCCTTCCCCATCAAGCTTGGCAGCATACATCCAATTACCACTAGCCTTGACATCAGAAAGGGAAGTGACCTTCGCCCATACAAGATTTGTTAGTGCTTCTCCAACAGCCAACCGAGCCATTGCTTTGGGGTCTAACAAGCCTTTAATTGGCTGTTCCCCAATGGCACAAGCACCTCCAGTCAAATCAGTAAAAGTTTGAGCTGTAACAGCAACATCGGCAAGGGGAATCTGCAAAGGACCAACAGTTTGCTGCTGAGCAACTAGACCAGTAACACACCTATCAACTTTTGTTGTTAAGAAACGTTTTGAACAGACAGATGGTAAACTCAACACTCTCTTCAAAGAATCTATCACTGTAATCCCAGGGGCAATATCAAGTGGCTCCCGCTCATAGACCACCCGATTAAAGTGAAAAGACTTTTTAGGCATGTTACCAAGGACTTTCTCCAATTCAAGATCAACTGCAGGCGGAGGTGGAGGAAGTCCATTTGAAATACACTGTTGGGTTGCTAAGCGATCGACTAACACAACACGTCCATCACCACTAATAGTTCCAATAACAGCCATTGAAACTTTTTCCCTGCTACAGATTGATTCCAAGAGATCACGACTTTCAGGCTTCACCAAGATTGCATCCTGCTCCTGATACTCTGCCCCCCAAATTTCTAGAACAGACATTGTATGATCACCAACAACAATTGCTCGGACATCTATCTCAGCACCCTTTGGATATATAATTTCCTTCACAACATTGCAGTTCCCACCAGCACCCTGATCATGAATGCTGATTATTGGGTTTTTATCCCCCATCTCAATACAGGCCCGAACAAGACGATATAGTTTTTGAGCCATCTCAGCATCCCCACGTTGCACAGCATTGAAATCAAGCTCTGCATCATTCTGCCCACTGACCATGCTTGAGGCTGCCCCACCTCCCATACCAATGCGATAAGCTGGGCCTCCAATCTTGACAACCAGCATCCCAATGTCAGGTTCTCCCTTTGTTATATGAAGGTGGTCTATCTGTCCAATGCCTGCACTGAACATGATTGGCTTCAACCATTCTCGCCTCTCCCCGCTAGGAAGTCTCATTCCAAAAGTTCTGCAGAAACCCTGGATCAATGGCTCTCCAAATTTGTTCCCATAATCAGATGCGCCGTTACTAGAATCTATAAGAATCTGTAAAGGTGGTGCCAAATTCGATGGATAAGTAAAGGAGGGATCTTCCCATGGAGCATAAAAGCCTGACGTGTTGAGATTCCCAACACAATAACCAGCTGTAGCTGCCTGGACAAAGGAGCCCCTTCCAGTAGCATGTGTATCCCTAATGCGACCTCCTGCACCCGTCTCTGCACCAGGATAAGGTGCCACTGCGCATGGAAAATTATGTGTTTCAGCTGTAAATAGTATATCTAACTCACTTACTGCAATTTCTAATGGACATGAGGAGCCAGGCTGAACTGGTCGGAGCTGCTTTACAGGGAAACCCCTTATAGCACTTGAGTTATCCTTAAACCCAATAACTGAGTTATTTGGATTTGCCTGCAGAGTACTTTTCACAATTTGCATTAGAGTCTTATTCATAAGTTGTCCATCAATGAAAATGTTTCCAGTAAAAAACCAATGTCTGCTATGCTCACTGTTGGATTGCGCAATATCAAACAACTCCACATTTGTCGGGTTACGCTTAATGTCTTCTCTGAAAAGTTTGGTGTAGAATTCTAAATCCTGGTCATCAAAGGCAAAACCCATCTCTAAATTAATCTCTTCTAATGCCTTCCGTCCCCTCTCCATAACAGGTATATAACGAATCTCCTCGGGAACAATACTAGTCTCAAAGGATGTTAACTTCTGACTATAAACACATTCAGTCATTCTATCATGCACCATAAATGCAAATTCATTTATTTGATTATCTTGCAGTGCACTTGTGGTGAACAACAAGTACCTCCTTGACCGTTCCAAACGGGTGACTTCCGTCAATCCACAAGCATGGCAAATTGCCACAGCATTAGTAGACCAAGCTGTGGTAAATGACAACCTGGGACCAACCTCGACTATAACTGGAGTCAATCCCTCCTTCCTCTTCTTCTCAAGAAAGCTCTCATTTCCCAGATTCTCGGGCTCAAATGTTTCTTCAAGAAGCCATTTAAGGACAGAAATTTTTTCACTCGAAAGTTGTGAACTAAGGCCAACATTATAACATTGCTCCGTTTGTATTTCCACGATCTGACTACAGATTTTCACCTGAGCATCCTTTAAAAGCTCAGCAGCTGCACTTTTTTGCATAAACGGTACCCGGAATAAATGAACAACCTCCGAGGCAGGCATCTCAACCAAGCCAGGTTGCTCTTCTACAACTGCTCTGGGATTTTCTTGAGCGTGACACCTTAAAGACAAAGCTCTTCGAGTTGATCCCAAAGCCCAATTCCTATTCCAAAGCGTACCCCAAAGCATGTGACTTCTATGTTTCTGAGGCTTCTTCTTCAAGAACAATGTCTGCCTTGAAGTACCCTGAAACCAAAATCAACAAAACCCATAAACAAAGATGCATTTTCATTTGCCAAATTAAACATAGTGCACCAACTAGTCAACGACAAAGATATAAACAAAACAAACACAAACCCATGTCAACCTATGCTAGTTTGCTAGTTTAACACGCTTCACCAAGTAATACACGAACAACTGAAATAATAACAACCTATGCCAAAGGAACAAAACTTAAACGAATCAAAATATGCTATTACGAGCATCAAAGCTTGAAACACCCCTCCCCCAAAAAAAATGACGACAACAACAATTAATAAATAAAAGGGGTCCATCAAATAATGCTAATTCAAAGACACGGAGGAAAACCAAACCTGCAGCAATTGAGACACCCCAAATTCCGTGACAGCCGCCATGTCCTCGATCAAGTGTTGGGAAGCTCTTAAACAAGAATAGAGGGCGAAAAATAAAATCTTTGAGGACTAAGCAGAATCATAAAAGGTTATGGTGCGAATAAAAGTGAAACGAAGAATACCGAAACAAAAAGAGTGTGGCAGCAGCGTAAAACAAAGAGGGTTTTGATGAGGCAAGAATAAAAAAAAAACTCTGTTGATTGCTTTGGCGCTATTTCTTATTCTTCAATTTTATATTCTTTTTATCCAACTCCTCTGTTTCATAGATCTATTCTTTTTCTTTGTCTCATAAATTTTGAAACTTCCTAAAAATTAAAAGTTGTATTTATACACTTTTCAGCATAGTGAAATATCAAATATTAATTAATTTCAATTATAAAAAAAAATAGTGAATCCAAATTGTTTTGATTTGAAGGTTGCTTGGTATAAATGTGGATATTATATTTTTAATTAATATTTTTAGGTATTAATAACAAAATTAATGCAGTATTATACTTGTAATATTTTTCAGTATAATAAAAAAGAAATAAAATTAATTTCTTGATGCAGTAAAGAATAATTTTTAAGAAATTTTGTGATAAGGATGGATTTTAAATTAGATTTTTTTTCCCTGATTTAGATTAAGAAACTAGTAATATTATTATTATATGGCCCTTCACTATACTCCAAGTATAATTGGCTCTTCGCTGAACTCTAAGTACAAAGATTTTCTTTTTAAAATTTCAATGGTTATCAAATATTAAAATATTTGAAACTAATAATTGATGAGATAAAATGTTTCAATATAAACTTTATCTTCTGTTGTTGTATAAAATTCACTCCTATGTACTACATTTTTTTACATTGCTGTGTTTATTTTAACATCAAAATATAGTTTGTGCTTAGTTTAATAAACATACAGATATTATTATTATCATTATTTTTATATTTAATAGGTGTTTAGGTAACTAAATATATATTATATAAATTTAAATTTAAATATATATGCCTACTTATAAAAGAATTTTCCATTATAACTATTTTTTTATTTGAATATGTGTTCTAATATTTGGTAATAATAATTATCACAGATAGTTTTTCACGTACTTTTTATATATATCTTATTGTATATTTCTATTTAATACTGTCTACATTTATATATAAAAAACTTTCTCATTATAATTGTTTTTTATATACTTTTTATTTCTTATTTTATCTTACAGATAAATTCTAATACTTAGCAATCATAGTTATTTTATTTTTTTTAATCTTGATAAGAGTACACAAATAAAAAAATAATAAATAAAATTTTTAATTTTTTAAAATTGAAAAAATTATGAATGATATGTTTTATATAATTTAATTAGTGAAAATATTTGTTAACAACATTTTTATTTATTTTGAATAATATGTATAAAGACATTCCCATCAATCTTTATCTTTATTTGATTTTCCTTTCATGAAGAATTTAATGTTTTCTTCTTAAAAGAGAGAATTTGATATTTTAAATATATGAATACACATAAATTTATATTTCATTTAAATAAATATAAATACACATATAATAATAATAATAAAAATAAAAAATACAAATATACAAAACACAAACATTTAAAATAATTTATAAATTTATATTTATAATATAAACATGTGAATAATAACATCATTTATTCAAATTTTAATATTAAAAAAAATATAATATTAAAAAAACAGATATACCCCACGATAGCACTTATATTTCTGCTAGTGTATATAAATCAAAATGATATAAAAAATTACAAGATCATAAAACACAACTAACATACTAGTTTAGTAACTATTCACTTAAACCTATCATAATTAGTATCAATATATCTATAACTAATTATCTTAAATTTTAAATCTTATTAAAGATAAATTTTTTCTCATCAATTATATATAAATATATATATTTATATATAATTGGTTATTAACTACTTCTCCACTACTTACTACTAGTATCTACTATTATGTTTGAGAATCGATTTTATACTGAATGGATTTTATTTAGCAAATTCATATAATAATATAATTTTTTTACATATTTTAAAGAATGTTGATAATTCTTCACTTTTAAACACAAATTAAATTTTGTTTTTTTTTTCAATTATCAATTAATCAATATATACACAATCAACATTGATTTTAAAACCATACTAAATCTCATTAATTGACCAACGACATCATTTCAATACCTCATAATCTTACCACCAATTTAATATCACAAAATACAAATCAATATATTACTTAAAAATTGTTCAACTCTCCCCTATTTACTAGTCGTTTATTTACTAAACAATAACAACTTCAACGTAGAAGAATAAAATGTGAGATTTATAATCTTCAGACCTAAAACTAAAACACTTATCAAAAGTGAAACCACCGAGTTAACAACTTTTTCAATTAGTCAAATATATAAAACTTTGAAACACTTACACTTAAAAACAAAATATATTTAAAAATAAAAAAGAATTTTACTCCAAATCAAACTTCAATGAATTAGAAACTACTAAGATGCATTCATCCTTAATTGATGAGATTTGACTAAAATTTCTTTTAAAAATATGTTAAAGAAATTTAAGAACTTAGAGAGTGTTAAGAAAATTAAAGAAATAATAATTTCAAAATTGAGTAATTAAGTAATTAATTATAATTTATATTCTTAAAATGTTAACATTAATGATTATAAATCCATATATTTTAAACTGGTAAAAGTCGGTTCTTAAATTAATTGTTTTCTTTTACAAGTATATTTGTGTTATTTATGTGTCATGTATCTGTTTCAAATTTCAATAATAATCTCCAGTGTTTTTTTCATGGAAAAAAAATTCTTACCATGTGTACAAACTACAAATAACAAATACTTCTAATATATTGATTTATTCGAACATAAAATTATTCTAAAATATTCTTTTGTTGATATAAAAATGTATATTGTTTAAAAATGTATTAATAAGTATATAATAAATCATTTTGTTATTACTTCCAATAACCTAAATAATTTTTTATTACGTCCTCATTACTCACGTTTAAATAAAAAGATTTTACTTATTTAGATTTTTTTTACGGTTAATTATTTAAATCAAAATATTTTCATACACCACCATGAATTTTAAATCAAAATATTTTAATACATCCACTATGAATGACCTGTTCCAAAATTTGCTAAACATGTTATCTTTTTTTTATATAAAGTTTTCGTGTTAGGCATTATTATGCAAATCTCAGTTAAGCTGACACCTCAAGTAACAACAATCATCTATCATCACATGAAAAAAAATTATTAAAAAAAAATAAAAAAAAATAAAATAAAATACAACTATATAATGGTAATAACACGTTCTTTAAGAAATTTTTTTGAACTTTTGTAGACAAAGCTTCACCAAACTAAAGCATTTCACCCACCAATTAAACCAAATTTGTCCAATTCTCTTTTAGTACAATTTTATCTTTATAGATATTTATCATTTCAATTTTCAAGAACCATAAACAAAAGAAATATATGCGTACAAAATATTAAACCAGTGTTAATAGTTTGTTTGACACTTCAAAGAATAAATACACCAATTTAATGAATTAATATTTTAACTATATTCATTTTATTTTTTAATTAAAAATATTATTATAAGGAGTTGTCATGAATAGAGGGTTCAAAGAATTTTTTCATTAACTTTATATCTATCCACTAGATAGGTTGTTAGTTATGGGTCACTCATCGTTTCCAATCAGAATTTAGAACCCTAGCAAAACCTACCTTCTCTCTCAAATTGAAGCCCCACACACTTTTTCTTCTTCTTCTTCTTTGATTTGCTTTTTATATTATTTAATTTTTAATTCTTAATCTAACTGTGAAGAAATTTAACACCATCGATGCATTAAAAAGAAAAAAAAAATCACTGTAAAATGTAATTTGGATTATCTAGTTGTTCTGGAGCAGTTTTTCACAGATTAAAGCAAATATGCTCCTGATTTGATTTTTTCCCACTACATTTTTTCCCTAACTTTTCTAGTTCAATTCAAAATTTCTACAGTATTAATATTTTTGACTTGATTCGTCTTTGACTTTTGATGTTTTGAAAGAATATTGTATTGGTTGATGATGTGAATTTGTGATAAAGATTAGTAGCGGTTTCATCAAATGGAAATTTAATGTCACAAACTTTATGACGGCTACTTGCCATAAATAACTAGGAGATGTTCAAAGTTATAGAATTAGTTTAGACATAATTGTGAAACATTCTAAGATTTTTTATTTAATACTATGGAGAGAAATAAGGAAAATTCACTTAGCCATACGAAAAATTCAAAATTTCTATTATTGGTATGTATATATGTAACTAACTAAACTTATTTTCCTACATCTTTCTACTTAATATACTTATTATTTTGTTTATAACAATATTAGATAGATATTATTATTTTGAGTTGACATGTATATATGATTATGAATATATATAGATACGATAAAAATCATCTCATTGCTGAAATACTACTCTCACATGCTACACATTTTTTGTTTTTCATCTACTTTTTTTTTATCACATCATATCTTCAATTTATCAATATCTCATTCTAGAATTTGAATACGATCACCTTGCGTGAGAAATAAATCATACATGTTGAAAGAAAAACATTCACATCATTTGTATTCAATCAAATTGTTCCCTTTTTCTCTTCACCTTAATTTTCACTTAACTTTCGCTCAAAATCTTCCCATTTCACCAAATAGCTTGCTACATTCTATCATTTTTCCCCATGATCATTAGACCAATCAGAAATTAAATCTCAGTAATTTACTCTAACCATACAAAGAAAAAACCCTACTATAGAAAGAAAAAAATGAATTCCTTGCTAGAATAATCTACATTGATTAATTGATTAAAAAGGAATATGTGTTGAGAGGCATTATCTAAAGTTCTGTGGCATGCATGCCAGGTGTTTGATTAAGCAAGAGGGCAAGCTCCCACTATTCGGTCAGAGTAGAGAGTAGAGGCATTATCTTATCTCCAGTTTCCTATCATACGTATACATGTGCGCCAGGTGTTTGATTTTGGGGTTGCCACCGAAACTCCACCAGAGACTGGTGTCAACCCTCCACCGACACATGATCAATGCAGTATTCAACCAAGACACACATTAACTTACAATTACAAGGAATGCCAAAATAAACTTTGTATGAAATGTTGATTAACAGCTTAAGTGTATATTAGAATGAAATGGTTATTTCCTCTGAGAGAATTCAGAAGTCACAGCAGAGAGCAAGAAAAGAGGTAGCCAAGGGAGGATGCATTTGAATTATGGTTTGCCTATTAGTGGAAAACCAGGCTGTCATCTGAACTATTGCTCAAGTGGCCTAGGGTTTTATTTCATCATATTAGACAAACTTAACCCCACTAACATTCTTAATTTACATCACTACAACCCTACAACACACATCAAAGGACATTATTCATATTTCATGTTCATCAAGGATCTATCATACCCATTCTTACTTCATTCAGCCACTCCTTAAATCACATCAGTAACTAACATTAAGACCAAGCCATTTTGTTTCTACTATTTTACAACACTACAAAAAATACAATACATCATATTCATTTTGATTGCACTAACCGTTAGTATAACCTACAAAAATATCAATAACACACTAATTATGACATGCATCAATTTTGTATACAACGGAATTAATAGAAATATTTTCTCTCTCTTTATTGTATCATTTATTAGATCTCGTATTCCTCTCTTAGTTGTAAAATTTGTTCTATCCAAATGGCTAATAGTATAGTTTTTCAAATTAATGCAAGACACTTATATAGTGTTAAATAATGCAGATGGATTTCAACCACACAGATGAAATATGAAAGAAGTTACAGTTTCCCACATTCAACATATTATTCCAAAACATATGAAAATGAGAATATATAAAGTGTCAAATTGATGAACAAATTGAGCAAGAAAGCAAGCAAAAGTGAGATACGAAAAGGAATAGCTAAGGATCAGTACAAGATTTTGAAAACCCTTGGTCCGATGAATACTTCAATTAAAAATACAGTGGACACAATTATGGTACGCATCCCATACTTGATGTCCATCGATAACTATTATCTAAAAAATTTATAAAACGATGTTGGCTAAACGGGTTTCTAAGCACGAGTGACACAGACCAAAAGGCCAAGACCATAAACAATATTATCCACCATGGGTCCAACTTTAATGGGTGCAGGTTGGTTCTTAGAAAATACTAAAAAGCAAACCCCGTAAAACCTAGAAAACAAAAACAAGGGGAACTACACCCAGACAACCTTTTTTTTACACCACCTCACATGAGGCATAATAATGTTGACTGAGTTTAAGCAGTATGGTCTATTCTAAAGTCCAAACAAACAGCATGCATGAGATGAGATGAGAGTGATTTGATTCATTGAGGGAAAGGGAGATGAACCGACCATATCACTGTCACCCCTTCCCTTCTCTTTAAAGAAGTGTTTGTTCCATTTCCATATGAATGTAGCAAGTGCCAAAACATTCAATGTGGCATAGCCTCCAATTAATACAAGGAAGAGTCAAACAACACGTTTGCTTACCACAAATTCCAGCACACAGCTAGCTAGCTCCACTCTTATTCCGGACCATTTCAAACTCCATCCTTATTACCTACACATAATCATAATCCAACTCTTCCTCACACAAAAAAAGCAGATCCATTAGACACAAGAGAAACAAACAAATAAACAAACCAGTGCTGCTACAAAGTGTCTTAAAGATGATGATGATAATAATAATAATAATAACATCTGCTTGACTCGAGTCTCTTTCAGAAGCAAAATTAACAAAAGGAACCAAAAAAACAACCGCCTAGTCTTATGCTTACAAAGAAAAACCGTCAGAAAAATTAACATACTTAATTCACATGTCAGTAAGATTAAGCAAATCCATCATATCAGAAGGAGGGTGGAGGACGAGGTGGAGCAGCTCCCCAATATACATCATGAGGCATGTTCTGACCATTGTGTAGCAAATTAGGAGGCAAATTATACATGGCCATTGAAACTTGTTCACCCAAACCCTGAGATTGTTGTTGTGGCTGCTGCTGCTGCTGTTGTTGCACTTGCATTTCCTCTTCACCTTGTTCTTCCTCCAGCGGCAGCCTCTCGTAGGTAGCATTGGCGAACGTGGCGGCGATCACCATCACCGGCCCGGAGGCCACCAGAGAACCCGCAACGGTGCCGCCAACAACCTGCCCCTGCCCTCCGGCCAAGTAGACGGAGAGTCCGGTGGCGCCGGGAGGCGAGGGGGAGGGCAAAAACGCGCCGGAGAGGGAGAGAATCTCGAACCTTCCGTGGAGGGTGATGACTCCGGTGGGCGCGGCGGGCTGTCGGAGAGTGACGTTGGTGACAATGCCGCTGCCGCTGAGGACCGACACGCCTCGGTGGCGGCGGTTGGCGAAGGCGGCGATGCTCTCCGCGACGTCGCTGCCGCTGGCGATTTCCAACACGTGGCTTCGGAGCGCGTTGGGGCTTTCTTTGGTTATGACAATCGGCGGCTTGGGCTTGTTCTTGGACCCGGGAGGCCTTCCACGTGGCCTCCGACCGCCGCTTCCGGGCTCCGAACCTTCGTGGCTTCCGAGGTTCTGGTTCTGGTCGTCCCCGTTGTCCCTGCTGACCTCTTCCTCCGTGGTGTTGGTGTTGGCGTTGGTGTTGCTGTTGCTGCTATTGGTCGGAGTAGTATTCGCGTTGTTATTGTTCTCCATCAACTCTTGCTCTCTAATCATCCCCACATTCCCAGCCCACCAGCGGTTGGCCATGTTCGCCTCTGAAGCTTTATTTTATGTCGAAAAGAGATATAAGGATGAAAAGAATAGACAGGGGAGATCTGTGTCTGAATCAGGCACGAAAGACATGCTTTTTGCATGTAAACCCTAACCACACATGTAAACAGGAGGAGTCACATCCACCTAAAAATCAAAGAAGGTGAAAGTGGAGGAAAAAGGGTGTGTAGAAGTACAAGAGAAGATAAGAGAAGAGTTGAGGTTGAGGTTGGGGTTGAAGTTGAAGGTGAAGGAAGTGTTTTTAGTTGACAAAAACGCAGTGTTTTCGGGGGGTTGTTGTTGTTGCAGCAGAAAGGATATAATACGGTAATATGGTAATATGCTTTTGTAATTGTACCTCAATCTATGCCACTAAAAGGGTCAGATTAGTACGGGGCAAAAGATGGAAACAGTGGGAAGTACCTTGAGAGTGAGCGGGGTCCTCTATGCTTGTTCTTTTTTTTATATATATTTTATGGGAGAAGGAGAAGGAAGATGATGTTAGCAACATCAATTGCAACAGCAGCACCATCAATGATGAAATAAATGGTTTTGTTATGTTATGATATGATATGCATTAGAAAGAAGTAGTATTGAAGGATGAAGTGGTTTTGGGGAGTCTCCCTGGTAAGCGGTTCTTGTGTTGTGTTCAAAGTTTTCAACTTCCGAAGCAAGCAGAACTCCATCCACTTGTTGATGTGGTGTCACTTACTCACCCAGCAAGTTGGCCCAGATGGAGAAGTAAAAACAGTTTTGAGTTTTCATTCCCAATTTACTCTGTTACCCTTCTCTCTTCCTCATTCATCAAGTGCTACTTCCTACCATGCTCCCTTCCAATGACGCGTGCCCTTCTGCTTTTCCTCTTCTCACTCTTCTCCTTCTCCCAATAATTTCACCTCTCACTTTTACATCACAACAAATACACCTTTTTCTTACTTTTTATTCTATCAACAATTACTGCAATACCCACTTTCAACAAAAACATACCAACTTATCATGCACAACCTTGTGTTTTCCCACACCCCAACAACCTTAACTGCTGTATTTACAATAATACACAGAAGTTAAATCTTGTTTTACAGCAATAAAATACTCAGAAGGTTAAAAATGCCACCTTTTTAACTCTCTAGTTTCAAGATTTTGGTTGGCATCTTCGTATATTTATTGGGACGCAGAAGTGTAAGTCAATTCAAGTTCAGGTTTTATGATTATAAAGGTTCAGAAGATAGAAATACGTGAGACGTGAGTAGGTTGACAAGATAGAAATACAATAAAAAAGCATTAAAGGTATTTGGTTATAAGTAAAAAGATTAGGTCAGTTATTCATCCTCTGAACTAAACAACACCTTAACAGTGATTAAAGTGAGTTTGGTGGATGAGATTTTAATGTTATTGGAGAAAAATATATAATATTTTTTGAAGGGTCTGAAATAAAAATGAAAATGAAAAAAAAGAAAAGGAATAAAGAAGATTATAAGGAGGGCGGCAGGAGCAGGAGTGGGACACATCAATGTCTGCAAATGGCGACAAAAATAACGAATGCCAAGGTCTCTGAAACATCACCGCCAACATTATTTCTTTCTCTCTCAGCAAAATCACTTCAGAATCAGTAATCCTTTTTCTATCATTGTATTTTCAACGCAGTAACTATTTTATCTTTACCTTTCAATTATACCAATTGGGTTCTCAAATATTACATTTTTTCTTATCAAATGTTTGATATATTTTACATTTTATCTCACATGACAGTAACACACTGATATAAAACCAAAATGGTGTAGTGTGCATAGTGTTGGAGATTTTTGAGCTTTGAATGGTGAGTGTGCTGTGAATAATGAGCATGGGAATTTGGATGAGTGGCACCAATACGTAAGTGGTGATGCCACTTTTGCAATGAATCTACTGTACGCCACCAGAAAAGTGAGAATGGAACCCAGAAAAACAACTCGAATAAACACATCTTACAACAAAGTAGATGCTTGTGAAAAAGGGAGACAGTGTAATTAACTTCATGGATTAAATCAAATTAACTATGTAGTTTATTTTAAGATGAGGAAAAAAAATATAGTTCAATGGTCGTTTTCACAGGGATGATCACTTGATCAGAAATTTAGAAGGAAATAGCAGACATGTAAGTTTGTTCCAGCACTGCAATCTTATCTCCATTCGCACGTCAACTTCTAAATTTCTTTCATTTTTGTAACTAGTTTATAAAAAAGTTGTGTTTGAGGTCATCGATGACTAAAATTGAAATAGTGTGAAAATATAGAATGGTGTGAAGATTGGTTAGAGAAGAGGTTTGAAAGCAACATCGTTATCCATTCTCGTAACAAATGAGGACAAATTTTAGAAGTCAAGTTTTTTAATATAATCATGCCACGTCACTAATAGTAGTTGAAGTAAGAGTCTCTTTTTTCTTCCATAGTGTAGTAGGATTGAAAAGAGGAAAATTTTCCCCAATTAAACCGCTTTGCATTTTATTTTCAAAAGTATAACTCATTCTTTGTAGTTGGTGAGAATTTGCCTCTCTAGCTACTCAATTCTCACATTTTTTTAAATTCTGACCGCCAAAACCCTAAAAAAATTACAAATTTATGTAAGGTGAAATACAATTTGGTTGTTTAGAAAATTTGTCACGAACATTAAAAATACCAAAAAATATTCACATGCAAGAATGATTAACAGTTGAAAAAGTACTTAATTTCTTAATATAAGTATTTAACATTACGATTCAACTACACAAGATTGAATTGTTTGTTCAAAAAAAAATTCACACACCTCAATAATTGACTTAGAGGAGAGTATCTACATCAGCCATCTTCACAAAATAACATCCACACTTTTTTAAATTAGTAATAATTCATATTTTTGTTATATTAATTTGATGTATTATTTTTCATCCACCTTTAATTAATATATAAATTACATTTTAATTAGTTATCAACACATATTTCATTATTCTATATATGTTTTGGTATTAATTTATAACCAAATATTATTACATATTTTTTTATCATACTTTATTATATATATATAATTATTTTTTTAGTTAAAACATCTTTCATTCCAATCATCATTTATTTTTTAATTCCACAATTTAAAAATATAATTTATACACTTTTTTTTTACTAAACCAAATCATACATTTATTCACTTATTATTTTATCATTACATACATATCACTAATGAATAAATTAAATTTTATTTTTAATTTTTAAACCATTAAATTAATATTTATTTTTAAAAAATATCCCAATATTTTTATTTAATTTTTGCTACTATTTTTTTTTATGTTTTACTAAACTAAAAATGCAAATTTTAATTCAAAAATCAATATTGTAATTTATAATAATTTATTCTTTTCATTTCAATTTTATTATAAAAATAAAAAACCAAGTTTACTATAATTTATTCTCTCCCATTTAAATTTATTTTAAAAATACAAACCATATTAAATTTATTTTTTCATCTCAACAAAATAAAAAATAAATAAATAAAAACTCTCTGACCACAATGGAATGATACAAGTTTATATGTATTTGTTAAAGTATGTATTAATGGTAATTAAACCGTACAAAAATTAGGTAATGAGAGTGTTAATAACTACAGATACCTTGATCAAGACCTAAGAGTGAAAAGATTCATCAATACTATAAATAGCCACTACAATCCAGTACTTGTTATTATTATAACATTTATGTCATTATTATAACATTTATTGCACCCGAATACTAAACACCTACTTAAATGTCAGATAATCTTTTGCAAATGTCAACCGAAAATCAAAATCATGCAACCAAAAGAAAGAAGAAAAAAAAAAGAAAAAAAATATATAATTATTTAACCGATGAATAGATACTACTATCTCAATTCTTTTATAAGAACAAAATATTTTTGTAAAAAAATAAAAAATATATTATAAGAATTAACTGTACTTTCATAAATAAAATGCAAATGGTGCAATAAGAGAAATTCTCCCCCTTTCCAAGTAGTTGAAGCAAAGATCGGTGAGTTTGTATTTAATCCTAGAAAATTTGATACACTACAATAAAATTATTAAATAATAATTATATTTATTGATAAAAATAATTAATTATTATATTTATTAAATTAATATTATTCTAAAATTATAAAATTAATAATATATAAAGTAATTTTTATTATTAAAATAAAAATAATTAAATTAATATTCAAATTAATTACAAAAAATTGAATTATTAATATTTTAAATTTTAAATTACTAATAAAAATTACTAATTTAGAATATAAGATAATTAATATTTAAATACCAATTTAAAATTATTTTATAAATTTTTATTAATAATAAAAACTGCTTTAAATATTAATAATTTTAATTAAATATTTTGGTTTTTGAGTGATTTTTTTTTTGTATATGTATGTATAGGTTTGGTAGGAAAGAGTATGGATTTTTTTGGTGAAGGTAAAAGTTATGAGTTGGTCTGAGATGTGAAGAATGAAATTATAATAGAAAAGTTAGTCAAATAAGTTGTGCGCGGCATGAGATAAGATCATCTAAAATCCAATTCATCATAAGCTCCAAACACCTCAAGGATTTCAATTACCATGCACTAATACCTTCTCTTCTTCTCACAGAAAAGACATTGAAATGACACAAAGTTTCTAATTACAAAAATATTTCTATCATATCACCATGTCTAAAGAAAAGAATCTTACAAACTTTAAATTTAAATATAATTATTTACAACACTGTATTACAGGGATGGTGTTCTTGACCAGGAAAACCATGGTTGATTGCTTAATGCTCAAGTCCAGGAATTTCTGGAAACTCAAGACAAATCAAAGTCAAAGTCACACTTCTGGACTTTTAGGACACAAGAAGAAGCTTCTTACTACTACCGTCATGGCCAAACTGATATTCAATAAAAACAAAGTCGTACATCTATAGATATTTATATTTAAGGAGATTAAGCATAGATTAAGAAATGTTGAATCAGCTTTAAATAGGAAGAAAGAATATTTATTATTCAATTAAATCAATAATAAATTCATATATAAAAAAAAGGAAAAAAAGGAAAAAATTATCTTATGTAAAAGAAAAAACATAACATCAATAACACGAAGAGTATTTTCAATTTATATTTTATACTATACTTATTATATTTTATACTCTTACTAACTTGGACGTCAGGATATCTTCTACAAGTGAATTATAATTGCTAATATTCTTGTTTGTAACATTACTTTAAACAATTTTATGACCTGTTAGACTAGAGTCTAAATGATGAAAATAAAATATGATTTTGTCAAATATTATGATTATGAAGAAAGTTGAAGAACTTTATTTTCCTTTTTGGCAGTCATCTCTTTGAATCTTGCATTTGGAATTTTGAATGACTTTGCATATTGAGTTTATAATAATAATTAGAAATTTGATAAAAAAAAATAAAAAATAAATTTTCTAATTATTCATAAAAAGAGCTAAATTATTTATAATAATTATTATTATATATTTATTTTAAGAGTATTTATTCTAAGTTGGATCTTATCAATATTTGTTTCTTAGTTTGTGGAGAGTAACAAATAATATAAATGCAAGATTTTTAAAAAAAAAATATTTATTTTATCTTTTCAATTTTCAAGTGTTTTTCTTTATACATATGTCTAGTTTTTATTTTATATTTTCTTATTCTAATTTTTATTGACTTTTTATTTTTTACATTCTCCTTAACTAAACAATGAATGTACTATTTATTTATTTATATATATATATATATATATATATTAAAACTCTCTACTTTAATTTAATGAAAAAGAAATAGAAAAAGTATATCTTCTTATATCTTTGAACATCCTTTGGTTTTCTCTTTATTCATCTCAATTCTTGTTTTATAATACAACTATGATTGAATTAGATGGTTTATAATCACGGTCAGTGCATAGCAAAGGGAACTCAAGGAATATTAGTAATCAATGTACATTCCCTATGATAGAGGTTATCTATATTTTAGTATAAAATGAATGATTATTAGTGATTGGCTCCACCTGATACAATAATAAAATTTGTTGTAAGATCTGCATTTGTTTCAGTCAGTGGCAGATGAAGTGCAATAATGTTGCAATACACAGTGCTAAGGCACTTGGCACTAGTTTGATAGTAATAGATACATATATTGAATGATGTGTAAGGAGCTCCAAGTGCACCCATAATGTTACAATCATGGCACCGAATATGACTATCTAAATTCTTAAAAATACTAAAATAGTTCATTCACCAATCAAAGTGGCAAACCACCACCTTGTTCACATAATCCAAGAACAAAAATGTTCATTTTGCTTTAAGTAGTTCTCAAGCTGGGTTGAAATCCATTGACAGTAAATCCTCCATCAACAGAAATAATCTGTTCAGTGATGTAAGAAGGTGCTTGCAAGCAAAGGAAAGTCACAAAGGATGACACTTTATGTGCTTCTGCAATTCGCCTTTATTGGGGTTCGAGATATGATCTCATTAACAAGTTCCTTATTTGCAAGCAACTGTCAGACATATGGTAACAATTACCACCCATAATGTTATTTGAATTCATTATTATACTTATGATCATGCTAACATACATAATATGTATAGGAATAGTTAATCAGCACTCATGCTTTTTGGGTCCAGGGAGGAGATTTGATGTTGAGGAAAACGATTGATTTAAACAGAAAGAAAATAGTTTAGATTAAGATCAATAAAATAAAAAATATATATAAAAACTCGATATTAAAAAGTGAACAACTCTAATTTAATCTCATAAGATTTTGTAACACCTTATGCCGATACTATCAACTCGTGTGTGTGACTATATATTTATGAGTGATCGATAACAGATGACACGATAGATCAAACAAATTCTCGTTGTGATAGATTTTAAATAACTTTATACCAGGTTAAGAAGTTGACTTTAAACTTAACTCAATTTTATAACGTGAAAGTTGCACTCACTTATAAACTGAGAAATGTCCTAAGTCCTAATCTTTAGTCGATATGGAATTTCGAACACACTCTCTTACGCCGAGACTACCAACTTATATTTGAGACTATATATTATGAGTGGTTCGATAACCGTCGATAATTGGTGACACGATAAATCCAACAAACTCTTGCTAGGATAGACTCAAAATGATTTTGATACCATATTAAAAAATGGACTTTAAGCCTAACTCAACTTGTGATAAGTATGATTAAAATTTCATTTCTTTTAATTAATAAAAAAAGTAAAATTACAAATTTAACCTTGTGTTAAAAAATAATTGGAGAAGAATATAATTTATTTATCTATATATTTTAGTTATTTATAATTAAAACAGTGTTTGAGATACAGTCCAGTAAATAATTTAAAAAAAAAATAAAAAATTATGTAACATTGTTAAAACATGCAAAATCATTGGATATTAAAGAGAATATGATACAATCCATTATATGAGTAAAAAGAAAGAAAAAACTTAGAATAGAATAATGTCACGTACATGTAGGATTCAAGATAACATTAGGCTCTGTTTGCTTCTATGAATCTACGGTTCACAAGGAAAGAAGTGAGAGGATATCAATGATTTGGATCGAGAGTTTTGCATGAAAGAGGAGGAGAGGATATACCTATGAAAAGTATATATCTTCTCTCCTCAAAATGAAGAAATGTAAAAGGAAAGCCAAATCAGCATGTGTTATTTCCAAATTTACCCTTATTCATCTACAAGGGTTTTTAATATTAAAAAATAGTATTTTTTATTTATTTATATAAGATGTGATTTATTTTCTAATTTTATAGTATATATTTAATATTTTAAAAATTTATTTGAAGTTCTTTTTTTATTTAATTTGTTTCTGCGTTTATATTAATATATTTTTTTTTATAATTATTATGTTTATGAGTTAGTAATTTATTTGATAATAGTTTTTTATGAAATTATTTTCTATTGTTAATTACATTATATTTTTTAGTATTTTTTTAATTTTTTATTATTATAGGATTTTTAATAATAAAAAATATTATCTTTTATTTACATAAGATCTAATTTATTTTCTAATTTTATAATGCATGTTTAATATTTTAAAAAATTATTTGAAGTTTTTTTATTTAATTTGTTGAATACATTTTTTTAATTATAATGTCAAAGTTGTTTATTTTTAAACAAAAATAATTCATTTCATTATTAAAAAAATTTAATAGGCAAGGATAAATTTGTAAAGTAACATTTAACAATTTTAAAAAAAATTAAAAGTTCCTCACAACCATAACATCACTCACAAACTCGCATAAACTTTTCTGACACATCCACTCTAGCATACTCCAATCCAAACAACATTACTTTCTTCTCACATCTTCACACATCCAATGCCTCAAATTCTCACACATCCACTCCCCAATCCAAACACACACTAAAATTCTAAAATAATTCACAGTCCTTTCAAATCTATTTGATTATAGGTGGTCCAAAACTCAAGTGAACTTATTCATATAGGTGTTCCAAAACTCGAGTTGTTACCACTTTGTTCATAATACAACAATAAAAAAAAGTCCATTTTGCTTTCAAGTAATCAACACGCTGGGTTGAAATCCATGGACAGTAAATCCTCCATCAACAGAAATAACCTGTCCAGTGATGTAAGAAGCTGCTGGCAAGCAAAGGAAAGTCACCAAGGATGACACTTCATGTGCTTCTGCAATTCGCTTTATTGGCGTACGAATCATTATCTCGTCAACATATTCTTTGATTGCAAGCACCTGGTAGATACAAGGTAACAATTAGCATGCTAACATACTCACATGTGCTCTCTCAAGAATTTGAATTTCGTACTAAATTAATCTAAAAATATTTTATCTGATAGACAGACACTCTTTTTATCTGAATACTCTTATACTGCTGAATAGACAAGTTAAAACATAAAAGGAGCATGAATGTAAAACTTCAACATATCAGCTTAGAATTTATTTACTAATGACCGACCAGTTCAATGTGGATAAAACTCAATTTTATTTCTCAAAATAATTAACCAATCTTCAGAAAGAAAAGACAATTAGTCTCTTGGAACAGAACATAAACCGGGTGAAAGAGCATTACAGATTCCGCAAGTGATGTTTTGGTATACCAGGGTGCAACACTGTTGCTCCTAATATTGTCTTTCGCCCATTCACATGCAAGATATTTGGTAATCTGATCCATTGCAGCTGAAGAAAACAGCACAATGATTCTATTTCGTCAATATACTTCAAAATAGTTTATAATCTGTGTTTGAGATGACATAATTATACATCGACACACCTTTAGCTGCTGCATAAATGACTCCAGTACCTAGACTTGTCTGACCTGCAACGGAGGAAATGGACACAATACTTCCATTTCCAGATTCTTTCAGAAGAGGATATGCAAGTTGGCACAGATGGTATGCAGGGTCCAAGTTAGTTGCCATCAATTTTGAATATTCTTCGGTTGTATACTCTATTGTTGGCCTCCTCACATTTGTTGCAACATTGTTTACCTAAGCTCACAAGATGATCATAGAAACAAAACTTATTGTGTGCTGAAATCTCGCCCACAAGAGAAACGAGTCTAGCTATTTGATTGAACATTTTTAATTTTAACAATTTTATGCTGAAATGATCACAAAAGGCAAAGTTATACATACTATGTTTTCAATTAACTATATTGTGCAGATACAAATGCTGCCTACAGGATGGATTTCAAGCAACAATAAGAAAGTCTTATTTAGGCAAAATACATAAAGAAATTGCAATTATTTATTTATTTTATAAGTCAGTAACCACTTGCAAATTGAGTGCATGTAAGAGGAGAACAGGATGAAGAACACACACTAACACATTGAGTGTTTTACGAGGATGTTATTACAATACACGATACAGTATTCAGCAATACACATCATATTGAAACTCCTGTTTGAATTGAAAAACCTGAGATCATCTCTAACAAATTCAGTAACTAATATCCCAAAATAAGAGAGTCATCAATACAGCTGAATACACGGGTTATCCTGCTTCTATCCTAAGCACAGGCAAAGCAGCTGGGTTGCATCATAATACATGACAGGGTAGGTACAGAAGCTCCAAAATATTTTGAAATTTAGCACAATAAACAAATTAGTAAGTGGTACATTCATTCACTTAACACCGGTTTTCACATTTTGACAGTATAGTTTCTTGATTTTAAAGGTCTTATCTTGAGATGTGTCATTATTGTCACAAACTCTAAGATTGTATTTATGGTGCTGCAGTAAACATTTCCTGCATTCACACATTTAGTTAATCAGAATCGTTGGATGAAGATGCAACAACTCATACTTTTTCTTGCCAAATCTAGTTTTAGGATATGTATTTGAAATGTGAACCATTTGATCTTCATCCAACAGTTCCTTTTCATGAATGCCTGAATGTTAGAGATCGATTTCATGAATTCAATCAGTGATGACTTTTTATAAAGCTGAACACTTAGATTATCCTGCCTACTATTCCAATTTCTAAATATACAAACAAAAAGAAGAAGAAAGACTCACAAGTATGTTGAGCATGCCGTTGAAGGCAGAGGCCACTTCTTTGATGAGATTCTCTCTTTGGGCTGGAAAAGACACATCACAAACCGACCCAGAAACCGAAAACCCCTTCTCTTTCCATTCCTTTAAGCATGCATTCAGCTCCTCTTCATTCCTGGAACAAGTGTACACAGTTGCACCAAACTCCGCCAGTTCCTCCACCACAGCATGCCTGAATCAAAAGTGAAACCCAATCACACCCATAAAAAATAGCATACAAAAAACGCAACTTCAAGTCGTTTTAACAAACCCCAGAATCAAGAAATAAAAAACATAAAAATAAAAAACATCCGGATCTAAAAACATAAAAATAAAAGTAAACATCCAAAGTTATAACCCTAATTTAATAAAAACATAAATTGTTCAAGTTTCTCACACATGGAAACAATTAGCCTCATTGGCTTTTATAATAACAACGTATAATAAAAGAACTATGATGTGTGATGAGAGCTTGTTAGAACACTTAAATATTATTTTATCCCCTTTCCGAAAAGAATGTACTTGACACATGTTCTTCCAATCACGTCCAATCTTCACACTTTTTGCAGGTAAAGGTTTCTATGAAAACCTTGCATTGAACATCTTTTATAAGCCCATAAAGAACAATTTTTTTGAATCTGCCTCTACGAATGTATTTGGCAAAATCCTCAGGTAGATACTTCAAAAAAATAAAACAATGTGTAAAAAACTTAATATACAAAATAAGGATTGAAATATTAAATAAGACAAAAGTAAAATGTCACCAGATAACTTGATTGAGTCTGACGAAGAGATAAAGTTACGAAGAAATGTTGTTGAAAAGGACCATTGGTGAGTGGTTCACGACGTTCAGCTTCAGCAAAATGGACAGATACCATTATTTGAGAAGCCGCTTCCATGTAAACATTAATATGAAAGCAGTTATCACTAACGTATCGGAAATATACGCGATGTTCTCCTTTAAGATCATAAAAATGACGTAAGTTCCCCCATGCATAGATTATTTCAGGATTCAGCAAATCCATGTTGTACATTACAACATGGATGTTCCCGTTATTATCTGCCAGCAGACAGTGGTCATCAAGTTCATTTTGAAATTCAATAGCAAAAGCGCAATCCACAGTATCTCTTTCTATGTCTAGAAAATATAAATATAGTTTACTTTTTATTTTAAAAATAAATAGAAAGGATGTTTGTGATATGAATCATTGAAG